>NC_060257.1:2409747-3614620 GCF_921293095.1 Ischnura elegans | reverse complement strand
GATGGACGTTTTAGATAGCTCCACTTACCTCCACTTGGAGACGCTGTATCTGGGCAGCAATTGGGAAATTTTATCGCTTCATTCGGGAAAGCTTGTGACTGCGTTGTCATGGATACTAAAACGAAGTCCCTGTTAGCGCGAAGAGAACGTGAGAGACGAAAAAAACAATTTTATTATATCGGGCGAACAAGTATTGGTAACTTCAATGTACGCACTTATCCGTGAAATCGGTCGAGGAAGTTCCACAAGCATTTATAAAATTATTGCGCATTGCCCAACCACTATGACCAGATGCAGAGAATTTTACGCAAATATAAATTCAAGCACAATTTATTTCAATAATATTCGTATCCGCAACTGTAATAAATTGAACGAACTATGCCTGCAGATAATGATTTACTTCATTACGGTTTAACCGGTTATTAGATTCGATTGACAAAAACGGAATGAAGGAACATTTTTCGGAAAAAATCACATAATGAATTGGTAATACGATTTACTAATAATCAAACGAACGATAAGAACTTTGCTTTTATGAGTTGAGGTGAAGCACTTGTCATTGACCTCTCATTGGATTGCATTCTGTTTCACATTTCCTCTTCCCGTGTAAACGTCTGAATCACTCTGATTAAATAAATATATGTTTAATCAGAGTGATGCAGATGATCTGTATTTTGGATAGCAGGCCATAATTGTCTGCCTTTGGAAACTGCTTACATATATACGATGAAAACATATATATAAGTGATATATCCGGCGATATTTCGTAAAACGTCACATGATACATTTTATACTAGTTATTGCATGTGATTTTCTATGGATGTGGTTTGAATAATTTCAATACTCTGCTTTCAGGTAAGGAGCTACAATTACATAATCAAAATGGATGGGAGTTTTCTTCGCAGATATTGTCATTGTGGTTCACTCTTTTAAGTTCAATTTCAGCCTCCAGAGACTGCGCCGCTCTGTGGTCTTTTTTACGGCATCCTGTAGCATATTACAATCTGCGAGATTATTTATCGTTTTAAATAGTTTGCAGTCATCGGCATAGAGTAAGGTATTGGCTTAGGAAGAGCGGACAATGGGGGCAAGGTAATCAATGACTATGTTGAAGAGGTAAGGTCCAAGAGCGCTACCTTGAGGCACTCTGGAAGTAACGTTAGACCAGGAAGATGATACCAGCGTGTATTACTCTTTGGAATCTGTCACGGAGGAAACTGGACAAGAGACTAAAGAATGTGAGTAATATACTTCGAATGCATAGAAATCGATGCTTTTACAATAATAATCTCCTAGAAGACGCCAAAAATCGCCATTATTAACGACGTTTGCCATGAAGCTGCTTTTGAAAAACCTATTTTACGCAACCAAGAATCCCGGTACGTTAGTGAAGATAGCCTTGTCACATTTCAAAACGGCCCCAAAAATTCGATTTAAAATACTATTTTTTTTGGAACATTTTGGAGTTCCGTTTCCATTAACTGACTAACGTCTTACATAATTCTCTGAATACCGGAATTCGAAATGTCCATCAGGATTCGAGAATTCCGAAAGCAGCTTCTTTTCTGATTACTGGAATACGGAAAGATTCGGGTTTCCAGAATTCCGAAAGACGCTATTTTGGAATTCCAAAATTCCAAAAGGCTCTATTTTCATTCCGAAGGAGACTTTTTCTATTCCAAAAGATGCTTTTTTATTTCGAAGGACTCTATTCTATTCCGAAAGTCCAGAATTCCGAATTATTTTGGTGTTCCAGTATTTGGAATGACTTTATTTCGGAATTCTAGAATTCCGAAATACGCTAATTTTCAATCCATAAGGCACTTTACAAATTTTCGAATGACGTTTTTTGCTGAATACTGGAATTGCAAAGTACGCTATTTCGGGATTCCAGGAATTTAAAAGGCGCTATTTGCACTCCGAAAGTTGCTATTTTTATTCCCAAAGACGCTTTTTTTCTGAATACCGTAAATGTAAAAGACGCTATCTCGGGATTCCTGAGTTCCGAAATACACTATTTTTATTCCGAAATACGCTATTTTTTATTCCGAAAGACGCTTTTTTTCTGAATATCGGAATTCCAAAACACGCTATTTTGGGATACCAGAATTATGTTGGGCCATATATCGGAATTAACAATACGCCCAATAGTTTTTCCGAAAATGGTACTCTGTATACCAAAAAATGGCCATTCCGTATATACAAGAGACGTTATTTTTCTGAATCCCAGAAATGTGAATGACGCCGTTTCGGGATTCTGTAATTTCGAAAGACAATTTTACTCCAAAGACGCTATTTTGTCTGAATACCGGAATTATGATTGACGCTAATTTGTTATAACGAACAAAATTATTTTTCTGAATGACTGTTTCGGAATTCTGGAATTCCGAATGACGCTATTTCTTATTCAAAAGGGGGCCGATTACGCTTCCTTGTGGAACACCTGATGTTACTTTTACTACATCAGAGATAACTCCGTCGAGAACTACTTTTTGTTTACGATCTCGGAGAAAGTCTCGTATCCAGTTTACCACCGTTAGCCCACTAACTTACGTATACCTTAATGCATGTTTCTAAATTTTCTTATTTCTAACTGCATGTTTTGTGTGCTCTAGCTAACCTTAATGAGTTGTTGACAAGTTTTACCTTTGAATGAATGTGGTAGTATAATTTGCTAGTATGCTTAACGTTTTTAGGACCGTGCGGTGTGCATGTGGAAATCCTATTGCATGCTGGTGATTGATCACCCACTGCCAAACACCCTAGAGGTGGCTCGCAGGGTATTATGCAGATGTAGATGCATATCATCTTCAACGACTCTTATATTTTTTTCATCCATTGACGTCTTTTAATTCCCATCTCACTCAGTCCACTTGCCGACACGCACCAATTCCATTCCACCCACAGTCGGACAAACACAAGCGCGATTCATAAAAAAATGAAATCTCTTCAGATGGAGATTTAATCCCTCGACAGTCCTCCAAAGAAAGGTGTCGTAATGGACGCGAAGGGGGACAGGCCCTCGTTGAAATCAAACAACATTTATTTCACGCCTATTGACCCCCCACCATGAGCAGAATACACGAAATGTGACCTGGTGAGTCACGAAAGGACAGCCGGAAGAGGCGATAAGGGGAGCGACAGCCCAGAATGAGAGTAAACCTATCGCCCAACTCCCGAACCGATCCAAACGATCAGACCGCGGGAAAACAGGGGACGAGCCTCAAAGTATGCCCACGGAGTGCTAACAAACCGAACGAGTTATGCCTTTGATTTGAGCAAATATTCGCAAATAGGTCTCAACTTCTACTTGAATTCGTGATCTCTTATATTGCAGATTGATCCACCCACAGTTCTTTAAGGGAAGGGTCATGATGGAGTGAGAGAGGTCCTTGTTTATATCCGACAACATTAATTTCGATACATGTATCATGGACGAACAGCCGAATGAGGCCATATCCAGCTTATGATCGAATATCTCATGCCTCCAGCAAACGATAGAATGCGTCCGTCAAACAGACCGCATGTCATATGCACACGAGGCAAATCTATGTACGATTAGCATGACATTGTGATCATTTGAACAGGATTTTTTTTCATTTGTCCCATCAATCGATGTTTCCCAACATTTCTCTCTTTTGTCCGATTCAAGGCACGCTCCAATTCCCATCCACCCGCTGCCGAACTCACTAAAAAGTAGAAATATGTATAAAAATGAAGCTATCGTAATATCTATCGATCGGAGATTCAATCCAGCCCTTGGCTGACCCAACTATTCCACAATCTAGAAGAGGAAAGGTGTCATAATGGAGGGAGAGTGAGGTCTCCCTTGAAACAACAATGTTTATTTCACGCCTATAACCACACACGCGACCAGATGGATATCGCGAAAGAACAGCCGAAAGGGGAGATAGGGGTGGGGTATCCGAAACGGGGGGTGGGAGCCCACCCTTCTATACCGACCAAACACCCCCCAACCGATCAGAACAATCGGATCAAGGGGAAGAGAGAGGGCGAATATTTGATAAGTGAACCAAAGGCTGTTTCTATTCCTAACATCCCACTCTCCACATAATAGTATCGTGCATCACACTCACCCTTTGGAACAAATAACGACGGATAATACTTCAAAAGGAATGACAGAACAATAAATGAGATAAAATATTCCCCATTCATTATATCTCATGCTTTCACTCCCATTCATGCAAAATTAAATACATTCAAGATGCTAAAGATGACTTAAATACAATTTCCAATCGTCATTCAAAATATATTTCACAGTTGGAACTTAAAGAGCGAAAGCCAAAAATTACCCAAAAATGCAATTAGCTGGTTGGCTAATTGCATTTTTGGCTAATAGACTCCATTATAGCAACTCATAAATTTAGAAATCACTATATAGGTACTGATGAAATGACTTGTAAGCAATGAAACAGATGGATTCAAACGGATGCGTGCTATTCGTAGGTGCTATCCGATGCTAATAATTTATGATGCCCAGCAGGTAAAGTCCTTTTTCGTTATTAAGTCCCGAAAGTGTATTCACGGTGGTAATCTACTCCGCTGACCGCATGTACCACTTGAATGAAATCTGTTTACAGAAGTAACATACGCAACATTGAGACGTAATTATTATTCATTAATTGCGCTTGTCCAGCCAATATTGCCGCTCCGAAGACATGCAACGCATTATACGATTCTAATGGAAAGGAAGCGCTATTTATCTCTCTCCTGAATTCCACTTGCTGCCATTTGATTTTTTTCTTTCTATCCCAGAGAATGGATGTGAGCTGTCTGGAATTATTCTGATCGAAGAGACCAAGCGAGGAGATAGGAAACACTTTCCAATTCCCTATCTTTACCGGAACGGATTTCCCTGTAAACTACAGCGTCGTCTGCAAATAATCGTCGCTTACTACTGTGTACTATATCACTTATGTCGTAAAATGTTGTGATACATATCCAATCCATCACGCCATCTCTCTCAAGAGTCACTTCGAGTGCGCATAGCAAGTGGACTATTAAACGGACGCCCTATCATCCGGATTGATAGATAGATAGATAGAAAGGTTATTTATTATTCTAGGACTGATTGTCCTCTAAGAACAAAAAAATTTACAAAGCATATATACATATTTTAATATATTTGCTCAATTTCTCATTGTGAGCAGTAATAGAGAAAAATAACCCGATCTTGGGTAGTCGGTAAACAACACATAATAGTAAATTGGCAGAGTTGACGTCAGAAACACTAGCGATGAGGTATTCAGGCCTTGAGCAGTAGGCAGGAGGGGAGTGGGAAAGGAGAGTCACGGACAGATTTGAACGAACATATATTCCAACGCCACCACCTTTTTTCCCAATTCAATCATGCCTGATTAAGTGAAAACCAGATAGATTTACCATAACATCCGAAACATCAAGGTGAAGCCAAGTTTCACACATACATATTATATCAAAAGATTCAGTAAGAAAATAATCCCGAAATTCATCAATGTGACATAGGAGGGATTGACAGTTTACGTGGCAAATTTTTACAAAAGGGAGCTCATGCTGCTTAGATTTATGACTTAGATTTACAGAAGCTGCAACACATGAACTCAGATCCTAATGCTATGCTAGGGAATCAAGATCACCATTGTTGCTTATGGTAAGTCTTTCACCACCTTCAGCTATACGGGCGAAAATTCGGCCGCCACGCACCCAGAGGAATTTGAACTTCCCTTCCCTTTTAAGACTTCTGGCAGCAGCGTAAAGTTTTCGATGGGATGATTCTGAGACCCTCTACGAGTATTAATTGGGTAGGCGTGGTCAATATCCTCTACAGTTAAATTCAAACCCATAGCCTGGCCAATTTTACATACTAATGTTTCAACATTAGCACCATCTTCTACCGGAACCCCAAGAAATTCCACAGAGTTTTTCAGGGAATCTTGTTCGACACGGTTAACCCGGGCCTCAAGGTCACACACGAGTTTCTTGAGGGCGGCGGTTTCGCTAACTGCAGATTTCAATTCTATGTTAAGCTGAGACACAGATTCACTCATGTTGGTAAGAATTGAAACATGTTCACCTAGAGTAACCTGCGTTTGAGAAACCTATTTCTTAAGTTCACCTTGCTCACTTTGCATAGCTTTCATGCGTTCCAGTATCTCGGACAGCATCGCTGCGGAAGGATCACTTGGGACAGCTGGAGGTTTCAACGGGGTATTCTCTCCTCGCACAGAACGTTGGCTGGCGAGAAACGACCCACAAATCCAAGACTGATGTAGCTCCTCAAGCACTTGCACGTCTTCAGGAGACATTGAAACGCAATCTAGATGGTACAATCCACTACAAGTGGCACAATTTAGGGACCTTTTATCCCGTTTTACGGCCAAAAGACACTTCGGGCAGTTGGGCATTGCGTCACTCGCACTCACATAAACTCGCGAAACAAACTCACACGAGGAGAGGAGCTCTACAAAAACACGTCTGCTCACAACGAGACCCAGGACAGGACTGGAGGGATATTAGAGCATGAGTTGTATATTATAAAGAGAGGGGTGAGGTAAGCTCGGTACTCGGTCGTAAAAAACTTGAAATTGCAAAAAATGTCGATATACGTGTCAATCCACCCACCCACTCCCTACGTTTTGTGTTGACAGCTTTTCAGCCTACAATCCCATCCCCAAACTCTATCTGCAAATCCTTTTCTTGCGAAAGGGTAAATTTCTATATTTATCCTGTGAGACAATACTCTCTCATGGATCACGAATACCATGCCCGCATTTCATTGTGTTTTGGTATCGTGTAATCACCGTTGATTGTGTAATTGAAGTATACTTACCGGTACTAGTCCGGTCAAGGCGAATGATTTTTTTCTGTGGATTTTTCGCTCAATCGTGTGCTGTATCACAGTTTATTCTATGCTGCTGATCGGAGCCTTAACCGTGGCACAGAACTGGAGAACTGTTTCTAGTGCTAAGAAGATTTTGAACAAAATGTAGGATATTTTTCTCATATGCCTTATTTTCTCGTCTTTCACTCTATTCCTGTAATGCATTTATGGCTTTTAGTTTCCTTTGCGGTAATTCCTCGTTCCATATTTGTGAGTGGACTACCGCAGTTGGGAGCTTTATTCGTTCCCATGCCCCGCTCAATCTTTTCGACTGTACAGCAATGAGAAGTGCGAGGGTGTGATAATATTGCTATGTGGGAAGGTCCCTTGGATCCCCATTCAACGATGAAGTAATAACGATCGATGGAGGTGTGTGTTTGTATTTTATATTCCATCGCATGGGATGAAGGAAGTGAAGGCGATCTTCTTTTCTTTCGGAGTGGGAAGTACGGAGTTCCGCTGATAAGGGCGCCGAGGCAAGTTCGCCAAATTTCCTGTTTCAGTGGGTGGATATTGAAGGGAGGAGAAATAAAGGAAGGGCGGGATGCGATATCTCCGGGAATCAGAAATTCATGAAAAGAGGCGCCGCCGTATCTCAGCCAATGACGAAGCGATTCCCACCCTCCGGAATGTGCTATCGGCGACGGTGGCGGCGGCTGCGGGTAAAAAAGAAGAACTTCGGGGGAGCAAGTAATCAGTGGAAGGATGGGAGAGTTCTCGTTGAGATACTTTAAAAGAATTGTCGGTAGATGGCACCTCAAGCAGTAGGCTGCAGCTAATGGTAGTTGAATTAAGGATACCGATTTGGAAATCCTTTACAGTAGATCTCATAAAATGTATCGATGATGATGCACTTGTAAACAATAATTTGTACACGTTAAAATTACTTGCGTGTCGGGGTAAAGAAATGCTATTTGCCTATTGAAGCACATTTAACTCTTTCGCCGAAGTAACGAAATTTTTGTACCAAATAAAAACAGAAGTATGACTTAAACAGGAAAAATCGATCTTTAAATGGTCAGTCATGACTTATATCCCGCGTTTGATGCTCATTTGAACTGGATATAAGATGTATAGCATTAAATTGTATTTTAGCATGATGGAATGGATTACTTACTACAAATTTGCGGCTTTAAGTGACTTTTACTTATTTCCTGAAATTGAAATTAATTTGTTAGCCGAACATACTGATGAATCACATACATTTCAGCATAAATCTCTTTGTCTAATTGTGTTATACATTCCTAAATAGCTTTTGATACTGATGTATTCCCAGCCATGTCTATATATTGGAAAATAAATCTCGTCTTCAATTAATATTTTTACTCTCTGCAGTTGTTTGCGGCAGAGTGCGACAGCTTTTTTGGTTCGTCCACCTCACTCCTAGTGTTAATAATTGTGTATGATTTATGAAGCCACGGAGACACCTGCACATCCATTTTTTCGTGGCAATCCCTTCAATTGTTTCTCATAATAGATCACCTTTAACATCTTCTTACCTTCCATCCCTTTGCTAGTCACCCACAATGAGGGTAGGTCCCTCCCGCAGATAACGAGGTGTTAGAAGAGGGGCAATTGCTCCCCCACCCGATATTATCCAATGAAAAGGTTACACCGAGTGACGCTGCTGTCAACGAGTTCTCAGGATCACTCTTGGGTGTGACTGTATTAATGAGGCTTAGTGAACGGTCAATCGATCGGCCTGCCTCCTCGGATGGACAATACTATATCCACGTGCTACAATCACCTCTCTGAACTTCATTTACTCGCGGACTGGTCCCATCCAGAGAATATTCTGTTGCCGTTTGGCTCGGTTTTTCTAGAAAAATTGTATTCATCCATAATTTATGGCACATGGAACGGAAAAGACTGATTATGCTCTCATTTCACAAATTATCAATTTAATTTTCACAAATTATCATAATAAAGTTTTAGGTTTTCTGAAAATATTTGCTTGCTGCATTGGTCACATTCGCAGTCATTCACCTCCAATTGAGCTCTGCGCTCATCTTCACATTTACGCACAGGAGTCTCTAAAAAACAAAAAAAATATGATGGTTTCCTATCCTTTTAAATTGTCTAAATCGAAAGATTATTACTCCGGGAGAACGCATTTCACGCTTTTAGATTTTTAAATGACGACATATCTTTTTCGCAATTAAATTAAAAGTGAACAATTTCAAGCGCGCGAAAACGCGACGGCTAAGTATGAATGCTGGGAAAAGCCCGTGTGATGTATTTCTAGTTCCTGCTGCCACCGTGTGAGGCCACATTGGAGCGAGGCTTTGAGCGCTGCTACGATGCAGGCTGCTAGCAGGTAGCGCTTGGCTTAAATAAGGATTATTATTACCCTATCATACGAAGGAAACTTTCCGACCATAGGCAATTTTAATAGGTGGTTATTAAGAGATGTTAGCTGAGCTCTCTGCTCATGCATGCATTGATAATCTCAGACGATGTAAAACTCCTATCTTCTCGTATAAAAACTAGGTCCCTGTGACATCACGTGGAGTGGAATCGCATGGAAGCCAATCTGGCCTCTTTCAAATGAGGTCAAAATTGACCATTGGCATTCGTCTAAACTGGGATTTCTAAAACAAAATGATTTGTATATTGTGAATACACAAATGGTGGGTAACGAATCGCAATCAATGCCTTTCGTTTTCTCTGACGAAGGAAACTACCCTATTGTAGCTGTAAGTGCCGAGGCAAAAACCTCATCGACCAGTTCCTTTTTTTTATTAGTATTTAGTGTGCCTTTTAGTTCTGTAACGCGTGCCTCGCATTCCAAAAATAAGTTTTGAATAACACATTTTGCGCCATAAGTCGCAGTGAGTTTTTATCGTAAGGATTTGATGTCAATCGCGCTAAGAATACCGATTGTGAAGTCCGGCGTCATTCGGAGGCGATCGATGGAAACGGAGGCTCTCCGAACTCAAACATGAATGCCTGCGCCTCAAGATCGCGCTATTATATAGATGCGGTGAGTTGTCAGCGAACTGTATGGATATTGAATCATTTGATGCGTATAAATTCGCATGCGTTCAGAAGAAAATTGGAATACATGCAAAGAATAATTTAAAAAAATAACATAACCCAAATTCACCATCCATACATTCATGAATTACAGCAAAATTTGACTCAAACTATTATTAATGATTCATGAAATCTAAATACCACTTCTAACATCTCCCTTTTTTCATGTATGCTATATACTTATCATACAAAAAGAATAGTTAACTTTAAATTTTGTATCACCTCAATTTTCACTGTACATATGCCTATTAGGAGAACAATAGTTCATTAGATGATTCGACTCATAATGCTGAATAGCACATGATTCATTTGAATGCCAATATTTCAGAGGATAGCTATTCTTTGGCTATTGCATAACTTTTAGCCCATGCATTATTGTTAACAAGATGCTTCTAATTAACAATATGTGAGGAAGTAAGAATTAGGGTAGTTTCTTTAATCCCGCGTCAATCATGATTAGTGATCGTTGGGTCCGGTTGAAAGCGTGGAAAGGAGTCGCTACGTGTCCGCGAGTACCAAGCAGACAGACACATATTCCAACTAACAGAAGCCATAGATGATTGAGTTTCCTCTGGGTAACTCTGAAATTCACTCAATTCTGGCTGCAAAAATATTCCCACTTTGAAGACCGTCGTTCTTCGTTATCCGTGCAGTACAGGTTCAATTCCAAGGCGAAAGCAATAAATATTCAAGTCAACTTTCTCAGGAGAGAGGTCGTGGAACAATGTAACTAAAGCTAAATTTTTATTTCCCACAAGTAATTGATAGAGTAGTGATTGATTATTAATTGGCACGTGTTTCAATTGTTTTACAATCATCCTCAGTTACTCATAGATACTGACAAAAAATTCCATTATCAACAGATCTGCAAAAATGGTGGGGGGAGGGATCAGTAGTAGGAATGTGGTAGGGAAGGAAAAGGGGCGGTTGAAATGGGGGGGGGGGGGGGTTGAGGGTGAGGGGGTGTTTAGGAGGAGGCACAGAAACAAAGTTGAGATATTACATCATGCATACAACAAAGAAACAAGGTGAATGGTGAGGGAGTGAGGACACATCAGTTTGGGGATTACGTAAAAAATAGGGGAGTGACAAAAGGACTCATTTTCGGTTGGTGGGTCAAATTTCTTCCGTTTCTCTTTCACAATTTCCCACTGTCTTTTTCGGGGGGGGGGGGGGGGGGGCACAAGGGTCTGACAGGTAAACATTCTTCTCATATTTGAGATTAAAAATAACACACAACAAAAAGTGTACGAAAATTTCTCTTTATTTTAACATGAAAGTTATTAATATGAAATTAAATAATTGAGGCTTTGTAATATACAAAACAAAACGAACGTAATGATAGCAGTGTAAAAATATGTTGTCTTCTTTTTAAGCGTCTGGGGGGTCACGTACTCCCATCCCCCCCTTAAACCCGCATTTAGTGGGATCGACTAAGGCACTATTATTCTATCATAGAGAGAGAGAGAGGGAGAGGTGGGCGGCTTCTGCCTTGCGTGGGCAGTTGGGGGCGTGGCTTCTTTCGGCTCCGCCCACCGACCGACCCCTCCCTCCCGCCCGTTTGCCCTTGACTAACTCGTTGGTTCGGCACCGACCGCGCAATGCTGTAGCAGATGGCTTGAAGGGAGAACCATCCGAGTATGGAATGGGAGAGAGTGTACAAGAAAAGACAAGGGAATAAAATAAGAAGGCGAAAAGGTGGACAGGGAACAAGGCGGAGAACAAATAGGTGAAGATAGGGAGGGAGTGATTGAGATATGGTGTAAAAGGGTGAGGTAGTGATTTGTGGGAGTTGGTTGGCTGAGGGTTGGTCGTCTGCAGTGGGTGGAGCAAACACTGACGATGTGAAGGACGGGAAAAAACACGGGAGAGAGAGAGAAAGAGAGGATGCCTTTCTGTTCGAAATTCCATCAGAACGGCCACAGCAGCTGAGCGAAGGACAAGAGGATAACGTCGTTGAGACAGCACTTGGCTTCCACATCACTTCTTCTGCTTCAAAAGTGACTACATTGCGGTCTAAGTGGGTTTTTGCTGGTTTCGCTCACATCTCTGGCGAATGCCGGACCAAAAGCCAATCCAGAGAATGGGATTATTAGATAGAATGAAAGGGAGTGTGCCTTTTTGTGAATTGAATAGGTAAGTCCATGAAGAGAGGGGAGGCTGCCAGATTACTTCTTTAATATTCCATGCAAACCTACCTTAATGGGTGGAATACTTAAAAATATTTGTCTGTCAGTGGACTACATTCACGCGGGCAATGAACAGTTTTAGCTGTGCAGTCGAGTGGTCAAAAGAATTAAATGTACGCAGCTTTTCCGAGAGTCTCCTGATCAAGGTTGTCGAATGATCTAAAAGTTATATTGGCAAATCTGCAACTCAATGTGACCCATTCTTCATCGAGGTTTAAGTCCGGATGAAATATGATCATCAGCAATAAATTTATTTTCATTTACGATATTTTAATTTCAATTCATTATTTCAGCATACCGATGTGATCGGATTGCCCTTGTGTTCGCACTTATGTGAAGAGGCCAGTCCCTCGTCGTGGTCCATTTGCAAATCTTCGCAATCTCCCCCTCTCACGGCATTTCTCGTGACTGTGGAGGGCGGATGCTCGTTAGCACGCGCGTGTGCGCATCGGCATTACGTGGCGCACTTTTGAAGGAGCACTCCTCTCATTGAACACGCGGTCACGCCCATTCGGGGAAGTATAGCGCAAGGGACTGCCGCCAGCACAGTCTCGCCTGCCAGCAAGGGAAAAGGGAGGTGACGTTATGAGGTCTGGCACTCCCATCGATGGCGGCGCCACTGTCGCACGGAGACTTGAACGCCCGCGTCACTTCCTCCGGGAGACATGAATGGAGTTTTCTCTGGTTATGCACCGAGTCAAATAATAGTAATGATATTGATAATTTATATTAACAATAATAGTTATAGTAACAGCAATAAATTCACCAACAATAATAATATTAATAACAGCTGTAATGTATTCTTCCTACTGAGCAAATGAATTCATACAATATTTATAAACATATTTGGGAGTCAGGAACCCCGCTGGACAATAGACCTATTTTTAGACTACAAACAGGATTTAAAAGGATTGCTTAAATTACGTAAAGATACAGGTATTTCACCATATGAAAGAATATTTTTATGAAAGTGCAAACAAACTTTCTCAGTCATAATACTTCATCCTGCCAACAAAAGAAAAGAAATTGTAACGAAATAGATTTTCAATGTCAGAGCAAAGTTTTTCACCTTCAGCAATGGTTCGATCTCAGTATTTTTCTCGGGTTTTCTTCCGCATTAACTGGCTTGTGCACAGCAGTTTTGGAGGACTTTAATCAGCTTAGCTAATCTAAGAAAAGTCGTACAAAATATCTCCTTTGAAATTTGGTTTCTTTTCTACTGTAATTATCCATGGAAAAATATTTCAATGCTCGAATCGGCCATCTAACGTCGGCCATGCATAATTTTACCTGGTGGATAAGCTGAAAAAATTCTTTTTACTACTTTGCCGGGAAGGACTAATGTCTACGAATGGGAGGAATGAAGGACAAGTAATGCATTGCAAGGAATGCATTTGAGTGCGCAGCGGAACTTAATAGTGACGTAACCATGGGAGTAATAACTGAAAACTGAGACCAGAGTCAAAGCTGCAATTGTAAGTTTATGCCTTGATGTATTCTGGAAAATTAGTAAATCAAAGCTGAAGAGTCAGCTTCCATTAAAAAATCTTATGCAGATTCTACTTTGCGCGTTCATTTTTATATGGAAGTAATATTTTATATCGAAATAAACACTAAAGCCTTGCTAACTAGTTTATCTGTAAGGTAAGTCCGATATCGATATCGCACATAAGGAAATATCTTCATATATATGACTGAGGTCATGATAGGAATGTAGGACTTCACGATACAATGCAACAACATTTATGGGTTATTAATAATACACCAACATATTTTGGTTAAAAAAATTCACCCCAAAATATTTATAATTTTCCATTAGTATGCATTTGGCTTTCTCAAACAGCAATCTGCCTCACCTCTGTTGGACAGATTCAGGTAAAGCTGAATTCAATCTGATTAAAACTTTTTATATAATAATAAATTCAAATTATCTTAAAATTATGCTACAAGTTCAACATTAAACAAATTTAGAAGCATTATTGTTCAGAATTGCATAATTCCAGCGAATATATTCTTTAAAAATTGCATTGAAACACGTTTATGTATTAATGAATTCCAAAAATAAAATTAAACAGGAGCCTCTTAGCTAATTTTATACAAAACAAATTTACGTATCGTATGGGATACAGTGTGGGGTAAAAGTGAATGGGAGGAATTGACGGGGGAGGAGGCAGAGGGGGGTGGTTGGGGTTGGTTGGGGTAGGGGGTTGGGGGAGGGGAGAGAGGGAGTTTGGGTGGCGGAGATGTCTGGCGGAAGAAAAATGGGTAGAGGGAGTCGCGGCATAGCGCACTCACAATCAGTTGACAATCGGCAGCCGCACCCTGCCTTCCGTTCTCGCCACTCCTGCTTCTTTTGTTTTTCCTCTCCTTATCTCTTTCTTTGCTCCTCTCTTTCCTTCTCCTTCCTCAGCGTCTTTGGCCTTCCCTCCAGTTCGGAGATACTCATCGGCTGCCAAGCGGGGAGGAAGGCAGGGCAAGTGAGAAGACAGCCACCACCGCCAATATATCCCATTTCTCTCGCCCGCCGCGACCTCTACACCCTTGAATGGCGAATGCTTCTCGTGATGAACAACCTCTCCCTCTTTTCCCCTTCTTCCATTCCGCGCGTCGTGAGTCGCTTTTGCCTGGATCGAGTTTCACTCACGGCGTCCGTGAATGGACAATCCCTCTCTTCGCCCACTTCCGGTGACGGCGTTCGCAGTGGCTCACTTTTTATGTGCAGTCGACGGGGTTTTCAATCCTTGGTCGTTAATCACTTCAATAAGTGACTGTCAGTTATACGATGGCATTTATTTGATTTATGTTAAATAATGATTTTTGCATGCACCATGTGTGACTATGCGTGAGTATTTGATTGTGAATAGAATAGCGATACAATTTACCATTGGATACTGGTTTTGCGGAATTTTATTTTAATAACATCGATTCATTAGGGTTTTTAGGGCGACGCTCAATCAATACGCATGATAAGTGCTGGAGAACTGTGGCACTCCAATGTTAGAATTGTTGATCAGCGATTATGAGAATTTCAAACAAAAGTGCTTTTTATCCATTTAAAATTAAGCAATAAATGCACAGATGCACAGATTATCCTGTTTATTGACAGCAGGGCAATCGCTGATTGACGGCTAATAAAAGGTGAGGAGAAGACTGAGGGGTCAGTCAACGAGGTCGACTCCTAATAGCCCCGTGAAATGAAGAAAACGAAGAACTTGCGAGCATTCAAAAATTTCATTGCCTTCGATCAGTAATACGGGATGAAATACTTCATCTTTTTTTCTCTCTGACAATATAATCTAAAATCAAAGAATAGCTTTCAATCTGCTCTTATACATTACGAAAACATTACGTATTTGATGAGCAATTTATGAAAGCACTTTTTGAAATGTCAAGGGTGGAACGCGAATTGTCGTTCGCCTTCAACAAACATTTCTTATTCAGTGGGAATAAAAATCTCAGATCTTTAAAGGTACTGGGGGAGCCAACTGGCTAAACATTGATGAGATTCAGCGCTCCAGGGTAATGATTTGCTTTGCAATATTGACCTTAATTCAGCGCAAGTGTAAAATATTAAAGAATGTAGGCACTAGGCAGTCACGATAAAAGGCACCTTCACCTTCATACCACCAGATCTTCATTATTTGCTTCATCGAATTTAAAATCCAAACCTTGTGGTAAGTCATGCAATATTTATCAATCCGAGTGATGTTTAAGAAAATCAGGCACTGACTTGCTTAATATTTAGCGTTCAGCTATCAGGGATGGCAAAAGATGGCCAAAGGAAATAAGAATGGGGAAAATGACAGGGAAAAGGCTTTTGCCATCATGCTTAACAGTTCTCATGAAAACTTGAAAACGACAAAAAACAACAACATTAAGGTGGAAAAAAACAAGAAATGGGCTCCGCGATACGGATCTCAATTGGGTTCACACAGTGTAAACGACTGACGCCGTCCAAGTGCTAAAAAGGAAAGTATTACACACAAGCTCGGGATATGGATGCATATAAATGGGGAAAATTTTATTGAGCAGCTGGGCAAAGAAAATTTAACAAACTTTACTATCTACTGCAATTATTTTTCGGGAAAATGTAAATAGACTCGCTGTTCCTTGTCCAAACCGTATTCCTCATCGCCTCTCCTTATCCTCGAACGGTTAATTTATTCTTAACCGGTTAATTTAACTGCGAGTGAAATGTACTACATTGATGCCAACAACGATGCGATGGTGGGAATGAACCGTAGAAGTCTGTAGTTTTAGTTGGCCATCAGTCGCGCGCCGTAAGCGGTTATTTATTGTCCTTCCAAACGAAGCCCTCATTTAGCTAAATTTGCGAAATCATCTGAATTTGAGCCGAAAATTCTGAAATACGGAGTTACCCCCCGTTTAAGAACACTCCGCTCAGCCACGGACCAATCACAAGACATCACTGGACTCCCCCTGACCAGCAAATATGGAAATCAACTCATCACTTCGACCTGAAGGGGACATCTTCGCCACAGGAGTCGCCATTCGACAAGGACGCAAATGTTACCTGAAATAATGGCTAGAATGATGCAGGAGAGCCTTTGCAAATGCATTCGAACCTTCATGTTAACCTTCATTTGTGAAGTTGGGAAGGAAGAAGAAAAAAAGACATTCCGATATTTAGTTCTAATTGCGTGAAAAGGGCATGCATCATAATGGAATCCAAAAATACTCGCAACATAATTATTTTAACGAAACTAATTGATTCGACTGAAAATTACTCAGCAGGTACCTTTAGCAGAACACCCCTTGTTATTCGCCCACGTTCCCAGCACTGGCTTCGGCCTGTTTGAAATTCCAGTGGGATATGAGATTAGGAGGGAGGGCTGTGGTGATATATGATGGGGAAGAGAGGGCAGCAAAAAGGGAGATGTAGTCCAGGTGGAGGAATGGATGCGGCTCGGAGAGATGGTGGGCAAGAAAGAGAATGAATGGATCAGTGTGCGTGTGTTTGTGCGGATGTAGAGGTCAAAGAGCGAGATGAGGAAAGACGTACGCTTTGAGGTCAGTCGAAAGAAGAAGAGAGCATTTGGACGGCGCCAAGATAAAGAGATGAAGTGGTTGAGGCTGGACCAGAGTTGAATAAGAGAGAATTTTCATAACATACGTGGAAGGGGAAATGGGGACTCTTTGTAGTATGGTCGTCGGATTTAGAATTTTTTTATCGGGATTATTTAGGATTTTGAGAGCCCCTACTCATTGTCAATCGCAAGGGGTATGAAGCACGGAGATAGTAGTTGCATCAGATCGTCATCAAATCTAAAGACTTCTTAGGGTTGAATCTCTAGCAAGGTGATTGGAGGAGGAGAGAGAGAGAGAGGGAGAGAGAGAGAGAGAGGGTGGAAGGGGTTGCGGATCGCCAGGTGTGACAGGGGAGGAGAGACACCCTTCCGAATGAACAATGAGACCCTTTTGAGGGTATTAAGATCCGATGGGCCGATGTCAAGAGCGTTCATCTCAACAAAAATCCCTTCAAGAAAGTTCACGTTGCAATTAAAACTGGGATGTGAGGCCAACTCTTGCAGCGGCGAGACTCGTGCAAAGACATTGTGGACACTAATTTAGACAATTAAAACATTGGCCTCAGAAAAATTTGAAATGAAGCGTTGATGTTATTTTTATCGTACTTTTTGCGGAAATAAATCGTTTACGGGGAGCGTGGTAGTCTAATGCATAGCGCACTTGGTTGCTGACCTCATCTGCATCTACGAGATATCGAGTAAGTTACCTCTATGATGTGTGGCAGGGGGTGATTCCACACCTGTAGGCATGCTGCACTCATCCTAACCAACAATCAGGAACGCGCTTTTTCCGGACGCAGGCCAATCACGGAGGACAACGATACGCGGTCAGACCAGAAACTAGGAGAGTGCTAAGGACGCAGACGTGCTACCATAAAACTACTATTTAGTAATAGAAGACGAAACGTTAGCAAAGTACGTGAAGTGATCCAAGGGTTCCGTGTTCAAATACCGGGTGAAGTCTTCGGACACCTCCAAACAAAATCCTCGGAGTGGGAGGTGGCCCTGGGAAAAGGATTGGTCCCCCTCCTGCTATTGGGGCTGGACTAATCTGTGAACGCCTGTGGCTAAGTGTTGAGTGAGCTCTACCTTCACCCATTCAAACCAACCTTCGGGTTGAATTATTGAGTGAGTGAGAGGAAACTTTTACTTGAGATCTCGCTGAAAAACTCAATCAAAGCTATAGACGGATTCTGCAGGCCTTTATGTCATGTAAAAGTCAAAGGCATGCAGGTAAGTGGCTTTGAGAGCTCCAATCATGATGAATGTGCGGAAGCCAAAACTAACTCTCGCCCATTCCAACAGCATAAACTCCGGACTACTCTTACTATTTGGCCGCTAGTGAGTGGGAGAGGAGTTACGCTTCCCCATTGATATTAACCGCTCCATGGAAACGCAAAGTATCACATCATATATAGGTGGAGAGTGTATTCTAAAGTTAATATTCGAAGAAACTATCATGCATTCCTTATCACACAATACTCTAGTTTCTCTCCTAATAATAATAACAATTATTTTAAATAAAAACAAAATAAAAATACTTGTTCTATTCCACACTTTATTTTACATAGTACGCTACTATTTAAAATAAAGTGTGGAACGACCCGGGTTTCTGCGTGTCATGCTATCATCAGGTATTCATCATCAGGCTAGAACAATGTATTTTTATTTTATTTTATGATGAAGCACTTCCAGAAAGTAACGCTGGAGACCTTGTATTTTATTATTTATTATAAAAATTGTTACATGCGGGCCATGTGGTCGGGTGATAGCGTACAGCAAAAAATATGTAAATTAAATTCAATTTTTCAGCCTTTCCGTAGAGTATAAACATGGAAGGACTGTAATATTTCCTCAGGTGAACCACGACACTATTTTATCCCCCGACAGAAATTTGGCTCGCCCAGGAGTTGAACTCGGGAGCTCTTGCATCCGAAGCGAAAATCATACCCATAGAGCAAAGTGCCAATATTTGTACAAGAAACGAGTCCACATTCTTCGCCAGCTATGCGACGATAAAACTGAATAATAATGAGGAGATTAAACCGAAACTTAACCTAATTCCATTAGTCATGTCATATGGGTCGGGGTAAAAACAAGCAATATCACTGGATGGATCAAAATGTTTCACTAATGTTTAGCGCGGGGCGATTACTCTCGAGGATAAAATAAACGGATGACTTGTGAAAGGAGGCATAACGGAGGGACGTTAGCAATTGGTGGAGAATGTAAAATGAATGATTATTAATGATCAAATGCCATGGAAGAATGAGGCCAAGAAAATCATTTGGAAATGTCGTGCCTTACTTCCTCTTTCCGAGGGTGATTTGCATTCAAAATCAATGAATCAGTCATTAAAAACAGAACCAAAAATAAAAACGCGATGAATGTGCTTTTGACAATAAAAGTGAGATGGTACTTTTTGTATTTCCTACAATCGTAAAGATAACCTTGGTACCTACCACTTGTATCGTCAATGTGACGTCAATGCCCCAGCCTTGTCCTTAGGAACTTGAGGAGCATGTACAAATAATATGCATTGACGTAAATATATGTGAATATATACTTATATTATTAAAAAACAATTTTTGTTGTGTAATTTTACATTTTTTAAAATGGTTGAAAAATTCTGTAGTGATTTGCCTCCGAATTAAGAGTGAACATAATTTAGTGAATTACTTGTTTGTCTATTTTAAAAATTTTACGGTCAGAATTGTATGTAGCAAGTATCAGTTAATGCTCACCCGATTAAAAGTTTCGCTTTTTATACCAATTCTGAAAGAATAAGGTTTCAGACGGGCAGAGTGTATTGACCTGACTCTCAAATGACTTAATAATCATTCCTAACTTATTCCAAACTATTAATTCTTCCACATTCATGCGTAATTTCTAAAAAAACTTGTTAATTTAGACTGTATCTAAGGCCATTAGCTTATTCAATAGTCAACGATAAGAACGTGTATATATAATTACTATAGATCCCACAAAGTTGGGGAGAGTTGGCAACCCTGTGCGTACCCTCTGATTACTACGCCGGGTACGAAGAAGACGGCCAATAGGGGGGCACGACAGCGGGATTGTTCATCCATCCCCACCCCTGCGATCATGTGACGTCTCCCTTCCACCCACTTGTTGGGGGTGGGAATGAAATGGGAGAGGGTGGATGGGTCCCTTTAGCTTACGTCTCCCGCCCCCACGAAGGACGAGAGAACTCCCAATCGAAGTTGGCTCTGCTGAACCCCGATATAACCAACCATCCGTCGTACTTTGATGCGAATCTCCCGCGCTGTTTGGGAACATTCGATGCGAAGGCGTGGTAAAATGGGGCGATGTCTGTCTGCGTTCGCTTCGAATTCGGAGCACGTGGTCTCGGACACCATTCCCCGACTATCGCGCCTCCCCGCCCGTTCCCTGCTGCCACCTGGCGGGACGGGAGCGAAGCTTCGCTCGAGGGCGGAGGGCGGTCGATCAGTTGGCGGGCAGAGTTGCTCAGGAGAGGTCCTCCCTCGCAGCACGACACGGACTGCGATCAACTGCTGAGCCCTCCCTGCTACGCATCCGGTCCGACGGGCGTTGAAGTCGCGATTTGCGGATCTTTTTAATGTAGTTTCGACGCTCTGAAATAGTCCGCTGTTGGTGGCAAAGTGGTAATCGACTTAAGTTGTCAGTGAAGGAGTCTTATTTCGTGTCAACATGTCTAATACCGTCAGTGGTCAAAGTTCTTCATCTCACCACCTACTTTCCATCCTCCTGCGTGATTACTTCATCATGTCATAGTGAAGAATTCATGGCGTTCTTCAAGTGGTGACGTTTGCTAAATGGCTAATATTTCTGTGGTTGTGCTGTCCAACGTTAGATATATAAATTAGTGTCACCTAGAAGTGTAAAACATCTTTGATATCATGCGGTGTTGTGGAACTGTCTAGCGTTTTCATAAATTTTTTTGACAGCGATGAATTCTTTATATTCTGCTGGCGGTGACGCCTGTCTACTGTCGGATATTTTTGCGGTTGTGTTGTCCTGCGTGGGAGATGCCATATAATGACTTCAAGAATTTTGAATATCCTTAATGCCATGCGGTGCTGTTGTACTATCAAACGTGTTCATGTATTTCATTGGCAGCGAGGAATTCGTTAAACTCTGCCAATTGTGTGTACCCGATATATGGCTGATTTTTCTGTGGTGGTGTCGTTTCATTTAGAAGAGAGATCATTGTGCGACATTGAGTGCTACTTTATTCAGTGATATCGAGATGGTTTTGCCTTTTCTCTGACTGCCTTCCCTTCCTGCAATGACAGTCAGTCATCGCCTGAGAACCGCCATCGCAATGTGCCACATCACTTCTTTTCTATTACTTGGATAACTCTTCTTTGTGTGTAATCGTCATGGGCCGTGTTGCATTGTGGGAGTGTCCGGATTTGAGGGGGAACATAATGTCTGCTTTGCAACAATCGCGAGTGAATGAATCGAAGGATACGAATTTGATGCCATAAGGATAATTAGTTGGAAGAGTCGCCGGTTGGCCGGAGTAGAGCGGGGTGCTGCTTTGTGATTGGCTGACGCGGTCCGGATGTCTCGACGCAAGCAGAGCAACCCCAAGCCGTTTCTCAAACGTGAGTGCATTCATTCTCGCTCATTCATTTCCAGTTGGACTTCTATTCTCTCGGCTGAATCGTTTGTGCATCATCTCCTGTCGTACTCTATATTTGAGACATTTCTTACAGTTCATGTTGCCATTGGTTATTCGTGCGTATTCAGGCCAACGAGGCCGTAAAAATTTCGTGGAAGGATGATTAGCGTTTGTAATCTATGTACCAGGGGCATTTTTACAGAGGAATCTCCTTTATCCGAACAGCTTCAAGACGAAAATTGTTTCAAAGAAAATTAAGTTTTTGTTGTTTATATTACGGCCATTTTCTTAAATATTTTGGTCTTAATAGCAGTTCAAAAATTTCCTTACGGACAAATTTTAAAATTTAGCGCAAAATTTAAACTATGTACTGCGTGAAATAATGTAATGAGTGAAAATGTATTGAGTAAATATATGGTGAGCTCATACTACAAATCCTAGAATTCCAATTGCAATTATAGCATAAATTATTCCTAGTACTCCAAATGTTTCCTTTTTTCCTCTTTCTTGTGCAATAATATGTGAAATTATACCAAACCCTGGTAAAATTAAAATATACACTTCAGAGTGTCCAAAAAATCAGAATAAACGTTGATATAAAATAGGATCTGTCAATGCTGTATTTAATATTGGCAGGAGTAAAATTTGGAAGCTTAATTTTATATTTGATACGATTGAAGTATCATAAATGAAATAATAGAGTAAAGCAAATCTATCGGGACTGGTCACGGTGATAACTTTACGATGTCACCCGAAATGAAAATTTTTTGAAAATACTCGATGAAGAAGAAATTATTCGCCTTAACCAGGATTCGAACCCTGATCCTCCAATTTCAAGTCGAGTGCTTTGGCCAGGTAAGTTACCGAGATGCAGTTCCACTCAGTGGAATTTCGTGGACTATACCGGATAAGATGGCCTGGCGAAAGCACTTGACCGGAAATGAGGATCCGGGATCGAATCCCGGTCATGACCAATGTTTTTTTCTCTGCGGAGTTTTCGCACGGAATAAGTGACATTAAGCTCAATATGAAATTCCGATACTTGGGCCTACCTTCTAGGGATATTATGGGTATGACGAGTGGAGTCTTTTCCACATACGCGGTCCAATGAAATGCGTAAGGTTGTGATTCGTCCTTCCGATTAAAACCGTTTTTTAATATTAATTCGGATAGTTTGGACGGTCAAGTAATTCGACTGGGGGTCGGGGGCAATTAATTCGGATTCGATTCCACTGTGCTTTGAATTTTATGAAGCCGTTGACCTGTGGGATTCGTTATTCCTGAACGAATTGTAAATACAATGCGATATCTCTCTAGCGTTTTCGGATGATGCAGTACTCATGCGGAAAATAAGAAAGGTATTAAGGAGCCAGCGGAAAATTTAATTACTGAAACTAAGAAATTAGAAAAACTACAGTTAAATTAAGGAAAAACTTAGTTAATGAAAATGAGAAGAAGACCTGATAACCAACCAGACATTAAATTCTTGAATTTGAAGTTCTGAAAAACAAATACTTTTACATATTGGGGATTTTCAATAACAAATGAAAATAAACTAAATGATGAAATTATATGCAGACTAGATTCAGTTCAACGATGCATTTGGAGTCTATCAAAGCTCTTTGGAAGTAGTAGACTACTGACAAGGAGGACGAAACTTCAGATGTTAAAAATTATCATGAAACCAATACTCTAGTATGGAACGGAGGTCTGGACACTTTCCAAAAAAGAATTAGAGGAGACTTATAGCCTTGGAAAATAATATATTATGTTGAGTGTTTGGACCAGTTGAAGAAAATGGAGAATTAGGAAGATTCGGGAACTCAAGGCACTATATGATATGATCGCACTGGTAAAAAGCAGAAGGTTGAGATGGCTGGGACATGTGCAAAGAAGAAGGGAAGAAGACCAGTCACTGGATATAGTGTGGATGGGACAACCAGTGGTGAGGAGACCACCGGGAAAATCAATGGAGAGACCAAGTGCAGGCGGATTTAAGAATAAGCGTATCTGGAGATGGCAGAAGACAGACATCAGAGGAGGAAACTTGTTGGCGAGGCCAAAAATCACTTGGGATTTGTGCAAGGCCACAGGAGTAAGTAATGCGACATCGGGCACCATGATCCTCTTTGAAATTCCCTTAAGAATGATGGAATCTGGATAGTCAAGAGCTCTGCGGGGTGGCCCCGGAAGCTTAAGCTCCACGATTCAAGTCTCGTTTGTGGAGTAAAATTACTCAGATGGATATTAATTCAAATCGAACAGAAACTCTGCGTTAATGAGCACCCGATGAATTCATGACGAACGTTTTCACTTCTCTTTCTTTTTTTTAATAATTTCCTTCTTTCGCAATTAAAATTTTATCGATAACTAGTGACTGCTAAAGTGAATGAATTGAACGACTTCAAAATCCAAAGTCATATTGACGGCCCCCCCAGGCATGATTTTAACAAGTAAAGTTTTTAAGTTTGCATTGCTATATAATTTGTTTCGAATTGATCAGACGCAAAATGAGAGGTCTATTGGAAATGCTTTTGTCAATTAGTTTATTTTCAAGTTGCTCCTTTCATTGTGGCCATAATGCGAATCATTTCGTATTAGCGAGTATTTCACTCATACGTACTTGCTTTGTGTTCGTGTCTCGTGTGTGATGCTCGCCGAGGGTGGCTGTGGATGTTTGCCGGGAACCGGTCCCGCCCTCGCCGGCCTCCGCCTTCCCCGATCGACCCGACTCTTCCCTTCTAATAAAAGAGAGGATTTCAAAACAAAATGCCCACTCTAGTCAAATGACATCCATTCGTTAAACCCTTTGGCTTTTATTAATTTAATTTGTCCTCCTCCTCTGGTATTCCATCCTAAGATTGTTTTGCTTGTAGCATCTTGTTTGGTTGGCACTCTCCATTCTTCCCGTCTCTCCGCTTTCTTTCTCTTCATGTCCTCTCCGTTGCTTTAGAATTCAACGTCTGTCATCATTTGGTCTATAAACTAGGGCCGTGGTCTTCCTCCATCAACATTGGATTTTCCTTTGGGCCCACTCATGCTTCATTATGTACCCAATGAGTTGGACTCTTCTATTTACGACCGATTTCTAAATGCTTCTTTTCCATTTCATTGGATTCAATAATTATTCATTTGATATTCGGCCTGTCCCCTTAATTTTTAGCATTCGTCTAAACCACATTTGCTGGTATGTTGCTGATTTTTTGGCCTGGTTCATTGCAAAACAAAAGTAAAAAAGTACTTCAATGTATCCTACCCATCTTTCATCACATGCTTCTTCTCTTTCCCTTCATCCTTTTCAGGGGGAGATTCTGATGATGTCACCATGTTCATTAGGCCATGGTCCCCATCTTATCTTATTCTACTTAATTTTCGTCGTCGATAATCTTTTCTTTGAGATATGCTTCCGTTATATAACCACTTAAGTAGTTTTAACCATTCGTTCATCCATCGCATTGTTATGTGGTCGGCAGTTAATGGAAATTGAGTGCTAAAGTTGTTTAGATTAAGACGTTTTTACAGTGGTTAGGGAGCGTGGTAGCTTAATGGGTTGGCAGCCGACCGTATTCCGCGTTCGAGTCCCGCACGATGCCTTCGGACATCCCAATCCAAAATCCCTGAATTGCGCGGTGGCTCAGGGAAGGAAATAAGCTCCCCTTAACCTGAATATGTGACATTCACTCGCCTTAGGCTTAGTCAGGGTCAGCTCTACCATCACCTAATCAGACCTACCTTCGGGTTGAATCACTGACGGACCGTGTTTGGCCACACCAGGTGGAGATTCTTATAATATATGACATATATCCTGAACTGCTGGTTTCTCTGTGGTCCACTAGACACGCTAAACGTTTTAAAGGATGCATTCAATCCCGCTTTAGCAGTCTTTTTACGCAACGAATGTTCAGTTTAATACTTACCTATTCATGTTGACATTTTAAGGGAGGGATTACGAGGGTCGGGAGATTGGTGGGGCGGCCATCAGGGAGTGTTAACCCCTTTGTTGAAGCTGTATCTTAATTACTAAAATTTACCGCAGTATTTTCTCAAGTGAAAAATTGGTACATTTCATATTCAGTTGAATGTTGATTAGGATCTAGTATCTCCAAATCCATGAGCTATGAAAGCGACAGCGTATGCTGTAACAAGCAATTATCATCATCATATTTATCATTTATCCTAAGAGTGGTTTGACGCTGCTCTTCTCTGAAATCTAATTACCTAATCTTTTTACGTTTGTGAGTATCTTCTCTATTACTTCCTTAATAATTTGTTCTCTAGAAAACTGGGGAATTCAGCTCTACGGCCTCAAATATGAAATATGGAATGTAAAAACTTAATTGGGCGAATAAAATCTCCCACTTCGCCTCCAACCTTGCAAAGAGTAAACACTGTGTTAGTGGGCGGGAAGGGGAGAGTTTCACTCTGAGGACCAAACTCCAGCCTCTCAACCGAAATAGCCAAATCACTTATAAACACTTTTGCACCCACACTCACTCATACAAGCAACCAAAATAAGAATTGTGGGCCTGTATTTACCCAAGTCACACACGCATTCACTCACCAACGGATGGCGGCAGCATTCCTGGAGAAAAGAGCTTAAAAGAGAGCGTTTTCGAGGTACAGATCGAATACGTATTTCGGCACACAATGTGGCCCTCTTCTGCGAGCTGAAGGAAAACAGCGCATCCCATGTATGGTCAAATGTCACATTAAAAATTGTGGGGGGCAATGCACACCCTTGTCTCACTTCTTTCCTTTTTCTTAGTGCATCACTCATAATTACCAATTTGACTGAAATGTTGTAGCCACTCTCCTTTCATGTGAATTGTATGCGATTCCTCGGTCATTCTGGAGCGCTAAAATAACTATTCCGAGCATTGAAGTCAAATCTACGGCGTTGAAGGTCTTTTTCCATTCCCTAAGTGGTATAAGCGCAATTTTTCCTTCTCTTGTTCTATTGTTATCCCTGAATCCTAATTCGTCTTGGAAATCTTCCGCTCTTCGTCGTTCTAAATATCTCATAAACGATTTTTGCTAATTTGGCCAGCTTGGTGTCAGGTTTATTCATAGTCCATTTGTCTTCTCACTTGACTGCTGTCTTCTTTTTGGGAATTGTAGTTATGACATTCTTCTGGAAGGTACTTCTCTTGTCCAGTGCATTTCACAGATATTATGTAATTCATTTTCACAGACAGTTTGATAATTACATAGGGCAGACCTTAAGATGCTGTCTCCCATACAATCCTTTCCTACTTATCGAATGAGTCTTAGAGCTCATCCGTGATCTATGTATTTTTGCGGACAGCTCTCTTTCTCCCCTAACCTTTTATCTGTCTGTACACTTCTATTACTTTTTCTAGCTATCTCCGTTGATATATCTTCTAGTTAATCTCCTAATTTGCTCTCCAACTCTTCTTGAATTTTATTTACGTTGATGAAGTGACGTCGTCAGTGTTTCTGCTTGCCTTATCTTATTTAACATCCTGCTTTTAGGATAGTATTTTATTATCACTATTTTATGAGAAAAGTTGACTTCGGGAGTCGACAAGTAGCCTTGCCGTCTTTACCCTGGTTCTGGAACCTCCGTTTCCCTGGAGCATTTTCTATTTGAAATACTTCCTTATCTCCTGGAATTCCATACGGATGTCATATTTGCATGTGACTTTAAAAAAGTTGTTGGCTATCAGAAACTGAAGTTCCGTGCAGAATTCCACGAACCTATCTCCCCTTTCTTTCCGATTCCCTGATCCTTTATTTCTAGTCATGCTCCCGTCTTTGGCTTTGACCGAATATATTTTGCGTCTAATGCTATAGATCTTACCTCAAAAGTCTTCTCCTGCAGGTTCTCTTGCAATTATTAGCGAGCGAGCTCACTTTCCATGTTCTCATCATAAGAATTGCATCACATTTGAATACTGCTCTCCCTCGGGTAGTCACCGTCCGAAGGTCCGAACCATTGCATTAAATATAAAAATTTGTGTTGAGGATCGACATTTGATATTCCTGATGGCCATTTGTCAACGCTGATGCGATAATTCTTTCGAAGGGTAATTAATCACCGAGGCACCTTTTAAGTATGCAATACCTCGAAGCAATAATGCATACATGAGGTCTGACATACGAGGAAATGTGGTTTTTAGATAACCATTAATTATTTTCAAACTCTTCATGTTTATCTGGTACAATGAAATCTATCATGGAAGAGACACCTCGAAAATTATCAACTTTAAAAATTTCCAGAAATGTCGGCGGGGGCTCTCCCATTGACCAGCCACTGATAGTCGCACAAATAAAAATGGAAAGTATCTATAATGTCGCAAACATCCGCCAATAGGCCCACGCCGTCACCTCTGTTTTCATTTCCTTAGTTGGCTTGAATTCTCCGAAGAGCCAACGCTCATCGGTGACTCAGTTGATCCGGGAATGAAGATTCTTTCGAATTGTTTACGCGGGTGCGCTGATACGCCCGCCTTCCATCTCCAACTCCTCATGAAACGCGGAACCGCTCAAGATGAAGCAGCAGGCAGCTTCGGACGAGTAGTGTTGGGGGCGTGACATCCAAACGGGTCTCTTCTGGCAGTTTCGAGCGCTCGCGGCCCGAAATTTATGTCAAGCGTTAGAGTCTAACCTACCGATTCCGTATGTATGCCATTAGTTGATGTGCAGTGACGAACTGTGGAGCAGTGTGATGAAGGATTTGGTGCTTTCCCGGCGAATCTTGTTGATGAAGTCTTCACGGGAAATCAGCAATGTCCGTCCTGACCCGGCTGATTTCCCGTGAAGACTTCATCAAATAAAGTGTGGATCAAGGACCAAACGATGATTTCGTCGGTGTATGGATCGAAAAATCGAATCGAATATTTATATTTGTGTCAAATACCAACTTACTAACTAGAGTAATATCAAGAACTTTCATACAATTGTTGTTAAAGCCTTAAGCTACAAAGCATCCAAAGGAAATATTGATATGTCGATCCGTTTTGCTGCTACAATCCGAAAAACGCGATGCATTCATACGGCAATCAGGAAAATGTGCTTAAGTTCCGTGCCTCAGTGATGTAGTTAATAAGTTGTTCGCATGCCATCAGTGAACGAAAAAATTAAAATACCTTGCCATGATGCACTTACATGAAATGAGATATTGGTCTTTGAGATATTGGTGTTGAACCTGGGCTACGGAATTCTGCTTCGGATGATATTGGGTCGCGCATTATGTCGAAGGGTCCCTCGTTTGGATCTCGAATGAAGCATTTGGACTCCACTTTCCGCAAATCCTCGCTGATAAAAGTATCCCAAAGAACTGACAATCACACTCTCCCTGATTATGTGAACATTGACTTGTATTTTGACTTAGAATTGGGTGAGTACTGCCCTCACCTTTCCGAACCAATTATCCCTGACTGGGTGATGATGAGAAATACTACTTGCTACGTCACGGATCTTCCTAGGAAATATAACCTACCCTAACCTATCCTGTGATCCTGCAAGTATCACAATTAGGTTTTTCTCCAAATAAAAGTACATGGTTCTATTAATTTTTTAATTCCCTAAAAATAAGGGACTGACATTTCCACTAATTAATTCGGTATTTTTATGATCTTGATTGCTTTTGCATTGAAACAAAGTCAGAATCAGATTTTGCGTTTGTAACATCTTTATGTGATCATAAGGTGAAAAATCGTCAAAATTGCTTCACAACCTACAAAAAATACATGCTGCCCTTTTGCGATGTGTTTTCCAAATTTAATCAAAATTTAAACTATTTGAATTAGGGATCGAAAATTAAAACAGGACTAATGGGACAGTCAAAATGTATGCCATTGCTTTCGTGTGCTCGGTCACCTACTTTATTTTATTCGCCTTGTTCAGTTGCAGCCTTGCCTTTTTTATTCGTCGGTAGATGGCAGTGATTAGCAGTCGCGTGCGTGTCCTGCGGAATGCGATATCAGCGCCGCATAGTAGTAAAGTATGCAGATTTATGCAGCAGCAAAAGGCCTTAAGAGGGTGACTCCCCTTCAAAATGTACTCCAATGGTAAAGGGAAACTTCTTTACGCGATAATGTGCACAAAGACCAAGCGAAGGAGGTTTTATGTGTATTTGGAAAGGGACTTTCATCGAGAAACGGAGTCAGTGCCTTCATAAGCTCGAGCCATCCTCCTCTTATTCTAATCATCCACCGCATTGATATTTTCAATGCATTATACTGAGGAATCGCATTTGAAATATGGGTGTGCTTTGTAGAAAAGCTTGCCATTGCTTGCGAAAGTCGTTTCAGGGAAACTTGGAATTATGCGATTCACAGTGCAATAATAATGGCAAAAACCCATATCAGTATCTCTTTACTCGCCGCTTTTAGTTGATTGCTAGTAAACGAAGTCAAAATTCATTCGATGAATAACACTAACGCTAAGCTTGATTCAAGATGGTTGAATATTTGTGAGTTAAAAAAATAATATATATGTTAATGAATGGCACACTGTTTGTGCACAAAAATGGCTTTTGTCATAGACTGATTAAATCTATCATATTATGTGTTTTATTTTACAACTAGAAGTGATATGATGTATTTAATTATTTTATACTTTACATCGGCAAATACTTCTAATTATGATGCCATGGCAGTTATGAGGGTAATCCAATTTAGCGTGAAATTTGGTGATCAATGGTACGTATATACACTTTAAAGGACTGCTTGAGAAGTTTGATTGGAATTTTGAAGGAATTGCATTGTGCTAAATTCATTATATGCCTTTCCAGATTGTACCTGCTTAGTTGGCGATTTTATTTCGTGCATTTGTTCTTTATGTGGGGCTGAATTTATTTTGAATAATGATTGCCTTCTTTGCACTTATGAGCTCGTCTGAAATCTTTGGTGCATTTCAGTAGCTAATTGGTGCATCAAAGGTGAAAATGTTTACTTATTTCAGAAAAAATCCATTCGCATCTACCTTCAATTGAAATTAAAAAATATATTATCTGATAAACAGCTGAGGAGGTGAATTTTATTAAGGACTTGAGGGCAGTCTTCCTCACTAATATTCTCATATCATGCATTACCTTATCTGATTCAGCGGAACACTTTGAATTCTAGCCTTATTCAATTGCGATGTTTTCACCTAATTCTTTGAAATGTGAAATTTACGGCTGTACGTGGTTGTTATCCGCACGCGAGCTGATAGTTACCAAATTAATTCCATCTCCTTTGCTTGGGAATAAATTCATTTTTAATAATATTAAGTTATAATGGACTATCAATTCCTCACAAAAATAAATTCAATCTTACGTGTCAGTCATACAATTCGTCTCTGTGTATATTTTTTTACGTATCTTTTTAATTTTTGAATTTTGACCACTAGAAATTTAATAATGATCGTATTGTTGGTAGATTGAAATATGAAGGAGGTGCAATGGTGGTCAGAGAAATGAGTTTGTTTTTCAGTGTAGTGTGTTGAAGCCCTTCTCACCATAAATCGTAATGCATTGGAGTAAAACGCGGGAGGGGGAGGCAGCATTTGGTGCTCCCTTGTTCACGCTAATAACCCACTTCAGAGTACAGTTAATTTTTGGACATAATGTGTTATGATGTGGCTGTAGGGTATTGTTTGTGCCATCAAATAACTTAAAATGTAATAACTATCAAATAACTTAAAATAACTTAGTTCGAGTTGAATAAATGTTTATACTTTAGCATATGCAAGCTGATTACACTGGACGGCAAAAAAAAAAATTCTCGAGCCCTGGTACCATTCATGCTGATTCTTATGTAAAATGACCTCCTGAATCCGAATGTGACATCCGTTTTCCTCCATCACCCACCATTTTTAGGGGACAGCCCCCCCTCTGATTTTCAGCACTTACGCAATAATTTGGAGGAATGAAAAGGTTTTATTAGCATTTATGTTTCTTATTAGGTTTTTGAGAGGTGGAAAGTTCTAAAACATGATAATTAGTGGTAAGGATGTAGATTTGGGGGATTAGTTTCCGTTAATGATTAAAAAAAACGCATTAAAAACCATCCACTTTTCCTTTTTTTCGCAATTTTTTCACTTATTTCCTTCATTTTTCAGCACCTATCTCATCTTCCCCTACCCGAAATATCCCGTAATGATGGAAAAATATATAAACAGTTCATATTAGCAATAATAAAAATATTTAAGAACACGGCATAGAAAAAATAATGACAATTTGTGCCAACAGTTAAGAAGGTACGCTACCACGCTGGCGCCCTCAATACCACACGCGCATCAACAAAGAGAAAAATAAAAATGTGAAGAACGATGAATAACATAAATAATTTAGTATTTGATTTCCCTTTATACACTGAGGTAGAAGTTGCTCATACAAAAACCAGCAGTAGGCCTAATATACATTACAACATGCCCGCATTCAACTTCTCTGAAAATCTCCTCCCCTCTGGTGATATCTTCATGGAACCGTTGCCAATGTTAATTTGAAACTGCTGCAAAATATTCTATGAAAAGGTCCAGGTGTGAATGAAGGAAATGCATTTTTAGTGACATGTTACACCCCATGGCCTAATACGCTGACAGCAATTCCTCGACATGGGTGATATAATCATCACTTCTTTGTCACCCAAAAAGTTCTAACACACGTTTCAGAATCCAAGGCAAGCTGAATTTTCTTTATGATTCAGGTGTTTAATAAACGTCGAATCTTGGAAAAATTTCCTATTCTGGGGGCCTATGAGTTTCTTCCCTGCTTTTAGCCTCACTTAAACGAAGAATTTAACTTAAAAATTGAAATTCAGCTTCTGTCTTGTCGATTGCTTTCACAAAATATTTCATCTGCCCTTAAATGATGTGAAATGGTGGCAATTGAATATTTTCTGTCGGAACCAGGGAAACATGAGCGACATTTTTATAACCATGAGTGAATCTTTCTCGTAGAGCCTAGTTCCGTAAGATGTAATGTTTTTCTTGGGTCCGGCTGCTGTATTCTTAAAGGAAGCAGTTCAGAAGCAGCAATAGTAGTTTGACCAAGTCTTTCGTCAAATTACCGTAACAAGTGGTACAGCAAACACTTGAGCTTAATCCTAGCTCTGATCGCCAATTTGGCAGTCAGAGTAAAATTTATATGGAGTTTTAAGAATTAAAGAAATAGGTTATTGTTGCGATGTTTAAGTCAATTCACTGCAAACATAGCAGAAGCGATGAGGATAATTTTTACACACGCGTAATATAGTTAGACATTAAATCACGGTAATAATCACAACTCAAGCCCACATACTGACATTCACTTGGAAAAAGCCGGAGTAAAACAACTTTTACTGTTTTGCACAATTTCAACTACATCGAAAAAAGTATCCTTGTGCAGAACACCAAAAGAGTTAAATCTGCGATCGCTAGAGGCATACCGAGGGAAGGTGATGACAACTTCAATATATATAATTGATTTGAGAGGCTCATTCTTTGTGGAACTCCATGATTAAGGAGAAATAATACTTTTTAACTCCAATGCGAGTATAAAAATCTCAATCTTATATTATTCGTATAATTACAAAGTGTTACTTTTCCTTTTTTAGCTGCGAAAGCTAGAGAATTGCCGTCCAAGCCTGAGCGGGAGAGGCCACCGTAGTAAAATGAATTTTCCGCGCTATTGCTACATATTTTAATTGGTATTGCTGTGCTATGCAGCCAAATATTTTTATTATTACTGATGTTTCTTGTTGTTATATATATTTATCATTCGGGGGAAGATGATGTGAAATGGAAGCAGGATATTTTTTTTAATTACGTGAAAATTTGCGAAAAAATGCAAAATTGATCATTTTAATGCGTTTTTACACAATTTACGGAGAAAAATTCCTCCCTAATATACTTTTTTACCATAAATATTAATTTTTCAGAATTTTACTCCCCTGAAAACCCCTAGAAAAAATTTATATGCTAAAATAATCCTTTAAATTCCTCCAAATGACGGAAAAGTGATAAAAATTGGAGGGGGGAGCTCCCCCGAAAATGGTGGGTGATGGGGAAAAACGGAGTTCATATTCGGATTTAGGAGGTCATTTTTCATTAGAATTAGCGGGAATGGTGTCAGGGCCGATTTTCATGCCGTCCAGCGTTATTAGTCAAATTTATTTTATCTGTTTATTTTTTAGCTGTTATTTTATTTTCGTATTTTTTTATGATTTCTCATTCTGCAAAGTTTGTCGCCATTGATTTTTTTATTTTCTTTATATATATATATGCTTTTATTTTCTGTCTTACTTTGGGAATCTCCATAGTAAATGCCCATGGGAAATAAAAGCAATGAACCAGAATCTCAATGATGACATGAGCAGTTCATACCATAATATTGGAAGGATTTTCATGCTTTTAGTGTTGATAAAAGTGCAAAGTAAAAACAACTGAGCTCAGTTACAGTTATTTGTTTAAAAAAATAATCAATTAAGAGTTAAATTTCTGATTTTAAATAATAATCAGTAAAATTACAGATACAATTACTTCTTGTAAGATTGTCCACTCTATAGACCAAGTGACAACTGTCTAACATGGAGTAAAAATGTGGAATGATTGAGTTAGAGATATTTCTTAAGTTGCAATTTCACTTGCGATTCGTACGGGACAAGGGGAGTCATATTTTGTATCCATCATAATTATGCAAAGACATAATGGTGGCCGAACCTAAACAAGAAAATTATGCTATTCAAGGATATGAAGTTGTCTGCAGGCCTAAGCAAATCCATGAGATCAATAATGTAATCACCGTTTCCGTGTACAACGAAATAAAAGACTCCATAAGGAGGTAATTGAAAATTTAGTGACAAAAATTACAATTACAAATTACAAAAATGACATTTCGTGGAAAGTAGCCATTACGGGAAAATGTTACTGCATAAGCTATCATTGCAAGTAATCCGATTGCTTTTACTCGAGTACTTACCAACACTGCATATTGTCGTTGCGATATGCTTCGGATTCGCGGTTTTCCCTTCTCGTTCTCTTGCCAAAAAAATGGCTGATAGTGACTTGTTTGCGGTTGAGAAATCGCTATCGGTCGTCAGAAAAAAGTGCTCGATTGCCACGAGATAACCGAGTTGCGTCTTCTGATCTGACCTTTGATTGACCCCAAGTATTATGACAGCCATTCGTAACTTGCGTCCGCTTTTCAAACCTCCCTTCGTTTGAGCCCGGAAGACGTGACCAGGGGCATGTCCACTGATTTAAAAAAATTAGAATCACTCGCTACATTTCGGTCACCCTTAACTCCCATGGATGCAAAACGCACGAATACAACGATTGTTTCAAGTTTATATCATCTGTATAAAAAATTTAAAATCTACAAAAACATTGAAAAAATTTTATACGGCAGTTTTGCTGTAACATCTCTTATTTAAGTTTTTTTAGCATATTTTCGTGAAGGGGTTATGCAAGACATTGAAAGGCTTATGGAGCCGATTAAGGATTTTTTACTGAAGGAGCATTTTACAGTTTAGTCTAATTTGCTCCCCATCCAAAACGCATCGCATTGAATTAATTGATATATTCAATAGAAATAACTGTAAACAAGAGGTGCTGCATTTTTGGTGTAAACATTTCTGTTTCTTTGATTTTTGGAATTAGGATTGTAAATATTTTATGAACGTAATAGTTGTTTATCATAACTTTCTTCTTGAGTCCTTTTCAATTTTAAATTTCGACTTTTTAATGTATGAATGCATGCCTATTCCATAGCAAATTTCATGCATGAAGTGAACTTTTATCGGCATGTGTAATAAATATGTTATTCGTTATGCCAATTTGAGCATATTTCATCAAAATTAATTCATTGAAGCAGGGAAAGGAAGTTACCAAAATGCCAGCAACAAAATAACTAAATCTGAGGTAAGTATGCCTATAGGATACGCATTTTACAAATTCCTGATGCCGATCACTTTTGGCTCTCAAACAGGCGCTATGGGTCTTTTCTTATCATCGAGCGAAGTGCCGTTCACTGACAAACGTCCATGTGTGAGGAAAGAGAGCGGGTCTGAAAAATTTATTTTATCTTTTATTTTTATTGCTTTTTTTTTAATCTTCACCGCACCGAAAACAGCTCATTGAATGCCTTTACTGCGGCGTTGTCTAGCAAACAATACTGTAAGACCACACCCGTAATACAATACACACCCGTACCGTGGAAAGGGACAACCTACCAAGGCGGGACTCGAACCCGCAAGCTCCGGTTTGGTAGGCGAGGACTTCACCCCGCTGCCACCGAGGCCATATTTTATGACATATTTATACCAGTTTGTGACGCTACTATGCAAAAATGGAAATATATACTTTTTTTCCTTTTCAATCCCGAACTCGGAATCGAGCAACTTATAAATTTTATGAATACATTCCATTAAAATGCCGTCCGTTGGGTTTCTTTCCTCCGACGAACCGATCGCTTGGGCTCCTGTACTTTTAGGAAAATGGCGTTTTTTTCACCCTTGCGAAACCAAATATATTCAGCATTAATTGCAGTGGCCTTCGATGGTTATTTCTGTTGCCTTCTGCTATTTCAAACTAGACGTTGCCCTTCATACCATCTCTCTGGAAGGAGTATTCGGATTCATGGGTTAGGAAAGGGAGCGAATACGAAATATTATTGTCATCATTGAAAAAGTCCATTTTTATCTTTTCTCATTTTTCTACTTCAGATATAGAATTAATTTTCACAATTGTATCAACCCATCAATTAATGAATAAGTTTTCATTTTTTCTCACTCCAAATTTCCAAGTGTGTGAATGCTTTGAAGATTCGGCGGTGAAACAAATGGTTGTAAATTCCCTAGTTAATAGCGCATGAATTGCGTAAATGGCCAATGTACAGATTATTAACAAAAGATGACGTGAGAATCCTCGGCTACAAGAAATTTCCGTATTATACGGGAACATTTTTTAATCTTATATTTATTCATGGGTTGAATGCCTTTATGTTTGGGAGAATTTATCACTCGTGTACATACGATTAGGCATCGTCGTCCATCTTGAAGTTATATTTGCATTATTTCCATGGGAGAGGGAAGTATTCGTCTCCGTCGCGTGATATGTCGGACCCTCTCCATCAATTAAGGAGGCCATCGTTATTCATCCCATCCCCATCTCTCGCAACCCTTAAATTCCACCCTCTGCTTCTGCTATCAAACGCATTCACCCCAACACACATCCAGACGACTTTTGGCTCCTCTCTCCAATGCCGGCCATTATCTCTCCGAGTCTAAACCCCCCCCCCCTCAGGTAACAAACAAAAGAAGGACGATGTGCGACACCGTGGATGCCCTACGGTCATCGGCCATCCTTCTTCAGTCGCCGCTGCTGCCGCCTGGTGGATAGTTAAGGGAACGAACCTCCACGAAACAGACGTAATGAATGACGAATTTATTGTCACTTATCTCCACGACGACGCCTTCCCTTCCCATCATGCCCCACTACTCACTCATTCAGTATCAGAGGGAGAAGTAAAAAATCCCATTGTTTACCCCTTTTCCAAAATGTATTCCTTTCGTGCGATTCGCCTTTCATTTGCTATTCGCTGGTGCTCCTTTGGAGATATGCCTGTACGGATGCATAATTCGCCCTCCTGGCCATTGATCTCTCTCTGCCTTTGGAATGGTAGCACTAACAAACAGATACGTAGCGGCGCGTTTAGGTTTCTACGTAAGCAAGATAGGGTGGAATGCAACCCAAATTACGTGATCCCCACCCAACCAACGTGACATTAGGAAATAACGTTGGGGGAATTCTATTAAACTTATTATTACTAAACTAAATTAAATTCTCTTATAGTCGTATTGTAGTGGAAATTCGAATTATTAAAAAAAAATGTAATTGCACTTTTCCTCAAGTATTTCAAAGCGCATGACGCGTTCCGTCTCACAAAGCCATTCTTCGGGGAAAAAAAATCACAGAACATGAGAACATACATTTAAATATGCGAGGAAGATGTGGGGGAGGATTTGAAAAGTTTAAGGAAGGGGTGGTAAAGAGACGCATTGTGGGAGAAATCAGACAACCAAGGAGATTTAAAAACTGGGAGGATTTCTAATTGAGATACTCAATTGATACGGTTGATTTGAGGCGGTGAGCTAATGCCAGTTGACGATATGATTCCCATTAAAATTGTGATTGACTTGGAATGAAATATATTAAATATATGGGCCGAGATGGAGTTGGAGAGCCTGACCCGGTGGAAATCCCGAATAACCTTCCACAATATTTTAATGCTTGCACGTAATTTCTTTTCCATATCCCATATCGGAATTATTTTCCGTATTCTCACCGTTTCATCGCTTGCCGAATATCTATCTCGGCGTCAGCCCTGCCATTTCAATAGATAGGCGGGACGCGGCGTTTCCCCGTGCATCCTTCGGTTTTCTATTTTCGTATGAATTTCAAAATTTCACTCCCCGACCACTATGAGAGTCACGTTTCTCATCATTATCATAAGCCAACAATCCTAAGACGCAGGTTTGACGGAGCTCTCCACTCCCCTCTCCTATCCGAAAGACTTTTCATAGCAACGTATTTCTTCTCTTTTACGTCCTTTATAACATGTCCAATGTAACTCATCCGTCCCTCGCCCTTCTTCACCTGTCCTTCTGCGATTGTTTTCACTTGGCCATCATGTTATTGATGAATTCTTCTCGGGTTCTCAGCCGGGTTAATTCTTTCATACAAGCCGACGTTAATAAGAACCGTTCAAGGAAGCAATGGAGATCCGCCTCAATCCCAAAAACTTCAATAGGGACATCGACTTTCATCTTAGCAATACATAGAGACCTGTAATCAGCTGTATAAAAAACATAAGGAAAGAACGTGAAGAATTTCAAAAGACCTACAGCCAATCGGACGACACTTGAGCCGTATTGTTGTCCTTGGAAACGTTTCTGTGTGAAATTGGACTTTCAAATAGTATCACGGCCTTGAAGATGGGAGACAAGTCGTCTCTCGAAACGTCGGCTTATATAAAAGAATTAACCTGGCTGAGAACCCGAGAAGAATTCATCGATATAAATTATATTTCGAGGCATGTCATTTTTCAAATTTTTTTACCAGATTGGGAGAGGGATCGCCACCCCAGGATATCCCATCCACTCCCCCAAAGCATATTCCTAATTACGCCACTGGCTCGAAGTGTACGTTCTTTCATGGCACGAAGGCAGCTGACGTAAAAAATATGCGTCTGTGTGTATTAAAGTTTTCAGGCGTATTCCATCTCGAAGAAAGAACTATTTTTACTCCCAAAGATTTAATATTTGATTCATATTAAAATTTTGGATACTTGTGACAGCTCATTAATGCGTTTTTACTTAATATTGAATTATGTGCTTGTTGAATCAATAACTTACCTAAATATTTTTGATTTATCAAAAATATGAATGAAGAGGAAAAATAGAAGAATGGTTATTGGAATAAATTATGAGGTAACTCAACAGTATATTGTGAGATAAAATAAAAAGTGATATTATAGTAAATTAATCAATTTGATTAAGGACATCATAATGATAGTTCAACACAGCAGATAAACTGCGTAAAAACTGACATCCGCATACAAATCCTAACGGACTTCCAAAAGCAGGACCAAAATTGTAATGATTATTTATTAAAAATACATAATTAATGAATGTGAGAAATTTCTTTGGCTATAAATTAACTTTGTAATACGCCATAATGCATTGACCATATGTATTGTTCGATGCTAAATATCAAATGTGAATAAAAATTTATTATTATTAACATTAAATGTAGGAATCATGAAAAACAGCTGAGGTTCTCCTTTTGGCCTTTGATCTTACAATTTTTCCCATTCCTTCAATCCCCCTTGAATGTCCTCTTCAAAGATCACTGTTATTACGTACGATCGCGTATCGGATATCACGAGTCGTTTGTTTCCGCCACTTTCCTCAGTTTTCGCCCGAAGGACCTCAGCTGTTCATCCACCTATACTATCCGTGAGCCCATGAGGTAAGAATTTTATTCCATCGATGATAAATGGTTTGTTTGATTTTGGGCGATTTAGCCCTCCTTTTGAGGGGCTTCCAAATCATGGGTTGGCGTATGCCTGCTTTCCGAACTGGCGTGGATTTTGAGGGGCGATTTTAGTGTCCAGTGATCGAGATAGCCATTGTTTCCGTCGGTCAGAAGTAGACTGAGGGTATGGTGTAATGAAGGTGCCGTGTATTTATTAGAGTCCACTTATTCATGAGCGAGGTGGGTTTGGAAAACAGCGTTGACGGCGAGAAGTAGAAGCGGGCCGCAGGGTGGAGGAGGGTAGTAGACATTCTGAGGCACAGAATCAAGGGATATCTACCTCCACGTACAAGCCGCCTCAATAGGCGTGTGGCGGGGGATGTTACGCCACCAGCCGTTGGCAAATAAAAATGAAATGCCCTATCGAAGTTCCGCCTAGCATTTCTGAAAGTCCTTCATTGTTCAAGAGAAAATGAATTCCCATATTCATCTATTCAGCAAAACATCTCTCTTAATTTATCGTTTTTGTCGAATCTTGAAATGTGATATGTGAGTTCTAATATGATCTTTTTCGTGTCGCTCTGAAAGATATATTTTTTCAATTGCTGAATCAATCTAAGCCTAGCACTCAGCCTCCTAGACTGTAGTGGCACCCTGGATATTTTGCACAATATCTGTGTAACGGTTTCTGTGCTCAGTGATTGCAGTGAATATGTGAAAGTGCGAATGTGCGATGTAATGAATGCATGAAAGTAATATTGGTTGCAGTGGATGAACGAAGTGGTTTTGGGTAGGGGGGATTGTTGTCACTTCGTCTGTTACTTTGTATCGTCTACATCTACACACTATCCCTCAAACCACCCTAATTGGCGTGTAGCCGGGGGTGTATATGTACAACGAACAAAAGAGGGCCGATTACGCTTCCTTGTGGACACCTTATGTCAATTTAACGTCATCAGAGTTAATTTCGTCGTGAACTACTTTTTGCTTACGATCACTCAGGAAGTAGCATATCCATTTTATCACTGCTTCCTTTAACCCGCAGGACTGTTATTTATATAAAAGTTTTTTCTCGAGGTACCGCGTCGAAAGGTTTCTTAAAATCCATAATGCGTCAACTTGTCTTTTCGATTCACCAGACTTGAGAACGTCGCGGGAAAAGAGCGCAAGCTGTGTTTCATTTGATCCACCTTTCCGGCATAAGTACTGACAGCCACGTTGGAAGTTATGACTGTTCAAGAGCAACAATATGTTCGGGAATCTTGACTATAGCTTATGCTGAATAAATATAAACTACTTAGTAGTTGTACTACGCGTTTCTCGAGAGTACTCGAGGATGACGTCTTAGCGTCGAAACGCGTAGTGCCAGCAAATAAATTCAGTGAAAATTTACATAGCGTGTTCATGTGATTCAGTTGACATGAATTTTCAAAAAGTTGAAGCCGAATCTAAAGATTTCATAATAACTGTTAATGAAATTGGTCGATAGTTCTATGGGTCATGTCTGTTTCTATTTTTGAACACCAGTGTAACGTTTGCAATTTTCCAGTCTGTTGATATCTTTCCTCCAGACAATGACTCCTTGAATATTATCTCTTAGAAGGGTGTGGGTGGTGGTGGTGGTGATGGGGTGTATTGAGTTAGGTGGTCTGTGTGGTGTGGGGGCTGTTTCGTCTGCGTGCGGCGATAGCGTCCTGCTCCCTCTTTGTCGCTATCTCCAACTTGATTGTCACTTCCCGCTTTCGCATTTGACCCGCAGCTCGCCTTATCCGCATGGCCCACAGTGCCATTCGAAAGTGGGTGTGCGGGGGGTGGGAGGGGGTGGAGGGGAATGGGCTTATCACATGCCTCCCCCCTCCTCTCCCTTCCCCTCATCCCACATAACACATTCAAATTATCTCTCTGTATCGCTTCCACCCACATACACACATCTTACTTTATATATTTTGTTATTTACCTAACTCTCTCACAATTAGTGCCAACTACTAGGAATGGCACTCGTGAGAAATACCAAGGGTATTTCTAAAAATGTCACATTTTTGGTGGATCAACGTGCTGTTTTTAATTTTATTCTTATTATAATTATTTATTTTTGGCTTGATATTTAATCCTGATTTTATTTTCAACAGTTTAGTTGCTGCATAATAATTAAATTGAAGAATTACCATCTCAATGCCGATATTTTACTTATTAGCATTTTTCAGCTGAGAAGCAAACGCCGATATATTGGCCCACGGTACTAAAAAGGATAACACCTATCATTACAGGTAGGCTATAGCATGGTGTTAACATCAGATTCAAATTAAAAATTAAAAGAATAAAAAGCCTGCCTTTCTTATGAGCAAAGTAAATGAACAGAAAATACACCTGTAGCATACAAAAATACACGAAAAGGAATACCGAAGTGCTAAATAATTAAATATGAGCAAAATAAGCTAATTTTCAACACTGCCTAATGAACCACAACGAAATCATCTAAGAATTGAGGAACAATTGCTCTAATATTATTTTAATATTTGCGGCGAGAATATAAAATATATCTTCTGGCAGATCGTTCCACTCCTGAATTGCTCTGAGCATGAAAGATCCCTTCAATTGTCCCTATTCTGCGATTTGAACTTAATTTGGAATATGTGATCATTCCTTCCTATGTAGCTGTGTGAGTCTATATGTAGAACTATTTACTTATAAGCCTGCTATTTTATAAACTCCTTGTAGACGTCACATGATCTTTTATGGCTCTCCTCAATTTGAATAGCTTCTATCCCAAACGCCGTGTCGTAGCTGTGACACTGTCTCCTCTTTCAAACCTTCCTAGAGTACACCTGGCTGCCTTTATTTGAACTGTACCAATCTTTGAAATATCAGTTTTACCGGGATGATCCTACAGTAAGGTAGCATATTCGATCAGGACGAACCGTAGTAATGTAGGCCATTTATTTGGTTTCTTTTGTACTACTTTTAATATTTTTACTCTATTTATTTGTACTCTATTTATTTGAACTTTATTTATTATAGTACCTTGAGAACTTCAGTGTGTAAGTAGGCACCCTCGGCGATTCTTACTTGGAACTTAATTTCCTGACGTGGTTTAAGCAACTAATTCATCCTGTATCAGGGATGCCGACTTACAAAAATATTGGGGGGGCCCAAACCGGGGATCTCGCCCCGGGAAATTTTATAAGTTTTTTTCCGTCCATCGGTGTACTAGTCCCAGTGGTTTTCAAGGGACCGAAAGAGAGATCGCCCGCCCCATCGTCGTCTGAACCACATCTCACCGTCTCTTTTTCCATCGCATATTCCCTATTGACAACTGTCGTTCAATTGGTAGCTAGGCGTGGCGATACAATCGCCGTTACAAACGCGACCGTGCGTTTTTATTTCCTGACAGACGCTTCGAGCGATGGTTTCAGTGACGGAAAAAGGGAAATTCCGAGTGATGGAAAAAAGGGTGGGATTCCCATCCCTGTAGCCATCGCGCAAAATAATTGCGTGTAACGGTCATTTCTTCAGCCATCATTGGAGCGATCGCTTGGGAGGGACAGAAAAAATTATAATGTGGTTTAGGCTTTATTCTGGAGACGCAAAAGCACTCGAGGTCCCGTCCGATGAGGCGAAAAGAATTATTTATGGAATACTTTATCTCATGATTTATCTTAACTTTTTGCTTGCTTTTGGTTTCTTTTTGGGCTTCATGGAAATCTTATCGTTCGGCGGCCTGTATGGAAAATACAACCGGGGCGATTGAGTTTGAGTCATTGGAAGAATGGATCGATTATATTCGACTTATCGACCATCGCAGAGGCCATCTGCCGACCTCACCCTTGACCTCCCCTCGATATCCGAGGAGATCGCCTTTTGAGCTCAGTGGACGGACGGCGCCAGGGAGCGACAGCAATGCATTTGGATTTGAATTTCTCTGTGTCTGACCTGAGGATTGCTTCAAGAATACTAATATCACATTCTGTAACCCTTTTTAAAACAGTATTGATAATAAGTAGTGCGGGGAGGTTGGGGAATTACAAATAAAACGCATTTATTGTATAAATCGCTGATTTATTTCACGAATTCACTGTCATGTAATTTTCATAGACTCACACAATAATGCGTTCGTGATCTGATGGATGTGAATCTATTAAGGCCACGCTACCCTTTCCATACTACTCGCAAGTATTCTTCGGCTACCTTCAGGAGTCTGTGGTTCACTGTGGTTTTTCTGGAGGTTGTGAGGAGAGCAAAAATACCTCGTTCGTTGATCTAATGCACGATTACGCGAGTTTAATTTTATGCAAATTAATTTGTAAATGTTTAATTTCCCTAACAGAGTTGCCACCATTAATTATGATTGTTAATATAACTCCTTACTCTCATGCTAAATATTTTTGGGGGAATATTTACGTCCAATGATTTAATTATAATAATGTCATAATGTAGTAATAATGTACTATTTTTGCGCAAATATTATCATAGCCGACGTTAGTTTTTGGTATAATTTGTTTGAAATAAAGGTAATGCAGTTCATATCGAGGGAAATAAACTTTTTTCACAAAACCAAAAGAGAGACATAGTCATGACATATAATGTGCTGGAGCTGGAATACGATTTCGAGTCAAAATGCATGCAATATGGCCCTGGGTGACAATGAGTGACGAAACATACGTAGTAAGGGGAACAGTGAGTTTAGTTTCCGGTGTTTAGGTTATTAATTGCTTTGAGGTTGAACGATCGCATGAATGTAAAACTTTTGAGTGGTCCATTATGAGTTTGTAATCAGCGTGTGTAGTTGTCTCGATCGAGGGCATTTCGTTCCCCACCGCTAACCGCTGAGAGGGATGCGTGAGCGAAAAAATAGCACTGAGCGGAGAATACGCTTTCACAGAATGTCTAAATTTTGATAACACTCACTTCAATCATCAAAAGCCTGTCTCAGTTTTTTGACTTTGTGCCATCTTGTTTTAAATCACGCTTTGAAGTGCGATTTTTCCACATCATTAAAAAAAAAATATAAATCATGTGACAAAAATTGGTATAGATCATAATATTTTATTTTTGAAATTGTAAAAGAAAGAGGATGCGAAAAGAATTTTTTATGCGTATTCTTAAGTGAGCACAATGATGGTGTTCTTTTCCTTCAATAGATCTTTCTCCTAATCTCTCGCTCCGATTTCTATATTCACTCCATATTTCTAAAGCTTCTTTCTATTTCCTCTTGGAGTGTTCACTCGGAAATATTCAATAGAATTCTGTTCCCGTTGGCCTTACAAATTCACCGCTCGGCCGTTCGTTGCGCAATGCTCCAACTTCCTCGTATTCCTTCGTGATTTCACACTATTTATTTCCTTTGCAATGTTGTTTTTTTCAGTGAAGCATTTCTCCTCTCCAGCCCTCGTTTGAGACTGTATTTAGATATCATCATGACTGGTATATTGTTTATCCACCATCATCGTATACATTTCAACTCATTTTAGAGAAATACAAAAATTTTAGTGTCATCAAAAGCGTAAAGTTACTCTGAAGAAACAATTAAAAGAAATGCTTTTTTATAGAAAAATAAAAAAAAATAAAAAAATAAGGCGTTGACCTTCGTAATAGAAAAATATTGTCCCAGTTATGTAGATATTATAATCTCAAGTATTGAATATACATTTTCATAATATTTTTCGAACAAAAATTTCTTAATTTTAACTTTAATACTCATTTTTTTTTTTTAATTTTGATTCCCTTGATTGAGGTAGGTGATTAATTAAATTGGTAACAGTATTTTCTAGAGTTCTCTTCCTTTGGAAGTGGTTTTATTATACCTTATACTTCTCAGATTCTCTATTTCTTATATAATGTTGATAATTCCTTACTCTTTCAAACCTATAGTTGAAGTGGTTAATATATTTGAATAAATACTATATGACGACTCTGAAAATAGTCATAATAATCTTAAATATTTACCTGCTATATATATCGTTGAATATGATAATTATTTTAATTTTAGATGGAAGTTTAGAGTTCCGCTTTGATTGGTGGTGCATGTTGTCGAGATCTCCGTGAATCTTTGATATGGGGAGGAAAGGGAAATGTGGAAGAAAGATTAGCACGGGTGTGAGTGTTGTCTCGTGGATCGCACCCATCTGGCAGGAAGAGATATGTACCAAACACTCGGCGGATAGCGGATGTACAATACATCCCACATACACACACACATGTGCATGCATGTATGCTTGTATTCGTCCGTGTGCATATCTGCCCCGACTTGTAGCAACTGATTATCTGTGGCTTCCTCCCCACTATCTGCGCTGCCACCCATCTTATCCTGTCGCGCCATGAATCGTGAAATGAAGAAGTCTCCGGAAAGCGCGTGGGAGTCAACTGAATCCCTCAAATTCATCCCACGATACACATTGTTACGCAAACACATCACGGGATGACTGCTCGACTCATAAAATTGGTTTTACTCCTAACTTTCAACACAAAAATTAAAAACCAACTATTTAAATTGTAATACAGAAAGTTTTTGAAATCATATTCAGGCCGTCTGGGGATATATCCGTTTAATAATTAAAATCTACTATGGTGAAAATATTGTGCCTATGGTATAGCTATAGGTCCTCATTCATCATACTTTATTAGTTTTTATTACAGAGGCTTTCACCGTGATTAAATTGATGATTGGTTTCCGGGTTAATTCCCGTTGACTCATTTTTGGTCGGACGACAGTTTCGGGCGCGTTCCAGCTCCCGTCTCCGGATATGACGCGAAATCACCCGAAAAATATCATCAATTTAATCATCGCGGAAGCATCCGTAATAATTTTACCCACATCTTAGGGTAGGAGATTTTCAAAATTAGTGGGAGATTTGAGAAGCTGAGGAAGAAGAAATTTAAATCTATGTCTTCTGTGGTTTTTCTCGAGTGATGCAGAGACTCGGACGCGATACCATTTTTTCTCAACATCAAGCATCCTGATGAGTCTAAAAAGGTGAAGAGAATCAATCATCCGCCGGGGGCGAGATTTACTCTACTGAGAGAACGAGTGCGGTACATACGCAGTGCTCTCCACTTTTGTGCGATGGAACTCTACCACCTTCACCTTGAGCTTAGCAACAAATTGATACCAGAGGATTGGGAGACATTGGAGAGAATTACCTTCCAATCATCCTTCACCACCTTTACAGCAATTAGAGAGAAGCAATTAAAAAAGTTCGAAAATTTGGTCGAAAAGCAACGTCCTTCGCCCGAACCCACCTTCAGTAAAACAGATCGTGTGGTTGTAAATCTAACTCAGATGAATGTAAGGGAAACTGCAACCTCAATACTATCCAAAGGACTTAACTTTGCCATAGCACCCAGATGTATACTGAAGGAGGAAATTATCACCGGAGTAGAAAATGCTCCACGCAAGCTAAGGAAATCAGAGACCGATGAAATCAGGGAGGTAGTCAGCCAAATCATTCGGAAAGTGAAACCTCCAATACCCAATTTGACCAGGGCAGGGAGAGAGAGGCCATTTGTGAACTCAGGAAAATCAATTATTTATTGATATTGCTAGCTGACAAAGGGATCGCAACTGTGATCATCTTGAAGGATGACTACCGAAGAAAGGTTTGCAGTTTGCTAGATGACCTAATCTATAAAGAACTGAAGTCAGATCCAACGACAAAAATCAAGAACATCAAGGACCTCCTGAAGCGCTCATCAATACCCCAAGAGGAGAGACGACCACTGATGCAGTCGGCTCCTAGACCTCCACGACTTCTCGGCCTGCCTAAAATTCACAGGGATGGGATACCACTCCGGCCCATTGTAAGTGCCATTGAGTCACCAATGCGTAATCTTGCAAAGTATCTAGCCACTGCGGCCATTCTCAGACCTAACTGTCACCTGTGCAAAGAACAACTCCCATTTCATCGAAATTATAAACGAAGCCAAGATTTCGGAAGGTGTTCTCCTTGTTAGTTTTGACATGATGTCTTTGTTCACCAAAATACCTATTGAAGATGTCATTGAAGTCATTAAGACTCTGACGGAAAAAGGCCTTCCGAAAGACATTCCGAAAATGGTGGAGTTTTACCTTTGTAGTTGCTATTTCTCATTCGATGGGAAATTACATGAACAAACGGAAGGGGCATCCACGGGTTCTCCTTTATCATCTGTTTTTGCGGATCTTTACATGGAAGAATTTGAATGAAGAGCCCTGGATTCTTTCCCTACGAAGCCGAAACTCTTTGTGAGATATGTTGACGACACCTTCCGTCATATGGCCTCACGGGACAGATGAACTGGAGAGATTGCTCTAACACCTTTATTTCAAAAATAGTTTCATTCAGTTCACAATCGAAATGGAAGGAAATAACCAACTTCCCTTCTTTGATGCTCTCGTCAAGAAGAAATCTGATGGCACATTAGGATATGCTATTTATCGTAAGAAAACGCGTACTGATCGCTATTTGAATGGCAAATCACACCATCATCCTAGGTAAAAACCATGAGTCATTAAAACTCTATACCATAGGGCATATGTAATCTCGGATGCCGATTATGTTGCAAGAGGAAATCAGCATCTACTTACCACACTCCAAGGGGATGGCTACGTTCAGGAACTGATTCGGAAAGCCACACGTAAGGAAGAAGAGAAACGAGATGTGGCCATGGAAACTGCAAGGGAAGACCAGCAAGAGGCAAAGGCACATGCTCTCTTGCCAAACGGCGCAGGAACTTCGGAGAGAATCGCAAGAGTTCACGCCAAAAATGACGTTTTGACGAGATTCAAAAGCTTAAAGAATACTTCTGACTCCTCTGATGTGAAAAAGATCGTCACCCATTAAATATTTATGAAGTATGGTGTACCTGTGGTCAATCATACATCGGGGAAACATCTAGATCCCTCAAATGCAGAATAGATGAACATCGCAAGGCAACCGAAAAGAAAAATTTTCGGTTGCCTTGCGACCTTGTCAAAAGGTTGCGGAGCAATGAGCATCAGGGTCGGGGCCTGGGCACGTCATACGATTCCAAGAATCCAAAATCATCGCCAGGGAAAATAAATATTTCCCTCGGCCAATAAGGGAGAAGATAGAAACTGCGAATCACGAAAAGAACTTTAATCGGGAGAACGGCTATCCTTAAGCTTCATCATTAAAACGGTTTAATCGAAACTTGAAGCATTCACGTGGTGAAAGGGCTCCATATTAATAATGAAAAACACTTTGTTACTTCCACAAAATTCACAATTTCTATTTTATTACCGCTTTCGGCTATTACACCATTGGTGGTTTCGGCTATTACACCATAGATGTAATAGCCGAAACCGGTAATATATTAGAAATTGTAAATTTTGTGGAAGTAACAAAGTATTTTTCATTATTATATTAAAACGGTTATTCCAACAATGGAATTCAAACCGAGCAAGTCAGCGCGCGCCTGTCTATCCTCATGTGTAAAGGACTGTAGCTCAGCGGATCATTTGGACCCCAAGACGGGATTCGCTGAAACGCGCCAGAAAATGTCGTCCGTCAAAAAATGTGTCGACGCGGAATTAACCCGGAAATCAATCATCAATTTAATCACCGCGGAAGCCTTCGTAATAATTTTCAGAGACAGCGTGGTCATGCATATTATGGAGTATACAGCCTTCAATAACTTTTGAATGACTTTTTCTCAGAAATGCGACACATTTTTGCAACTTTTGACCTTGAATATAATATTTAGAACACACGGGATCGATGGGGATTTTTCAAGATTAGAGTGGTATTCATTAGAGTGGTATTCCTAACGTTCATGTTGATTTTTAGCTGGTTGGGAATTTATTTCACACAACACCGAACGCAGCACTGCTGGGCCTTTAAATCGGGGTTGATAACATTTAACAATCAAGCGTTCACAAACATCCATACCCTGGATGAGGCTAACTTACCCAGGTGGGACTAGAACCTGCGACCTTTAGTTTCGCAGGCGAGGACTTAACCCCACCTCCACCGAGGCTGGCAAAGGGTACCCCTATATTTTGGGTTTGACGGGGCTATTGCAGAACTTCCTTAAAGATCTTACATCCGTCTTCTTTTCTCAGCAAATGGCTAAACCATCTTATTCTTCTGCCCTTAATGTCCTCAATAATATCATCATTCCCGTAGAGCTCTTGAATCTCCTAATTGAATTTTCTTTTCCAACTCTGTTGTTCATAAACAGGTCCATGAGTCTCAGCATTAATGCAGCCTTAAAATAATTGACGACTACATATTCACCTTTTCATCTTCCCCGCATGGGCCGTGTGACATTCTTAGGTTTTCGATTTTACTGCGATGAATGTGTGTTTGAGGTCGAAAGGAGGGGTGATTTGCTAGGAGGGCAATAAGGTCATCCTGCGGTCACAGTGTCACCTAAAATGGATACATAGAAGAGGTCACCGGCTGACGGTCTCGTAGAGGCTATTCTCATGTTAGCCACGAAGGGCGAATTTTAAATGGATTTATGTAATGCCCGTACTGCTTCGATGCGGGCAGAGCGATGTGTTTATTTTCAATATTTGCGATCGCGTCAAATAGGATCGAAACGTAATGAGTATGAAAGATGACGCAATCACAAATAAATTTATCTTAATAGTGTTGTTGGTGGTTTTCGGGTATTGCTGTGTACAAAACATTTTAACTCGACGTTTCACTCCTCCTACTGGGAGCGTTATCAAGAGAATGGAAGGAATTTATTCTCGTCCCGAGATTATTTATGTTTATGTTATAAATCCTTCATAAAAAATTCGGCGCATTTTATAGAGATCCTGAAAGACCTTCGAGTGACCGAAAGAGATATTTTAGTCAGCTTTGATGTCACGTCGCTGTTCACCAAAGTTCCTGTCCCCGATTCAGTGGAAATTTTAAGAACTCTTACAGGTGATGGACTACCAGAAGACTACCCAAACTTGGTAGATTTCTGCCTTAGAAACAATTACTTCCTTTACAACGGGCAAATATATGAACAAAAAAGTGGTGCGGCAATGGGTTCCCCACTTTCACCTGTGATTGCCAATTTATATATGGAGTTTTTCGAGAAGAAGGCACTTGAGACGAGCGAGAAGAAACCATCATGCTGGTTGAGATATGTGGATGATACCTTTGTGATCTGGCCACATGGAAAAGAAAAACTTGAGGAATTCCACGTACATCTAAATACAGTACATCCAGACATAAAATTCACAAAAGAACTCGAAGAAGAAGGTTGTCTCCCCTTCTTAGATGTACTGGTTAAAAGAAAAATAGATGGAAGCCTAGGCCATTCAGTGTACAGAAAGAAGACCCACACAGACAGGTATCTGAATTCAACATCGCATCACCACCCACAACAAAAGGCCTGCGTCATTAAAACGCTAACCCACCGAGCCAAAATCGTGTGTGATGCTGAGCATATCAGTGATGAAATGCAACACCTTATGTGGGCACTGAAAGGCAATGGTTATAGTGTCTCTTTCATTAAAAGAGCAATGAAAGAAAAACACCCTCCTCAAGATGACAGCCACAAGGGGAAGAAGCCACTTACATACGCTAAAATTCCATACATCTCCGGGGTCACCGATAGAATCGCCAGAATCCTCCATAAAGGCAACATTAAGACTCGCTTCTGCACCGTGAAGAAGATTCAGAATATCCTACCTTCACCGAAGGATAGCCATCCTCCCCTTCAATCTATGGGAGTGTATGAGGTTCCCTGCTGCTGCGGCAGAAGCTACGTGGGACAGAGTAAGCGTTCGATCTCCCAAAGGCTTAAGGAGCACGAAAGGGCGTTAAAATTACATCAGTGGGACGCATCAGCTGTTGCTGAACATTTTGCCTCCAGCCCTGGGCATAGAATAATGTTTGACGCTACACGGGTATTAGCGAAGACGGAAGAATACCATCCGCGTCTTATACGTGAGTCCATCGAGATAGCGAAAAGACCTAATAACTTTAATAGGGAGGATGGGTATAACCTCAGCCGTATATGGAGAGGGTTCCTAGCACAACATAATGACCAACGGCTAGCGGCTAAAATTCAAATCCGGCACAACAATAGGTAGCGAAAAAAACATAAACATAAATAATCTCGGGACGAGAATAAATTCCTTCCATTCTCTTGATAACGCTCCCAGTAGGAGGAGTGAAACGTCGAGTTAAAATGTTTTGTACACAGCAATACCCGAAAACCACCAACAACATAGATAAAAGAAGCTGTGAAAGTCTTCAGACGAAAAAAAAAAAATATCTTAATAGTATTCACTACTTATAGCTTATTCCTCTGTGAGATTCATTTGAGCTCTGTCTTTCATGGACGACTTCAGACACGCTATTCAAATTCGCGTTGGGTGAAACGACAGCATATCTAGAGGTCTAGTGCAGAATCCTAAGTTGTAATAATCTCAGCGACACCAATAATCAATAGAAGAGGCTTCGTGTGTGTGTGCATCGTATGTCTCTCCTCTATTTTATTTACCTATCCACCCATAGGCCATAATGCGACCTCTTGGCCGTCCACCAAGCTGCCCTACAGCCAACTTATTCCCTTGAAGCCTTCCTCCGGCAGTGGAAATGGCCATCCAAACTGATAACACCCTCAGGTTTTCTTTCCAGAATGAAATGTGTGCCTGTGCCGGTGGCTGCGATACGTTGTGTACCAAGGGAAAATAATAGTCCCCAATAAAAGGTGTTTGTTTTTTCGCGAAGGAGTTTCAGGTAATATTTTCCAAATGGACGTAGATAGGGTGATTGGAAAATTATATTTTTATTTATCTTCACTTCCTCCAAAAAAGCGCATTTAAGGTATTCATCCGAGGAGAATTTAAGAATCAAGAGTAATAAACCACCAAAAACACCCATACCCTTGATAGGGTCAACCTACATGGGCAGGACTCGAACCCAAGATTATCGGCTTGGAAGGCAATAATAAAGAATATATAAAATAAGAATAAACGCCGCCGCCACCGGGGCCGGCAGAAAACGTTGAAAAAAGTTTAAAGCTTCTAAATATTTTTTTAGAGATTTATATTATTTCTCATGCAATGGACATTATTTAAGATTAAGTACTAATAAGGCAATCTATATATGTATCATTTATAGTAACGGGCACGACTAGGTGAAAATCCTATATCGAAGAAGTTGAAGGAATGTAAACTTTGCTTTTTCCTCATGGTGATGTATCAGCCAGTTGCCCAACCATGACTTCGTTACAGCGTAAAATTGAAAATGTTACGCTGAAAATATTACGCTGTTACGGAACCATTGTCGAACAAAATAAATCCCCATGTGGAAAAAGCAAAGTTTCCATCCCTTCAGCTCCTACAATAAGGTAATCGTTTCTTGTAACGTATTTGGTTCTATAGAATCACCATCGAGTTACTATTCGGTTTTCACGGGAAAAGGTCGATCCCTTTGTTAAGGGGATCTGACGGATAAGAGGAGGGTGGTACTGTGGAGATATTTCGGGCAGCGTTCGTAATGAGGGGAGGGAGGGTGAATCCACCCTCTGATCGTCTGGATCGTAAGTGAGGGGGGAGCGCCTTTTGTTCATGTGTGGGGTTGTCCATTTCTCAGTCGCCTCTGTCTGTCTGCCCACTCTCTTATCGGCGTCGCCATCTTCCTCAGCCCACAGTGGCCGTATCTCTCTCTATCTCTCTCCTCCCACTGCTTTTCCACCCTTACCCTACATTTTTCTCCTTCTTCCTTTCTCTCCCTCCCTTCCACGCGCCTCTTCTCCATTCATGAATTTCGGCGCCAAAATCTACGTTAGCCCAACGTCTTCTTATGCATGAAGAGACTCTTTCCTGGCGAATGTAACGTAGTTGCATCAATAAACTCAACGAACATTTAAAACTAATTCACACATGGAATAAAACGTGGATAATACAAATCAATTCTTCTAAAAGTTCATTCATTCAATTCTTCATGCGCCTTTCACGCAGACGAAGTTTTGCAACCTAAACAACACCTCATATAAGCAAGCTGCGACTACCAAGAGCAACCTCTCAAAAATTTCTCAGCGTCTATTTAGGTTGTCAATATTCTCTCCATGATTTCAAATATTCTACCCCAAAAGCATAAATGGCGATGCAAGTAATTTATTCATTATGTTCACCCAAACCTCTTCATCTCTCCTTAGCTCAATTAGTAGATAGATTGAATGAAAAATTATATTTTTATTTATCTTCACATCCCCGAAAACATCACATTTAAGTAATTTACCCGACGGAATTTTGACACTCAACAGCAATGAACCAGCAAAAACACCCATGTCTTGGGTAGGGGCAACCCATGGTGATAGAAACTATTAAAACTAAGAAAAATCCTTTATCACCTTGGGGGCAACCTACATAGGTACGACTCTTTGTAAAGTCTACGCGTTAAAAACTCCATCGTCGCCAACTTTTCCGCGCGAGTGCAGGGAAGTGTGTGTAGGAGAAACGTGCATTGCCGTAGCATCAAGGATGAAGGAGTATAAGCGGCGCTAGCACAAGCCGAGAGGGCGGTGGTCGCAGAGCACGCCATCAACAAAGGCCACAAATGCCGTCAAATGGGAAGACGCGAATCTCTTTTGCCACGCCCCGGGCTTATGGGACAGGATGGTGATGAAATAATCAATTAAAATTCCACTGGCAAAAAGAAGACAAAGTTTGAACGGAGACCAAGGGGTCCACGCTAGCCAATCATGCAGCCCAATCAGTAGGCGCATCCACCAATCACATCCGGCTTGACCCAGATGTTCGATCATCCCTGCATCAGACTGGCATGCAGACGTTGAGCAACGCGCTCCTCGAAACGTTGTCGACGATGGAGTTTTTGACCCGAGCGGAGGCCCGTGAAACATTGAGTGCGGTAGTCTTGTCTTTTCCATCCTCCTCCTTCTCTATCTCTCATTTCTCTCCGTACTCTATCCACCTTCTTATTTCTGTATTCATTTTTTTCTCTCTCTTCTTCTCTTATATTAGCTTTTGCTCCTTAACTCCGTTCGTAATTGAGCCACTCGAACCCGTCCATTCGGATTCCTAAAACGCTGAATATTTTCGCGCTAAAGGAGTGGGCAAAAACTTAGAATAAATCAACGTCAAAGAGGCTAGATGGATTCTATTGTAAGTGAAAATTAAATGTGCAAGTTGACTCGACAACAGCACATGAAAATCTGCAGCACTCTGAGCTCTCTAGTCATCATCCAAAATTGGCAAGCAAAACAAAGCACGTACGAAAAGTTCGCTACATCAATTGTCAGGCAAAGGAGCGTAATAAAAATAGACGCCTAGACGCCAACACATGGCAACACAAATCTTTTCACCGAACAATATCGCCTTCTGAGGAATAAACAGTGTGAAGATGAACATATCCATCGTCAATTGAGATCAACCCTTGTACTAGCAGTTGGTGTCGTGGCTTATCTCATACATTCCTCCTCCTCAATGAGCGGGCTGTTTTAAAATCATTTAAGGTTCCATACTTGCTCCCTTTCTCATGTCCTTGTCTCATGGAGGGCAAGTCAAGTCAGGGAAAGGGATTAATTATGTTGTCTATTTCAACTTGTGTATCTTGTAATACGCTTTTCATCATATTGGAGAGGTAGAGTCCTTTGCAAATTTATAAATCCTCTGGGCTCTCCTGAATCCTATGCGATGTATCCATTTGATTTGATCCTTTATTATATGTCTGCGCATTATTCGCCCTTCGTACAACCGGTCTATACTACACACGTGCCTACGTATTTGTGTGTAATGCAATGCTGTTTCTAAGTGAGGAAACTTTTATTTTTCTCTGCTTACATCTATTTACAATTAAATTATGTTTAATTACTTTATTATTAATAAGTTACTGTGGGTGTGGAGAGGGCTGGAGAGAGTGAAGTGAGTGAGCAAAGTGATGAGGTGCTGGACAGAGTTGGAAGGGAAAGAACATTACTGAGAAATGTTATGAAGAGGATAGGGCATAGTTTTAGAGGGTTTTCGAATGCAGCAGTCGAGGGAAGGAGAAATGAGAAGGGGAAGAAGAAGGCTGAAGATGAGATTAGGAAGAAGGCGCAGGGAAAATAAAGTGACGGAGTGCCTTTGACAGGGTGAGGTGGAGACGCCTTCGGAGTTCGGGACCAAACAGTGGAAGGCAGAAAACCAAAAAGTGATTGATTTATTGATTGACATCTATTTATGCTGAATGTTTTCCGTTATGCGTGCATAATGCATTGACGTGCCTAATTCCACTCGAGGCAAGGGACATCCACGAATGAGTTACATGGGACAGATTAAAAGGCTGCAAAAGAGAAGAAATACGTAATTATGAAAAAGCTAGCGGATAGGAGAGAGGAATGGATAGCTGCATCAATCTAATCTTAGGATTGTTGAATCATGATTTTGATGACAACTTCATCGTTTTTTATTATCTCCTCGGTCTTCCCATGAACCTCACTGGCTCTTTAAACTCTAATTTGATATTTGCGCCCTCTCCTTGAAGCAGTTACCTCGGATTCTGAGTGATTGTTAAGAAGATGTGCTCTGGCATGAGAGAGACTAGCTCGCCCTCCCCTCCTCCCAATGCCCCCACTATAACCTGTTGCTTCCCTGTGGGGGAGGGCGAAGAGGGGAGGAAGGGGCGGAGGGGAGTGAACTGTGAGTGGGGGGATGAGGACACAGCAATAGACGTTGATCATAGCACTGTGCGCTCGTAGGGGGTTCGACTAACTAAGGGATAGTTTTCGCGAACACGCCGTGTGTAACCACCGGGGTCATTTTAATTTACATCCATAGCATGTGCTAGTTAGGGTGTGGTATATGTATTTTTAAATTTCTCGCGTTTTCAATTTAAGGCTTTTAAAATGAGACATAGGGAAACGATTCGACCCACTAAAATTATTCAGGTCGATTTTTTTAACATTGAGAGGTCGCTCTTGAGCACGATTAATACGAATTGATTATTTCAAATCGATAAACGAGCATGGAAACCGGATGAATTCCTTTGCCTCGGGTCGATTACAAAAGGCGAGAGTCGTGGGTGTGTACTATGGTGAATTTTACGCCACTTCTGGAGTGCCGCAAGTAAGTGACCTAGGACCTTTAGTATTTACTATCTACTTGAATAATATTACTGTGAATATTAGGAGCCCTAATAGAATGGTTGCAGATGGTTGCATTGATAATAGAGTAATAGAAAATGCAGATGATGGTAATACCTTACAAAATTACCTAAATTTATTCTAGAAACGATCAAATAAAAAGGAAATGGTGATCGAGGCAAGCGAAACTAAACTTTTTAGATTTCGGAAGGGTTGGCGTACAATATTGAATCTTAACTGCATCATTGTTAAGTTACTGACGAAATAAAATAGTTGTAAATATCTAGGAGTGATGCTAAAAAGGAGTTTGCAATGGGGACCATACTATATCGGAAGGACTTAGACCAAAGTTTTTGGAGTGATATATTTTTCATAAGATCCCTGCGGATGAGCTGGAGAAAACCAAATATTTCGCTTATATACCGTCTGTTCGACATAGCATATAATACATTGTAAGTTAGGGATCTTCATCTGCTAGGGGAGATCAAACAGATGACAAACGCTAGGCGCTCATCTGCGAGACTTGCTAAGGGATATTTTAAAAGGAAGGCAAGTGTTACAGATATGTTGAAAATTTTGGAATGCGGATCATTGGAGTCGACGAGAGGAGAAGCACGACTTAAGGGTATCTTTAAAGGGTCCATTGGTGGTCCTCCGCGGAGGAACGTAGAACAGGTTAAAACGACCAAGTCATTTGGCGAGGAAGGGTCATAATCTTAAGATAGTTTCCGTTGCACCTCTAAAATAAGCTATTATTTCCCTTTCTCTTAGAATACGGTAGTTTCCTTGGAATAGGAAAACGGAAGGCAGTGATTGCGATTCGTTACCCACCATTAGCGTATTCATAATATACAAATTATTTGGTTTTAGAAATCCCAGTTTAGACGAATGTTAATAGTCAATTTTTACCTCATTTGAAAAAGGCCAGATTGCCGCCAATGCGATGCCACTCCACGAGACGTCATAGGGGCCTAGTTTCCATACGAGTAGATAAGAGTTTTCCAACATCTGAGATTACCAATGCATGCATGAGGCACAGAGCTCGGGGAAACATGTCTTAATAATTAATCACCTATTAAACTGCCTATGGTCGGAAAGTTTCCTTCGTTTGATAAGGTATTAATAATCCTTATTTAAGTCAAGCGCTTCCTGCTAGCAGCCTGCATCGCAGCAGCGCACACACCCTCGCCCCAAGGTCACCTCACACGGCGATAGCGGGAACCAGAATGACGTCACGAGGGGTTTTCCCAGCATTCATACTTAGCCGTCGCGTTTTCGCGCACTTGAAAATTTTCACTTTCCATTTAATAGCGAAAAATGGAAATCGTCATTTTAAAATCTAAAAGCGTGAAATGCGTACTCCAGGAGTTAAAGTCTTTAGATTTAGGCAATAAAGAAATAACAGGAAACCTATATATATAACTATTGGTGGTTAGAAGACTGCAATAGTTTACTCCAGGAAATATTGAATTTTTATGACGATGCTGAAATAATTTGAATTGTTTAGACTCTTTTTAGTAATTGTGTGATTCAGGTTATAATATAAGAGGACCAATGAGCTGACCATAACTGCTCTCCGAGAGCGTCGAATTCGCGGTATTTGGGGGAGATTCCTTTGCCATTCTCAGCACTAATTTATCCCTCCGAGTAAATGTAAAACAATTTAAAGAACTGTATTTAGACCACGCGAACGCATTCCACCCTAGAATATGTTGCATTTGGACAATAGTCGCTCAGACGTAAGAATGAGGTTACCTCTGGTCCCGATTGTATGCAAAGGTTTGTATTTCCCCTCATGTGAGGTCGGGGAGATAGCCAGAGCCCGCTTTTTAATTTTGGTCCGGGATAGTAGAAAGGGCGATAGAGGAAAGAAGAAGTGGATGAAGAGAATGAGGCTGCGCTCTCGACTTCCAAGTTTTTTCGCCCTTTGGTGGTGGAACTGTGGGATTTTTTAAAAACCCTTTCTCTTACACGACCCCTCGTAATCAGTTATGGCGACGCAGATAAAAGAGGAAATTTACAAGATTCTCCCTGGTTGTGGGACTTCTTTTTATGATCGCTAATTGAATGTCTTTTGTCCATGAAGATCGGTGGCATATGCATTCGCAGACTCCCTGATAAAGCACGGCGTTATAATATTCACAGCGACTCGCTATTTCACTCCGTGCTATATTCAGAGGGTAGAAGAGGAAGCAAGATTTTAGTCTCTTCTTGTTATATCTCAAGACCAAAGTGTTGAAATTCTATGGTTACTGAGTTACCACTACGCCAAAATTATAACGCCCTGTTGGACAAGGTCAATTTTTCTATAACCATGGAAACGCTAAAAAGTAGTGAAATGCGATTAGAGTAAGACTTTAAGCTTTCCTACGGCAAAAGATGTTTTTATCTGCCTGTCTAATATTTTCAATGGGTGTATCAAAGCCAAAGTATGATAACAGACAGTCGTAGCAAACCTGAGTGTTAAACGACCACCACTATGACCACTTCGGCGTGAACGTATACAGCTGCCTGTTTTACTTCAAACTTCTGACCAGAAGATGCTGCCGAGAATGTCGGCAAAACTATTGTCATCACACATAAAATAACGCGGCGGAAATCCGGAAACCATGATCACAACTAACTCTCATCTCGGACGCTTTTGCAAGATCTAAACGGCAGCGTAATTTTGACCAACAATGCCTACGCTTAGTGACCGAATAGTGCAAAATATTTGTAGAAATACGAGATCAACGTTAAAACTGTGTTCATGTCTAATAATGTACTAAAAAATCCAAAGACTTTCGCGCGAGGATTCGGCGTAAGAGGCAATCGAATCTTTGATATCTTATCCAAGAGGGATTTTTACCAATTGGATTGCTTTTATCTCAAAATAAGTCTTCTTCGAAGAACAACGCATTTCTATATCTACTTCAATATCGTATCCCGCAAATCGCCTCTTTCGGTGTTACGACTCTAACCGCTTACAAAAAAGGAAATAGGTGTACTAAGTTGCGCCTAGCATTCCTTGAAGTCCGTATTTGTTGGGGGTGGAAACGAATTTCTATATATATATCCTTTCAGTAAAATATCTGCCGGCATCGGTGTCAGTGGGGTAAAGTCCTCGCCTGCCAACTCGTAGGTCGTGGGTTCGAATCCCGCCTGGATAGGTGGTCCACATGCAGGACATGGATGTTTGTCTTGTACTTTTTAATCCTCCGTTGCAAAAGTCCTCTATGAGCTACTTGCGGGGAGGTTGAAAATAAATTAACTTCTCTCTTAATTATTGGTTTCCAATGGACTTTGAAATGTTCTTAGGGTCTAAGATGATCTTCGTCTCTGTGTCACTCTGAAAGATACATTTGCTCAAGCAAGCCAAGCCCGGTACTTAGTCTCCAGTAGCTGCTAGGCTAATCCGTGTGAAGTCTGTGTAAAGCCTTGTATTCGCTCGTTACAGTTTTGACGAATCGCGAAGCTCTCCTTTGTATTTTGTGAAGCTCAGAAATGAAGTCTCTCTGCGCCTCATCCCATATGCATTCGATCCATTGCAAGGTCACTCCGCGTCTGCAACTTTTCATCCTAAAACTATTCCGCATACTTTCAAAGTGTGACCTGGAGAAGAGAAGCGTGACCCACTTGCCGCCTTTGGATCGTTTGGGCAGATCGTGACCGTGATTGGAACGTGACGCAGTCGTCTTCTGCTGCGACCACAAATCCACACTCGCCAACTCAACACGTGCAGCTCAAGGATTTAAAAATAATCACGGTTTCTCACAGTCCGTGCAGACGCCTACTCCATCGCTGATAACCACGCCGAGCCTATTCCACGTGAGCACACTCTACGGGCATGCACGAAAAAAACATTCCCTTATAGGAACTTCTTGCAAAACACGCGAGAATGTTCGTTTCACGTGCGCTAACAGATAGAACCACGAATTCATGTCAAAGATTGGAAAGGCTTGAGGGTATTACGGTTTGGTTAGTGCTGAGAAATGGCTCGGCAACATATTGAGCTTACAGCGAGTATCTTGAGCGGATATTAGCAGTAGATCTAGCGAAATGAGGTTGCATTTACGCATAATCGGTCAGTAATCAAATTCTGAGGTTAAACTATTCTTTCATGTCTAAGCCTGGTAAGTATAATATAAAGAACGGTGCATCTAAGATTATGCGCTAAACTGTTGATTCATTCATAAATGATGCTGTGCTTAATTGATACTGTGCTGTGATTCATTGCCTATTTTGGTTTAATGTGCATTTGTGAAAACCAAATTCAAAAGGATATCCATAATAAACCTTTGACAGAATAGTATGGCCTTCCGCATGCCCACATACAATGAATTTCTTGAACCAAACTTATCAATGATTCACGAGGTAGTGATCTGCTCGCTGTTGTGTTGAAATTCATGACGTACCAATAACATTTTTCGGAAGAACTCCAAGAGATGGGGGTAGTTTACAATGCCTTTATAACACTTGTTTCTTCCGATAATATGACGCCCGAAGTACAAAGAAATTCGTGAAAGAGACTCTTATGCTAGCCTCGTGGAATGAGGTAGCGCCCGACTTAAATTGGCCAATCAAGGGTTTAACGAATTTTAGCGTAGGATCAGGCGCTTTTTCGTGAGGTGAGAAGTTTGCTGATTGCCGTGTCCGTGCTTGCCAGAGCTTTTCATCCCGCAGTAATTCAGCATCCACGCCAAATGGTTTTGATCAACCGTCGCCCTCTCCATTCGACTTTTCATTCTCCTTTTCCTCGTCATCTTCTTTTCTTCAGTTTCAATATTTTACTCGCCTGTGTTTCCATCTTCCATATACACCATCTCGTAAGCATAACTCAATTACAAATTTTCCCTCATCATACTTTTGTCGTTCAGTAGTTTTCTCTGCCCTTCAGTCCTGTTAATCCCCCTTAAGTCCCTGTTCTTTCGATCCGTCGCATTTCATCCAACCTCCTCCACTTCTACGTCAAGGAATACCTCAATCATATACCCTTCTTTCTCTCTTCTATAAATTCCATTTCTCCACATTCAGAAATCGTGACGATCCTTCTAAATCACTTCATTTGTCTTTACCTTAGTTTTATCGCTACAAAATATTCTGTCTAATTCAGAGAGGGATCTTTTGATGTGATAATTTTTGTTGTCATAATTTCCTCTATTAAAATTTAAGCATTCGACTCATGTTTCTTCTTATGTAGTTTTTGTATCGTTATTATGGAAAAATGGATGGACCGAGGTGCCACTTCACTTCACAAGATATACATACATGGCTTTTCATGAGGAATCTGTACTATTTTAGGAGGTAGTGAGGGAGGCAATATCAAGCATTATTTTCCCTATAAACATGGAGTCGCAACTCCTTCGTTACTGTGCTATGGCAACGCAAACACGTTTTTGGATGCACTTTGCAGTTAACATTAAAACGGTTTTTCCTTGGTTATCCAACCTTTTGTACAATTTATTTTATATGCTGTATTTTTAAGGAAATTCAATAATTAAGTTTGAACAAAAATGTGCGATTATAATTGCCTGAACCTTAATTGTTTAATTCCCCTTAAAAATTTAGAGAGAATAACAATATATGGGAGAGGCAGGATACCCAAGTGAAACAGTTTTCATGGTAACTGCGAAGTTCATGAAAACAAATGTTTGCGTTGCCATAGCTCCTTAACTAAGGAGTTGCGACCCTATGTTTAAGACAAAAAATGCTTATAATTGTCTCCTCTTCCACCTCCTGTATCAGTTATAGCAGATTCCTCCTGTAACATCCTGAATGCATATCGCTGCTTTGCTGTTGTTCTGCACCAATGGTGATGGTCAATGAGGATCATCTATTGGAACCTGAATCGGTGTGTTTTTAATTAAAAGAGTGGATAATAATTACTGGAAAAATCATTATCTTCCATCTCCGTCTCACATCAACTCCATGCACTTCTTGATAGCGATTCTCATCTCCCTTTTTCCCATTTATGTTTGTTTGGACGACGTAATGTTAGTACACGTTTCCGTAATTTTCCCAATCCGTCTCCTCTCGTTTCTCGCTCATCAATCCCTTCAACTCTGTCCTCTCGTAAAACATCGATTGCTCCTCACCTACATATTGAATTTTTATAATATATGTCTGCTGGGACATAGCGTCTATGCATGTAGACGTTTGAAGGTATAGTCAAGTGGAGGAATAATTTGCCGCAGGTTGAGAAAGCACTTCTTATTTTGTACCCTCTCATCACTTTTTGTCGTTTTCAATCCGATTATTTTGAATGAGATCAATAAACGAAGATTTTACGTTGTGGACATTTAGATTTAAAAAAAGGCAGGCAAATTGGTGAGTTTCCATACTATTGCCTTTCCTCTCTCTGCCAGCTTCGACGCATTTGACGTCACTATCAACCGCTGTTTCACTATTCAACGCTAAGAAAGGCAAAGGAAATCCCTGAAACAGGGAAATTGTGTAAGCTACTGAGGGCTTATCAGAGAATTAACAACAAAAATAAGAAAAAGTTTGCTCTTGTGATTAGTGATCGGGGTGGAGATTCGTAGTATTGGCTAATATTCCCGGATAGTGATCATTTATCGAGGAGGCTAACGTAGCTATGAGGAAATCGTCATTATAATGTAAGATCCAGCGAAATATCTAGTTAGTGCGTCTGCCGAACGCGCTGTTTCTTCTCTTATCCGCATCGAGGCGCTGCTCTCCGCTATCTTTGCCTCATTGCGGCAGCCATTACTTCTCGATGGCTATTTCCCTCCCTGTTCTCTGACTACGATAGAAATTCGTATTTAAATTCGAACTCATCCATCCGTTTGCCCACTGATAAGACAAGAGAAAAGCGGAAGGCGTTTTTTGCTATCGCAAGATGTTCTCGGGGACTCGAAAATAAAAGAATTTGAAGAGAGGTTAACCTGTATCTACATACTGTAGTTTCAGCTTTCCCACGCGCTATGCTAATGGTTTTTGCGATAAGTCAAAATGCGCGTCTTCACTAATATTGACTGTCTTGTGGCCATCCCTTCCACGATTAAATTCCGATTTAAAAAACTAATATTGACTGTCTTGTGGCCATCCCTTCCACGATTAAATTCCGATTTAAAAAAATAGAAATCGGTATGCTTCACTTTCCTCTTCGATTATTTTCCCTTCGATCCCTTCATTCCGATTCGATTATTTTTGAGTTGGCCTTGCAAAAAAACTGTGTGCATTATTGCCATATCTTTGCTTCCTCTTCATTTTCAATTAGATATTTCCCTATGAGAATAACTGGTGATCAAGTTGAATTTGTTGAAATTCAGCTTATTATATTACGAGAGACAACTTTTTTCTTTTACGCATCTTAACCTTTTCGCTTAGACATTTTCCTTAATCTTTCGTGTCATTATTAGACTTGTCCAACAAATAGACGGAAAGTAAAGCAAAGGAAGACCTTGAATTAGCGAAAGTGGACTAGTTTTTTTGAATGTAAAAGAGGAGAATCGACATGAATATGAACGGGTAAGGTGATAGGGGAGCAGAGTGGAGATCTACTTCAAACCATTTGCAGCATCGACGATAATGATCCGGAAGGCTTATCCACGAGAAAAGAGTCGTCGTCACTTCTATAACAGCAATTTTTCCCTTATTCCCAGAATTCGATAGAAATGCGTATTTATATTCGATTATATCTATCCATTGGCCGCTTGATAAGACAAGAGAGCAGCGGCAAACGCTGCCCATTTACGTTTTGTGTAAGGCATTCTCAAGAACTCGGATTTTAAAAAAATCGATGATTCAGCCAGGCCATTAGGATAATATATTCGATAGGTTGAATTCCTACGCGCTACTTTCATGGAATTTTCGGTAAGTCGAATCGAAAACGTTTACTTGCAGTAATTGACTTCTCAACGAGGCTAGACTCACGTCGTGAATGGTAGACAGGATCAGGAAGACTCGGAGGGGAGATGATATAAATCCCCTGGTTGGAAACGTAAATTAAGATATAAGGAAGTAGAATATAGTTGGACCATGATTTTAGGGAAATAAAGTTTACATAAAATTGGAAGTCTTATAAGTGAGGAGAATCGAGTGGAGAATGATTAGTAATTTAATTTTAGTTGAAGGGCGGTTTTTCGGACATGTAAGAATTACCGTGGTCGTTATTATGCACTCAATTCAAGATCGATCATCAATTTGTGATAAACATGATGTGATGGTGAACTGGAAGCATATTTTAGGCGCCTGATTAATTCGTCGATATTTTAGAAGAATAGACGTAACCTTTTCGACATTGAGGGCTATAATTTCACTACATTTCAAATTCGAAGAATGTAACTGTGGATTTTTTTGGTAGAATGCGGGATAATATTTCTTTTCATTTATCGTGTTTGTAAGTTGAGTACAGGCATCTGCCAAACTTGCGACGAAAATGATCCGACGAGGAGTTGTAGGATGCTGTTGGGAAATACCGTGTCACGCAATTAGGTTTTGAAAGTGCTACGTTTTTTGGCTGTTCTAAAATTATTCCTAGTATCTAATTCCTATTCTTTACTTAACTCCAATTTGAATTGTGAGTTTTTTGGTCGCCCAATTTTCATAATTTAGGTTCCGACATTTTGATCGTTAGCAGCCACTATTTTTAAAGGATATATATTTTCAATTGGGCTATCCCCTCAGCCACGACGTGATGGTTTAAACCCTTGCTCATTGGTCGGATTGAAATCATCATGTCACAGTTGGATAATGATCGCGCCGAAAAAGAATGGCGCACCTCTCTCAGCACTCAATAACTCATGACTTCCCGATTCGTAATTATTAGTTTAAGTTTCAGTCGCGAGAGCGCGCCACTCTCTTGGGGTCGTGCCTTATCTCTCTCTCTCTCTTGCTCATTCCACTCCCAACGCCATTAAACATTCTTCCTTCGCAGCATCCCTCACGGAACACACCTCTCACCTGGACACGCTTATCTCTTATCCGATGCCATCTCATCTCTTCTTAAAACCTTTTTCCTCGCAATGACCTCCCCCTCCCCTCCTCCTTTCTCCCCCTCCTCCTTCCTGCTCGTAAAACTCTCCCATCATCACCCTCCGATCGCTTTGTACAGTACTCTTTCTATAATTCGACGCTTCACTTCTCCAGCCCTGTCAGTAATCCCACGTTTTTATACTGGTAGTTAGGGCACATCCATTAATTAAGTGAGGCGTTTGGGGGAGTCAAGCCGATTCTCAGCCATTCTCACGGGGGGGGGGAACCTGGCAAGTGTCGGATGATTTCCGCAAGAAACAGTGTAAAATTGCGATCTTTGTATTCTTAAACCTAAGCCTTATTCAATCTTGAATATAAATTATTATAAAAATTGTGTTTTTCCAAATCCAATGCAATGAAGCATAGGTTAACGTATTAATACTGAATATGTGCTCTTTGAACAACCTCACGTGAAATTAGAGGGGGGCAGGTGGTCCAGCCAAGTCTCATTATATCTCAGCAAGTGGGAAGGGTGGTCCGAAAATCGCCAAAATGACCTCACGTAATTAATAGGCTCCCACTTGCCGAAAGGGTAGCTCGATAATTTCAAGTTGTCTACTTCGCGGGTGAGACTAGTGCAACTTAGAATGTAGGGGAAGTAGTGCTTTCTGTAAGAGGGAAGGTATGCATGAAAAGTTGTCCCAAATTAAAAGGGAGGGGGGAAGTGGGGGAGAATGGTTTCCTTCAAATCTTAAATCCAATGGCCTCACTTGTTTATTCCAGCAACTTTCTTTGTTTCAGTTTTACTTTACGTAAATATAAAATCGTTTTTAGGCTTGACTTTGTGGAAGTTCGTAATGAAAACTGCAAATGGTAGGTTCTATATTTTAATCCACGACTCTTCTACCGACGCGGGTTCAACATATTATGTTATTTTTGACCTTGAAAATGGCAATATATTTTGAAACCAAGGTCGGTAGTTGAGTTGTGAATTAAAGTGTAGAAATTACCACTTGTAGCTTTTATCATGTAGTGAAATTGTGAATAATTCAATATATTTTATATATGTATGTTTTCAACAAATCTTCTGCCGTTTAATGCGTCATTTATAGTGATTTCGAGTAATTTGGCGTTTTCGGTAATCCGGCAGTGCCGTGGTCCGATATCTGCCGGATTATCGAGAAACCACTGCATGCCACTGCACCCAGGCGTACCTACATCAGTTCTCACCAGGGGTGCAGATAGTAATTAAGGCAAGGGGGGGGGGTTTGGGCGCAACTAAAACTGGGGTGTCTGGGGGCATGGCATACCCGTCAGGGTAATCGGGAGTTGCGGGGGCCCTCCCCAGAAAATTTAAGAATAAATAGTGAGTTTTACGGCTTTCAGAGGGATATTTTATAAATACTTACACTATTCTATAAGTAACATTAATGCAATTAAGTAAAATGGGTTTAACTTAAAAATTTCTCTATGCTCTAGGGTATCCCTCTAAAACCACCCCTCGCTGCACCACTGGCTCTAACTTCCTTTTCACTCCAACTTTTCCTCCCTTCGATAGCTCACCTGGTTACTCTTACAAGGCCTTTTCATTTCTTTTCCACCGCATATATTAGTGAGGTAATACCTCATCAAGGTCATCCAAAAAAGGTACGTATTTACATCTGCATGATCCCCCACAAGCCGCCTCGATAGCGGTGAATAATAGGGCACCAACCGCTTGAATATTGAAAGTAGATGCTCTGAAGAAGTTCCTTCTATGTTTTATTTATGTCCTTTTATTATTTGGGGAAAATGAATTGACATACGCACGCGCCCTTTCATCGAAACATATCTCTTAATTTATCGCATTTGTCGGAATTGAGAATATAACTGGGGTTCTTATACGATTTTCTCCGTATCGCTCTGAAATATTTTTTTTTCAATTGTTCAAGCAATCTAAGCCTAGCACGCAGCCTCCGAGTCCCTAGTGGCTCCAAGCCTAATTCGTTTAACATCTGTGTAACGCTCTCTGTACGTCCGTAGCAGTTTTTGACGTATCGTGCTGCTTTCCTTTGTATTTGATTAAGTTCACGGATTAATTTCCTACTTTTCGTTACTTTAGGGCAATTATAGTTCTCGGCCGTCCTTTCCTCCCGTCCTCCTGTCCTTCGACGATCTTCTTTATCAGGTTTTAATGCATGATGACATGGCCGATGAAGCGGTCCCGTCTTCTGGTTAGGGTTTCAAGGAGATCTTATTTCGTTTCACATCCCCGATGAACATCCTCCAAATGCCCAATGCCCAGGGAACGGTGCCTGGATGTGTGATATTCATACATTAAGGGTAGTTAGGACCTGTAACTAAGTCTGAGGTGAGCTCAACCCTCACCTACCCTAACTAACCTTCGGGTTGAATTTCCGATTGTATGGTTATCGTTTTAACTTGCCTATACAGTTTGTACTATTTTAATCAATGCTTACGTAAACCAATGCTGGGAATCAATGTATTATGTAATTTTGAAGATATCAAGACGCACCGGAGCTTTCTTCACTTTTTTCCACGTGTCGCCCAATCCTTCGCTTCATCTGCACTTTTTGGCGAGACTCTTTCCTAGACTAAGACTTCATACAGCATTGTGTGCCTTCCTTTCGACCCATGGGGTTCCCAGTCTTGTTACACACCAAACCGAATCTATGCTTCTTTCGTCTGGAGGCGCATTTCCGTCTTCATTTGTTCCGAATTCCACACAGTTCGACGTTTCCACCCTTCTCATCTTCACGTTTCTGAATTCCAGGGATATCTCTCCGCCAGTGGTCTTGTGTTCGAGACTGCAGTTTCTTTTTATTTGACCTTTTCGTTCGAAAGGGAAACTAATCGCAGTCGGAGGTTGACCAAGAGAAAGCCCTTGTCTTTCGTCCCCGCTTGAATCTGCGTCGTCGGACTTTCGTGAATTATCGCCTTGTTCCTCGAGTCCTCGTATGCTCTGTGTGCCTTTCCGGGAATGTGCGAGCGGAATCAAACGAAAGAAGGACCTCTGGTGGATTGTGGGCGGAACCATTCGCCTCGCATTCGAATCCCAACCACTTCGCCACCTTCCATGGCGTACCTTATGGATTATAATTCTTTATTGCTCACTTAAATACATGCTAATGCAGTTAAATTATCATAGGAAACCTTATGACTGCCTAAAATATATCGATGTGTGTAAGAAGTACCTACCTAAAATATTTATGCAGAAATAACTTAAACAGATGTCCGGAATTGAATGACTGTAAACCAAAATAATTATTTTCCCTTACATGTACGTGAGTGAAAACCAGACTGAAATATAATAACATGTGTTTGGTATGCATTAAATTTTTATGCCGAAATAACTTTAATGAATGTTTAGTTTTGAATAATAATGCACCCAAATAAATATAATCATCCATGAAAGTGGGTGGGAACTTACTAAAGCTTTACTTTAGCTAAAGCTTTAGTAAGTTCCCACGAGATATTTAAAAAAAAGTAACTTTTGAGAATGATTTGATATCTATGCTTCTTTTCCCATTTATTATAACGTTCAATACTTTTCTTTCTCAGACAATTATACGGCCGGTTTAAAAGAAATATTTTTAATCATGAGGTTTACCAAGCCGTTTTTTGCTTTAAGAAATGCTTCAGTTTTAAATGCTTCTGCTCTCAACTATTTTAATATACCTTATAAATAAGTGTGCGATAACCTCTGCGTTTCCGTATTTTAAGTCTCGGACATAAAGTTTTAAAGAGGGAAACTTTTTCCGTCGTAACTCATCTGTCTGTCTGGGTGGAGAGCGATCGGCCCTTTTCATCGCAGGAGATTGGGAGTTCGTTTGCACACATGCAGCGTGGAGAAAAATTGTGCCACGAGATTATAGCCTGGATAGCTGATGCCAATGGGAACCTAAATTACTAATGACGTTTAGGTCGAACATTCACCATTTTGAAAGTAGAGAAGCTTTGAGCCAAGCGCTCCGATTCGCCGAGAGTTCACTTAGTTGCCAGATGCCTCGAATACATCGCGATCTCCGGCAGGCAACGTATTCCAAGTTACGAGTGGTCCAGAGCAACAGGGCAAACTCGCTGCCAATGGGAGCACTTGGCTCAATTCTTCTGCAGTGTAAAAATGGTGCGTTTTAGACAAAAGATCATTATTGATTTTGGTTTCTGCTGGCGTCAGCTATCCAGGGTTAAAATTTCGTGACATGATTTTTCTCCACCCTCTGCATTATTATATGCAAATATTTCTATCGTGCAAGGAATAACGTTTAAAATGTATAATCGTGGAATACTGCCTTCAAATCCACCTCCGTTCCTTCTCTCTTCTCGGCGGACGTGATTCCTTCGAGAGAACATCTGTCTGGATATTCCGGAGATCTGATTGGCAGATAAGCCCATCCTCTCCCCTTCCCTTTCCCAACACACCCCACTCCACCATACGCCCTCATCCTCACCGAAGGAAGATCCGCCGCAGTTGGAGTCACTTGAAGCACGAGGCGAAAACATCGTCCCAAAGTCTAATCATTTTTTTTGTCCCTTTCGAGCGATACCTCTCTTTAGAGATGATGATCCAACAATGATGGATTTTCAATGCTCGTTTACTTATTTCCGCACTCTCTACAGCTAATTTCGAACGGCAGTGGTTATTTCCGCTATTTGTATATAGAATTTAAGTATTGGGAATGAAGGGTAACTATTACAGATTCTTATTCCATTCAGGTTTATATATCCCCATTCTCTTTATCTCTGCTTTTTGACACAATAACGTTCATCGCCATCATCATAAGTCAACAATTCGAAGATTTATTTCACGCAGCTCTCCAATCCGCTGGCCCGGCTTCGATAGCATTTCATAGTGGCGTATTTCTTCCCTTGAATTCCTTCATAAACTGTCCTTTATAACTCATTCGAGGCCGTTCTTCTTTCCTTCCACCTGCCCGTCTACAATTGCTTTCATCAGGCCAACATGCCTCAAAATGTGGCTAAATAAGTCGTCCAGTCTTCTACTTAAGGTTTCCAGAAGACCTCTCTTTTCCTCCACTCTTCTTAGGACTTTCTCCTTACTTACAGGGTCGATCCATTTCATCTTCATCATTTTTATGTATAGCACCACATTTCGAATTCGTCCACTCTTGACTTCTCTACTGCTGTCAACGTCCAAGCCTCGCTTCCTCAAAGAAACATGATCCATAAGTAGCATCTGATGAATTGTTTCCTTACTTCTATGCGTGTACTCTCAGCTGCAAGTAGATTCTTTTTTTTTTTTTAAAGCCCACTTCTCCTACGCTATTTTACTGATAATTTTTTCTTGTTTCATCCGTCTGTAGTAATTCGTCGTCATAGGTTTTAAAACTCTTTAACCTCTTCATGCTTTTGCTTTGTTAATAAAGTGTTTGTCCTAACCGCATTGAGTTAACGTTTCAGATCAACTATTTTTCCATCTGCACAGCTCTCCCTGCGAGGCAAGAGATTTTCTTCTCTTGAAATATCCTATGAGATATCCGCGTGTTTGGGCGCGATCCTTGTTGAGCGCCACCTGTGGTTTCCTCAACTGATGCTTATCCAATGGCCTGAACTCTCTGCTTGGATTGGACCTGGGTGTGTCCACACACTCCATCAAGATTCAATTCCAAGGTTCTTCGAACCGAAGATCAACGATAAAGCCGCACACCTCCCCTAACCATCCCTGAGAAAAAGCGTTTGGGGTTCGGGTCGCACATTTTTAACAAAGTCAAGTCACTTTTACAAGTACAACAACAAGTCACTTTTACAAGTATTGGGCAAGTACTGAGGAATTTTTGTGTACTTGTGCTTAGTTTCGTATTCCCATTGGATAACTCACTATGAGCCTAGTGGTTTCTATGCTATATTTTGCATTTATTATTATATTTAATACTCAGCAAATGATTACCGGTTGACCATGAGGTCGGATTAAAACGTACAGCACAAAAATATAAAATGTCCAAAATAAAAAAAATGCTAAATAAGAAAGGCCCTCACAATTTCAACCTCGTTAGAAAAATTAATTGGGAACGATTCCAATACCTCATCGGGTTAATCATTCTGTCTTCTATCCCTCGATTTCCCTCGGAAGGAGGATTTGATCGTACTTATGAGCTGCCTCGGGGGATCTATCTTAATATTGTGATCCTTCCTCGCCAAATAACTTTGTCTTTCAAAATGTTGGATAGTTCCTTCTATGCAAGATCACAAATGTAAGCTTTATTGATACCCTTAATTCTTGCTTCTCTCCTCCTTGACTCTAATGATATGCGCTCCAAATGTTTTCAACATCTCTTTAACACCTGTCTTCCTTTTAAAATTTCCCATTCCAAATCTTGCAACTAACTTAAGTCTTAAACTTTTTTCATATTTTTGATCTCCCATTTGTGATGAGAATCTCAAACCGAAGCCCCTTGTTCTAAATTAATTATAAAAATAGACCAATTTTCAGCCAAAGCGTGGAATCAAAATTTACGCTGGATCCAATGAAGAAGGCGCTAGAACATCTGTTCGGACGAGTAGATTTTGAAATATTATTTTCCGTGTGATTGATTAGACGTGACATCATTGGATCCGATCTCCTCTGACCACCGATCCATCTTGTAGGTGCTGACACCTATTCGCCCTTACCTTTTTCCTTCCCTCATTCGGGTCACGTGGGCGTTTTAGGCTTTGTTTGCTATTGGACAATCAGCACGCGCCCTCGCCAACTCACGCGTTCAAATCTCCAAGCTGATTCCACAGCTATTTTTTAAACGTCCCGCTAATGTTAAGATTCCACGAATTATTATTTCAATGAATTAATTAATATGCGCGTGGAACAGAATTTCATGCTTATTTGTAATGAATTGCTTAATGAAAATCTACGAAATCTCCATCGTCGCTCTTGTGCAGTGGTGAATATCATTCCATCTTAAGTGCAGTGTTTGAACTTATCATTTGAGTTGTGTGGGATTTGACGGCGCGTCGCGAATAACCAATGGCTGGGCCTTCTGGTGTAAGTGTTAAAGATATGAATTTAATTAAAATTAAAAGATCAGTGAAGACTTTTGTAGGCTGAAAATTGCATGGGGAGTTTTCCTGGGCTCAGTATTGTTACACGTCTCTTTAGTCGTGTTTTGCATGTGGAGGCCATAATATACAGCTAAAACGATATGGAATTGGAGGAAGCAACTCATAGTTGAGGTAGTTTTAGCCATTAGATGACCAGTAAGGGTGGAGAGAAACATCGGCATTTGCCTGCTCTTAACTAAAGGCGCCAAGGGGACCACGGATAAAAGTCCCATACGGCAGACGGAGTGCTGTGCTTGAAGTGCATTCTACGAAACACTCGAAAAGGAAATCGGGCAGTCTTTGAAAAATACCTGCCACCGCCGGGATTTGAACCCGGTTCCATAGTATAGAAAGACAACACTCTAGCCGTGACAACAATCTCTTGCTGAAAACTTTGTCATTAAAGGAGTCCTCGGGGGAAAATAGTTAATTTGTGACGCTAGTTTTCTGCGTTGTTGCTGAGATCAACTGCCCCCAGATGTTGAAGTGTATTAATGGCTCATCTGTTCATGTAGTATGACGTCGTAAGATTGAGAATCATGAGACCAGTCCGAGGTTCCTTGCGCTTTCATTGTTATAAGTTTCACTTTTGAAGGTGGACGTCAGATGGCAGTAGGGAGCAATTCCAGGCAGAGTTCTCTGGATGGTAAATCTCTACACTGCTTCTCATAGGGTTGTGTGTATTTATAATATTTATAACTATGTAGTGTACTACCGGGAATGCAGAGGACTCTGATCCGAGGCGACTGTGGCTGCATGGCGGCTTATGGTGGATATTTGTAACTGGTAGAGGAATATTTAAATATCTTAGTGATAAATGTATAAAAAGGCCTTGTTTCTTCCCTAGATTCTGTGCGGGCTGTTGAGCTGAAAATAAAAAATACAATCTTTCACGAGAGAAGGGTACAGATTTTTTCAAGGCTAATGCAAGTTTCTGGTGCTAATAGACGCTTACCGGATGGCAACACATTATCTTCGTTGGTAATATTTATTCGCTTGTTCAAATTATCATTTATTGAGGCATAATTTTACTTAAATTATCTATCTGATGAGAAATTAATTGATTTTAAGCAGTTAAAGGTACGTAACGCTTTATATTCCATGTGCTTAACTTTCGTATCCCACGTTGTTATATTCAGTATCACATACATTTTACATTGTTGACCATCAGACATAGTCATAATTTACATATTTGCTGGATGTATATGAATCTTCTATTTCAAGTTAAAATATTACGAAACTCCGTAAGCTTACATAGACCTATCTGTTAGTAGCTTCACATGGACTGGTGGCGCCGCGCTGGGGCCAGCTTCAGTATAGATATCACTACAAAGTCTTCCATCATTTGATCTTTAATGTTCGTGCATGGGACCATAACGTGTATTATGAGGTCAGCGCTAGCTTTGTTGTCAAGCGAATTCATTCGCATTTTTTGTCCTAACTGATCAAAAAAGAAAAGAAAGGGATTATAAGTGGTTGCAAACTTGCTCTCGGGACATTAATAGACTCGGTTGCCCTTAAATTTTTCTCCTAGTTCTGTTGTATGTCTGCGGTGGAAATCCATGTTTTCGCTGTTAATCGAAAGCATCGCAGCACTGCCGAGTGTGTTTTCCTTCCCTCTCTCTCGCGTTTTGGTCACGAGTGTTCCCTCCTTCATTAATCTCCCCTCAACATCTTTGGAAACTCCGCTCTCCTCGCCATGCACATCGTATAAAGCGAGTCGTCGTTCTGAGCAACACCTCTTCATCATTTTTCGAGATCTTCCCTCGAACTAAGGAAACGAGGAAACCTTTGATCTCGGAGCGAAAAAAATGACCGGAGAAACATTTGAGGGTGAGAGAGCGAACAGTTGAACAGCGATCCCGCGTCCATCAATTTGAGTTCCTCCATCACGCACTCCTTCCACCTTCTTCGTTTCCCACTCATATTTATTTCTTGTTATTTTCAAAGATTTATTCGTCGTGGCTGCCCAGTGTAAAACTGGAATATAACACAGTGTAAAACTGAAAAATACCTTAAATATTATGTTAAAGTTTATGACGTAGCAATCAGTATTAAAAATCCTTCAATGTTACAAATCGAAACTAGGCTGCGATTATAAAGTGTTTATTTTTTTACATTTTCCTGCTCTCATGTTAACCCATTTACGGCCAAAGGTGCGAAAACGCACCATTTTTTAATTAGTTCGTGAAAAATTATTTACTCCGTTATTTAATAGTTTTTCCATGGTAAATTACCCTTTAGATGGTAAACTTATTTTTAAAACCATTTTCTTTAATAATTTTGACTTGATTATTTAGTTATAATTTTTCAAGTTTACTAAATTTCATGCTCATCGAGGGCTATCAACTTAATATTTTTTTACTAGTGCACTAAGAATATTTATGAATCCTATTACTAGTATTATAAGTGTACTAATAATGCTTAATAACTCAGATTTTTTAAAACCAAATAATATATTTAGAGATGTACAATTTTGACACTTGTATATAATGGTGCGTTTTCGCACCTTTGGCGTTTGGGGGTATGGCGGATTAGGGCTGAGGCACCGTATCGAGAGACAAATGTAGCAAACCTTGGTCACTAATATTGTACGCCGCCCTGTAATTATTCGGTGAATCAATTTAATCCCTTTTGGGTTTTAAATACCATAAAATGTACTTTCTTATCTTATTGGTCTCACAGCTGTCGTCTTCTAAAATGTGGTTTCTTTTAGCCAATATGTACTAATGAGCAATTTCATTACCCGCCACGAGACCTATCGGTTTTCAACTGTGTGTAATGTACTGTTTCTCAAACAGCGCTGGTAAATCAGAAACGGATCACTGCTACGTATAGTTCAATGGATCTTACCTTCTAACGCAAGAAAAAAGCTTCAAGAAGTTAGTCTCATTGGTCTATTCGCATTCGTTAGGTATGACGGGTGTAACTGGGTGATCCTACATCTTCAATATCAACGTTTCAGGCAACGTAGGAGTGAAAAAAATTATCTTTTTCATTTCATCAAATTTGCCAAGACTACTGTAGGTGGATAATAAAAGAAGGTGTATGTCCACCCAAGATATCTTGACCACTTTAGAGGAAACCCTGGATTCTGTGGATGACGCCACGGATGTTGTCTAAATACCGCCAGACGTTAAGAACTTGACTGATGAAGAAGACGTCGATGATAACATTTGAACTGCGAAGCCGATTAACAATGACATCGCGGTAACATTACAAACGCATCGAGGCGATGGCATAGTGGAGCACCGGCTGAGTGCGCAAAAAGAAGAAGGAAAGCCATCAGAGTACCAAAAAAGATATTCAGTCGTCTGATAAAAGGCACTAATTTTCCAAAATGGAAAAAGGATATTGATGCTAAGTATGATATGATGATTGATGATAGTAAGACGTAAATTTGGAGGTATGTCTCCATCTGACATTTTCCTCCGGTTTCTTGATGACGAGGTTTGGGAGGGAATGGTATATTTTTCAAAAAAAGTAATATATGTTACTTATAGCAGTAGGCATCAGTTACAATTAGTATTGTAGACTTGAGAAGTGTCTTGAGATTTTGATTCTGTCTAGGTATCTTGTGCTCCCGCAGCAGGACTTGTGCTTGTCTAAAGATATTATAAAGATAAATGGGTTGAATTAGTTCGTCAAACTATGAGTAGAAAGAGATAAAGGAAAATATCCACCTTTTCTCTCGACAAAACGGACAAATGTGCAAAGCTGAGACCAATATTTACTATGCTGAATGCTAATTTTTTGCAGTTTGGAGTTTGTCCTCGTAACCTTTCTATGGATGAGCAAATGGTTCCGTGATTTGGACGCCACTCAGCGAAAATGATGATAAAAAATAAACCGGTTTGATTAGTGTTCAAATTATGGTGCCTTTGCTCTTCAGATGGTTACCTCATCCAATTTGTCTTCGTATGCAGGGGCTAAATCAATCAAACTAATGGAGTGAAGGTAGGATTAGGAGCTATCTTTGTTTCCCATCTCTTGAAAATAATTCCCGAAATTACTCAGCATCGATTATTTTTTGACAACTTCTCTTATACATGTTTCTTGTTCCAAACACTGAAGGAAAGGCGATCCTTCGTAACTTGAACCACTCGGGGAAATAGAACTGGAAAGTGCCCGCTTGAATACCCTTAAGCTTTTGGAAAAAAACTCTGAAAATTGATAATGCTTTTGACGAGGAATCTGAATTGTTCGCGGTCAAATGGAATGAAACCTCTGTTACAATTGTGGCCAGCAACAAATAGCCAATTTACCAATTTGAGAGAAAAGGCATAACTATTCCCCAGCTTCTGTCATTCCAATAATCCCATAGGTGGATTATACATCACGATAATGCAAACGCGAATTATAGAATCAAAATCAGAGGGAAAAAAAGGTGGTGGACATTGTTTACCAATTTACTGGAAAGTGTGTTAACTAATTCATTAAAAATCTATAGGAGGGCAAATAATGTCATCAATTGATTTTTCAAAGATCATATGACGCGCTAACGTCAATAAAAGGTGACCGATTCAGTTATGGCAATCACTAAGAAATACATGCAGAAGGACCATCAAATCCGAAAAAAGACAAACCTTCTCGTAATTCTTTACAAGCAGACACTAAAGAAGATAATGCAGGTCATATTATCGAAAAAAGGTAACAAGGAAAGGTGTAGGTAATGTTAAAATGTTAGTCAGTGTTAGGGCACAGTGTATATTTTTGGGTAAAATTTAATGTGCCCTTATATTCAAATAATTTTCATTAATAAAAGGGATTTTTTATAGTATGAACGCTTACTTAATGATTTTAAATACTAAATTATGCGTTTCTATGTGTTTATATATTAAAAAGGTGGAAAAGAATAAGATTTTAGTTTTTCACGGTATGTTAACCGAAGAACCCACATTCCGCCAAAGGTGCGAAAACGCACCATTATTTTTTTGTTATAAATAAATTTTTTAGAGCCTCAAATTTTTCAAAATTTCTTTTCTAGTATCTATTAAGACTAAATATGACGATAAATTCAAATATTTCTACCGAATATTAGCCTTGGCCGTTAATGGGTTAAAATTTGTATTTTTTTGCTAAATTAAAAACAAATTTTGATTTCTGCGGCAGCATAAAAAATAAGGCAAAACTTAAATCGGTGATGTGTCTGCGTATCGCTTTCTACTGTGTTCTCATGTTACTTTGCACCTCGTATCACTCTTCAGAGGAAGCGAGTTTTAATTTTTGGTGGCAAAATTCATAAAATAAAATACGATATTGTAAATGAGAAAAAACAACGGCATGTATTGGCATAGAAAACTGTAGGAAGATTCCGTCGAAAAAAATTAATTTTTGGAATATATAGCCCCAAAGTTTTTCATTTATTTTTGGTAGATTCCAGTGATAACAGCAAATATTTTAATTAGTGTAAAATAAGTTCCTCTCAGGATCCTCGTTGTAAAGCCGATCTCAACGCCACATTGGCCCTCAATAGTGCACTTTGAACCTATTTCTCACCCTTCCCCTCTTCGATTCCTCCTTTCCTCATCTGTCACTTTGAATGCGCACGAATTGAGGGTGGCGAGGAAATTCCAAAATATGCACGAGAGTGGCGACTCAAGGGAAAAACAGCTTTCCGTTTCGGAGGAGTGAGCTCCAATCCGGGTGGAGGCTACTTTGTAAACATCCCTAATTTTCATCCATTTCCTTGCATAGCCACGGGTTAATTTTATCTAGTGAATATATCATATGTTGTAGTTGAGATTCGAATCCCGATATTTAAATGGCTGATCAGGTATATGGACAGTTAGGCCATAATAATCGTATCATATGGATGTTCACAACTTATTTCCGGTGCTCGTGGCTGGGAACTAAGTTTGTGCACACTTGTGCTTTGATGAGGTGCTTGAATTAATGGGGTGCGTGGGTGGGTGGAGAGCTTGGCTTCTTATGGAGGGGTCCTAGGTTCTAACTCCGGGTGAAGCATTTGAACCCTTAAACAAAAATCCTCGACGTGCGGAGTGGCTCAGGGAAGGTAACTAGCACCCCTTCCTTCAATGTGTGAAATTCACATCCCCTAGGCTTATTTCGAGTGAGCTCTACCTTCATCGATCCAAAAAACCCTTAGGATCGAATAGGGTGGTTTCCTATAATTTTTTATTGCCTAAATCGAAAGATTATTACTCCTGGAGTACGCATTTCACGCTTTTATATTTCTAAATTACGATACCTATTTTTCGCGATTAAATGAAATGTGAACATTTTCAAGCGCGTGAAAACGCGACGGCTAAGTATGAATGCTGGGAAAAGCCCGTGTGACGTCATTCTGGCTCCCGCTGTCGCCGTGTGAGATGACCTTGGGACGAGGATGCGTGCGCCACTGCGATGCAGGCTGATAGCAGGTAGCAGAGTACCCTGGTAGCAGGTATCGCTTGATTTAAATAGGGATAATTAATAACTTATCAAACGAAGGAAACTTTCCGACCATAGGCAATTTTTACAGGTGATTATTAAGAAATGTTTATCTGAGCTCTGTGCCTTATACATGGACATTACATTTTAGCATTGGTAATCTCAGACGATGTAAAACTCCTATCTACTCGTATGGAAATTAGGTCCCTGTGACGTCACGTGGAGTGGCATCGCATGGGCGCCAATCTGACCTTTTTCAAATGAGGTTAAAATTGACCACTAAAATTCTTCTAAACTGGGATTTCTAAAACCAAATAATTGGTATATTATGAATACGATAATGGTGGGTAACGAATCGCCATCAATGCTTTTCGTTTTCTTTAATGAAGGAAACTACCCTATTACTGCGGGAGTTTGGGGTTGTCCGAAGGTTTCATCCGGTATTTCAACCCGGTACCCTTCGGTCAACAGACAAGCGCCCTTCCCATCGGGCCATCCATCTGAGAACCTTAGGTCCCTGACCAAATTGTTCAGCAACCCACGGCTCTCGAATCGCATGTGGCTCTTCCGGTTTAAAATTTCAGCCTTCCAGTTCCATGCACAAATAGTAATAATTATATAATAATAATTTCAGAACTCAAAAAATATCAAACTCGATAAAAACTATGTGTGTAGGAAGGAGAGAGGATTATGTATCCCTATAGTAAATACTTTGCCGCTAGTCCAACTAAAGCACTGTCAAAATTCAGCTGTGCAGATTATTTCAACGCTGTTTACATAACTTTTCGCTCTTCCGTCTCAAAAGATTGCCAACCCCAGCTCTAGGCTACCACGCCATTTCCGGTGTTTATCAAGGCCTCTTTACCTCAGTATTTCTCTTTTCCTCACGCTTTGACTAACGCATTTTTTTATCTCTTGATTAATTACTCTAAGCTTTCACGCCTTACCATATTGATGGAGCAAGTGCCATTGCAACAAAACCACCTGTCACTTAGCCAACTGTACAAGATATTCCCGCGATCCCGAAGTTCGCTCTGAAAAAATGGCTTGGTGGAGTAACTGGCTAACACAACTGACCGGCAATCGGAAGATCTCGGTTCGAATCCCGGCTAAGTCAAATATTTTTTCGTGGCGAACTTCATCCTTTGGTGTATTCAGCCATTTAATGTTGGACTATTTAACAATTGAACGATTTACGAAGTGGGTTACGAAACGCCAACCATCTCCTTTTTTCCTTTCACTGACACCGAACGTTCGGAAATGAACGCTAGATAACCCCGAATATTGTTTTCAGCCCCTCAATTTTTTATTCAGAGATATTATCCTTGAATTTTGGGGTAAGTGGTTCCACTAGTACTTCCATTCTTTGAAGTATTTCTAGTCTCATAGAAAATGATGCAAAGCACTTTCTCTATAGGCCTGACGCAGTTTCACAAATACCTCCGTTTCACTGTGTCCACTTCTGGTGCAGAACATGATAGCAAAATATTTTTAGAACGCCTTGAAAAAGTGTCTCACAAAAAAATCACAACGGACAGCGTAACGACTTTACCTTGTTCAAACTTGTTCTGGCCGCGAATAAAATTTATTACCAACGTCCCCTTTCTGTGCTACATCCCCTGTTTTGCCTGATCGAACACTAGAGAATCATTCTCATTACTTAATTTGCACTATTCGTATCTTGAGCAGGCTTAAACGAGAAGGATGCTGGTCATTTAGGAGGTGGTTAAAGAGAAGGTGTGGAGGTGGAAATGTGGAGGCCGCCGCCCTCACACCCTCGTCTCCTGAGGAGGAAGGTGGAAGGCTAGCGGTGGAAGAAGGGGGTTGGACCCGGCACTAAGCCTTGACGAACACATCTTCCCCCATCTCTCCGTTTTCTTTATTCCGGGGAAGGCTTGGTGTGTAAGAAGGCTTTTCTTCCTTCGGATCCGCTCTTATCGTAATAGCGAAACACCGCATTTCCTCCCCTTATTCTCCCCGTCTTATACCGTCTCCTAGTTCCTAATCTGGCCTCCAGAGAGCGTAAGAGTTTCTCCAAGAGAGGCGCCTGCTTGAGAGAGACGCCTATGTGCGCCGTAGCCACTTGAGATGGCAACGTGCACCCCGTTGACTGGGGAAGGAGTGCTAGAGAATTGTTGGTGGGACATCTGGCGAAATAATGAGCCTCTTTGCTTGCTGGAATACTCAAAGGTAACAGAGTGGATCCACAGAAGGAATGAATGATACAATATCTATCATGCTAGGGAATTTTCTGAGAAATAATCGAGACTTTATGTTTTTCCTTCATTCAGTTTGTGGTTGGCGATAATTTAAAATTTGTTGGGATCAGAAAGTAATCTTTTAGTATCCTTCAACACTATTATGCCAGTCGATACTCCCTGTTAATACTGATTGATGTGTTACTATATTAATGCATGTATCAGAGATTTTTTAATGAAGCTGTTTTTCTTCGAGAAAGTTGGTTTAATAAGTGGGTTGAATAAGAAGCCGATTAATGTATTGCAATTGGTGAATGGGTTTTTAGGTTGAAGCGCGACGTTTTTTCGGGTCATTTCTCATCTCAAAGATGTTGATGTAATGCGATAAATAAGGACGTGGTTTTCTGGAACATAGATGGATAGATTTTCATTGCAAATAATCTGTTGTCTAAATACGAATCAATCGCAATCTAGTTTTCTTAATGCGATCGGTGATTCTGCGAAGTCTGGATTGGAGGCCCAGTTTAGACCCTGGTTCGCAAGTTGATTACCTAACTTCTCCTCTCTGCTAACTCTCAACGGCGTTGGCTTTCGTTGTAAGAAATAAGGTAATTAAAAAAGGGCGCCTTGATGATATAAATAGCGCCACATTTAGAGTGTAGTGCCATTTATATGGATACGATCGATATTTTTGCCTTTATTGCATTGGTATTCCCTTCGCAGATGATCAATGCGTGATGATAATTTCTCATTTATTCACCGGCAAGTGGCAGAATGCACTCTCGGAGAATAGAAAAAATTTCACTTTGGTAGTGAGGTGATGATATTATGCTAGCATCACTCCAAGTACTAGGCTCTTACAGAAGAGGTGAAGTGAGCTCTGCGGTCTCAATAGTGAAACAGAAAAGAAGTCTCCAATTGCCCTGGCGTTTGTGATCACGTCACAGGTACGAATAGAATTACGCTGTTGGTTTGCTGGAACGGGAAGATTCGCAGCTATGATCAATCCTAGCCTCTCCGCCGGAAAACCTTCGCAGGTACTCACTCAACTTCGAAGGAAATTATGCGAGTGTTGAAAGGGTCGTGCTAAGGTTGCCTCAGCTGAGATACCACTCGCTACCACAAGTGGACACAACACTCACTCCTTGAGCTCAAATTGAGCACTTTCTTCTTCTTTTTGAGCTTAGCCCAATGAGTCAGAATGCAAGGGCAGGTGGACATGCATTTTGTGACTTTATAAGCTTTCCAACAGGAGGTGTGGCATTAGTTGGGTTGTCGACCTCACCCCTGTCTTCTTCGTATCTTAATGGTGAGTCAGATACTGGAATGTCCCTTCAGCATCTGTGACACCTAAGTATGTTCATCGTTCCCTTTGCTGAGCGCCAAATTCTCCCCTGAAAGTGTATTGTTACTTAGGAAGCCGAATTGCCAAATATAGACGAAAAAAGAAAGAAAAAGTCAGTGGAATAACGCAGGTGAGGATGACTTTCTACAAAAAGTATCTCCTTAAAGCTGCAAAATTCATGTGTAGAAGTGAGGTAACATTTACGAAGCATGATGGTCTGATGAAAACAATGTTAGAAGGACAGGAGGAAGGGAAGATGGGCAAGGGACGGCCCCAAAAGAGATATAATTGACAAGTAATAATGGATCTAAAAGAGAAGAAATACTTCACTTTGAAAAGGCTATCGGATAGGAGAGCGGAATTGAGAGCTGCGTCAAACCAATCTTAGGATTGTCGACTGACGATGCACTTATGATGTCTCTTCCCACATCTCTGTCTCTCCCCGCCAATAGCACAATAGTTCCTTGAAATCGTCTTCCCACACCTCAGCGTCACTTTTTCATGGCCGTCACGTGACTTCCTGTCTCTCCGCGATCTTTTTGCGAAACCGCCTAAGTATGTTTTACGACCGGCTATTCGTCCCGCATTCATTCGCTATCGCTTTTGCGATGTACACATATCTATCGAAGCGAAGCTCATTTCCATGCAAATTGTGTGCATATTATCTTCCTGAGCATGCATCAAGTGAACTTCAATAGTGCGCGCTTTACTATTATAAAAATTAAAGGTATAGTTGTGCCCAAATTGGAAGGCTTGATTCATAAAATTGACAATTATGTATCAAGTTTAAAAAATCTAATTTATGGAAGTTAAGCATATTTTACCACTGAAGATGACCAGTATTTTTGGCCGATAAGGAGTTGTTGTGTTTGCACTTACATGTTAACCGCCTTTTGATGAGTGCAACTATTAATACACTCTGGTGGCTTTGGACGAGGCGTCCGTTGAAACATTGGCCGATTGCAAGGAACTAAACCAGTGGCCATCCGGAGAAGACTACAAGCAAATAATTCCCCAGGAAATGACTTCTTCATATTTTTCGCTATCTGTCACTTATAAAGACATAATTACTTGAGTATTGCGCGCATGATTTCCCTGATATGCAAAAAGAATTTTAGTTTTTTTAAGGAATTGCATGTTTCAATATAAACACGCATTCAAAAAGACTGAATTTATAAATTGCGAAAGTAGATTGCTCAATGCTTGAGCTAAATTACTACATTCGGTGCAGGATTATGCAAAATGGAGAGGGTTTTTTATAAAACGTTCTGCATGGTGTAAGTGTCAGCGCGATTATTGCACATTGAAGTTCAAAGGGTGGAGTGATGTGTCGGAGGGAAGGTAAGAGGATGTGCAGTTCAGAGCCGGTAAAGATGCCCTCCTCTCGGTGTATGTGCAAGCGAGTGGCCGTAGGCGAGGGTGGACCTTAAAATACGGGATGCGGAGATTGATGAGAGATTATCTGGACGCTTTTATTTATGTGCACCTGCAGTTATTTTTCTGTTTCCGATATGATACAAGTTTAGGGTAAAGAATTGAGTTTCGTTTCTTTTTTTATTAGAGAGGGGAAGGCATTGTCATGGATTGCGGTATCTCTTAATCGCAGGGAGTTTGGGAGCAGTTTCGGAAACCGTATCTCCATTTCACGAAGAGAAAGGAATGGAAAAATGGATGGAAGTCAGTCCGAGGGACAGGGGGAGAGATAATTCCTTTTACGGAGGAATTTAATGGAAGGGATGTTTGGGGGTGGCTTTGATAAGAGTGGGAGGGAAGGGTTCTTTTTGGCGTTGGGGGTGAGTGGAGAGGAAGATCATTTCTCACGGGGATATAAGAGATAAGCCGAAGAGAAGTCATTTGCGTTTCAAAAGATTAGTGCGGAAGGAAGAGATGTACGTCCATTATGAACAAAACGAGATATCGTTGGCGTCGGGAGGATCTGTGGAGGAATTAATATTACACGGGAAGGAGGATCGTGAGGAAGGGGGAGGGGTTGATGGAATACGTAGCATGGAGAAATAATAATTCGCTCGCTCGGATAAAAAAACCTCCCCTTGGGTCGGCATTTGAAGAATTATGGAATGAAGGGAGCAGAACATGCTCGGTGATTTAGTGGATTGTGCCTTTTTCCCTTTTACTAAGATAAAGGTAGATATAATCAGCTACGGTTTTGTGTCCTCCACAAGTCATTAGGACTGGCTTTCGGAGTTTGCTCCAGTGATAGTGCGATAATGGTGTGAGAGACAAGGAATTGAATCCATGTGGAGCTTATAAGACTATTTATAATATTCATGTGGATATTAAATAACTTGTAATTCATCAGTTTTATTGACTAAGCGTGATCTGTGCTCTTGATTCATAAGTATATATTTCCTCACTTTAGGCTGTGAGAAAGAAACGGAATAGTGTACTGTATACAAATTTGACTAATTGTAACGAGTTGTTTTGCTGTATTAATTTGTATAATAAATAATAAAGATGCACGGGAATTGATGGACGTGTGCTATTTAGAATGATGCGCAATCCACTTTTTTGCTGACTTTTTCATGTTTTATGTCATTGCACGGAAAATGTGTTTTTCTGAGTGGGAGTTAAACTATAAATACATTAAAAATTAAGCTCGTATAGTTAAAAAGAACTCGAGTCGCAATCAAAATGGTTAGTGCCTGAAGTCAGTGGTGTTTTTACAAAAGAATAAGTATTCGTGTTTACTGCTATTAAGTTTATTAAATAATTTAGCAATTTTTGTGCCGTACGCCTGAGAACAACTTACAATAAAATAAAAGTGATTTTCACCTCGCAAGCTGTTCACAGCGTTGAAATTTTTTCTAAATGTGAATAAAGAATATATTTTATAACTTTAAAAAATAATCTTATTTGCTGAGGTAGTGGTGCCTCGGAGTGAGCAGATTATTCGGAAGATGAGCGAATGCTTCCACGTTGAAATCGGGGAGAATCCTAAGGACACCTCCACACCAATATCCTCCCATTGTTTATTGCAAGGTCACTTGGCTCCGTGAAATGTGCTCCGCTTCCCCCGAGCACATGTTATTCGCACATCTACGGCTTAGTCTACGGTGAACTCTACCCTCATCATCTGTAATAATTTTCATTCCGGCTAAATCTTTGGGCAATTGAGTGTAATACCTTCCTTTTGTAGACTTTACCTGTATATATCATTCTTAAGTATCGTAATTTCTTTCTTTGGTGAAAATTCATGCTAAATGAGAACATACAATCTTTGTAAATTTTCACAGAGTTTTTATTTGGCACGAAGCGCTTCGACGCTGAGGTGTCATTTTCGAGTGCAAAGGAGTGTTCTAGGGACGGGGGCGATTGGTTGTGGAGGGGGGGGAGGTTGGGGAGGTTGGGGTGGTGGGTGGGGGAGTGGTTGGGTTGTGTGACAAAGTGCGGGGAAGCTGGAGGGTGAGGAGGCCGGGGGTGGAAGTGCTTGGGTTGGTGGGGGGCAAATAGTGCGTTGTTGGGAAGAGGTGGGTGCTTTTGAAAAATAATGCCCTTTAATACATATCCCAATCTCAATTTCCTCTCAATGTCCAATTCTTCTTGAGCGTCCGTCTTCTTCCTTTTATTGGCATCGTGTAGAACCTCGGGGGTGAAGTCGTCGACTGCTGTACCGCAATTCCTGCGCTGGCTGGTGTAGACTTATATGTATACTGGAAAAGAATTGTCAGATAAATAGTTTTATTTTTATGGAAAATCTGAAAAACAAAATAATGAGAGTAAACTTTTGCTGTAATTTTTGAATGCCATACAAGTGAATGTTGCTGTAATGCCTTTTTAAAATCTATTCTTGCATGTAAATATTAATTTTAATTTTTTCTGAATACACACGGATATGTAAGCATAAAAATATTTTATGTCCATTTTGAATTTCATAGAAGACACGGCGAATCAATATAATAGCGCCATCTTGGGACTCGGATCAGGTAGTTATGTTCGACAAACCGGCAACCTCCGTATCCTCGGAATTAGGTGGTTGGTAGTATCGGAGGCCTCCTCAGAGCGCTGGGATGGTATTCAACGACTCAATTACCTCTGTATGCCATAGGTTGGCTGCACTGCTTCGAACTCTCTTCTATGACCATGCTCACATTGAGCTCTTTTCATTATCATGTGCTCTAGTTTTTTTTTTCAAAATTTGCTCGTCTCACGTTGAAATCACGCGGTTTCTAATGATTTATATATCCCCTATTTGCAAAAAGTATATTTCCTTCTGTGAGGGAATTTATTTTAGATTTTGGGATTGCTGAGTAGCTGGTAAGCGTGACATTTTCTTTCTCCAGCAAACAAGTCCAATGGGCGATGACTTTGCTGCTTTGCACTTTCTGCTTTCACCTCCTCGTATATAATTGCATGTCTTGCATGAAAGGGAAGGGATTATTTGCTCAGTTGCTGAGAAAATCATTTTATTTTGGCTCCATAATAATTTTCGATTGAATATCTGTTTGCCCATTCTTCCACTAACGAACTCGTGCCGCCGAAATACTCATACCCGTGAGTAATGTTCGTGCACTGTGATCGGCTGTGACTTTGCATGCAATTCCACGATCACCTCTCTATCAGGCGGATAGGTACACCTGCTCAGTGTCGCGTGGATGCGATCAAGCGTGAGTGGGAGTCTAATTAGAAGATTATGGCACTCTCTCCCTTTCTCCATTTCTTTTCCTTCCGTGATATTTCTCGCCATCGATTGGAAGGTGTCACGCCTTTCGAATGTTTTATAAAACTCTCGTGTTTTCTATCAATCGGAATTAAATATTCGACGTCGCCGATTCGGGTGAATTAAGTTTCATCGAGTGATAAAGCCTCGTCTCCAAATATAACTTTCTCTCCGAGATAAATATGTGGCAGGTCGGTTTGTGTTCATTTCTCTCATTATTATCTTAAGAAAAGCATTATTTGTATATCTCTCCGTCGTTTCTCACGAGTAAGTTTCAGATGGCAAATAAATCAATGGGTTATGCTTAAATCGTCTTATGACGGACGTAATAACTGGTCTTTCGATTTCAATGTGTGGTCACAAGGTGGGATATAAAATGCCATGTAAAAATCATTCTAACTTACTTTATTTATTATTAATTCAACGTATTCTCAAATGCAGTACAATTTCTGGTGTTTTTTCCCATATTGATGGATCAATTTACAACAAATCATCCAAATGAGCTGGATTTTTTCTTTAATTTTAGCAAAGCGTCAATCCTCATGTTATAACAAATGTTTATAATGTAGAATAGATCATCAATACAACTCATAAGAAATCATTAAAGCCGACTGATACACTTCCACTATCATGCCCAGGCCCGATTAAATTTAATAATTACTAATTTCATTTTTTGTTTTTCATTTTACGTCCAATTGGAAGATTCGTTGTAAAAACTGGTGCGTCACATTGTTCTCTAAATTGCTGTCTAAATTGAGTTTTTCCAAGTCACAGGACAAGTGAATGAGCTCATATGTGCATAACGGTCCACCTATGAATATTAGCGGTTTAAACGTTTATATACTAATAGGAGGTGAATTAGCTGGGCCAAAATTTTAAGATTTGACTGACCCCTAACCTCTGAGTTGCCAATATTTTATGCTACGTTAAAATCTTCGCAAAAATGTTATTATTTCGCTTTATCTACTGTGCTTGCTCGTTAATTAAAACTCATATTCATAGGTTTATCCCGTGCGCACGGATTTTCTTCTTTATAATGGCATACACATTAATGCACTCACTTCTGTGGGAATGGGTATCACCATGACAACGCTCAAGGATTAATATTGCATCGTCAATGGTTTTTATCGACCCGTGTGACAAAGCATACGAAATGTATTTGAAGAAGCGGAAATTCGTAGAGGAGATTTAAGTTGCTATAAAACATAAGCTATGGAGGTAATTTATTCATCATATCCCAGAATAATTCAGTGAATTAGTTGCTCTACTTGCTCTTAAAGTTCATTTTATTAAGGATGGGTAACAATTCCTTCTATGGGAAATAACCATAGAAGATATTCGTCAGAATTATTATCACGTTGGAGTTAAAAGTGATTAGCCTTGTAAGCGGATATAGGAGGAATAAAGTTGATGAATATCGCATCTTGAGGATTTTATATACTAATAGAAGATTTTTGGGTCGATGTAGTTACCACGGAAATAAACGAATGTTTCCTAAAACTCTCTTCTTCCATCTGGTCATTACAGCTCAATTCTCATTTCAATCTTCGCCTCTAATTCACCCTGAAGAAATCAGTGGATGGAATGAATTTAATAATAATAGATAACAATATTTCATTCAGTTGCAATATTCATTGATAACAATCGGCAACAGCTATAATATAATGAATTGGTCAAGCAAGGGGAGCATCCTTTTGGTGGGATTGCAATCCGTCAAATGCGGCAGAACAGGCAAACAAAAATATTTAATGCAAATCTATTCACAAAAAAGGACACATTACTACAGATATATCAAAACCAATGCAAAATTACAACAACATAGGAATCGCTTTAACAAAAAAATATGTATGGATACTTACATTGCATATCAAAACAATCCTAAGTCAGGAGTTCTAAGAAGCCTATTAATATTATCCTGAGAAAACAGCCAGGCTGTCAATTTTCTAAGAAACAAGGATTCGTACCCGATTTCTGTTATCTACTTTGGTAATTTTAGATCAATTTCATTTAAAATTACATTGGCATGAACATTTAACGACTTCAACATTAGGTTATGGAACAACGATACCGTGATTTGTTCTTAATAAAACTCTTTATGGGCGTGCTTTATTTATTTGACCTCCCCTTATCTTAACACTTTGAATGCTCACAAATGTCGAAGAGGCGACATTTAAAGCTTGGGACACTGAAATGGAAACGAAACAAAAGCGTGAATTGAAGGAGATATCACCAAAGTTCTCGTTTCACGATAATCGCAAAATTAGCACGTGGAAGTTTTATCTCTGATTCCTACCGCCGTATGTCTCACGTTTCTCGAACGAGAAAGTATTAACGCGCGTCCTATGGTTATGATGTGGAAGTATATTTATTGAGAGGAATGGTAGTGAATTGGAAGAGGTTTATCTTATTCCCAATCCCTTTTTTCCTTCTTTTGTCGATTGCTTACGCCCTCAGCTTATCACTCGTATCTTTATAACCCTGAAAACTCGTTACGATGGCCAACCCACTTTTTTATCATCACAATAAGCGTCATTGTATTGTATAATTTTTATCGGCAATAAAAAAAGGAAGGAGGTTTAGTTGGTTTGCGATGGCACTTATTTCTTCTAGCTTTAGCATTATTTTATTCCTCCTTTCCGTTATTGTATGTTGTGCGCTGGGATCAGATGAGAATTTCAGCTTGATATTGCCTACTCTCATCTCCTCCACCTTTCCTCTGCGCACGAAATCTCTCTCTTTCTATCTTCCTTCGCCTCACCTGACTGTTTAACCCACGAATACTAGAAAATCGGTTTCTGAAGTCGGTGTTTGGATGTGAAGTTAACCATCGCGCATTTAAATGGGTTTTCAGAAGTCGCCAATCGCGTCGCTGTCGGGAAAAGCGATCCGAATTTCTTGGAGAAACCGCTATTATCAGGGTTGTTAACCAACATTATTACATATGATGATTTGATTAATCGAAGTCAGAATTTCACAATGCTGTGACTCGTGATTGCAAATACCACATTGCAAAGTATTGGAAAAAGTGGATCGCTCCGCACTTAGCGCCACCGTGCGGATATTTTTGAAAACCGATTAAAGAGGGACCGAAATGGAAATGCCAGCAGAAATCAACCCTCAGTGAATGCATGCATTTAGGACCTCCTCTATTCCGTCTCCTTGGTTTTATTGTTCGGCTGGCCTCGTGCAATCATCACGTCTGCGACAGTGGCGACCTCCCCGGCCGCCGTATGAGATCAAAACAAAACCTATACGGCGGGCGCAACTCACCCGTCACGGAGTGGAGTCGTTTACACAAATCCGTAACTGCGATTCATGAAAAGAATTCGGTAGATAAAGATAATCTGGGACGAATGTAGTCTTCCGCATTCAGCCATCCTCTCATTAGTTTAAATAAGAAAAAGCGAATCTTACCGCCCATTATTCGTGAGTTGGTTACGTCATTAGCCCTCTGGATCATTTGCTCGCCCTGGGAGAACCTCTTTTTTGGGGAAGGAATTGCTCACTAGAGTGTAGACAACAGGTAACCGCACGAGGCCCTCGCAAGAAGCTGAGGAGCAGCCGATAAGTGGATATCCAATTCGCATTTGTCGGTTACGCCATCAACTTATCTGTAAAAGGATCGACACTGTTGAATTGCCGTCGCGAGTATCCAGAGAAGCACAACTACATCGACATAAACCCAGTGAGGCACCTCGAAGGTGTTTGGCAGGAGGTGACCAATCATTATCATGCAAGGCAATCCTAAAATGTACACCAGACGATCATAAAAATGTTACGCATAATAACAAAAAACATGTGCGCTTTCACGCAAATGCCAACGGTTAATGATTTCTGTAGTTAATGGGAAAAATATGCAATGAGTTGTCGTAGCAAGTGACGCCTTTGTTTTTATTAATGGAGACACCGTTGCTATCCTTGATAATACGAGGAGAGAATGACATCTCTTTGCTTGGCATTATCTTTCCTTTATTTTCTTCTCGTGATAAAGATATTACGACAATAAGCAAAGGGTCGTTTGGGGAAAACTCTTCTCCGCATTGGCTATACTTTTAACCTATGCTTTTAACGTTCCTTTGAAGATTCTCACTAGAACTCACCCAACGCATTGGAAACGCTGCATTTTTACCAGGAAAAATCATCACGAATCTGGCCGCCCTGTGCTGACCTTTGTATTAGGCCGTGGCTTTGAAAAACATCTATGCCATTGAATTCATTTGTTTGGTAATATTCAACATGTTATTTATTTTTGAGAAGCATGGGAAAAATTACAGGCACTTATCACCGCAGAATATCTTGAGAACGAAGGTGGATTTGGCGAGAGACAATGGCGGTTATAGGGATAGCGACGGTTTTAGTGATAATCGGCTCCTCCTAAATGCTGCTTTCTCATGCATAGTTTGGAGGTGACATATTGTTCATCGATAGAACCGTGTAAGAAATCGAAATAACATACGATCTCTGCAGTCTCTTCTGGTTTTCACCGCGTCCGTTGGCTTTTGGGAACAACAGTTCCGCTGACATTGCAGTCAGCGTCCTCAGGTCGAAGGTGAAGTAACTCGGAACATTTCCGCCTTTTATAGGCCTTCACATTCCGGTGCTGCTTCGGCCTGAAGACGCTGACTGCAATGTCAGCGAAGCTGTTGTCCCCAAAAGCCAACGGACGCGGTGAAAACCCGAAGATAATGCAGAGATCATCTGATCAACGCCGCGAAAATCTTCGAACCTATCGAAATAACATGTTCATGATCTTAATCAGAGCTCTTGAAATCAACGCTTGAAGTCATTAACAAGATTTTTCATTCCATTGGTATTGACCCAGAAGGAAAACACATCAAAAAATGTTCAAAGCCAAATAAATGTGATTACTTCTAAAATGAGTCGCAAATTGGATCGAATGGCTGTCTGCATGTTGCCTTATGTGTTTATTTTAATGGAAATGTGTATTTTTACTTATAGCTGGACAAGTAAACCAATGAATGGGCGGAGGATATACTGACTTTTAATTTGGATCTGTTTTTCAATGGCCTTGAGATCACTATGATTGTAATGAAAAAGTCTGAAAGCATAGACCATGACAAATCATCAGCATTGAGGAACCACGGCATTATAAATGCTAGCACCAAGAAAATCAGTAAAAGTCGACTATTTAACTGAATATGAGATCTCGTATTCCCATCGACCTGTAAACGAAACAATAATGCACACTCCTCAACGCTAATTCACGATCGATAATGCCTTTTCGTGATCGTAATTAGAGCCCTTGAAATCATCGTAAGATATCATCAACTGCATTTCTCACGCCACTGCGCTTAACCCCAATGTAACGCGTGAAAATAAATGCAAATACACCTGATCAATTCGAAACTTAGGGCAAAAATTGGACCGAACGTTTCTCTCCCTGTTGGCTTATGTGTGATTTTTATGGAAATGTTTATTTCTGCTTTTACCTGCGAAGGAATGAGAGAGCGAAGAAAAGAGTGACTATTGATGGAGGCCCTTGTTTCATTCGCCGTGAGATCATTATGATTTTAACGAAAAAAAACCCTGAGGAGTCCTTAATTTTGGGGATCTATGAGCTAAAACACGAAGAGCTGCAATGGAGCCAACTGTGGACGAGTTCGTTTGACAACATGTAAACACGATGCAGAAGAAAACACTTTAGACGCAGTCTACACTTAATATGAAGTGATGAACACCCAAACACTTTACTTCCTTAGAAATACCTCCATGATTCTTTCTTTCAATTCTGGTTTTCACACGGCTTTCATTTTGTCGTATCAAGCACTGATTACTTTAGTAACAGTCAAAGCTACTTATCCTTTCTTTCATGAGTATTTTTTTACCTTCCTTTTCCTAGCATAAATCAAAACCGATTTCACTACCATCTATAAAATATAATAATTTCAATATACCGAAATAAATTTTTGCGCAGTAAAGGTACCAAGAATGCTCTAGAAAAATTTTCTTACATTTATAAAAAAAGTTTCATAAGGACAATAAGTTAATGCAAAGCACTGCACAGAAAAAGTGAATCTATTGGTGCACAGTCACGCGAGAGGTGCAATGCTATATGTACCTATGGAGGAATTCGCCATAAATATAATTTGAAATATGACAATGTAAATTTTAAAAATATGTATTAAACTGCACGTTAATAGATGCAAAGCCCTGAAAACGCTATGACGACTTATGCGTGTTCCCTCAAGAAATAGGAGTGCATGATTTCATGTGATTTAACTTATAATGTTATGTTATTTTTTCGATCGTGAAATTGAAATGTAATAACAGCTGTACTGGTGTGAATTATTGAATTATGCTAATAATATTAAATTTTGTTTTAATTATTGAACAACATAAGTAATTATGTAATAATTTTTATGAATTTTTCTATGTTTATTACCACATGCTAAATTTATAATTTAATTTTAAAAATCAGAAAAGTGAAAGGCAGAGAACCTTTTGATGGCCCAAAAATGGCTCAGAAGTACTCAAAATGTAAAGATTTTTACTACCAGCTTCCATTTAGTGTTTGTCGAGACTGAAAATAAAGTACTTTGTACAAGGCTATCAAATGTAATGTATCGTGTTCATCAATTGTAAAATGTAAAATTAGAAGTAAATCAACACTTAATGCAGATGCTTTTTATTTTCAGGTAAGTGTAATCCACGAGCTTTCGCAAGTGGTCTTTGGAAGGAAATTCACACTGCTGAATATCACAGAATATGTGAGTATAAGCAATGACGGGTGTCTGCGGGGAGATTTTTTAAGGTTATCGTGTTGACTGATACTAGTAAACTGTGACGGGAGCTGACAATCCCTGCTGGGATATAATGTAATGTATCGTGTCATCAGATTATCAGAGTTCTTCGAAACCGAATTTTTTTCCTTTCTGGAATCGAGCCGCCAAAACAAACACTGCATTGAAGAATTGAATTTTCAGGTATTTTTTGGCTAATATTTTCACGAAAAATAATGAGAACACTGCAGTAAATTTTTAAGGATGTGAATGGTCGTTGTTTTTGTGCTGCTGTGACCTATCCGAGAAATTCATTTGACTGGCGATGGGAAAGAGTTCAGGTTCATGAATTTGCCAACCCTAGGGCAATAACGGGACCAAACTTCGGTTATTAGAAATTATGAATTTCGGTCAAATAATCCCTTCCGAAAAGTCCACCACCCACACCAGTGCGCTCCCTATTGTTAACAGATAACAGCCGCCCAGGAAACTAACCGCTTGCGATTGTGAAGATATTTAGACTCGTTATGAAGCTCCTTCTTCCGTGATTCACGGGAAAAACTAACACAGATAAATACGACACATCCTGAGTGGCACCTTGATATTCCCGTCAATTCTAAATTGACCGAACCCCATTACGCCAATTTTAGCGCCAAGATTTTCTATGAACGCCACCACTGACGCATAGGTTCTGGAATATCACGCAAAATGCTCCCAACGGATGATTTATTCCTAAGGTTTTATATTATTTGGCATTTACTCTGCATTGAAGGTGCGATTACTAGAAGAATCCTAATAAGTGTTTGTACTTAAAGAGCTGTGTAAGTCATGGAAGGGATTCAAATTGACAAATAATTCTACTCTCACCTCTCTTTCCCATTGCGAATATTAGCCTCTCCAATCCTAAGTTTTCAATTTTTATTCTATGCATCATGTGTAAGCGCACTAAAGCGGATGTACGTAAGAAATTGTTCTGATCTGTTCTTCGAAAGTTGGTGCTGCTTATTCTTTGTAGCCCTTCGATGATCCTGCATTCGGATTTTCATCGATCTGCAAGTCTCGCCGATGTGAACGACGCGGTGAAAACCTGAAGAGAATGCAGAGGTGATGTGATCAACGACGCGAAAACATTCGATCCAACTTAATTATTTAAAATATTTTATGATATTTATGCCGGCTTTAAAAATTACATTTGTTATTTTAAATTCTAATAGTTTCACTACCCGTTGCATTTTCCACCTATCCGCTAGTTGCCAAATAATTTTCTGCTGACTTACCGTTTCAAATATCGCTTCACCGTCCCTTTCCCCTTCCTTATCCTTCAGGATCCCCGCCCCCTTCAACAAATGAACAAAGGACGCTAGTCGCCTTGAAAGGAGTGCTTTAGCGTAACAGAGGAAGTCCACAAGTGGAACAGGCGAGATAAGATGGCAGTGGGAGATGGGAAAATAATGACTCGCAGAGGAAAATGAATTGCAAATTCCGGGAGGAGTAAGGAAACGACACCCATTGTAGCATTCTTAAGAGGATATCTCGGGGAGGGATTGCAGCATTATTAAAATTCTGATATTGTGGGGGAGGAGGGCGAGGTAAGATTTCGTAGGGTGGAGAGATAAGATATCGATGTTATGTTCCAACGCGGGAGAAAAGTATCCGATTGTATAATTAGCATGTTGCTGGTATTTTAAGGCGAGGTAATGATATGACTCGAAAATTAAAAGAGTTTGAAAGATGACCGATGTGAGGATTTAGGTCATACAGTTTAAAGTTTCACAAGTTAAAGTTGCCAGTGGGTAATATGTGAAAAGGTGGATTACTGATTAAGGATGAGAATATTCCGAGATTCGATTAAATGGATTTATATCAGTTTAATCTTTAAAAATAGTCCTGTGTTTTGAAAGACTCAACTGATTTAAATCCATTCTCAATTTTGACAATGAATAAGAGTTCATTGAAATTAGTTCTTTATGATACAGCACCTGTAAAAAAATGTACGCTTTAAAATATCTGAAGAATGAGCTAATCCCTTTATTCTGGTATCAGGGAATCTGCAGAGATTTTAGCAGCTCACTACTTATACAATGTGCTAGCATTAAAAATTTACATCTACCTGCCATTTTTCGTGAGAGGTATTTGGTTTTTATCTATTTTAAGTGTGACAACGTATTACCGGTATTTATATCCATGATACTGCCTGGTTTTCTTTTCAATACGCGTAAGATACCGTCAGCCATCAGTTACGGGATAGATAAGTCTACGGAAGCTATGAATATGGCACAACAACCCAGGCAGAGAGGGAGCATGACTGTAGCCCTTGCTTAGACCCGAATGGTCGTCCGTTGCAGTGAGCCTATAAGGAAAGAGGAGTCTTAGAAGTGATTATCGTCTCGAGTCGAGGTTTCGGTGGAGCCAGAGAAAAATATTATTGCGGCGGCGGGGAGAGAATCTCGCTATGGAGGAGTGAAGATGAAAAAAACGAAAGAAATGCAGAGATGGTAATAAAACGTAATTTTGGGGGGATAATATTCAGGAGAGAAACAAATGGGTGTTTGAAAATAATAGTTATATTCAGAATGCGGGTTCCGGATAATAATGCGCTAATTAAACTTTCCGATAGTGATAAGGCGTTCTTAGTATTCCAGGAGCAGATATAAGTGGCCTAGGAGGCCTTAAAGATTACGCAAAGGCTAATGAAATTACCAAAGGGGTGAAGTTTAGGGGTTATTTGAATTTGAAAATGGGAGTTAGGGCCCTTGGGAAATATTCTTACTTGGGTGATGATGATATTGCCTCGTAAGGAATGTTGCCTTGAAGGAGTAAGATGAGGGGAGGACATTGTTTAAGCTGTAGATGGCAAGCCCAAGCCATATCATTGTTTTCACCAGAGCTATCCCCATGACCATTATATGACTCCTTTTATTAACCATATTCTGTATTCTTTTTAGTTTATAGTTTTTTACCAGCTTTTGCCGATGCACTCCCGGCTCTTCTCCATCCGTTAGCCTCGAATCCTTAACGGATTATCGGCCGCTTACAGAGGATGAATGGTCGACCAACCTACTGCATTAATAATTTCAATTAAAAGTATATAAAAGAAGATGTCTGTTAGTCCGACCGCTATTCATTTCCATACGGCCGTACATATTTTAACCAAAGTTAGAACGTAGGAGCATCTCACGTTCGCACCATTCAAAATATCCTTCCCGAGCAACGCCGGGCATCCTGCTAGTTAAAAATAAATTCGTAACACCTGTCACTGCTTTAAGTTTATATGCATATGGCATCTCCATGTTACTTCTCTGTGAACGAATTTTTAAACGAATCTGTGACGTTTCCCGATATTCCTAGTCCGATATTGTCCGATATTGACCGATATTGTCCGATATTTCGATGTATCTCTTAGCTTCCCCCCCCCCCCAAGAGTGCGGAACCCACCCTCCCTCCCCAACCCTCGTATCTCAATCTCTCTTAATATTCTTCGCCACTCGCCCTCCTTACTTAGAACCGCAAACTCATTATCATCTCGCCATCTCTCAGACCCCCTCTCTTTCTTGCTTCCCCCCGCCGCCATCGCCGCATTTCCGCCTCTCTCTCTTTCTATCTCTCTCTCTCTCTATCTCTCTCCTTCGCACCCCCCTCTCATAGCAATTCCACGTCTTACCTTTTATTTTAATAATGCCGCGTCCATCCCGCTGCACTCAGTGTTCACATTTTGATGCATTGCATTACACCATCTGGCTATTAAGTGTTGCATCATCTTCCCCGAATAAGATCAGCCCTCGGAAGAGCAATACCAGCGCTACGTTACTATGTGAGTGTGCAAGTGTTGAAGATCTTCCTGGAGACACTTCTCGCAAACCAGAACATTAAAAGCAATTTCAAATAAGTATATAATCCAATCGGAAAGGGTAATTTATATGTTACTGGCTCCAGTTAGACACCCACAAAGACACTTCTCTTTAAAATTTAACGCCCACAAAGAATGTCGCAAAACAAAATCACTGCGCCCCATGTACTCCTTCGTATACTTTCTCAGCAGTAAAAATCAATGGCTAGGCAAGCTGTTATTCCATATAGTATGGAACAAACTTCGGTGACATTTGACCCACTTGACTCACCAATTGACTATACGGATAGTGGGACTGTACCACTGATTAGTGCAACCTCGGAACTCAATTGGTTGAAACTTTCGTAGCCAATCTTCTCTTTAACCACCCCTTTGACCTGGGTGGTGATCACTCCTGTGACCTTAAAAGAGTCACGACTGGATTTTTCTTTATTAAAAGTAGTTCTATTGTTTTTCCATGCCCAAACCCTAAGAAATGATATTTTCATGAAGAAATTCAGACATAATTCTGCTTTGAAACGTTTAACATTTAAACCCCATCACGAAAAATCAGATTTTGCGTTCGCAGCAGAATTATGAGGTCCATGTTGAAAATTTTAATCCACTATTAACAAAAAATAAAACCTATTCTAATGTGCATTCTCAATTTCGTCCAAATCGTACAAGTGTAAGTGCCCAGACTTTGAATTCAAAATTGACAAGCCATGAACGGTGCAGTCTGTATGAGCTATGAGTGAAGACTGTCCGAGTGGTCGTCGTCATCGCCTTCTCGGAGAACTCCCGCGAGCATCTGCGTATGAGGGAAGGACCGCTGCGCTCCCAAATTGGAGTGCAAAGTGGGAATGCGGAACTCACTCGAAAATCATAGGATTTGAGATGGCTGAAATGTCCTATTCGCTCGCGCATTTTAATTCCAGCGACGTAAAGCCGGCTTGGCACTTCATCAGTCGTTCCGAGACTCCAGTGACTTCCCCTAGTGGCGCCATGTTTATCAGCGTAACATCACAAATTCAGAGAAGCCCAACTTTTTCTATGAAATTTACAGCGTCCATTGAGTTTTAAACGATTTCAATTTCACGAATGGAAAATTTGGCGATCATGCAGGCTAGTTCCGTAACTGCTCGCGTAGGTTAAGCTAAAAATCAGTGAATATAGTGGCAATATGTATTTAATGTTAGAAATAACTCTCATTCATAGCCTTTTGATACGATTGTTTTTTTTTTCGAATTATTTTACTAATATCCATTATCATGCTATTTAATACGCAATTTGAGACCTGAGGCATTTCTTGGAGTTAAAAATTTACGAAATTTAATTTATCTAATTGTGCATGTTAATTTGCCTAATCTTCAACAGCTGTTGAAGAATTAAGCTTTGCAAATAAAGGCAAACAAGGTTCATAATCTAATTTTATCGTCCAACTGGACTCGATTTTTCGCAACGGAGTCATAAATGTTGTTCTTTTGATGTCATTAACTGATGTAATAAACTGTTGTATGATCTTCGGTTTTCCCGGCGTACCAGTTGCAGAAAAGTTTTTCGGGTTTTCCACCGGTTGATGTCGTACATGTCTCCCGACGTTTCGATCCGCGACTTGCTGATCATCCTCAGGGGATCTTAGGGAATATAGGAAGGTCCCCTGAGGAGAAGATCCCTTCGGAAGATCACTTGAGGTGGATCAGCTATTCGCGGATCGAAACGTCGAAAGACATGGACGACATCAACCGGTGGAAAACCCTAGAAACTTTTCTGTAAGGAACTGCTGTCTGTATTTCTCAGTTGATATTTTCTGTTTTGATAATGTCTTGCTCCGTTCAAAATTGAGCCTTTATCTGAATCATTTCCGGGCATATAGAGAGGACCTTTGTCAAGAAATGTCAGTTTTTTTTCTTTCTTGTTTTGGGAAATCTTACCCGGTGTCAAAATGTAGTAATCTTAGCAGAATTTTGTAAATAATTGCTTATCAAGTATACAAATACTACTGATGAGGAAATACTGGGGTAAAATTTTCAACAACGTGAAACAGGTAAATACTGTTTACTTTATATACACTTACATTTTCAGGATTTTATCCTAGTTTTAACCAATAACTGCGTCATCTGAAAGTACCATTCTAGCGGGAGATATGCGTCCTCTTCTCCAACTTAATCGTCATGGAATTGATATCATTCCCATGACCTTTTACAGTGCGACTTATGCTAAGTATGTTCTATCCTATATGCAAAGGTTTTAGGCAAGACGCTGATCAGTGGTGGTAAGTTGAGGGGTTTGGACTTGGAGTGGTGGGGATTCGTCTTAGACGGCTGGAGTTGAAGAAATTTTCACTCTTGGGCTGCATTTTGTCATCCATTCTCTTTGTTCGAATGATGTTTCACTTTTTCAGGAGTGCGGAGAATGTTTCGGCTCAAATGAGTTCTCTCTCGGCTAGACACCTCGTGAGAACGCTTGTGCCTTCGTAGAACGGAGCCTTTAAGAGGTGTGCACATCCTTATGCAAACCGTTTGCTTATCTCCCGTATTCCCCTCTAACTCGAAGTGTGACGGACGTAAGGATGTTACTCTTCCATGATATATTTATTAATCCGCACACTTACCTCGTTGCCCTCAAAGCATGAAACAGAAACGCCTTTTTCTATCTTTTTTTTCGGGAGCAACATCTCTAAAATTCAGTCATATAGTGTTTAGATCACGAGGGGTTTATTTCGTTGTCCATTGAACTGTTAAAAGTATAATTGGAGAGGGTTGAGCTTTTCTAATTGGAATCTCATACCTTGAATATTACTGTAGGAGATTGGAAATTTGACGGGGAATTCCTACTTCAAGTACGTGTTCTGCTATTACTCGGTTCAAATAAAAAACCAACCCTATATTGTCTGAAATATATTGCATGAAAATAAACTTGTAATAATTAAAGTTTTTGATCTTAATGGCCTTGACTTTACTTATTACTCGCGGAAAGCACCTTAGCAACCTTATATTTAGAATAACGAAAAACAGAGAGTTAAGCCATTAAGATTCGCTTCTTTACGTTTGGTAAAGTGTTTATTGGTGCTAAGATCTCTTCTCTGGAAAGTCGAATCTCCGTTTAGAAGAATAAAGTATTTATTGTGTAAAGAATTTTTCGGAAGTTCCAAAATTTGCCTTTCTTTTGTCATACTGTAGCGTTACGTATTTAAATCATGTAGATTCGTAACGCAAGCCGTAACTTTTCGTATTCGTAACGTAAGCAGGCAAACACAGCGAGCTCCTATCGTCTGTCACTAACTGGATGAGAGAAAGACTCCACAAAGCAAGAATAATCTGCAGTAAAAGAAACAATTGTCATAAAATCACGAGTCATGTTAAATCAAAATGTATTCCAAGTAGAAATATTCAAATCAAAATTATTACGGAAAACAATGATGATAACTTATAATGTCATAAGAAACATTACCAATACTTTGAAAACCTGAGTACAAAGCTGTGTTTGCCTGCCAGCACCAAAAATGAATTTTAAGAAATCACTCCCTTAGTCGGCCCAAGTGCTCGTCAAGACCGCCGAAGAGCAAGAGAGATGGCCGACCCCCGATCAGTGGCAGAGTGGAGGGGGGGAATTTCGGAAAGGAGTGGGGGAATACAGCGATGTCCAAGTTAGCTGCATCGGTGTAAAACTCCCGGTAGGCGCCCGTGTTGATTGGAACCTCTGGGGTAAACGTCTCGTCATCCAAGCCGGGGTTGGGGGAGAACAGCGCACCGCCGTGCGAAGATCCACAGAGAAAAAATCAACCCGCCTTGACCTGAAGAAAGATTTGATGCTTTCCCGGCGAATGATGTGAGTAAACTTCTCTCGGGTTTCCCACCGGGTTAAAGGCTTCATAATGGCCATTATGAAGGCTTTAACCCGGTGGGAAACCTGAGAGAAGTTTACTCACGCCTTGACCTGGATTCGAACCCGGATCCCCCGATTTCCGGTCGAGTGCTTTAGCCAGTTAAGCTACCTAGGCGTCATTCTTTCCTGTGGATATTTTTGGACACTACCGGACAGATCCAGGTTCGAATCCCGGTCAAGGCGGATGATTTTTTCTCTGTGGATCTTCGCACGACTGTGCAATTGCGGGTGACTCCCGTATCAATTATCACCGTGGTTAGTCCCGGTATACTTAAAAAAAAAGCGCACCGCCGGATATAAAATTTTAGGTTTTCCCGGCGTATAGATTGATGAAACATTTCTCGGGTTTCCCACCGGGTGTGGTATTGGGCTAATTCTCCCAACGTTTCAATGGCTAAGTCTGCCATCGTCTTCAGGGGTTTACTTTTAATGATACTTTTTTACAGTACTTATTATTTACAGTATTTATTTATTCATATCCCTGGTTGCTGTTATTGTTGTGTGCGGATGTAGCGATTAATTATGGCATTCCAGGCACTGCTTAGATGGAAGCCTTTATCTTTGTTTAAGCTCTTCTCCTCAAGGCTAATAGCAATTGCCTCCTTTACAATTCTATCCCAATAGTTATTAGTGCGGCACAAAACCTTTGTATTTTTGAATTTGTATTATGGTTACATCATTATTGCTAATTCATATAGGGATGAATCCTCTAACACTTAGTAAGTTCAATAAATATAATAGTTGAAATAATAAAAACAATTGGAACCCCCAAAAGAGACATCTATTGGAGAACATGAAAACGAAATTCAATTTTAAATGAGACAACATTGTTGGCACATAGAATTAGAAACACCACTGTCAATGCTTAAATAGCAATAAAATGTAAATACATAGAAAATGTACGCATGAATGAATATATAACATTATCCTATATTTTTAATATTACACAGGATGACACTTATTACATAAATTATAAATTAAAACACAAAGTCGCCTCCGGTTATAAATATATATGTTATATGTAATGTAAGAATACTAATATAAAATAACCTTTTGAAACTAAATAATAAAATAATAAACAAATATCACACAGGATAACAACTAATTTATTTATTTATTATTAAGTTTAATTTTGGTACATATTTTATTTATATTAAAGATTAGTATAAATTAATTATTAAATTTTCCCTCGTGTATTGGCGCAATAGAATGGCTCTTTTGAAGCATTCTCTCTTGTTCCGATTGGAAACAACGACACGCTTTTCAAGAGATATCACCCAGTGCCTTGGGGATATAAGTTTCCTGTGTGTTTGTGCACTGGATAGCGTTTCCGCTTCCTGAGGTGCGGGGGGTGCAGAGAAGGCGTGGTCTGGCGCTCCCAGATACGATACGGGGCGCAGCAGTTGGTGTGGGTGCTGTCTGAGTGGTGGCCACGTAGATTAGGGCTGAGCAAGGATGCTTAGGAGGAAAGGCAGCCGGGGGCGTTGTTGGATATGATTAACATTCGGGATTTGGATCAGAGAGAGATATCGCGTGGGTTGGTTGGTTAGCTGGCTCCAGAGTGGACTGGAGATGGAAAAGCAAGATATAGCGAGCGCCCCTCTCCACCCCCTCAGGAGATGCAGTGAGGGTGGCCACCCTCCTCAAACCCCCGCACCCATCCACCCCTTTATCGGCTTCCTCTCCTGCCTTGCGATTGGGAATCGGTTTGGACTACTCGTTCCCACCATAAATATCCTGCGTGATTGATCTGGACATTGTTTTTGGTAAATGGGGGCTTGTCTTGTAAAATATTTGCGGCATATATTTTCGTGAATAATTTGAAAATATGAATAGAGTTGATCGAGGCTAAAGCTGAAGGAATTTCTAAAAATCAATGAAAAGACTGTCTGTTTGCCAAAGTTTAAATGTACTTCGTATTGACAAATATAGCAAGAGCATAACTGAGGTTTATGCAAGTAAACTACATTATTTTGCATCGAAAATCTTTGTATGGATTTTGCAAAAATTCTCCTCGTTATTAATTAATATATATTTCAATTATATTACCTAATTTCAACGTTTTAGCGAGTTTAGTTGATGACTTGATCATGAGAAATAGGTGTCCACCTTCTTCGGAATAGCGTGCCGTTCTTTCACTCCTCAATCGTCTCTGCGGACTTTATCGGCTAAAGCGTCATGACATGGGGTCACGGTAATTGTGCCATAATATACTTCATCGTCGAAAATTTTCCCTTCCTACAATCAAAAAGCTTCAACATCCGGGTTAGTTTTCAGAATCTAAATTATTTACTCTCGGATGGTGGTTTTTTTAGCAATGACTCAAAGGTATTATGGTCCCAAGAAAATATGACAGACATAAAAAAATACTAGAGGCGTTCGATATATGAGTATGGACAGGAATGGAGAAGATGTATTAATGTAAGGAGGAGAAACGACGAAGTGCTGGACATGGTGGGTGAGGAGAGGCAGCTTATAGATGAGATACGGAGGAGACAAGGTATGGATGGGGCGAGCATTTGCCTGGGAGAGGATGTTGAAAACAGTGTTAGAAGGTAGAATGTTGGGTAAACGAGGAAGAGGAAGGAAAAGAATAGGATTTTTAGATGGAATGAAAGGGTCTTATTGTGAATTTAAAAGGGAAGTCCATGAAGGGAGGACAGGCTGCCTGAATACTATTCCACCTCTCAAAAGCAGAGCAGAGGATTGTAATGGAAAGGAAATGGCTTCTCTTCTGAACTGCTTTCCAAAGAGATCCAAATCGAAAAAATCCATTCATATTCATTTCGTGAGTGGAATTTTTCTTCATCACCGGCATTAGTCACACCGTGTCCCGCATGCGAATCATATCGGTGATTGCGTCGTTTCTTTTGCCTCTTTCGTTGCTGTTAAGATGAAGTAAAGGTGAGGAAATAAGCATTTGCGTGCGCTAGGCAATTCCATAAATATATTTCAGTGGGTGGCATGTGTTTTCAAAAGGTATTCGTGAAAATATCAAGATAACTGTTAGCAAAGTCAATTTTTATTCAATCTTCATTGATTCCGCATCTTCAGCATTGATTTCTCAATGCCTAGTCTCGGGTTCTTCGCATCGATGCGTCAGATTGCGCACACCTTGGATGAAAAATAAAAATGCTGCAGTTGTATCGAAATGATCTTCTCAGCAGCGCAAATAGGATTTTGTAGATGTTGTCGCCTTTTAATCCCTTTTAAGTATATAACTCTAATAAATTATTCAAAATTATCAATTCTTTGATAATTCCAAAGGGATACGAGAATTGAGTTGCTCGACAACCAAAATGAACAAAAATGCCAAAGAACAAACCCTGCGATATGTGTGCTGGCTGACGTAACATAGGAATATAAAAAAATACAATTGCTCTTTCGTAGGTTTTAATAATATACAGGGTTTCCCATTAACCTTGACCACCCGAAATAACTTTTTGTCCAGATGCTAATTCAAAAATGTGTCAATGAAATGTCCGTTAGCCGTCGGGGGGACTCTAATCAGCGTGACTGCCTTCCTTGTAGCTTTGTCATTTACAAATATATGAACAGTGGAATGTCTTTTTTAAATGGCACCCTATTTTTTATGAATGACTGGGTTCACTGTCAACGTCAGCAAGTGGAGTAGTTCCAATACCCGCGTACCTGCACTAAGCGCTAGTGAGTCAGTCATTTTTCATAACACTGTGTTTATGTTAATGGTCCACTGTGCTACATTTTTAAATAAGTTTTTAGTAGAGGAAATGAATTGCCGGATAAAAAATATAGGGTGCCATTTAAAAAAGAAAAAACGCTGCTTGTGTACAAGGAAGGCAATCATGCTGATTAATGTCCCCCTGACGGCTAATGGACATTTCATTGACACATTTTTGAATTTAAATCTGGATAAAAAGTTATTTCGGGTGGTCTAGATAAATGGGACACCCTGTATAAGAAATTAACTGAATCGCCAGCGGAATTTAAATCTTTTGACAAATGCAGATTGTTTTGTCGCAGTCTCCAAAAAGTGAACAAATGCATTACAAGAAAGAGAATCGTGGTAAGGGTTACTAATTTCCTCGATATGCTGAGATTTCCGAGTTATCCGCGGCTTCTGTGATTGGTGTATTACATTATTGGTAGCTTATGGTGGTATTTGTAGTTGCCCGAAGAATTCAGTAATACCTTAGTGATATGGGTATAAGGTGTTGTTTCGGCCCTGCAGATGCAAAGAAAAAGGGCGAACTTTCCGGAGAGAAGGCTAGAAGTTGTTCCAAGGATAATGAAATAATACCTTGTTGTATTCAACACTTACCGCATGGTATCACACTTTCTCTGACGCACTATAACCCACGTGCGATTAACATCATTATCCATTTAACGCAACTTAAATTTATGTCTTATTTAATTCGTATGTACCTTTTTTTGGAAGTTAATGTATTACGGAACTCCGTAAGTATACAGTGAATTCGTCTGATAGTAGCCTCACTTGGACTGGTGGCGTCGCGCCGCGGCTGGCTTCAGCAATTGTACCACGGCGCTGTACGGAGTCTGTATTCCTTTGATTTTAAATATTCATGTGTGACCTTATGTGTCGTGACGCGATTGACGAGCCACCTAGCGGCCAGCTGAGAAGGGTCACATCTGGATTTTGTCGCTGTGGTGGTGATTATTAGGATATGGCGTGCGGTGGCACATACATCCGTAATGAGGCATTATGCTAAACTTCGATCGATTTCTTCTATTCTTTCGCTGGATATCCGAGGGGGCGAATTGAAAAGAGCCCTATTAGGAGGCGTTATTCCCTTGTTTCCACCCCTAATAGACCCTAATGTGTCAAGTTTTCTTCCTTAAAATCGATCGTGATTGGATATTCTATTTCCTGTTCCTTTGCCCTGCATAAGATTAGAGCTTTTACTGATTCCATTAGAGGTGGATTCAAGTGGGTAGATTTATTTCCGAAGACGATCACCACAATTTGAAACTATCTTTTACTCCGTATCACTTTGTAAGTTCCACCGAGAGTAGAAGCTTGCGAAATTTTTATTTGAGGTCTTTCACGTTCTTTCGATTATCTATGGCGTTATTGTACTGCCCACTCTATATTTTAGAAAATAATTTGGAAATGGATTATAATGCCGTCGTTCAATCGAAACCGAAATTGCAATTCGTCGAAAAAATTCGCAGAATGGAAGGAAGAGATGAGTTACGGCGAAAAGAAATATTTCCTCATTTTCTCATTGGTTTTAAATAAGGATAAGTAACGACGCGTTCTTTTTGGACTTTCCCGCACTCTCTTGACCCTCCTGTCTTACACTCCAGCCCTTCATACGAGTCATAAGGCTGTATTAAACAATGAATGATCAGGCGCAAGGTCATTCCAGTAATCTTGCGAATGGAATCAATGCGCAATCTTACTTGCGTTAATCTTACGATAAACAATTTTTTACCACTTTTCCACTCCTAAGGATAATGCAATATCCTATCTCACTTCCGACGCGTCCCTGTACACTTGCCGCTGCTACTAAACCTGGAGGGAATCCTCTAAATCGCCCCCTTCTCCATCGGACCCTCGCTTCGCGCCGGCTCCTTATCTTCCCACAGCGCACCATCTTCCCAAGTGGACCTCTGCCAGCATTGCTATCTGCACCCACATCACCGCACCCCCTCTCCACTCAGCATTCCAGCACATTCGAGGCTTAAAAGAATATCCCGCGGTAAATATCTCTTAGGAATTGAGTTTAAAAAAAATGTATATATATATATTTTGTTTCAATTTCTATTATATGTTATTATGATTATATATATATATGTATATAAGCTGCCATGCCATGTAAATAATTTCTAGTGAGTATTTGGGATGGCAAATAAATAATAACTAACTTGTTGTAAGTGTGGTACATGACTGAAAGAGGAATGGTGTACTGTGAGCGATGACGACCTATAAAAATTACAAAACGCCAAACATGCATTTAAAAAAAATTCATTGTACTTTTATTATCTTTATCAATAATTTTTAAATTATTTCTCTTGCACAAATTATGGCAGTTAAAGAAAGAAATTTGTCATTTGATCAGTCTATTAGTGCTATGGGGTGTACAATATATTTAATGAGTCCATTTTAGCCAACACAAACAAAATGGATGGTACATACCTCGCATTAATTTCCGTGTGAAAAACACGGTGTGCCCAAATCTAAGCCACAAACAAACATCGTCTGGCCCAGAGACTTATTGATTGTCATTATGAATGTCAACCTAATTGAAAATTGAACTCGTTTGAATTCAATTGGCACATCTGTCGGAAAAATAGGGATTCGCGGTAGTAATACATATTATCCTAGGAACCTGCAAATCAAAATGATGGCTTTGACAACGTTTATCATGAATTTTTAATGACTAATCCGTGGCATTGCAATGCCGTGGAGGGTTCAAATTACGACGCAAGATAACTGGAGATCCAACCGTCATTTGTTAATGGTGCGGTGGCAAGCCTGGCAAATCCAATGAGTTCAAAAACTCTGCAGGATAATTTACAGCTTCGTTGGTATCGCAAACTGTATCGATATTTTTGTATGACACCAAGTGCTCTGGCAAAAAAATTTGTACCTTGATATTCGAATCGTTGATGGCCACATCTTTCACTGCTAAAATTGCTCTTTCTGCCAGCCACTCTTAATTCAAGTATTATGCGTTTATATCGGGAAATATCTGGCTAATGAGAGCATTTAGGTCAGGTGAAGGTTAAAAAACGAGCACTACATAAACTCACTCACTGAGAAGAATTGCGGTTGCTGGGACGACGTCCAAATCATTGACTCGTAATCTAATATTTACAGTGGGGTCCCGCTTATCCGAACTAGTTGGTATCGAACTCTGTTCGGATTACTTGATTGCTCGGATTAGCCTAAATAATCGTAAAATACCGGTTTGAGACGGAATAACGAATCAGAAGCGTTCGCAGTTCGTAGGACCACGTGACTGGACTAGACTTCACTCGCTCTAAACACCTTCTTCGACTCACAACACTCACCCTGCTGTAAGACATATTATGGCATGAGCGGAAATCGTCACTACTCATTATTTTAATTTACTTATTTTAATTACTGTATTGAATATTGTACGTAGTTTACGGTATATACTGTGGACCATAATTTAACATTTGTACATAGAGGATTTTTTACTGTTTTTAAGGCCTAAATATTACTGGTAAGAACTATTCTGTAAACAACAAAAGGTCGATTCTCTTGAAAAAAAAGTCGTCTTGTAGCTGTTCGGATGGAACGTGTTTGGTGGGACTGCACTGTACTTAGATTTCGTAAAAGGGTGAATTTGTCAAACTTCCATATAAATAACCTCACAACATTTGCCTGATTTGGGACCGAATTGCCCCTTTGATTTCATTGTTGAGACATTATCCTAGTAACCGATACTGAGTTGAGTTGAGTCAGTTAAATTTTTGCTTTAAAAATTGAGTAGCTGACTCCATTAGCTTTATTTTTAAAGTCTATAACTTGCAATAATTTGTACATTGGTGGTGGAATGAAATGTGGAAACAGTTGTGATTACATGAGTCTATTCGGTTATTTTTTCTCTCTCCGCACATTCTATTCTTCTTGACGTATTAACAGTGGAATTGTTCATGATGATGAAAATGCGGTTGAATGAATCCACTCATTTGTTATTTCACCGGGGTAAAACGCAAATGCCCTCAGTATTCATCTCCTTAGTATCTGATTGGGTGCAAAACATATTTGCTTGAATTTCTATTTTGAAAAGAAACAGAGGCGATAACATATTCTTTCGTCCGAACATTATGACGCTACGTGCCTTGCGCTCTTTCCTTCACGCGTGGGAATATGTGATCATCTTTTGTTTCTCTTTGAGTATCGGCGCCCTCACATGTTTGTGGGCAAGGCAGGTCTCTTCCACGAGATAAGATGGAGACGCTGATTGAATAGCAAATATATCCAAATCTATCAAGCAAAATAAGTTATCGAGTTCGGGCTGACTTATTGTCGTACCGTGACTTGAATTTGTTTGTTCTCCTATGTAGCTGTCTCTTTGAATACTGTCGGAAGCAATAGATGTGGGATAAATCTCATGAATTAAACAGTGAAGGCATTGTGGGAAAGCATCTGAAAGATATAGACCAGTCTCTCCTTGACCAACTTTGACGGTAAAGAAAAATTTAATGCTTTTTATCGTTTTTAATGTTTTTTAATGTTTTTTTTTGTTTTTTTTTTTAATGGAAAGCCACAGAAATACAGGTTTAGTAGCTCGAGTATGTTATTGTATGCACTCTAGTCACAGGCGGAGGGAACACGTTGGGGAAAATTTTTTTATCAGTCATTAGATGCTAGGATGCTGGATTGATGTCTTACCGTATTTTTTCGCTCTTTGTAAATATTTTAAACGTTAATTTAATAGAAAAATAGTATAATATTTTGCGGGACTTTCATTCTTAAAAGCCTAAAACGGCATTGTCTGCAAGTTAAAAGTCGCGATTAATATTTATAAAATAGGTCGCCATATGGTTGTATTTGCTGCTAAAAACATTTTAACAGTGCTATAATTTTTATCAGTTAAAGTTGTTTTTTTATTTAAAGTAATAAATAGTGATACGTTTATTTCTTTCGATGTATTGAAAGTGGTGGTATTATATATGGAGCAGCGTGGTCATGGAAGTGATAGTGTGGCGAACGGCTCCTATCTGTCAAGACGGCTTAAATCCGCGCATGAGAATTTAGTAGGTACTCTCTGCCGAGATTTGAGCTAAGAACTCCTGAAATATCCACTCAACTAACTACTTCCCCGAGATACGTACTTTCCTCTCCATGTCTCCAGGGGGATTTTAATCCAATAATCCAATCCCAAGCGATGCGAGGAGATATCTTTCCCGCCTCAACTGTTTCCTTCTTTCGAGGAACAAAAAAGAAACTACCCCTAAGATTTGAGCCGAGGAAGGAAACTGCTCCGTGGTGATGGCTCGCCAACTGGCGCAGAATGAAATAATAAAAAGTGTATCAGCAAGCGTGCAGCCACGGTGCGAGTCTATCTCCAACGATTCAACGAATGGCCGTTCATACCGCTCTGTTCCAGCCTCTTGTTTATTTACTTGCAATACGCTCAAACTTTGAAGCCTACGGCTGATGAATTTCTTCTTGTGAAGTAAAAGTAGAGTAATGCGATACGAGGGTATAAGAGGTATGCGGATTTGTTGGAGGAAAAATCAAACACTAATAACATCAAGTAGATACGGATGATAACTCCAAATTGTAAATGATTAACATTGTTACCATATAAGAAGCAACTTAAATTAGTTTTCAAAACAAGCTTCAAAGAATATCATTTAGCTTTCCTTAAGCTTCAGTTTGGATTGAATTTCGAGCCTATTGCGTTATGAAGAATTTCAGAAAAGAAGCAATAATGCTCATTGCAATTTGTCGCACACAAACAAATTCATCAGTTACTAGTAGGGATGGCAGAAACTGAAATGAATACCTGATTACGCTTTTTCGATAATCCCAAGGAGACATTTTTTCTCGCCCTATTCTCTCGCTTCATGTATCTCCTTTACCGATACATCAAGTTTATTATCCCTGAATGTATTTGTGTGTAACTGTCCTCAAACTTCGCCGTGTATTTGATATTTGTTTAATGCTTTTCATACTGACTCACCAATTTGAATTTAGATAATATCACGTTAGAACGAGGTTCTGGGGAGTTGCGACGGTTATATTCCTCGATAAATGTAATTTTTTATGATGGGACCGTTATGTCATTGTTTAAAGAAAAGTCTAGTGAAGAATATGATCAGGAGTGTTGCGCTTTACGGTACTGAAACGTGGACTCTTTGGAAGGAAGAGATGCTAAAACTGGTGGCGTTCGAGGTATGGGTATGGCAGTGGCGGATTTATGGGGAGGGGGGTAAGGGGGCTTTCTTTGGGTATCCAATTTACACTAGATAGAATGGTAATTTTTTTCTGACCCCCACTACTGCTGGAATTTTAACCCCCTAATTAGCCCTCCCTTGTCCCCATCCTAGATCCGCAACTGGGTATGGTGAAGAAATGAGAAGGTGAAGTGGACGGAGAGGAGGAGGGACGACGAATTGCTGGAGATGGTGGGTGAGGAGAGGCAGCTTTTACATGAGATACGGAGGAGACAGAAGGTATGGATTGTGCGAGTACTTAGAAGGGTGGGATGTTGAAAACAGTGTTATCAGAGGGTATAGTTTTAGGTAAATGAGGTAGGGTGAGGAAGAGAATAGGATTTCTTAGATAGAAGGGAAGGGAGTAGGCCTTATTGTGAATCGAAGAAGGAATTCCATCGAAGGAGGGGGGCTACCAGAATATTTCTTAAGTACTCCATGCATATCTACTTTAATTATAATTATAATCGTAAATAAAACAAGATAGCTTTGAGTTAAGGTCGACGTTTCAATCGTCAGCGAAAACACTTGCAAACCGCGCGTACCTTTCGATGCGTTTATTGTTTTACTCATCAGTTGTCCAAACTGGAAATGTATTATTCTGGAGTGAGTTACTTATGGAAAATTTCCTCCAGCTGTAGTTGCCATGATAGTGTCCATCGCCTTCGGAAAGGGCTGAGGAAACATGTTGGGAGGCGAAGGATGATGAGACAAGAAGTGAGTGGCGTACATTTAAATGGAGGGGATGAGAAAGTGAACAAATCACAGAGAAAGATGAAAGGTAAAAGAGGTGAGAAAAGGAGGAAGGAATGGAGAAAAAGGGATGATAAAGACCCTCCCTCCCAAAATGTATCCATAGGTGGAAAAAGGGGTGAGTAATGGCGAGAGGCAAGGGAGGAGGAGGATTAGGAAGATGTAGGAAGTTAAAATTTCCTATTTTGTTGCTGTCACAATTATTCTCCATCACAATGAAAAGGGGAATATGATTGTAAAATCAGAATTAGCACCTCTTATTATCCGTGTTTCTGAACAACGTCGAAACAGGATATGCAGATCTCCTTAATTGACTTGTACATTTTATCACATGTTGAAATTTTTGGGAGAACTTAGGAATACTATTAGAGAGTATAAGAAGTTCATACCTTATCAATCACGTAACAATCACGTTCAAGGTGACCTCAAATGACCTCGGGTGTCTACTTCCAATGAAAATAGGTATTTCTCCACCAATGAGCGAGATCTCATTTTCCAATGTGAGGCGAATCTCTCAATATTCTCTTTAGCTCGTGACCACCGCAGGATATGTGCTGCTTTTGTAGCATATATGTGTTCACATATGCATTAAAGACATGTCACTCAATATCTCGAACCCAACACGGTCCGTGTGGGAATATTCATATCGAAGCCCAGCGCGCCCACTTTCCGGTGGCCACTGAGGGAACTACCCCATTCCCTCCAACAATATATGTACATCCACCCCTCATCGCAATCTCTAAACTCATTCCACCCCCTCCTACTTCCCCCGCAAACTGCAAACCACTTCTCAGCCCTCTAAGAAGCGTTCCTGCTAAGAGACACACTTCCTCGCGGGAAGAAGAAGGAGACCTTGGCAAGAGGGCGCTCGCTATCTTCTTCCGTCCGCCCTCCTTATTCATCTCCTTATCTGCGACCTGCAGCGCCTCCTCACGTCATTCACAAATCCTCCTCCCCTCCCCTCCCCCCCCCTTCGTCTGCGGTCTCCCAAATACACACACCCTTCTCTCTTTTCATTTTATTATCCGCCGCAGCACGAATGCAGGTGCTATCTCCCCTCCGCATGGATAAGCACCCAATGGCCATTCCGGGCAAATACTCCCTCCCGCCGCCCCTCCTCTCGACGTCAGCGCCAAAAGACATCCCGACCCCCGTCTCATATCTCCGCTCGCCTGTCTCCCGAGCGACGAGACACTCACCCCCGACAAAGTTGCCTTTCGCGGTGCGGTGAAGATTCAGCGGAGAGATTCACGGAGTGTGCACCGCATAAGTCCATCTTTGTAGACCACAGTTTCGCAGGCATTGCTGTTGGCTTCTTCAGGTCGATCAAGTGCAGAGAGGTTGGGTCACAGTGTTTGTCGCGTTTCAGTGGTCTTTGATACACATCCGTCGGAGTCAGACATCTTCGCTTCTACATCTTCATCTGCATACCGCCGAAAAGGCATGTGGGAGGCCATTTACACATAACAAGGAAATGCTCCAACGAAATTACGATTAGCATTTATTTAAGTCATAAATGGTTCGGGGGAAAAACGAATTGCCATGCCTATCCGTTCGGCAAAATATCTTTCTTAATTCATCGCATCTGTCGGACCTGGAAATATAGTGGGGCTCTAGTATTATGTTCTCTGTATCGCTCTTAAAAATATCCATTCTCAATTGTTCAAGTCATCTAATCATTGGTCCACATAGGATACAGGAGACTTCTCATTGGTTCATCTTTCCCCACGTGGCGTTTTTCTATCTCCCGAGTTGGTTTGAGCCCTCTTTTCCATGAGTTGGATAGCTGGTAGGTAATTGTCTTCCCTGTTGAAGGTTTTCGTGGATTTCATAATCTCGATCGCTTCCCTAATGATGCGTGGATAGTATCGCTTCTCCTTGGCAATGTCTTCTGCTAAGATGGACGCACCCCGTGCAGCATCTCCGCTCAACCCTTACCCAGTTCTCTCTCTCCCTCCATATCTTCACTCCCTCATCCTAAATCCCACTCTTTCTGCCTCCCTTATCTCCCCTTATTTCTCCTCCCTTTGCCCTTACCCATCTTCATCACCCTTGTCACCCCTTTTCTCCCTCTTTATCACCTCTTTCATCATCCCTCTCTCTGTAGGATATCCTTCCTTTTTGATTATTCCCCAAGCCGCTAAACTCCCCCGCTCAACACAGTCTTCTTGCCTCTCCATCCGTCAGGTAAAATGTTTAGAGTAGAAATATACAAGTATCTGACATTACGATGTTTTACCCGAAGGCATGATTGTGCTGGCGATGGCAGAGCTCAACCCGAACTGAGGCACGGGTGGAATGTGAATTTCACTCGTATTCCGGAGGTGTTCCTTACAGGGGCGCAGCTAGGAATTAAGGCTGGGGGGGTTTCAAGTGCAAAACACTGGGGTGTCTGGAGGTGTGGAATACCCGCTAGGGTAAGCGAGGGGTACGGGGGCCCTCCCTTGGAAATTTTTTATTATATATGGTTCAAAATGGTGAGTTTTACGGCCTTCTGAGAGATATTTTATTAATATTTGCACTATTCTGTAAGTAATATTAATCCAATTAAGTGAAATGGTTTAAACTTTAAAATTTCTCTGAGCTCTGGGGGGCGGGTTTATCCCCTTCGCTTCATCACTGGTTCCTTGGATCGGCGTCCTTCCCCTCTGAGGATTTTTTCCCAACGCGGAATGCGATTCATCCAGTTCCACCCAAATGGTGCTCGAAATCAGGCATTGAATCCCGCCTTCGCCACTACGTCACGTAATCATATGAATCATAGTCAATTGGTTTATTTAATGGTGGAGATTAGTTTCAGATAAATGCGCCTCTTGGAAAAATTGCTCCAATCAGCCAACGTTTTCGTGTTTACTCATTTAATTTTGCAATATTAATAATTGTCCTATTAAACCCAAATTTATTGGTTATTAATTTTTTTATATCTGGTTATCCAACTTAAGAGTTAACATCAGAGTAGTGTGGTTTACAATTGATTAACGACTTTAGAAACCTAATGAGTGTGAAACACACTTCTGAACATATTATCACTTCGCGAAGCTCCTTCAATGTCTGTAAGAGAAGATTGACGCAGATAGAGTAAGCCTTTGTTTCTTATATAGTCGCACTTGGAACTCTCCCAGAAGATCTCCAATCTAGTGACTAAGTACGAGGCGGAATGAGGCTCCGATCGAGATGCCATCTGGCGTATAAAAATCGCGCGAGTGATTCACGGTGCATTATGCATTCGGAGGCGGTCCGTTCCATTAGTATCTCACCTTCGAATCCATCACAAGCGGACATCTCCCTTCCATTCCATACGACGCCGAATGCTAATGCTCTCCCTCCATCCGGATGACCTTATCTTAAGATTTCGCGCACCTACCGCTCGATTGGGTTTTCTTGGTGACGTGTTACTCAAACTTAAACTATCATGTTGGTATTTTCAGGTCACATCAAGTAGTGATGTGAAACATTATTTCGAACCTGCCAAATTAGATGCGGTGAAATGCGCAATAATTGACGCGTTACTCTAGATAATTGGATAGCATAGTGGTCTGCGCAGTTGCTCGGAAGCCCAAGCCTGTGGCTTGATTCCCTGTCCAGAGACATTTTTTGTACTATTGCAGTTATTGTGGAAGTTCTTCCTTGGTAGGCACTTTGTCTCTATCACAGATTCGAAAAATATACTCATTTAACATTGACCCATTTTATTGCGTCTAAATTTCTTGTTTTTGATATGCAGGGAAATGTTGAAAAAGATCTGCAGTAGGTATTCTCCCTGAAATCTTAAAGGCAGTAGCGCAAGTTTGAAATAAGTCATTCGTCATTCGCGAGAGAGGCACAATTTTGAGAGGGAGAGATGCGTCGTCTTGATTATCACCCGTTTACCCCAACTCATTTTGCATCGATGGTACTTATTCAATCACCCTTAGGTAGCCGAGATCAAAAATTATTTTACGTAAAATAAAATATTTTTTCCATCAGACCTGTTAATTGTAAAAAAATTTCACTCAATCACTCAGTGCTTCTACTCATGAGTTGGTTTGGATAGGTGAGGGTAGAGCTCAACACGGATCAAGCCACAAGCCAATGTGATGTCACACATTTAAGCCTGGTGCCTTTCTGAGCTACCTCGCACTTCATGGGATTTCCATTGGGAGTGCTCTATAATATGTGCACGACGAACGGATTGGTCACTAAAAAGATAAGTCGGCAGAAATGCATCCGCCATATCATTCATGCATTTCTCAATACTTTTAATCTTATCAAATGTTAAAATACTTCTTAAAATTGCCTCATAGAACATTAAAACTAGACGAGAAGTTAACTGCAAATATAGTGGTGTATTTTATTATTAGCATAGTATGAAATAAAGAAGAGACAGGGAAACTGGTTATTATATCTGGGGAACATTGATTGACAGTTAGGCTTCTTTGAAAGATTGCCAAATCTGTTATCAAGAAAGGAAATATCTGAACAAAGTTGAAAACTTAAGAATGCGAGGGTATCTGAAAAATGTGAATTTTTGATAAAATATTATTGTATTTTATTTAATTACTATAATTAATGCATGTATAAATATAATTAAATAAATTAAAAATGAATACATATTGAAGAACACCCTTGAGGTAGCATGAAGGGTGTGATGTAAGTAGACGTATTCCGCTCTTTTTGACATCGAGGCGCGGGCGAGGTCATATTAGAATGGAGGGATGGGTGGATTGTGATTGCGGGGGGGGGGGTAGGGGGGGGGGAGAGAAAACTTCCACTCAGACGACTCTGTTCCCAAACCCATCCTGTGAAGTGAATATTTAGTGGAGTGTCTCAAGGATTTTAATCGTACTCTGTGCTATGGGCAAAGTCTACCACTGCCTCAATACAGTAATGTATAATACAACGGACAAGGTGCGATCCTAGCCCTTAGTCGGAGGTTGAAAAACCTATGCGAGTCATCGATAATTGTATTTTTTATTCTTCCAAAGTAATTAAACACTGCATTACAGTTTTGCGTTTACTCCCGATGGTGACGATCTGATCTGGTTGCGCGAGCGACGAGGCTGGAGCCGAAAAAAATTCGCTGTCTAGGGGAAGGAGGGACGGGCGAAACGCTGTCATGTTCTCGACTTCACAGCAATTTAATTGATGCTTCGTTTAGATTGTGTTTCAAAATGAGAGTTCCTCTACGCCACACCGCGTTGTGTCGGCCAACCTTGACATTTGACATTTCGTGTAGATATGCTTGAATTTTTAAAATGTTTATACTTGTGAAAATTCGTGGGTTGAATTTCAATAAGTAGAGTACTTACAATGCTTACTTTCCAAAGAAATAATGTCTATTCGTTATCTGGTCTGGTATTTGGCGGAGACGATGTACAGCGGAGGTCATTTGTGTCTTGATGGAAGGGTGGAGAGAAACCCGGCGTGTGCCTGCTCTTAACGAAAGGCGCCAAATGGACCACGGCTTAACGTCCCATCCGACGGACGGAATCATGCACTTGAAGTGCCCTCCTCAAAGCACTCAAGTAGGGCTGGGGTGATAACAAAATCACCACCACAGCCTGGATTTGAATCTGGACCCACAAGGTGGGAAGCCAACACGCTAGCCATCTCACCAACCCGATTCCCCATATTTATTCGTCCAGCAGAAGCTACGATGGATACAGATGTCGGATATCAGATTCCTGCCATGAGAATATATGCGTAATTATCTACTGATCTCCGCGTGAATGTGTCATTCTGTATGACAATCTCATCTCGCCTCGTATTCCTTGCGGACCTTCACTTCGCCGGTGGACAGCTGTTTGTATAAAGTCTTCCTCCACCTTCATTTGTTCTCGCGGCGTCCATTGTTGGCTTCATATTTCGAGGATCGGTTATCTTGCACATCATGATCATCATTATTATTCCCTCTTACGGTCATCTGTTTAGTGCGGTCGTTAGGCAGTCGCCTTTACGTTTATTGCTGACCATGTGACATTTCCATAGCAGCCATCCAAATGGCTGCATCGAGACTAACTTTGATTCAATTAAAGGTTGATATCAATTTCCTTCGGTGCTTACCCTTCTTCTGATCTTAGCAGCATGCTGTATTTTAAATGTCCGCCAATGGTAATTAAAATAGTGACTCCAACCGCAGTGATTAATTATCAAATAATTTTAACGACTGGTTACCTAATGCAAAACTGTAAAAACTTTCAAAACAAGTCAAAACGTATTGCCTACAAACAATTGTTCATTTCATGCAATTTTGTCTCCACACATTAATTGATTTCCATCAATATTCCTCAATTTTTTCCCTCAGATGATAATTTCAAAGGGAAAGAATATAATTCATTTCTTCATTCATTCCAATTTGTTTCTTGGCTATTAATTGCAAATTTAAATATAGTCTCTGTATCGTATGCTCTTTATCATCGAGGTTACAGCTAGTTTCTTGGGTGAATTTTTTTCCATCCAAATGATTGGAAGTTGGTCTTTAAAATTGAGCTGGACGGTATTTAATGAGACCCCAATAAATTAAGAATGAATTGAAGAACTGACTGGAAGAACCTGATAATGATTAATTAAATTCATATGAGATCACCACAAAAACACTAAGCCCCTCCTTCTCTTTAGCAGCGGGAATTGTTATTTTTAACTATCAGTTCTAAATAAGTTGAGCAGACCTTTTTGAAATCTTATGTTCTACCCTCTGAATGCTAAAACAATTGATTTTTCTCGCGACCTCACCTTTGTTTAATATCTAGTTCTTGAATTCATGTCTTCAATTGTACCAGTATTATTAGAGGTTGGCCTTAAAAATTTAGGATGTCGGTCAGAGGATATCCCAAGTATTATTAAGAATGAATTGTAATCTACCCAGGTGCTAAGGTTACCGCTGGTGGTAACGGCATTTAAAGGATAAATTTCTTCTCTGGTCTGATGCTATGGTGAAATAATTCCCAATGACCCGAGCAGGTGCTTTATATGTTTGGGAGGAATATGGTGGCTTTTTATCACTCATCTTGCAGCCATTTTCCATTCCTCTGTTTTTGCGTGACTCCGGCGCAATCTGTGGCGATTAAAAACTTCAGTTTGCAAAAAAGACAGAAGGAAGAAGTTTTTAAGTATCTTTAATTACCGATGCTTTGCAGCTCATGCGTAGTAATGTTTCGTTGAAGTTGAGTTTGGAGCTAAGAAGTCTCTATTCGACGCAAGATCGCCAGCAACAGATGATAAGCGATAGTGTAGCGATGCCATCTAGAACTCGGTCAAGTTAAACAGGAATGTCTCAATAAAAAAAATCATTCGTGTTTCATTTTGAAGAGTAAACTTGCCTTAAGTAACCCACTGGTAATTAAGTTCGAGTGGCCACTTGAACCCCAAAATGTTATTGGCCTCATCAATAGCTGCTCGCTATCCGTCTCGGTCAGATCCAGTGTAACATTGAGCCTTTGCATATGTTTCTGCGCTTTATCCAGCACCCCAGTCGTCGTCTGCCTCGTGCTAGATTTTCTACCACCACCCTCAATGTGGAGTCCACTTGACTCCCATTCACCTGGCCAGCCCATCTTGACCCTTTGTAACCCAATGTTGCATCCAAGCAACATAATAAATGTGTAAATTTTCTCCTCAGTTTTGGAAATATTTAAACTAATCATTATTTTGCGATGTAAACTACAATGACGAGATACTTAGCTGCCACGATGATGGCGATCGAGAGCAACATTTTTAAGTTTTCATAGTGGAAAATATTGAAATTTGATTTCTCCCAAAAGCAGCTCTGGGTTAGAAAGGGTTAATCATCTGTGATAAAAAGAAGAACACAATGGTAATTTCCACACTTTTAATATTACAACTCAGCACCGACCATGGTTTCAACACGTAAGTGTCATCATGGTTTCAACACATAAGTGTCAAAACCGTTTCCCCTCCCACTCCCCCACACCAATTCCATATGTCCTCACCTCCTATCGTGGCCTGGGTATATATACCGAGAGAGTACTGAATTTTTCACCTTGATAATGACACATATGTGTTGAAACCATGGTCGGTGCTGAGTTGTAATATTAAAATTGTGGAAATTACCATTGTGTTCTTCTTTTTATCATGGCTATTAAGAAATTCCACAAAATAGAGCCTAATACGATTATATACGTTAATCATCTGCTTTCAATTTAGACAAAGATGTTGGTATCTTGGTAGAGGATTCATAGTTCCACTTGAGTCGGTTTCCTGCAGGTGCTTTGGTCACATACTGGGTCAAGAATCATATGTGCGATGTTGAGGTCTGTAAAGTATTTGAAGTTATTCGTCATTAATTATTTCTGAGTGCGGTGCTTTTCTCTCTATTGCCTTCGCCTGTCTCTAGAGTAATCGTCCATAATGCACACGAAATTTAGTTTTATGCTACAAATCGCCTCTTTTTAGTCTCTAACCGCCTATTGGACGGCCGACATTTACTCCGATTCTAACTGTTGGATATTATTCAAATCGAGGTTTTTATATAAAAGAGATTTTACTGATATTCAGAGCAATTCCTCCATTTCTACAATAGAAATTAACTGATACTTGGCCCTAATATGTACTTTGAATTGGCCTTCAGAGCATAATGTAATTATTGAGTGCATATTGTAGAATTTGATTAATGATAGTACCTCACAGTTTTTTAGCACAGTTCAAGAGCAGTTGGTATCGTGGAACTGGTTAGCAAACCTGGGAAATCGGGAGATCCGGGTTCGAATACCGGCAAAGTCAGAAAGTAATTGTGTTGGATTTCTTAATCACAGGGGCCTTATGCAGCTCTTCCTTCCCTCTGCCAGTAATTGAAATGACGTGACAACACTGCGCTCACCGATTCCATGGACGCGGTGTTGGATGATGACGACGTATGTATTCCTTGAGTGAAGTCTAATGAGAGTGATGAAATGCACAGGAAGTGCCCTCTTTCTCATTTTCCCCCGTCTTATATATATTCCACCCCAACCCTTCCGCATAAAGTGGACCAGTCCTAATCGTTGCTTATGAAGCCATCCTCTTTAATCACAATCCTCACCTTTCCTTATCTTCCTCGCTCCATCCAACCCTTTAGCAAACAGAATCCAAGTGCTCGTAATTCCACCCTCCGACACATTCTTCCCTCTTTGAGTTTCCTTCCCCTCCTCTCGCTTATTCATTTCGTGGGGAGAACTCATTCGTCATCCCCTCTCTTGCCCCTCCCCTTCGCCCCCTCCCACTCACCAGTCCATCCTATAAATCCCCCGATCGGAACACCAAGAATGGCTGCCCCATTTTGGCCAAAATGTTCAACTTCCTATGTCAACGACAGAAGGTAAAGGATGGCCTCATAGAAGAAAGATTCGGTGCTTTCCCGACGAATGCATTGCGTGAAGAGTTCTCGGGATTACCACCGGGTCGGAAACTACACTACTGCCGACGTTTCGCTGGCCAAGTCTACCATTGTCCTCAGGGCTATTGTCCTATCGGCCATCACCCAGCGAAACGTCGGCAGTAATGCAGATCCTGACCCGATGGCGATCCCGAGATATCTTCACTCGATGGCCTGATAGTCTTTCCAATCTACTGTCGGACAAAATGAAAATATGTGAAGGGTTTTTTTTCATTTCAATATTAATGCTGGAAATAAATTTCATGCGGGAACTAATGCCCATAATTATGTAGTTCACGCAGAACTATTTTTAAATGTTGTACAAGTTTATTATTGAAGTTTTAATTTTTTATAAAATATGAAATCCTCATCAGTACAGTGCTACACTTCGTGGTCCTAAAGTGAGCTTGCCACGGTAATTGCTTGTGAAGACGTCTTAACTAATTGCACCCACCTCACCTTATCATCACTCCGTCTAATTCTTTCACAAACACAGTCCAATCGCTCGTAATTCGCCCCCCACATCCCCAGACTCAGCCCTCCGTTTGTTTTTCTTTCGTGGAAAGATACTTCATTTGTTATCCTCATGCAGTGAAACACCTCTACGGTGTTTGGCAGGGGGTGACCAATCTCAAGCAGGATCTCCCCACATGCACACCTTACGGCCATGAAATAACGCAAGTAAGAAAAAGAAGCAATGAATATAATGTGAGCTCGCACTAAGCAGGCATTGCTCTACGCAGCCCGAGATCACAGCATAAATACCCTCGCGTAGAAGGTCAAAACTTGTCAACGGGTTGTTATTGATGTAATACCACCATGCTATAGTGCCTCCATCTAGAACAGTTCAAACTGTTTCCCATGAAGATACACAAGTCAAAAACACTCATAAACGATATGATACTAACACAATGCAGACAAAATTCAGCAAGAAAAATAGGTGTACAAATGTAACAAGAAATGCATCGTCCATGTGTGAGACCCTATTAGTTATATTATTCCAGAAATCATAGTTATCCTCAATAGTTATAAGAAATAATGAAATTTTAAAACTCTCTTGTAGTCTAAATCCTGTATAATCTTCCTTTTATATCGTCTACCGTTGTACGACGGTAAAAAGACGGTGGAAAGTTATTTTTCGCATCGCCTCAGAAAACATCATCCCGAATTTGCTAAGTAAATTTGTAGAATTACTTTCTCCACGCTTCTGTAAAGATTTCACGCCTAACTTGCCTGATATATTGGAAACGCTGCATTTTTATTGCAACAAGTCGTCACGAATACGGACGCCCTACGTTGTACTCCGTGAATTTCATCAGTAATGCTTGTCTAACGCGGTGGCAGCACATTCCTAGTTAGGCCTTGCCCCATCCCTCTTCGCAATACATCCAAAAAATCTCAATATTGAAGCACTTAGAATGTCGCATATTTTTGGGTAATATGTTGAACTACCTTTTTCTAAAGCAGAGAGTTGCATTTATTCCTCTCTATGATAAACAAAATGAGCGTTTATGTTACGCTTACTGTTTGTAAATATTTTTTTTAATTATTGATGGTTAAATACCTGAACTGTAGGTAAACGTCAATTACCTTTTAAAATAGGATTTTTTGGCTTTAATGAATACAATGGACAAACTTCTCTCTGGTTTGTACGCGAATAAGAAAAATTAAGGAAGCCGAAGTTCTGGGTTCCGTCTTGTATGCCATTCACAAATGCTACCGCTAAATTTATTATTTGATGAATACATTTGATATTTATATAGTTTTAAAATAACCATTAATCTATATACAATTAGGTACAGTCGGATTCAAAAGTATTGCAACAAATGGAGCGGCGCCAATTTCGCCGCAGTTTTGAAATCGAGTTTCGGTATTTTCTATTGCACCAGTGGGAGGGAAATTTGAACAACATTCCCACTTCCCGCAATATTTTTATAACAACATCATTAAAGCTCATCAGCTCACATTCCATATATAATCTCTTAAGTCATGGAACTTCCCCTTCAAGATTTTGAAACGACATTCATTTGATATGTCTTTCAAAACTAAAGTTACGCGAGCATTTATTGAAAGAACGAAATTTGAGTAGCGGTTGGTTCGGCATAGTTATAATTTCAGACATTCGAGAGAAAAGAAATCATAAATTTAACAAATCATATTTTGTAACAAATGAAAATGACGAGTCATTATCATTAGTCAATGTTGAAGTGTAATTGATTAATGGAAATAATGAGTGGAAACTATTGTGTATCCTTGCATTAATGTGGAAGAAGTGCACTTGGTATTTTGTGACGTGTCCTCAATTTGATCAATGAATTTATATCAGTATCAAGAATTTCTTTTTCTTACAGATATCCTTATAGATTGCCTCCTATTCCCTTAGGCAGCAGACATAAGAGGTCTTAGCCATTTTCACGCCTAATTTGGGGGAAAGGAACCCTACTCATGTGTATGATAACAAGGTAGTAAGTTTTAGCCATGACGAGAAATACGAGAACAGGCTGGGATGTTGTGCGCAAGTCAGTCGAAGTAAGCTAAAATCATGCATTGGGTAAGTAAAAATAAACTCTCTTAAGACAGTTATTTGACTTTAATGCCTACCGACTGAGAAATTGAAAAATTTATCACGGAGTGAAAGGAGAGTCTGAACTGCCCAACAGTGAGCCAAGCACTAGAGACCCACGCCGCTAAGTATTTCGCTGCAGCCCTAAGAAGGCAAAATTTCACAAAAGGGTCGATTACTCAGACAAGAAACCGCAATTAATGATGAGAATTAGGTTGATGAAGTGGGAAGATTAGTTAGGAGGAAAAATGGTTATCTTCATTCAGCCATTCTCTGTTTAAAATGAAAAGATACGAGAAGGTACCGCCCACATATGATGAGTTGGTGATGCCATTACATCTCTGATAAATCAGAACCGATCGGAGAGGGAAAACATTTCTAACTAGAGAACCGTCTAGTTGCTCTCTTATAATAATAGCCTAACCTTCGTAGCCTAATAATTGTTGTCTTTATTTTGTAAGCAGTTATTTTTTAACTCTACGCACAGTGGCAAATCTATGGGGAGGCTAAGGTCTCCCCCTCGGGTGTCCAATTCACACAAATAGAATAGTAATTTTTTTCGGACCTCCACTACTGCTGGTTGGCTAACCCCCACTTAGCCTCCCCCATTTTCCCTATTCTGTATCCGTCTCTGGTGATCCGCATCTTACTATATTTCTACTATTTTCATTATAGTAAAAAAAAGCGTTATCGTCGGAACAAATAAATAGAATAAGCGGCAGTGACCTTCGCTTTTTAGGCGAGAGATGCTTGGGAGTATCTTGGGGCGGTGACTCGCTCCGCATTAATTTGTAACGGTATCAAATTTTCTGCCAAAATCTCGACATCTTCGATATTTCACCGAGATTTGCTCAACAAGTGGACGACGGGTTGTAAACGGAAAAATGTGTCAGTGCTATTATCAAAATCGACGATAGAAGAAAGTCCTGAACTGGCCTATTGTGTCAAAAACAAGTATGAGCTCAAATAAAGACGTATCACTCGAGCTGAGAAATAGATCGAAGTAAGAAAGGTGCATAGGAGGCAAAGGGGACAAGTAAGCTGGGTAAATCGCAGTACGCAAGTGATTATACATGGTTATAGGTAAACCTATTTATCTGAATGAAGCTGAACAAAACTGTAAGTCTTCGTAATGGATTAACATGACGACTATTAACTTATCACTGTGAAGTTGAAACATCCGTTTCATTCGTTGATGATTGAAACATAATTTCAAAAAGGTTTCTTGAATGTTCTCATGATACATTCAAGAAAAATTTATTGGATATTTTTTCCTGGGAGTCTCCCTCACGGAGGAACAAAGCAAACAGAGAAATCTACGTCGAGAAAAAGTTTACAATGCCCAAATGAATCACCAAATGAATGGTCACTACGTCATTAAATAGTTTTACTTTGCGAGTGCATTGATACAATGTGAAGAAAAAGCAAAATATAAATGAAGCAAATGCTAAAGGAAGCGAATGAACCACCAAGGATATATAAAATTAAAATGAACGAAAATTTGATTGATTTACCATATTAATCAGCACACCTCTCCCATGTGACTTTGTAAGGATTTCCCGCTAAATCTGATTTCACTTCACGCAATCGACAGCGACAACGGATTTGCATTGCTATAAAGAAAGAAAAATAACACATTAAATTACGCCTCGACTCAGTGCTCGATTAGAACGATTACTATCCTTTGTAAACCTCTTGTCACGCTATAAATTTTATCAGTGGAAAGAGGATTAAAATATGCGAGAATATCTGAGTGAGCCATATTGATAAATTTTTCAAATAGATATAAACGGAATAAAAGAAAGTTATTGGAATTCGATCCCTACCGACTGAGAATTTTTAAAAATTTCGTGCCTAACAGTGAACCAAGCGCTACAAGTAGTCACCAGTACTCACCCACCCACCCATATATTTCGCTGCAGTATTAAGGAGGCAAAATGCCACAGTAGGGTAGATTTTTCAGACCCGAAACCGCAATTCATTATACGTATTCGGTATATGGAAGTAGGGACATTGTATTAGTTACGAGGGAAGTCCAAAGATTATTAGAGTTACGAGGACAAATAATCTTCATAACTCAGCCAATCTCAGTTTAAAATGAAAAACACGCGAAGGTAACGCCCACATTTCACGAGTGTGTGACGTCATTACAGCTCCGGTAAATTTAACCGTTCAGGTGGAACCAATCATACAGGGAAAGAATTTCTAACTTCTTGTTGTCTAATTTCTATTTCTAATTTCCAATTCCCTCAGAATTATGGCCCAACCTTAGTTTCTAAGAAGCGTTTCATATTATATGTCAATGTACTCATTTCCTGGATCAATCCGTGGAATAGGTGGCTGCAAGGTGGAATATACCAATGGAGATTGACAAAAGATATGATGTTACAGATTCTGATTCACATCACTACATAGTTATGGAATGTACGAATACTTTGATTAGCAATTTTTGACGCAACCAATATAATACACCTGTGAAAACTTGAAACGACAACGTCAGTACCAACTGATTATGACGGTATAGAGCAATGTACAGCTCCGAGAATTGCCGATTCAAAAGCTTACATTGAAAGCCAGGTCAAAAACTTTCTGGAGCACGTCTTACGACCATGGTTCACGCTTGCCGAGAAATAGCGAATTTAAAATTTGAGAGGATAGAGAAATTCATCACACACAAAAATGGATATTTCATACGTTGCAAGCATTTTGCAAGTCCCAAAACTTGAGCAAACGAGAACGGTTCATGTAAACGAACGATGGAAACTTCCCTCCGAAAAATATATTCACGATCATCACATCGACAGCGATTACATTAGGTAGCCTCAAACATCGAATAAAATGTGAGAATTACTTGATAAAATTGAAGACTATACGGGGTCACTGATTCTCAGCACTTCGTTGAACACGATTTTCCGCAAAATTAATTTACTTTACGGGTTCCATAGTCACTCGCTACAACAATTATTTTCACATGACTAAAGTCGAAATCACACACCATCAACACCGGAGAGGAATGTAAAATATGCAAGCTGTTAACTTTTTGGAAACACTCCCGTACTCACCTCCTAACTCAATGCAAGTTGCCGCCAGGCTGATGAAAGATTTTCACGAGACTCATCGTGGGCCTCTTCGAGAGTCACGTGACCACTGGCCGCCACAATAATTAGCTCCAACAAGTAAAAAAAAACAGTGCAAAGCAAGCTACAGCATAAAATAAATACCTTATAAAATATTTAAATCTATTCATTTTAATATTTGATCTTGCTTATTAATTTAATAATACGTTTAGGTGCGATTAGAAAATTGATTTGGTACGAGGAAAAACGAGTGTCTTTGTGGAAACTTTAGCGGAAAACAGTATCCTTACGCGAGGGTCGCGATGCAATTTTCCAACCTTTTTCGCGCATAGACCATCTAGAAAAAACATCCTATTGTGGGAGGGAGAAGGTCATTCAAAGACGTCATCCGCAAGATTATCATCATTTCACGCAAGTATTGCATTATTCCATTGCCTCTCGTAACAGTCTGCTCCGCGACGTAAAATTGGGCAGTAGTCATGGCTATTTGACGTCGCGCCTGCCGTCGACGGCCTCAGTAACTGCCCTACCCTGCCTCTTATCAAGTCTTACCCCCCTCTAGTCTAACCGTCACGAGCCTTGGTGTCATTTCAAGCAACTCATTTCTTGATTAGACAGCTGATAAACAAACCAACCCTCTTCGTCAAGATCACCTTCTTCCTCAGCAGTTACGGAGTTGGTGCAGGAAGACAGCGCGAAGGAGACCACGAAAAAAAACATAAAAACTCTTCGGATGGCCACTTACGTGAGTACGAAAATGTTTTACTAGCGGTAGAACAATTCATAGGATAAACTTATTTTTTTAAAGTCATGCGGGGTATTTTATGATAATGTTCGTAATTTTTTTACTGGTTGTATTTGTAGGGTGGGAAGAATAGAAAAAAGTAATAGGCATTTGTAAAATCTCGGTACTTGAGATGTGATTTTTTCAACAAAATAGCAGTGCAATTAAAGGACGCAAAAATCGGTCGCTCACTGATCTCCATGACAGTGTTGAAAGTATCAAAATGATTATTATTTAAATGAGATAATTTGCTGCACTTTTAAGTGGGTGGTTGAGTTGTACGTTAAAATTCAATCGGATTGCTGTTTTTGTGTTGCTTATCACTTTCCATATTTTTAAGGGTTCGGTAGTTCCACATAGTACATTAAGAACTTAATGGTAAAGATCAACTCATCCGCATTTGCGAGCATGTATTTTCGTAATGCTTTTTTCAATGAAATATTGGTAATAGCTTGAGGTCATTGGTGTGGTAGCGGAGGGAAAGTCAGGGCGGTCTCAATTCCTCCTCCTATCGAAATTCTAGGGAGAATGATCATATGCGAAATCCCTCATAATGAACCCCTCCTACCCGGACATTTTCTGTATATTGCAGGAGCAGTCGTTGTAAATCGTTGTTTAGGGGGCTCGTTAACTTTCATACCGACTTGGTGGTGTGATATACTTGTCAGTGATATTACGTATGAAGCCTGATATACGTTAACGGGTGACTTTGTGGTTTTCATAAATTATTTTTAAACATTGTTCATTAATTTTTTCAAACGAAAATTTTCATTGGTAAGCCACCTAAAAGCAATTGCAATATTTTCGATTTTTCCCATAAATTACGTGGGTGGTTCTATCCCCAGTACGTTACGACTGCGGCCTTGATTTGAATAACGGTAAAGGTAATAAAGAAACATTCTCACACATGACTAACGCCAGTGCGATTAATTTTATGCCCTAGAGAAACATTTTCGCCCCTCAGCATTTACGGAAATGGCAATTCATATGCCATGAATTTTTTTCAGTCTCCCGTCATACTGCTAGTGAGACGCGTCCATCGAAACGTCGGTAGAAAATGGGGAGCCTAACCCGGACGGAAACCCAGAGAGAAAAAGCCATCGCTGCAGCTCACCGGGAAAGCAGCAGCAGAAAAAAATACTTCTCAGGCACTATAAATTACATCGTTTAGGCCAACTTGTTGAAGTCGTTGATGCCTCTTCAAGTGTCGAATTACTCTCTTCCCTCATATTAAATTCTTTAAGTGTCGAATTACTCCATTTTCCATGCCAATTCACATAAAATTCCAAAAGTCATTCAAAATTCTCTGTTCATCTTGATGATTATTTTCTGCCATTTGCGTGAATATTTTTGAGACCGGTTTCCGGTCTCTAGCGGTTCCTAACGTAATGCGCTAAACATTTATGTAAAGCTTCCTGCACACCCGCGGCAGTTTTTGACTAATCTCACAGCTTTCCCTTGTGTTTTATTAAGCCTTTCTACACCGCATCCCATATCCTCATTGCATCTTTAAGATATGGTCGGACGAGTGCGAAATACACAATACGCTTGACAACTGCTAACTTCTTCAGGGCTTTCAACAAATATTTTTTTTGTGTGTTCCCAGCAATAGGTTCGAAGCCATCGTAACTCCTAGATACTTCACTTCATCTGTTGTCTTTATGTTTACCCCAAAAATTACCCGAAATGAAATATTCCGTTTTTATTTTACAGATGCCTCTATTCCAATTTTTAAGGCTGCAAAAATTACTCTGTGATCATATATACCGTCTATTCCATCAATTTGTTTTATCAACTAAGGATAGCTTACTGAATAATGGTGGAATTTGTTTTCCCTCTTGCGAGCTTGTCAAGTACTTGTGGAAGTGAGTGATTTGCTAGTACGTTTACTAAGGTGTCGGTGATTTATATATTCCTTGCTTTTGGTTTTAGAGTGTAAGAATCAAAATTTACAGATGGGAGATTGAAAAAGTAAATGCAGATATTTGATTTTCTAATTGGATAATAACACTGGAGGGAAAACTTAGCTGTCCCTTATATCCTTCAGAAGTCAACTCTCTGTTCCTATGACCATGTCTGCGTCCTGAACTTTACACCCGCTTTTGCACTCTTGTTTATAATTCTATGAAAATTAATTGCGACAGAGTTAATGTCATATTTTTAGATTACCTTTCGGTCGGTTCTTTTCCTCGCGGTGTATAAGATGAGTGTATCACTATGAAAGTGCTAATTAATTTAGATATAATAGCTTTCCCTGGAGTAGGCGTTTTGGAATTTTTGTTATTTCCCTGCATTACTGCTCCGAAATTTACTTCATGTGATGTAAGGATTTACGCATGTGTGGATAACCTCGGAGTCTAGATTTAGGAAACTTTACTCATTAAAAAAATTCAGTATTGAATTTTTCTTAGTCACCACCATTATTATGTTGATGAAATTAATTGAATTCTCTTGCATATATTATGTTTAAAAAATGAAAAAAACAATGATTATTTCGGACTTGATCCCTCGCAAGAATCCCATGAAGTTACAGCGCACAGTATAAGCCCACTCGGCTACGGTGAGTTCAAATATGAATCCAAAGATAGGAAAAACCTTGCCACGGAGACCGAAAGAGGACAATTCGACGGCCCAACGTCTGCGGGGACGTGAATTACCTCAATGCATTCCATCCGCTAATTTTAATTTCGATTGGGCAGTTGCTCCTGGAGTTTGACTCCAGGTTCGGTTGCTCAGTCGCGTCCATGTCCGTCCTCGTCGGCTCCCCGCGAAGACAAAGAATGCAGGTTGCTTCATGTGCCAACCTTCCAAGTTTTCACCGACCCGGCCACGTCAATTAAGCGGGTCTCGTTAGTGTCCACATATTATTGAAAACGATAAATTATTCGGGTAATACGAAAAAGGAGAATCGCTATCGCTGATCGAAAAGCTTCGGCGTTAATTGTAAGACAATATACTTCGACGGATCGGCCAACTTACGTGAGGAAGTAAAGTGGACGTAGATTTATTATCCAGCATGAGCTGCACAATTTATGTGGTATTAAAGACTGCACATATCCCGCATACATTTCCCTTTAATGATGTTGTTATGAAAATATTCCGGGAAGTGGGAATGTTGTTCAAATTTCCTTCACTCTGGTGCAATAGAAAATACCGAAACTCTATTTCAAAACTGCGGCGAAATTGGCGCCGCTCCATTTGTTGCAATACTTTTGAATCCGACTGTACATATTTTACATTGCCAATTTAATTTTATGCGGAATCCTGTGAAAGTATTGAGCATTTTTACGTAGATTTAAATTTTTTGCGTAAATTTTCTAATTGCTTTTATACGAACAAACTGTGTTGTCTTTAAAAAATATTATAATGCTCAGGAATTGTTGAGTTTCAGCGCATATTAATATTTGGACTACTTGGAGAGATTTATTGTAGTTTATACATTTTTACAGAATTTATTTTATGTGCTTGAGTGACCAATTGTATCAATTCCCATTATTTCTGCCCGAACTATTCAATATATCATGTATACATTTGCGTGACTGCATAGCTGCATTTTGCATATTTAAATGTCTTTAGCAATAGTATGTGACGATTGAATAATATTTCTTTTCCCTCCCTTTCTTTACTCCGCATGTCTTCTCCTCTGTCTGGGACTCTCGATCCGCCGATGCTGCTGCCATCTACGTTTCCCTCTTTCCTTGGGGTCCACCATGGCATCATCCCTGGTCCCTTGCATTTCTTCGCACTTCCAACCCATCGCAGAAGGTGAGTGGCGGTTGTGTTATCGTTTTCTTAACGAATTAAATCGTTATTTCCTATTACAATTTTTTTCATGCACCACAGTCTACACAGGTTAAGGACAACCATCCCAATTAAACGTAAATGCCACACGGCAACCTCCATCAATATCAATAATTAATTAAAACATTACTATATTAGAATTCCAGCTATCCGAACTCCAACCATCCAAATCTCTTCCAGAAAAAATTTAAAACCGATAACTATTAAGATTCGCAAAATAACGGTTCTACCTTTGCGCGTTACCCTTGACATACTGTGGCTGCCTTAAGTGTCGTTGCGTTGTTGTGTTTGTGAGTGCGTTTTATCGTTTACCATGACCTCTAAAAGAAAACGAGTTGTGTTATCGCTAGCGGATGAATTACAAATTATTGAGCGATCCGACAAAAGATCTACTGGTAAGTAAGTAATCAGCCGAGATGCTCGGTGCCAGATCACCCCAGCGAAAAATTGATGGAAAGAGAGAATTGCCTGCTTACAATAATACAATTACCTTTTTACCGCCAAACGTAACAAAATTTTTGCAACCGATGGACCAGTCTGTTATAGAGACGCAACTGCAGAAGACAACTTTTAAGGAAACTTAGGGTGAAGGGCGAAGACGAAGAACATGTGTTGAGTAGCCACAAGAAAATAAATTTAAAAAATCCAGTTAACCGAAATTTTCATCATATACTTAGGGCACATTTTACTAGTCATAGTCATTATATACATGCATAGGGTACGGTCCCTATTGATTCGGATAGTTTTAGTTCTACTGTACTTCATATAAGTAGTGTCCTTGAAGGAAAAACACTCAACATTTAATCTCTTTCACTTCTCAAGATGTTATCGTCGCGTCTACTCCTCTCCCCCCCCCCTCCCCACATAGTTTTTACCTCATGTAGTTCACCCTTGGTGCACCCCGACGGGAGAATTACCCAATCCCTGTCCCCCTTACCCAATGAATTCGAAGTCCCATCACAAAACAAAACACTCCACACTCCTGTTCCCCCCTTTCGATTTTCAACCATAGGGATCAGGTTCTTGTGGTAGATAGCGTGTTGGCTTCCCACCCCGTGGGCTCGGGATTGGTTCCAAATCCCGGCGGTAGCAGAGATTTTTCTGAGCCTTCCCGATTTTTGCTTGAGTGTTGTGTGGAGGACAGTTCAAGCGCAGCAATCCGTCCGTCGGATGGGACGTTAAGTCCTTGTCCCCTTGGCGCCTTTCGTTTAGAGCAGGCTAATGCCGACGCCGGGTTTCTCTCCGCCCTTATTTAACGCCGTCAATAATCTCAGCTGTCGGTCGCCTCCTCCAAATACCATACGTTGTCAACCCTGGCCTTCCCCGTTTTTTCTCCCACATGTGCGTGTCTTCGCTTGGATTCCATTCGCACCTCTGCTTACCTCGCCTTTCATTTGAATAAACATTCCTCCAATTATGATTTTATTACAGTATTCTACCGATTAAGGTAGGTTTCCATGGAGTACTAAAGAAGTGATATGGGTGCTTTCCTTCCCTTCCAGCACTGCCTTCTTCAATTCACTGTAAGGCCTACTCCCTTTCAATCTATCTAAAAATCCTATTCTTTTCCTTTCCCTTCCTCGTTTCCCCAAAATTCTACCCTCTAACACCATTTTCATTTTCTAACTTCCCCGCCCTCATCATAGTCTTCACATTCCACGTTCCTACATTTATAGCCGACTTCTTCTTCTCCATCTTCTTGGTCTTCTTTTCTTCTCTCTTCATATATGCTACTGCTGATGATGATGGGAAAAATTGTATCTTTAGATTCTGGTTATAATCCTTTCATGGATCAAAAATATTCATTTCAAATAGTTTATTGAAATGTAATTATTTAAAATCAATGACTTTACAGTATATTCTCTCGAATCAAAGCTATTTCCTCATCTAGAAAAACGATGTAGAAAAGACTTTCAATAATTTTAATGCATCAATTGAGTGCACCTCAAATCTCGCAGTAGAAAATATTACTCCTGAAGTTGATGGTTTGAGGCGTTACTTTATGGAACTTATTCATATCGAATGAAAAACATAGTTGAATTTTCATTCAAGTTACTCCAGAAGACACGAGATATCCTTGTTGAAATGATTTTAAAAATGCTGGGGAATCTATAATTTGTTTGTTTAAAAACGGAATAAAGGCAGACAACAAACAAGAAGTATAAAAAATATAGATTTTTTTCTTCGATACAAAGGACAGTTTTTTAATTATTCGTTGCTTCGGTGTTCCAGCTAAAATTCGGTGGATTTACCCCCTCCACCCTCCTCTCTCTCTCTATCTCTCTCTCTCTCTTTCTGTCATCTTCTCATCACTTGTTGCGTGTCTTCGCTTAAAGTTCATTCCCACATCTGCTCACATCTTCTTTCAATTGAGGTGTTTAACTGCTACCAATTACGATTCCTGGGATAATCTTCACCTTCAATTCTGCAGAGAAATAATAGATGATCCCATTGGCGCGTGACTCTGTGAGTTTATTCCGAGAGCGTGATTGTTTTCTGTGTGTGTATATTTATTGCCTTTTGAAGTCACGACCGCTTCTCTGAAATATCTTCCCTTATACCGTGTTGGGCTGGAATCACATGAAATGTAAACACACTCTGCGTGAATCATTAATCAATTCCTTCGCTGCACGCTTTTTGTCGTCCATCTTTTGTTTGTTTCTCGGAGTGATTGCACGCCCTCTTCCAGATCTAAAGGTAACTCACGGACGGATAATAAGGATGAAGAACGGAGTTTTGTTTGAGAGTTGGGTTTGAGCTGGTGTGGCCGTGGGGAGCATCGGTAAATTAATTGAGAAGATTATGATTGTGGTGAAATCCACCCTCTTGGCACCCAAACCCCATTCCATCCTTTCCTACAAGCATGCGCTGTTTTATTAGTGGTAATAAGTTATTATAAATCATTATTAAAAGTGGTGATGGTTACCGAGTGGCAATTGTTTGGTGTGGTTTCTGTTGTTTCTGATTGCCTGTGTAGGAGGAAACAGACAGGATAAGAATTTCGAAAGAAATAAAGGCATAATGTGCGAAAAACTGCGACACTGGGTATGGTTCAGTTCGTTGAGGAGTTGAATTTCAATTTGGTTATATTTTTGTGTTTATTTAATAATTACTTTTTACTTCAAATAACAGTACTTTAAGAAGCCTGAATATCACACATCTTCAAAGTACGCCGAATATCCTTACCTTTCGCAGCTTTTTTTGTTGTTTAGTAATTTAAAAGATCATTTACTCAAATTATGTGCATAATTGTTATTTTTATATTTATTCATAACTAGCTGTTATCTCTGCAGTCTGATTTATAATTAGCCAGTTGATAAATTACAACTCCATGGTGCCTCGTAAAATAGCAGTTTTTTATCGTAAAAATAAATGCAGCAACGGAGGGAGAAAAAAACTAGCTGTGCACAATTTTCCAAGTAATCCGAAACAAACCGGCTCACGTATCCTTGAGTTTGGTTGATAAGCATTGCCTAGGCTGACAAAAATTATCCAAGGTCCCACTGAGATTTGAACTCGGATCGCTGGATTCAAAGTCCAGAGTGCTAACCATTACACCATGGGACCGATTAATTATGGGGATCATCGGGAGGGTTCTAACTTTGCAGCAAATTGTGGTAGAAGGAATGATGTTATTGTTTGTTCTCTTCAATTTATCAATACGTTTAGTTTTTACTCTGGTTACTTATTAACAAATGCAATTTAATCACTAATCTTCCATATCAACCATGAAATTTAACATTAAGACCTAAATTAATAAAAATTACTGTCGTGATTTGTCGTACATATTCGTTAAAGTGGTGTACAAAAGCGAAACTTCTTTCATTTAAACCTGATGAAATGATTGCGTCAATAATTGTAAATATTGCCACGTTTTAGTTATTCACTAAACGTTAAATGCCAGTGGATATGTTTTGCTTGCCTCTTCTACGAAGTCGATCATCGTACTTCATGTTTTTGCCTCCGCGTTTCTTCTCGATGTCTCTTTGTGTCTTCATTTGAAACAGTCCCTGTCTGCTTCGTTTCATGGAGCAACGTAATATTTGTTTCGCTATTCGACTGCTAGTTTCCCGATGAGAATTTTTTTTTAACTGCCATAGTGTTGGTTTCAATTCCAGCTTTACCTTCTATGATATATTCTCAGCATTTCTTAAATAGTGGCTCCTATTGCAAAAAAAAACTATCTAAGTATTATTGTTTTTCCTTCCATATCCTCGTTCATCCCGCGAGATAGAAGTTTCATAAAAGCGTAGTGATACATACTCATTCTGTAATATCGACCCTAAAATCTCTAGACTCATGCTTATAATAAGAATTCAACCTCCACGTCCGGCTATCTTGCTTATTATCAAACACGCTGCCGCATTGTCCCCTTCATACAGAGGATGAGCTTCCTTCAGTATTCAATGAGTGGTTTGAGCTACTTGTAGTTTTTTTGAACGCCCTTTTAACTCGCTGCACACCGTGGGTGTTCGTTGGGGAACTGAATCTCTCGATCACGGTCCCTCCGCATCGCTTTCATCGTGTTCCTCATAGTTCCTCGAGGCTATCACACTGTCTGTCAGAGGATCCGCCCCCAATGCTCGTCCTTCGACCCCTTCTATCTGATTTGCTCCTCCCTTTTACCTCTCGTCTTTAAAACATTAATCACTCACCCAGTCCCAATCAACACACTATCCCATGATGCATCATATAATGCCTTTTCTCCACACATCATCTTTCTCCTCCCAAGTATTTCATTCCATCTTTTATTGGTTTTCCTTGAATTTCCTCATCTGTACATTGATATTTCAGTATTACTGGCAGATTGGTTATACGTATGCGCATAGTGATATTGAATAGAAAGTCATTAGGCCCATAATTACCCCATAGTCAATTTCACAGCCAGTTTCACGTCAAATTCCGTACAAGAATCGTAGAAAAACCTTTCTCGAATGGATATGACGTCACACCAATCGACGTACCTGCAGAAATCTAGTACGCCGAAGAAGGATCTGAGGTTTTCCCGGCGTATGATGATGTTTGAGTTGTTTCGGGTTTCCCACCGGATGAGGTTCTCCATCTCTGCCGACGTTTCGATGGTCGTGTGGTCCAATGTCATCAGGCCCTGATGACGATGGACGACACGACCATCGAAACGTCGGCAGAGATGGAGAACCTCATCCGGTGGGAAACCCGAAACAACTTCAGCATCAATCTAGTACGCCGTTGACGGCCTGATTAAGTGAGCACCATTTGAAGCAGGAGAGAATTTCGGTTTTGCAAGAAATTGTTACGAAATTTTGCCTGTAAGTAACACTATGATTATAGCTGTCCCGGTCACGATACCACTTGGTCGATCATAGTTGTTCGTGCACGTTAAATTGTTGATATGTTAATAATCCCGGTGTAAAAGGCCGTATCGAATTCTTTTCGGTGGTGGGGAAATAAGTAAATAAATAAATGTTGACTATCGTTTTTTAAGACAAATCAAGATTTCTACATCAGTGTTAAAAGTCATTCAACTCAATTCAAGATATGTCGAACAATCACTCCTGAAAGGCCGTCTCGAATGATTTTATATCTCATTTTATCCTTCAAGACGTCTTGTTCCACGTTCCTTGTTCTAGAAATCTCGAATACGGTGAAATGAGCTTTGGAACTTAAAGTTTTCCTAATCCACTTGTAATGAAAGACACTGCTTCATCATCCACGTCATGCAGTCTGTTGATGAGCATCGCTCTTGCTTAGCTAATTCAATAAGTTATTTATCTATTTGTAGTTGTTTTTAATTGCTTTTTAAATCAGTGCACACCTAGGCTGTTATTCAGGAAACTCAACTTGTGAAAAGCATTCCATTCGCAGTGCTTCGGTGTCCTCTCTTCTAGTTCCCCTCGGCCTCGAGGCAATCAGCCTGCCCGTCCAAGGGTCCGTCCCCCTGTTCGCCCTTCGGAGCCCTCCCTCCCATCTGATACGCTCTTTCCTTTATCGGCCCATCTCCCGCCTTCGTAACATTAATCACTCACCCATTTCCTATCGCCTCGGGATCATTTCGTGCAGTATAATGCCTTTTCCCACACTCAATATCCGCCGTGGAAGTATTTCATTCCGTCTCTTGATTTCACGTCGTCCCAAGCGGAACAGTCCATTCCTTCATTCCAATAACCAACACACTCTGGCTTTTCATAGTGAAATGAGACCAGGTATCGCCGCCCACAATTTACTTACACTTAAATCCAAATTACTTCTTCATCTTCTCTCACCTTCTCCTGACACGCACTCGGGTGACGAGTGAACTGACGCTTCCATGACGATGGTTCCCGATCCAAGAGCCGTAAAGTTCATCTATATCTTCCCTGAAGTCCCCATATAATACCCCTGAAGTCGCTTCGATAAGGGTATGGCGGGGGAGGGGTAGGGGGGGGGTTGTTAGCACAGCGTCCGTTAACAAATACAAAAGAAATGCTCCAACAAAATTCCACCTTACATTTATTAAAATCCTTTATGTTTCGGGGAAAAAACGAATTCCCTTGCCTATCCGTTCGGCTAAATATCTCTCTTACTTATTCGCTTATGTCGGACCTGAAAATATAGTGGGGTTCTAATACTTTTTTCTCTGTGTTGCTCTACAAGATGTCTATTTTAAACTTCTCACGCAACGTAAGCCTAGCGCGCGACCTCCGAATCTCTAACGATTCCCAACCATCTATATCGTCTACAAAATGTATTAATGTCCAAAAAATATTTTGGTTAAAAATTGAAATTTAAAACTTAAAATCTGCAACTTTAACAAATATAAGCAATGTAAAAATCTATAAAGCGAATAAAAAATTAATCTTCAGGGGAAGAAGACTTCTCGAAGCTGGCTCTTAAATGTTCCGAAGGACGTTGATAGATCCAGGGAATGGTGAAAAACGTAGGAAGTCTGTGAAAAAAGTAATCTCTGGAAGAAAGAGAGACGGAATTAAGGGTTGTTTTAGTGGGTGGTTATTACGAAAGGCGCGGGTGGAAATGTGAATAGAAAAGAATGGGAATATTTTAACAGGAACGGTACTTACCATTTAAGGCAGTGTGAATGAAAATAAGATCAAAATATTCCTAGGAGATGAAAAGTTCAATGAAATTCAAACATTAATTCAGAGCGAGCAGAATTACGGAGTCAACACCAATCAACATTATAGCTCTTTGTAGTTATTGACACGGCTGAAGACCCGTGAGCAATTTCTGAACAACATTCGCCTGAGAAAGCAACACGTCGTATTTCATTCAATTGGCATTTGACGTCCAAATCGCAGGTGCTCGCTCCTCTGCTCGCCAATCGGATGATTAAATCTGTTTTCAGTTTCCAACACATCCCACCACGCCCACTTCGTATTCCCAATAATCAACACCCTCTTATCTGCATCTCCTTATTCATCATCATAAGTCAACAATCCTAAGATTGCTTTGACGCAGCTCTCCCTTCCTCTCTCCTATCCGCTAGCCTTTTCATAGCTATTTCTCCTCTTTTACATCCTTTATAACCTGTCTTATGTAACTCATTCGGGGCCGTCCCTTGCCCTTCCCTCCCATCCACCTCTCCTTCAATGATTGTCTTCATCAGGCCATCATGCCTCATTATGTGGAGAACTAATTCCTCCCGTCTTCTGCTTAAGGATTTTAGAAGACTTATTTTTTCTCCCACTCTCCTAAGCACTTCTTCGTTACTTATACGATCTATCAATTTTATCTTCATCGTTCTTCAATAGTACCACATTTCGAATGCTTCTACTCTTGACTTCTCTGCTGCTGTCAACGTCCAGGCCTCGCTTCCATACAGAAACATGCTGTACATACAGCATCTGGGGATTTGTTTCCCTTATACCATGCTTGCATTTTCAGCTGTAAGTAAATTCTTCTTTTTGAGGAAAGCTCTCCTTTTCTGCGCTATTTTACTACTGACTATTTCGTTCTTATTTTCAATATGAGTAAATTCAAATATGAGTGCGAAATTGCCTCGTCCCAAAATGATGAAATGCAAAATTGTAGCGTCCCTTCTTCGGCAGCCTCGGATTACAAGGAAATTCAGTCGTTGATTGACATACACGGTTAAATGATAGACAACTGAAACTCAATGGATCACTATGGCGACCGCATCAATCAGGAAGCTTCTCCTGCGTTTACTTTCTGACACTTACATCCTCCCCAGATACCTCTATTAAGAAGACCACAAAAAACTTCCTCCCTCGTAAAAAGCTGTTATTTAGTATACATCGCCATGGCAACTAGAACCTAGGCAAAAAACTCAAGACACTTTATTGTTTCCTTAATTGCAGGGCTCATACCCAATCAGATCGGCCAAAAAATAATTATTTTATAAAAAATCAACTAAGGATCACTATCTGCACTCTGACGACCGGTTTTTCTCTTTCTGACTCCATGGCTACAGCTCGCTTTTCACTCTGATAAAAATAAAAGCAAGATAGAAGCTGCGAGAGACAGGCGCCCATCTCGACTTACTCGATAAAGGGCTCTGTAAACAACCCCATTCCTTTTTATTATGGGAGTTAAAAAAATATAAAACGAATACGACAGCAGTAATTACAGTGTTGTGAATGATCTTTATTATTGCTGAAGGCCCTCATTATCTACCGAATGATTACAAGATCATGACTTGAGTAAACAGAAAATTAAATAAAGGTATTCATTAACAGGTAGGTTCTATGAAATTGCTTCCCCAAACATACGTCATCGGCAATTTTTCGGATAGTGAGTTTTGAAACAGACCGATCGTTTAAGCGCCTTACAGTTTTCGAGTCTGGCTGTAACCATTACTTAAGCTCTTAGTTTTTAGTTCTACTGTATCATCCAAAAATTGAATGCAGAATATTTAAGAAACGTTTTAGAGACTTGTCGATTCCATTCAAGATTGTATGGCCGCAAAATTTCATTATTTACCCCTAAGTAATTATAATACCAAAATTCGAAATTAGTGACTGATATGAGCTTGTAAGTGTTATCGCTATAATTCTGACAGTTGAAAATATTCCATGAGGTTTGCCTCAGTGGAAAATATTTATTGGGAAATAATTATACCTCCTACCAACATTCTATACTTTTCCATTCCAAAGTCCGAAGCCGTACAGTGAGCTGAAATCGAAAAAAAGCCGGACAAAACCTCAAAAACGATGTTTGGAATGCGGAATTTGAAATTTTTCACATTGTTGTCAATACATTAGTGCATTAGTGCAAACAGTTTTTCATAGGTTAATTTTTTAAACAAATTACTTGGCCTCAAAGTTGAACAAATTTCGCAAAAATTACCCCCTTTGAATTATTTTTCGAAATTCAGCATGTTAAAACTAATGCCACACCTTCTTGAGTTATTCAACAGAATCAAAAATTTACAATGTTATTATGCGGTTTATTATTTTTTATTCCCGGCAACTTTCACGGCACATTTGTATTATTTGTGGCCGATACGATACAAAATGGCGGACACTGTTTTTCGTCGAAATTTTGTGTTCATGTAGGATTATAAAAAAGGAATCACCGAGTTACCTCGAGATATTTACGCCACTTATACAATAAAACCTATAGAGTATGATACCTAAAGGAGAATTGCGACCACCTGCGACGCCGAAATTAAGATCGATTTTTCGATGTGCGGCACAGTTCGGAGCTAGCTACTGGCCACGGGGAATACCGTGCTCGACGGACGTTGGAAAGTGAATCTTTTAGCAGTGAATTGTGTATGAGATTAATGTTTTTAGTGCCAAATTTATTTTAAATTTCATATAACCTAATTTATACGCTGTCTTGTGATATTTGTCGTCGATACGATACAAATTGAAGGACGCTGTTTTTCGTCGAAATTTTGTGTTCATTTGGAATTGTAAGAAAAGGATCACCGAGTAACGTCGAGTTAATTACGTTAAAATTACATCAAACGTTTTAGAGTGCTACTTCATTTCAAAATGCCAATAGTTACCCTTACAGTTAAGTATACGATTAAAAGTATAAGGTTCTTAAGTGGAAACATATGATATTTCAAATTGTAAAATTGCTTTCCCTCACCAATTTGGATCACGAAAGTCATGGAGTTACTTGCTGCTATGAAACTTTTCGCTACTTCTCCTTGCTTGAACCAACTTTCGCCTTTTCTTCTTGCTTGTCTTCTCTGCGTAAAATTCGGGGAAATGTAAGGCAACGCAGTTGACGTTCGCTGCATTGATGCCTTCACAGGGTAAAAAGCGGAAAAAAATCGGTGTCTTTCGGTGTATAAATTTCGTCTGCGTAAGAATTCATTCAGGATGATTGAGCATATGGCCCGATGAAGTGCTGAACATGGTGGGTGAAGAGAAGCAGCTTCTGGATGAGATGCAGTGGAGCATATTTCCCCTGGAATAGTCGTTCGTTTCTATGGGAAATACGCATCTTCTGACCGAGAGAAACTCATTCGATTCGTCCATATGGGATATCCTGATGACTTCTGCCACGGATATTACAATGTAGGATTCTCCATATGGGCTCTAGATGTGTTTTTCGCCAATTTAGCATTAAAAATTGTTTACGAAAGTTGCCACTCGCGTCGCTGATGGACATAGCGATCCGAATTTCACAAATAAAAATGTAGGTGTAATTAGGGCGTTTCATTGGCATATTTTTCGTGATAATTCGATATGTCAATTTTATAACTTTTAAATAGTATTCCTCGCGAGTGCAACCACCCCCTCTATTATTAATATCGAGCCATGCCATTGATAGGGACCACATACTCAGGTGGGACTCGAACCTGCCTCTTCTTTGGCGGGCGAGTACCCCGTCGCCACCTAGGCCGGCAACTTCATGTCGTATTTTGAACTTGATTCCTTGTGATAAACGGCCGATATGGAATTCCAGAGAGGCATAGAGAGAGAGAGAGAGAGGTGGTGGGTGGGGAGAGGAGAGAGCTGTTTTAGTTTTTCCCGTTATCTCCCATCTTGTATTTCTTTCTGAGGTCGTCTGCAGAGCTTTTAAGGGCGAGAATGAGGAACGGGTGGAAGATAGCGCGAGGAACGGAAGAAGGAGATGAGATAGGAGGAGAGTGGATTGGAGGCACAGGCCAGCCCCCTCTGCATGCCATCATGTGTACTCTGTTGTTTATGTAAACCGTTTTTTAAGGAGTGGTAGGCTAATGCCTCATTCTTCTCCGATGAGTGGTTGTCGGGTGGAGAGTGGGGCGGTCGTATAAGACGTGTGCTGCCTTAACTCCGTCTGGGCCTTTCCTTATCTTCCTCCCATCGCCTCTAATGTGTGCTTTTGGAAATCCACTCCTCCCCCTCCCTATTCCTCTCCCCTCCCATCGCATCTCCCTCGACGGGCCTCTCTTCTCTACGCATTGGACATTTGAAACTTAAGCTATCATTGTGAAATTTTCAAATCTTCTCTCAAATAAAGGAAGGTATCCTGACTGACCGATTCAATCACTCATTAATTTGCAGCCCAGACTGCAGAAGGGGTATTTATTACAGTATTCTACCGATTAAGGTAGGTTTAAATGGAGTATTAAATAAGTATTCTTGAAGTATACCATCTCTTCATGTTCTTCCCCTTTCAATTCACAGTGGGGCCAACTCCCTTTCATTTCGAAGCATTTCCAAATGCGAAACTGCTTTCACCTAAACCTACTGCACGCAGTAAACAGCACTTTTAATATTGTTATATCCAGATTTTTGCATATCCTTCTCGCTGATATCCCACGAGTGCATTCGCTAGTCTTCTCGGTAGACCTCTTCCCGCAGAATGCTATTGCTGGACTTCGGACAACTGAGTGACCGTCGATGGCTTTGTGGTGTGCTGGTGCTACTCTTCTGTGTTCCCGATCCTTCTCAGCCCTGACATGTGTCTTGCTGCTCCCGTGCGTCTTGAGACCATATCTTCAGCATGCTTGAATGTGCCCATTGCATTAAGGAAGCATTGGAGAACAGGGATGCTGACTTGCAAAAAATATTGTGGGGCCCAAACCGGGGATCTCCTCCCGGGAAATTTTATAAGTAGTGAGTTTTAAGTTTTTTAAACATCATAGAAGAGTCATATGATCTACATTAGAACCCTGATCACTCGAATCTCGATATCTGGACACTCTGGGGAAAATCGACAAGCCATACACATTTTTTCCTCACACCCATAACGTATTTTTGAGGGGGCTCGGCCTCCCTCAGGCCCCATGGAGTTGGCGCCACTGCTGGATATTATTATTATTATTATTCTCTACTCTTAAGGGGTCATAACATTTCAAGCGTGTAAGGGGCCATTTCCAGTATACCTTTCCAGTGTAAGTGAAGGAGAGAATGAAAGAAAGTCTACTAGTAAGCGTGTGGATTGCACTCTTTAGTTTAGGAAGAATAAGACTAAATACATGATGATTGAAATTATTCCCTTAGATATTCTAATTCTAAAAACTTAAATCTAATTGGCGCCGGCATGTGGCCAAATATCGGTCCACTGCAGTGATCTATCGTTATTTTTAGTTTATTTTTTTTGTTATGAAAGGATTTTCTTTTTCATTCTGTTTTTATTTACTCTTTTTGGTGGGCAAATGCTCCTTTTCTGATTTTTAGGTTTTTTTGTTTTTATTTTTTTCCTACTCTTCTGTGGTGCACATCCTCGCCGTGTATATGCGTCTCATCGTGATTCCTACCTCTTTCGACAAATCTGTGGGTGAACAACGGGATGGCATTTATCCACATGTGTATTACCTTCCGCAGTACGCCGAGTACACAGATAATACTAACGGTCGAAACGCGTTACACTGCCCGCAATAAACTTGAGGAAAAGTGCCCCTTCTCTTTCGTTAACGCTGGTCGGATGATTGGGGACTTTGCAATGGAGGCGGGCGCCGCCGTCGCTCTTCCAACACTGCAATGCTCTCCAGGAATGACTCCTTTTTTTAATGTGTCGCCATTTGCAGTGTTGCCAATATCTACCTTTCTAGAATATATTGGTGATGTGCGGTTGGGAACAAATTGGGAAGGCTGGCCTTCTTGGAAGAATTCTCGCAAGAATAGATCAACCATCTGAGAAATGGCGATGAAAAATTTATTTATTAAGTATGGAAGAAGTGATGTTACTGAAAAGTGTGATCGGATTCGAAGATGAGCGGACGGATTCTAACCGCTTTAAATTTTCATTCTTTTCTCCTCGCATTCCCGAAACACACGGCGGTTGGTGATTACTCTCTCCCCCACCAGAGGCGGGTGTGTCGCCGCTTTCCGGGAAAGTTGTTTGGTTTCAAAGGGATCCGAAATAATTCGCCAGAAGAGAGTTTTACCGGACGATGTTCCCCTTTATCTGCCTTCGATGATCTTTTTGGCGGCGGTGAGTTATATGAGGCGGGTGGGGCGACAAACAATACTCGATAAAGCATCTCTCCTCCCCGTCGCAAAGTATGAGGATGGGTGGGTACCAGCGTGGAGGGAAAGGGAGAGAGAGGTTGAATAAAGTGTCGAGGTGCTTTGTAAGATGAAGACAGAACTGCGACGATAAATGGAAGACTTTTGGATGGATGACCCTTTTCTTGCCGGCCGACTTCCTCTCTCGAGGGGTGTACTGCTGAAAATATTAATTCGCTTGTCGCTGTAGGTGTATATGCTGGTAACATTTAAAAAACATATAGCCATTTTTCAAGCAGCAATAAGTTATCCATTGGGAACACTTAGCGTGAGATCCAACATCCATACGTTAATGGCGGCATTCATAGAAGACTTTATCACGGAATTTAGTGAAATTAGCTCAAACATAAATATGGGTTTTAGTCGATTTTGAATTTGCGAAAAAAATTGGGTGAAATTTTTTGAACCCTCCGGTTCTTAGTTATTTTTGTTTACCTTTCATGCATTTTTAACGGTATTTTGTTAATTCAAACCGTGAGTCGTGAAAGAAGAATCTTGGAATGGTAAACAGGAAGAGTTTAATATGGGGCTTAGAAGTAAACTCTGGAAAAAAAGATACCGGAGCAACTAAGAAAAAAATCAACTCAATTGCAATAGTGCTTGTGCGGTAGTTTGCGGTTAGTTCTTCAGAATAATAATAGATGGCGTCGTAAATGTATTATACGTAAATGTTTGCGGAAAAAGTATTCCTATGAATAGTGTAAAGATAATTTTTCTTGCAGAAGACAATTTTAATTCATTGTTAACGCGATCTAGACGCTGACCTTGCGATAATGAATGGTAAGTAGAGACTGCAATATGATCATCAGGTATTTTTTTCTTCCTTGACTTCCTTGCTGAGATGACTTCGCCGTTGGACATAAGCTTTCATTCAATAAAAGAGTACTTGACAATATGTGGCTTGGCTTTAATGGGCTTATAACGGTGACTTCGTTGTTCCTTACAAAAAATGAACGGAAATGATCCGGGATTCTAATTATGACCATGGGCATACCCAGCGAGGCGCAGGAGGGGGCAGCTGCCCCGCCCCTAGAAGCAAGAATCGCAATTTCTTTAAGGGAAATAATATTTTTTCTAGGAAATAATTTCAAAAACTAGTAAAGAGCTTTTATAGTTTCCTTAAAATGTTGGTTTCATTCACCTTTTTTTATGCTTAAATCTTACCTACAACTTGAAAAACCATAGTTGCCCCTTAGCTTTGATCTTGGGCACGCCCGTGATTATGACTTCAATCGTCTCCCGGCTGTCTGCCAACATTGTCATTTACAATTCATTGAGGAGTAGAATTCCAAAAGAAGAATGGTGAAGACGTGTTAATGATTTATTTCTGTGTTAATGTTTTGTATTGATTGTAGTTTTGATGTGTTTTTGTATCGATTATATTCAAGATCGTGTGTTATCATGAGGTATTATTGACTTAGACTTATTCCATCTGATTTGATCGCGTTCAGTAGTGATTAGCAATAATTAGAGAAATGATGTGTGGTAATGGTGTTTCTTGATTTTGTCTCTTGATATTTTCCACATTTTGTGCCCACTATTCGTTGATGTCTATTTCTTTTCATTACATTTTCAAAGAGAATAGTATAATGACCTTACACAGAGAGTAACTCCACTTTCATTCATCTTTTGTGAAATGTTTTCATGTTTTTATCCCAAAATTCCAGGTTTTCCATGATTGTAATAAGTATTTCCCGAGCCATTATTCAATAAACCCCTACTGCGCTCTAGCGTGTGTTTTTTTGTATCCACCACCTCTTCTGCTCCCCGTTATTAAACTATTACTCCGTGGAATATTTCAATATAGAACCCCATAACACACTTTTTGCCAGAAATTGGCTTCGAGAGTTGCTTAGCATGCTTTCGCCTCTACTTGATGTCCATTCGCACGTTTCAGAAAAAAGCATACTTTTCATTCTGTCTACATATACAGTTCGTTCGCATAAATCTGTGAGTCGAAGTGATCGTTTATTCACTGGCTGACATTATGAATTGCACTTACATTTGAACATGGAGTGGTGGAGGATAGGTGGTAGATGGGATAGTGGTCTCCTCCGCAGAAGCATCGCGGTCAATCGCCTCAAGGGAGACATCTCTTCTTCTATGCTGTATTAATTCGTCTGCTGTATATGATGCGCTATGGGAGCGGATTACTTGTTTTCTAAATCTTTCAAGCGATGCTAAGCTAATCAACTACCACATTCCGATGCGCTGGTACATAAATGAAATCCACACCCGTCACATTCTCATCCATGATTTTTGCCCCTCTGACTTCGGTGGCTGGTGTTCTCATTGATGGACACCACTATTCCCCCTGGATAATCTTTTGCGTTTCTTCTGCCGTTTGGAGAGGCGCCGCTTCGGGTGCGGGCGGACGGGTTGATGGGTGCGGGTGGGCGACCGGGACGCCATCTGTCCTCGCGTCCGCTCAACTAAGCCGCATTCTTATCGGCTTGAACCTCCTTCTCATATCTCTCGTTCCTTCCTTCTCTTTTGCTTCTTCTTTTCTTCTTCGTCCTCATCCATCCGTCCGCCCATTCGTCTGCTCCAGCCTTCATGTCCGCCATTTTGTCGATTTAAAGCGGCGTCCCTTCCATCGTGGGCTCTATTTTTCACCTCGCCGTTAAATCCATCCTTAGCCACGCCATCAATTGCCTGTCCCTTCCAACTCTCATATCCCCTTCGCCCGATAGCCATGTTGCATTACGATTCGACTCATCTGAATTAATTTTAAGGAATAAATCACTACGAAAGCTTATTCTCAGCGCCAAGGAAGCTTGCGAATACCCTTCAAATTGATAGAATTTAAGTTATACCTCGTTTAAATGCCTCTTCTTTAGCGTAATTAATTTTCTTACTATTTTTTATTGACTTCAATGACGGTAAAACCTCTGTCCACGGACATCTCTGACTAAAGGGCAGTACTCAAATCCCCGGCAGAAGTACATGCATTTGTGTAAGGATAGATACTCTAGTACAGATCCCCTCCCGTTTAGGGACATGGGCGCTTTTTAGGATGGATTTTACTTTTTTTACGGACACCATCGCTTTGGATTTTCTAACCGATTTATCAAAAATTGAGATTTTTTTAAAATGTTAAAGGATTTTATTCAACTGGATAAAATTTTCTTCACTATAATACTTTCGGGGTAATATTAAGCGTAAATGGAGGTTTTCTTTAGGTCACCTACGACTTACGGGCACATTTTTGAGGATACCGGAGGACGCCGTTAATGTCTGCAAATGAGAGGTTTCAATATATTTAGTAGATTAGAGGCCATTTTGGGCACTATTTTACTCCTCCCCGCTTGTAAGTCGAACCTTTATCGCGCTTTCAATCCCTCACGTAAACGTATTCCCTTCACTCGGTGGCCATGGTCTATTACGAGTCGATTTACCTCGAGTAATTAAAACAAAACAAGCAATAAGGTGCCTCCAGCGTGAATTGAGATTCTGGGAATTCCGATTATTTGAAGGCCGACAGTGCATGGTTGATTGAAAATTATTTATTCATTGAAATATCTACATGTGACGCAGCCTCAATTCAGTTTTCAACGTCAATTGATAACACGCATGAAGGCAGTCTTTTCGAAGACTTGAACTATTTTCATGGATTGTTCTGTCGCGGCCAAACCTCCCGAAGACTTTTTTCTGCGTTTTGCCGATCGTTGAGTTCTCTTGAATGCATTAATTTTTTCCGTTCACCTTTTGATTTACGCTGAACTATTTACACGTACGAAGCATTTTTCAAGATTGGTATTTTACTTGACAAGAAGAAGCAGATCTAGTCAGCAACTCTTGATTAGTGCAATTTTATTTACGGGCTCATTTGAATAGTATTACAATAAGATATTTCACTCAAATAGTGTTCAGTTATTTATATGACCTAGAGTCATTTCAGGACAGGACCAGCGATTTTTGAAAAATATTGATTTATTCATTGGAATCTAAAATTGTAATTTATAAATTCCATCATGTGTTGCGATTTTAAAGGACGAGCGTTTAATTTTTAAAGAGGTTTTAGAAAACCAAAGGACGTGAAGCACAGATAATTAGAACTTTTTTAGTTCAATGCATTGATTTAAAAAATTTAAAAACTATATCCGACGGCATGTGCGTTCATATCATCTTATTTCTGTGTGGCCCTGTTTTGAAATGCAGTTGGTAGATACGAAATGATTAAGGGCCTTGCGTTGAGCTCACCCATTTCTGATTATTGCTCCCTGTAACCGGTCCATCCTATCGCGCCCGTCTTATCGCCGATATCTAGAACGCATGTGGACTTGCTCAGCCAGTACCCAACCCCTTTTCCCGAACCCCTCCCCCCCGAATTCTATCTAAAATACCGGGCTCGATATGCTTTCTCAAGCTGCCTATATACTAATGCTATTTTTTTGTATTCAGATTTACAATTAATCCAAGTGTAAGTATTTTATGTTAATCTCCACACTTAAAAACCGTCAAGCGATGATGCCTTTGTGAATCGAATTATGAAATTACTGACTAACACTGATTCAAGCCGAGGAAGGACTATTTTAAGACCTAAAGTGAAAAAAAGTGTTTATGTTTATACTTCATGTGTAAATGATCCTGTTCTAGTTCCTTCTCTTTCGTAAAAATACTAATGCAACCTTGCACACGTGGTGCCATTGTGTCACTCCCAGAAAATCAGCGTTCAGTGGCGTCTCCTGCTGAGAAACGAGCAGAAGCACTCTCACACTCAGTGCGCCAATGAACATTTTGTAAATATTTTCTTCAAATCAGCTAACTGTTGATGAAAAGGTAAATGCTCTTAAAAAGTGCCAAGTAAATCTTCTAAATATGCCATAAAAATATATAATATATGTGACTTTAAGTCATTTTACGCGAGTAACATGGAGATCTATTGCGAATAGCAGCCAAAGGGTCCACTTCGCTCGTAAAATTCTCCTTCACACATCGTTGATAGATGAATCGAGCCCATTAATGGCAGTATTTGTAATCTAACGATTGGAAATTGATACACATGAATGCCCAATCATTTTCGAGGAAAAACCTAACACGCCGTGGCACAATTGGGGAAAAGATAAAAGAAATGCCGCGTACGTTCTTGCCCAATCGAAAAAAAGGAAAACAGGGTCTTCAATGTTTGGTTTACAAAAAATATCATGTTAATGTCGTATTTTGCCAAAAAAGCAATTATTCTCATACCCAAATTTCTTGATGACCAATCTGTATACCAGAAAACTGGTAAACCAAAGATTATCATGGACTATAATAAAATGAAAGTACTTGACACAGTTAGTGAACTATTTTCGACGTACATATGTGCTCACATTGCCCGTATGTGGCTGCTATCGGTTTTTTTCTCAATGATAGATAGGGTATGGCTGAATTCACAGGTGCTTTTTCCATAAGCGAACATAAATTTTTCCACTAAAATAAGAATTATTCTGAAACAACTCGTACTTCAGCTTATAAATGAGCACCATGTGGGCCACAATTCAGTCTCTTCCGCAAGATATTAATGTGTTTCTAAAAAAACATTTGCATATTGAATAAAAAAGTTCAAAACCAAAAATTCCCTGAAAAGAGGACGTTGCGTAACAAGTGGTTCCTCTAAGAATATGAATACTGCGTTAGAATACTGCGTTTGTAAAACCCCTGTGCAAATGGTGGTTATGTTCCGCAAATAGAAATAATGGAAAAATCTAGGAAAGGATATCAATAATAGGATTTTGACAGACTATTGTTATAACATATCTGTAAATAGTGGTTGTATATTTTTAACGAATGGATATTGCGGTGTGATGGTCGATAAATATGAGACAAAAGAATTTCACTGTAAGTACCTACATTTTACAAGCTTTCCGTCGAAGTCATATTATTTCCCGCAATTTAAATGTAACGAATGCTGAACGCGATTCACGCATAGAAAGTATTATCATTGAAAGACTTGTGGAGTGCAGCTCAGTTTCGACCGAGGGCAAAAAGGTTACAAAGGAAAATGTATCCGCTGCAGCACTGAGTCTAATAATTACCCGCGTATCTGAAGGAAGCAAATAGTATTGAGATTCTTTTACTATTATACTTGCTATTTCTTGCTCTTTGCCAGTACCAAGTGAATCCTCGAAAGAACTTTCAGATAATAAAATAGCTCCATGAATCAGGAGAAATAGTATGGAACAGCCATGGAGTAAAAAAAGGCTATGAAAGATTAGTATGGTGTAGCACCGCCACCGACGGCCAATGTCCCCCCGAAAATTTGTTAGACCCTTGGTCCCCATGTTCATTCTCTCTCTTGGGAGAGGCGGGCTTGTGGTTCCGATGGACTTCAGTTGAAATTGAATGTTGGCAATGCTTTGCAGTCATTGGTTGGGACACATAAAGCTTTCGCTCGCTCCCTCCAGAAGATATTCAATTTTTCCTAATCGGGGAGGGTGGCGCTGGCGATGACGAATTTAGCAATTCGTTGCTTTTTTTACTGTGCATGGCCATTTTCTTTTGCCCTTCATAATGCCGCCAGCATTATTTCAAGAACGGTGACATGCTCTCGACTGTGTATCCAATCGCTTTACTTCATCAAGTTTCTATGATTCATTGAAAGCGAAGGTAGGAGATTGAACGTATCATAAAATATGGGACCATCATGTGTTCTTGATTAAAACAATCAGTAATTCTATTCTCCAGGTGGTAACACACCATCCAGATTTTTTAAGTCTCTCTCAGCACTGCTTCCTGTTAGCGCTTTGTATGGGGAGGGCTTTGCGTTGTTTATTTGTTATTTTTTTTGAATCCATTTCTGCCAGCTATTGCCACGCGACACCGACTCCATGCAGGTAAAATCCTCTCTCCACTTGCCTCTCCCTCTTTAATCGACACATCCGAATTGAAAACTGTCAACCCTTCACCCGAATTCATTTTTCCGGATTCGCGCCGTCATTTTTTTCCTCGCAATTCCTTTGTTTTTTTTATTATTCCCCCTTCTGTCGTAATTCAATCCGCCCCCGTATTCGCCATCACGCCCCCTCTTATCCTTTTGTTATTTTGTCGTATTTTTTTCACGTTTGTCGTCTGCTTTCGCGTTTTCATCCCTTCCCCTCCTCTGATAAATCGTCACCATGCATTCCCTTCCCATCAGCCTTCGCCTGCTCCTCTCTGCCCCCCTCATACACTTCATTCCTCGCGTGCATTCACCCATTCTTCATTCCCATTCTTTCCTAGATCTTAATTCCCATTCCCATTCTTTCCTAGGGAAGGAATACGGTAACAAATGGGAAATTCCAGCATGCGTCTGCGAGAATACGTTCTATTACATGTGCATTCTATTTATTGCCTTTCGAAACCACTCAATATGATTCATTTCCATTCAGCCTTCTTCAGACCGGCATACGTCATTATTACTAACCATATTATTGTTCATTCATTTTTATCAATTCACGTTCGATTAGATGTGACCAATCTGTTCATTTCATTTGATCGTTATCGCTTATATTTCCTTCGATTAAGGACCATCCAGCTACCAATGATGGAACGTGTGTTTGTCTCTTCATTGCTCTTACCGGTGGCACCATTTTTTCTCTTGGAGATGATTATCTGAATTACATGCATACCTACGACGCCAATCACCTTCTACCCTTTCTGGCTTTTACCGATCATTTCTTACATTTATTACTTCAAGATCAGGTGCTTCTCTATTTGATTGTATTCATTAATTAAATTCCTGATGATAAGGTTTCGTTTATAATATAAATAATGGTTCCCGTTGTTCGCTGGCACTGATATCAACGAGGGTTACACGATGAGAAATCCTGACTATGAAAGACTGAAGGTTGAATTTGCTACCATCGGCGAGTGTTTAGAGGAGTCACCATTTCTATCTACTTGGGCGTCTGCTATTCTTCTGCCTCATTACGGATGTGTGACTTGTTCTCTCTTCGCCTAGTACTCTCCTGCCATGTATTGTTTTCAAGACTCGCCAATTGTATTATCATCCTCCCCATATTCCTCCGTTTCATTTCTTCTCTCTCCATTTGCCTCCAGGCTTTGTACGATATTACCTTGATTTGGGACTTATTGGTGCTTGACTTCTCCTATATCATTTGTGTATGGGCGCTTGACTGTGCCGCATTATTATTGGGGTGTGTAATTATGTAATAATAATTATGTTGTGAAGATGAAGGATTTCGGAAGGGTAAGGGAATGTAACTACCCTTTCTTCTATTACTCGGGGTAAATTCCTAGGATTTGTTTTCAGCAGTCTTCCACTCTATCCGTTGATAGGCCAGTCTTTTTAATTTGTCTGTACGATTGGCATCCGAGTTCCTTCTCCAATTATCCCATTAAGTCAAGTCCAGATCTGCCCTTATGGTTTCCCCCTATCCTTTTTAAACATCTCTTTGTTCGTGACTCTCGCAACACAGGGTATTATCAGTATTTTCCTATAATTAAATTAAAACTGTATTAAGAATACCCCTATACCTTCCTCATCTCTCCTCCCAAGTTCCTAGTTAACACTACCATAGTGAAGAGGGCTCTATGCGAACCCCTTCTCCATTCCTCTTCCTCATATCCCTGCGTGTGTCCTTTGTACCCTTTACCCCTTTCTCCCCCCATCACCTCTCAATCCAGACATACGGTCAATGCCTCCTCGAATAAAAAAATAACGAGGCCACCATTGCGAATGTAATCCTCCCCCCACCCCACCCTCTTTCAACATGAAGGGTGCTGTTTGGTCTAAAGACTATGGAGTGGTCGTGTGCAGAATGAGATTGCCTCCCATTGTTGGCCGGTCGCTCCGATAAAATACCTCCGCCCTCGCTGTAAATTGGACCGGAGGGATGTAAAAAAACCCAAGCTCTCTTTTATCCGAAGCGGCGTCAAAACGGAAGTGAATTGAATGAAAAAGCAAAAAAGTAATGGAGAGATCTCTCGCATTTCGCTTGTCATTTGTTACCCATTCACTCTCTTTATCCTTTTTTTTCAATAATGCCGACACTCTTTCAGCGTTTTCAGAGGTGTGGGGCGCATGGAGTATCCTTATCGGACGTTTATTCCGAAATTGATTCATTGGAATGAAACGAAACTCATGTGTGAGAGTTTTTTGGTGTCGCCGTGGGAGGGCAGTGGTGTCGAACGGGTGACGTAGGAAGGATGGGGGCAGCACATGCGGCAGGACGATTCGCCTTTGTTTTATTTTTACTCCTCGAAATCGTTCCTAGGAGAATCGTAAATATTTGGGAGTTATAATTGAAATCATGTCCGCTTGATTTTTTCGTTTTCCCTCCCTTTGTGAATCACGCCGAAACACTAACGGTGCGCCGAATGCGATTCAATTGCATGTCTTCTGCGAGGTTGAATAATTTGCTAATTCCGCCCACGTCAGCCATACTTCATAGCAGCATTTATTTTCCTTTATTTTATTATTTGATCTATTATTTCGTTATTTGACCTCGGTTCTAGCAGCTTTGGGAAATTTCTGACGACTCGATAATTCTTACTATCACGATATTTTTGTTAATTCTCCAAGACCTTTTCTACCAATAACTGCTTATTTAAATTCGATGGATTGAAATTGATTGGATAAAATTTTATTGCTATCAATGACATAGGCAGATATAATTAGGATATTTTCTAGTTCAACTTGACAAATTGGTTAGTGTCCTTTTTAGCGAATGTTTATAATCTCTTTCTCAAAACATCATTCAAAATTGTTCTCCGTCTTAGGCATTCTGTCATTTAGTCATTTTTTCATTATCTTTGTCAGCCAATATGTCTAAGAAACTCCGCAGAGAAAAGCAGTGGCAAATGCAGACAAGGTTGAAACGAACGTTGAATCTTTGTTTTGTAAGGTTGGCCAGTTTAAATTCATTTGAAACTATAGAATGGTTTCTCAATAACTGGAAGTGAATTTGTAATTAAGTGTGCATTACAGAAATATCCCTTCTTAAGGGAGATAAAGGGCAAGAATTAAGCATTTTTAGTCGAAGACTTTGAAATTTGAACTTTGAACGAGGTAAATTTTTTTTCTTATTAATGACGGAGGTGTATAATATCTGGATTTATAGCGGTATTCTATTTCACAAATTGGATAATATACTATTTACGGACAAAATACTTCACTTTTCTTGAACATAAGTCATATTTTACCTATATATCTATGGAACACCAGAACTATCTTCTATGGAACATCTTCTCGAAAATACTGATATGTTAATACTGTTCTGAATTTTATTCTATACTTGAGAAATTATTGCCTCTCAAGGGTAGGTTCAAGAGGCTGAAAAAATAGATTTATAAATAAGGCAAATCTTTAGGCTATTAACTGTGTATATTTCGGCCATTTTCTCAATGCTGTAATTTGCATCGCCTCAAAAGTTGTTTCGTAGCGAGCAAATGAAAGATTCAGCATTTCTTATAGTTGCAACTTCACTAATAAGTCAGTTTTGTTTTTATAATGTTTCTCCTCTTCCATTTCAGGTGAGTGACAATCTATCTCCAGTTGAAGTAGACCGTCGCACAGTGGGCTGAAATCGAAAAAAGCTGGCCAAAAATCATATCTTCCATATTTTTATAATTATCTCGAGGAAATTTTTCCTACTATTCATATTTGGGTTATATAACATGAATATAAAGATATTTTGACGAAAAATTGATCCTGGGAAATTTTTTAAACAAATTCGCGGAGACGGAAAAAAACCAAAAATCGACTATTTGGACGGCTTCAGTTAAGAGGGAACTTTTAATTGAAATTAATAGTTAGGAATAAAAAAGTAAGTAAGTAGTTTAACATGAAATTTAATAATTTAAATAAAAATGTTCATATAAAATACATAAATTATTTTTTAAACATTATTAATGATTTAGTCAACTAATTTTGCGTTAACACTTTGAAAGGACACACATAAGAAATAACCTAGCAAAACATTTATACCATAAACCAAAATGCCACATAAAATTATTTATGAACCATAATATATTAACATAAATATATAAAACATAAGAAAACATTAGGGATAAATTTACCAGCCCACTACCAGTTTTCATCGGATTACCAGCCGTCACTGTCCTCATCAGAAGTTGACTCCTCTAATACAAGTAAGTTTCGTATATCCTTTGAAACATTTCTTTTAGCATTTATACATGCATAACTATTGGATATTAGATAATCCGAAGTAAGGAGGAGCCTTCGGAAAAGATCTCCCATTTCTTCTAAGCGCAAAATTTTTCGCGTGTGGTGCGCTCCGAATCTTCTGATATCTTTGTGGAGAGATTCCAAAGCCCTCCTAAGAAAATTTGCCAATTGGAAGCACTGCTGCCTTGGCAAGTGATGCTGCATGAAACTGCACTTTGTGCACCGTGGGAGGCATGTAGTATCACGGATACATATCCACAAAAAGGGATGAGGTTTCTGAGCAGTACTCGCTGAAATTGGCGTAATCTATCTCAAGTCCAGATGTCAGAGCTTTTAAAATAGAGGCAAACCTTGAGATGAGTTCCTCGCTAATGCCTATTTAAAAAGGAAAAAAAGTCATCACCAAATCCTTCTTCCAAAAATTTTTAAATATTCATAACAAATTTTGGAATAAATAAATAAAAATCTATATAATATGACTTTTTGATGGTAAACATACCGGTAATTTCTGATGTTAGCTTAGGTTCAGAAAAAAACGTCGGGTAGTGTTCCCATCATTAGTCGTGTCTTGACCATGCTTTAACAAGGAGTCTCAAGAAGAGATTCATGCATATTTGTTGGGAGCGGTATATCCTTCTCTAAACAACATCGAAATTTTACTACAAACCTGACACTGGTTCTCTTGCATTCTTTCCATATCTGGATATACCCATTGAAAACGTATTTATCCATGATATTCTTCAACATTTCCTTTGTCTTCTCGTCTTTCCCCAATTTTAACTTATCTTAAAGATATTGAAGGGCCAATTCACGTTTTGACGACAGCGAATTTCCACTTTCAATAACAATAACGTCATGTATTTCTTTGCGGGTTACTTTCAAGCGCTCCATTTTCTGTCATCCGAAATATTAGCAATCTAAATCACCGCGTTAGGAAAGCGAAATTAGAACATATTTCCCTAAATAATACACACGACCACAGAGATATTTTACTTGGAAAACGTACCTTTTTATCGTTCCGAGATATCCTTCACTAGTGGCAGTTCGGCCTCAACTGTGAAATTTCACGATATAGGGAAAAATTCCTCGTTCTTCGCTTCCATAGCACAAGCACGCACATCCTTTCGCACTCATGAAGACAAACTGACTAATTTTCTCGGTAAAATTGTGGAAGAGAATAGTTTTCAACCAATTGGGGAGAAGCATTTGTGGAAAACCCCGTGCGAAGGGAAGCGATCCTCAACAGTGCAATAACCCTTTCATAGATCGAGGCAATAAAGCAATAAGCGGCATTTCTACAAAGGGACAGTTATGAAACGAGTACAGAACTTCTTTAACGCCAGATAAGAATCATAACACGGTGGTTGGGTTTTCGGGTACAATAGGGATTAACGCGGTCGGCAGGGTAGTGCCCGCCACCACTGCGCGGGCGGCGCTCCGCCACACGTGTGCCCTTTCCAGTCTTTGAGCTGATGGGAGTTATAAAAGGCCTAGAAGAGTACGGATAGCAGAATATGCAAGTGTATAGTGTTAAGAATTGGGCTTTCCAAGAATTAATATATAATTCTTTGCAGCCGCCTGCTTCCCGGGACAAGAATCTGACTTACCGGCGCAATCGTTGAGTCCATTATGTGACTTATGAAGGAAATCGTAATGTGCCCTTGGAAAAATTGGAACAATAAGACTAATATGGCATGCTAAATGTATACAGAGTATATAATTGTAGACAACTGTAATTTCGCCTCACTTTTGGCGAATTATCGTCGACTACAGCTAAGTCTGAACAAAGGTTAGCATCTAACCACCGCGTCGGGCGGTTGGACATTCATGCACGTAACATGATGGGAGAGGCGGGGTGGCAAATTGGGGCAGGATTTTTCAATTGATAACTAAAGTTGACACTTCATTTTATAATGTGGTGCTAAACACTTCGTGAAGCAAAGTGAAAAACATCAAGTTTTTCTCTACATTATGTTAAAAATACGTGAAAAATAGGACATTTTAATTGTTAAAAAAAAACTTATAAATATTATCGCTAAAATTCAAACTTTCACTGCAATGGATTCTAAAAATGTTAATTTATATTATGTAATGATTTAAATTTAGGCATTTTTAAACTTAACGCAACAGTAGAAAAAAACTTAAGTCAATTTTTTCAAAAAATGGGGAAAAAAATTTGCGATCATTTTTCATTAATTTGACAGATGTCTCCTGCTTTAAAGAAATTAGTTATAAATAAAATTATTTCAGTAATGTGGTCACTGATCATTCTATAATTTGAAAATGTAATAGTTTTTTCCAAATTAAAAAGTGAAAAAAATCATTTTGGCCAGCTTTTATCGATTTCAGCCCACTGTGCGTCTGTTTTTAAATGCTATTGAGGCGGAGAAGGTGGACTTCAGAGAAGGTGGACTTTTTTGTCACATATATTAAGTCCAACTCCCTCAAATCACCTAATTAATACAGAATACTAACCGGAGATATCAGTGAAGGCTGCTTGCTCTCATGTGAATCTTCATTCATTGGAGAAATACCCTCTTCTACATGTATGAAATGTTGTCATCCATAAAAAGTGTACGTCCACGCATGCCCAATTCCAAAATTTTAACGATTCATTGCCTTAAAAAGTAGATGAAGCGATTGCAGCGAATTTGCGACGACTGGGAACCTGTTAAAAAATAGAAAACCAGTGAACGAGCTGAAAAAAAATGAGATGAGTGTCAAGCGACGATTGGGAATGCGATCCTTGAGACTTCACAATTGCAGCAGTACGAGTTCTCCATGAGGCGCAGATACTAGCATTGCAAGGCTCATGATACGCAGGATAGAAAGCAAGAAAACGCTGTAAATGCGCAGAAAGTAATCACCAAATCCAACAGAAATCGAAACAGAATGATATTTACAATAATAAAGTAACTTCTCCATTTAAGTGCATATATCTTCATGTGCTTCATATCTTCACAAAATACTATTTGTGGTGCGCAGCCAAAGACAACAAAAGGAGTAAGGGAAACTTGATTTCCTTGTGAAGCTGAAGTGGCGCCACAAACTTTGTCCTAAAACTTTTGAAAGTGACTGTGCAGTTACTTTTCGACAAACGAACAGGGTACGCTCAGAGGACTTGGTCGTAAGTCGCATTGGTCACAAGGCGGAAATGACGCATACGGGTCATAAATCATCTGCTACCCAAAATATCGTCTAAAACGTCCATGCTGACGTAGATTTTCTTTGACCAGTACTTCCTATGTAATATTCTTAATCTAAAAATTCCTGATAAATAAAAACTTCAAAAACTGCTACCCTCAAGGAAAAAAATGAATGTGGAATGAATGCATGGTAATTTCAACGTCATAAGAAAACGTACGGTCGAAGAACATGCTAATTCCTCTCACAAGGCAAAACCTGATGCTACGAATAATGTCGTGATAAGATCACGTAGCCGCAAAATGCTTGCGATTGTCGTGCATTTTTAAGAAGAAATTTTGGGGTTTTTTCAAAACTCTTTTATTTTTCACTTTGGTCGTATGTTGAGATGGCTGTAAGTAAATGCGTCCAGTTCTGGCCAACCTCGAGACTTATCGACGCACTATCGCGAGCGCAACTATCCTCTCTTTTTCCACTTTCTTCTTATCGCATTCTCACTTCCTCCCTTGCCCCCTTCTTCTCCTTCGTCACTTGAACCGAAAAACAACCCCACAGATCCCCCACGACATGCTCCTCCGCCATAACACAAGAAAGGGTCGTTCCTTCCGGGTGAGAGTTCACAAAGAATCGCCTAGGCGATGTACGTAGTAACGAAAGAACATGATGGAAAGGAGTCACGTGATAGTATCTATTTGAAATCCTCTTTCCCCATTGAATACTAAGCTGAATGTATTAATATTCAAGAAAATATTTAGCTTATTACATATGAATGGCTTCCTTGATCTAACATTGTAAATGTAGCATATAGTAATTAAGCATTAAGCTTATTTTGGCCACGTAATCCTATCACGGGAATATTCGCAGCTGCAGTTTTTCCTGCAAGTGGCATGTTCTTCGAGCGTTCGCGCATTCCACTTCAGCAGGCAGTAACCGTATAGAAAAAGTGAAAAAAATTAAGTAAGAATCATATCCATACGTAATACAAGTATTCGCATGACTTTCTCCTCAGTGTTTAAAAACGGAGAAGAGTTTGACATAATTATGAACTACTCAACCCCCTTCTAGGTTTATCCTAACAGATCATTAGCCTTCTTCCTTAGCATTCTTCATTTCCCTTGGATTACAGACTGTGTATTTTTCGAAATTGATTTCGTGCTCTCGATGTAAAATTAGTTTAAATTAAAAAAGAAAGTTTAATCTAAGCGCAAGGCGTATTTGTTTATTTTCCTCCTTACTGGGCTAGCTGCTCTTAAGCATGAAATATTCACTCGCTAAGAATTGGAGAATTACGTCGAAGAGAGCAACGGTAACCAGGGCGACTTTATTTCTTTTTTGTTGCCCACCCGTCTCTGGCCGTAATTTACTTAAATCATTTTTCGCATGCAGCCGTATCGCCAATTGAAAATGAAATTTAAAAATCCTGAAATGAGACTAAAGACAATAACAATGGCTGACGAAGAATAAATCAGACGAGCGAGGGAAACATTCAATTAGCTTGCTGATGGATGCGTGTTGAAATCGTTGCATGGTGGATCAATGGAGTGAGTTTAGATGGGGGGAGAGACGATATCAAAGTAAAGAGCGCTTTTTCGGGAGAGTCTAGGAATAGATAGAACGAGTAGGGAGTGCGATGGAGTCGCTATTCTGAAATTATACAGAGAAAGGAGTTCAGGGTGGTCAGTAGTCGAATTTAGGGTATTTTGAAGTAAAAGTAAATATAATTTAAGTCTAAGATTCTGTTGGTATGATATGAAGAGAGAGGGCACCACAGCATAAAAGGACGTATTACGTAAATATGAGAGAGACTGTACACATGAATTCCCTTCGGTAATCGCAGACACGGATAGTTTGAGCGTGGCGTTATCGTTAACGCGAGAAGCCTATCAGCAAGCAGCACGAGTGTTCCTATCGCATTCCTTCCTCTTCCATTCCCTTCATTCTTCATTCGTGACGTCTTTCCCATTCCACCTCTTAACTCCTCTCCAAATCCAAAAGGCAAAAGATATCTCCCCAGTAAGAAGAGAGTGCTTCCCGCAGATAAGGAAGGGCGCGAGTTAAGAGACATCTATCGGCGGGAGAGAGCATTTTTTCGGTTTAATCTGGGGGGCTTCTAAAAATTTTTTCTGAGCATTCATCTTTTCAACTCGTCCAATGGAGTCAGATATTTCCCAGTGGATTGGGTTAATGTGATAGCTGGAAGGCTGGCTTCCAACACGAACAGGCCGGGTTTAAATCGTAGAAAGCAATCTTGTGGCCCAAAATGAACGAACGGTAAATCTTTTGGTGTTTCGTTCATTGCCTACAATGACATATATCAAATCAATGTGTAAACAGTAATACGCTACGCGAATTTTGGGAACCTTTCAGTTATTGACGCGATGTTCAGCCGTTGCGGGTAATATCGGAGTGTGGCATGTATTTTCAGTATGGCGTTGTTGTTCCATGTGGCTGTGTTTATTGTTTTATTATGTTGCTCGAGTTATTGCGCTTTTTGATCTGGTGTGTTTAAAGTGTGGATTGTCGTTGTAACTCCAAAGCGGTTGCAATAGAGTGCTGTGTGCTTTGTTTAATGAATGTTGGAATGATTTGGCGATGTCATTTAGACATTGTGTTAGTGCTCTGATTTTTAGGTTTTCGCGGATGTACGTGTTGCGGACGAACCAGAGGGCACCCGTGATTGTCCTTAATGTTTTGTTCAATATGACGATGAGTTTGTGTGTGAGTTGGCTATGGTATGGCATACAGCGATTATAGCGCCACGTTTGGATTTCAATGGAATGACAGTTTTAAACACGGAAAACGACGGAAGAAGCGATCGAACGTGGTATGGGTTGGATGACCGTATGATTCAGTTAATGACGGGTTGTACGATCGCTCTAACGGTCCTTGAATACCTATCGCTGGAGCTATAATTCTGAGGGACGGTGGAAAATTAGCGTACGATTCAGGATCTGCTATAAGACTGTGACGTCTCTATATCCATTTCCTCGCTCAATGATACAGATTTGGTATACTCAGCACAAGAAAAGATATCGATGACGTACACCATGGCTCATAGGTTAAACCTTAATTTTGAAATAAACAATAATCCTCTTCTAAAGTTCTTTCAACCATGAGCATGTCCAATAATATCGTTGTTTTTTTTCCTAGCGGTAACAATTTTATACGCGTGTTGCCTTGAAGACACGAACCAGTTTTTGAGAGGATAAGTTAAATAATTCTCAATATTGTCTAATAATGATGTAATGTTAAGTAATAGGAGAGTTTTGCAATCCATTTGACTGATATGTGATCATTATATGTTATTCCGAGTGTTTGGAAGTCAGTGACCTATTTTGATCATCAATTAACGAGCAGTAACGAGTATTTTTTGGATAATTATTGAAACATGCGTGCATTCATTATAAATGACACGGAAAAAATATCCAGGTAGTGTAGTATTCATTGCAAAATGCCAGAGGTCACAGATTGTGGCTTCATTGAAGTCCTATCTCCGTCGCGTTGCCATCCTTGATGGACCGAGAGGGTCCTACATGTAATACCATGAGCTTCAGTACGATTGCCATTGGAAATCAGCAACGCAAGTGGCGTAGTGGTCTTCGCAGCGGCCCAGAAAGTCAAAGGTCTGTGGTTCGATTCCAGATCCATCAGAATTATTTCCCATGGCATTTCATTTAAATCTTCGAGTGTAGTCATTTTAATACCGGAATGCAGAATAGTCCCCGACTGTCCGAGAAGAGTGCAGGAATGAAAAACAACGCCCTGCAGCAAACAACCGTCCACCCGCACTCCAAAATGAAAAGACGGGCTGACGTATGCATCAGCACACACGCCCCACCAAATATCACGTCTATCTTCCCAAACAGCAAACGGGCGCGCCCAACTGAGGGAGCGAATGTCGGAATGGATTCACACACCGACGGCCTCTCGCGTGAATAATTCAAAAGTAAAACAAAAGCGCTGCGGTGAGCGTTATCATCCGCACGCGAGAAAAAGAGTGAAGCGACTGTTAAATGCTAAATACGAAAGTAATGCATTCGGCAAAGAGGCGGCCATTACTGTCGCCATGGCGATAAACATTGCGCGAGTTTCTGCGCCTGTTCCCGTTTGTGAATAAACTGTGGAAAAAAATGAAGGTGTTGCGGCGCACTGCTTTCCCTCGCTTTCCTCTTTTTTTTGTGTTTTTTTGAGGATTAGGATTTTCATTTGGTGGGATAAGCGTACGTACATATTGCATTTAAATGAGTGCGCACGGAAGAAATGAAACGAGAGTTGTGACAGCTCATTGCATATCTCCAGCGAACATTCGCAACTGTTGAGCAAAATAATATTAGCATAAAGATTATGATGCCGGTGGTTTCACACCGCCTTTGAGGGCGCGCGCGGGTCATTTTGGCCGATCAAGACTTCTAACCTTACCTCTCTCGTAAATTTGTCCAACTCATTTTCATAATTTCGTGATGTGGAGTTAATAAGTCCATGAATGGGGAAAATCACTTTATATCAATTAAATTTCTGTGAATTTAACCTAGAAAATTTGATGATCATTGTCATTTAGGCAGCCCGCAAAGCAGTCGAAGCGCTTGCCACTAAGAAACGGTATTAAAAGATTTTAAATACTGATCTATCTGTTTTCTAATTTGCTATTTGATCCGTAACAAAGAGAAAACCTCATATCCATGAGAGGTCATAGTTGAAGAACATTTAGGGGTCAAAATGACCCATGGCCGACCCACAGGCATGACATCAATTTGAAAAAAATTGTAAGCAAAATGACGAAACTTTCTTTCCACAATAGTGAAGCGTTGGTTAGTTTACACAAATTCACAAACTTTCAAAGGAACAGCTTCACATGTCACGAGGTCTGAGTCTGTGTTTACATCCTGGCAGCGGCATTTATTTTTAGGGCAACCATTTTGACACCAGCGTAGTGAGGGGTGACTTATTCAGGGAATTGAGCGGGTTATTATTTAGTAGTTAGAGTAGTGACCTTCCACACACTTACTGGTATCAATATTTAGCAGTCTTGCCAAACTTCATCAGTTCGTCATGTTTTGGTCCCTGAAAAAAGAAACATTGATGAATAGTGCCGCAGAGCAAACGGAAAAAAATGTACGGCTTACGTATATCTATTACATATACATTGGGTATCTCTTGGGTGTGATGTTTAAAAACAATAGGGTGACAGAGAATTTAAATGTTGTCATAATTGTATAATAGATCATCGCATTTATGGCGTCTGTAACGCAGATTTCTACTCTGAACCAGTGGAAAAATAACGGACAGAATAAATTCGATGCAGGAGTTTTGGCCGTTGCTGTGTGCAGAGATAGCACACGTCGAGACGTGATCATGGACCGTGAAACAGTGATTGTGCTCTCGGAATATAGCGAATCAAAGGAAGCGAACCGTTCATGCGCGCACGAGTGATATTAAAAAAAACATGCAAACTATTTTTTCTACTTTTTTCATTCAATTATACGCTCATGTGTTACAACAACTTGGTTTAACATTCGCTATTGCTCGTGATATATGCACTGACAAAAGAAGTCGCTAATGCGTGTACATACGCGTCATAATCGTGGATTTTCTTCCTTTCCACTTTGAAATTAACGAATAATGAATATTTTAGACCTTTTTCGCTGCAGAGGCTCTCTGAATCAGGTGTAAATATGTACAATCCCATATGGACGAGGAGTGTAATTCGCCATTAGGCTTTGCCGGGACACGACCCCGGATCTCCCGATTGTCAGTCCATAATGCTACCAATTACCCCACCCAGACTTCTTCTCCCTAATCTCCATTTACTACGAACTGACCCAGGAGGAAGGTGGCTTGATGGTTTTTATGGTAGCATAGCTGACCGGAAATCTTGAGATCCGGGTTTGTAATCCCGGCTGCCCCGAGCGCGTGATTCCTTGCAAAGTTTTATGTTTCATGCAGCGTTTTCAATCTTCAATCCTGAGCAAATCGTATCATTCTCTCCGTCAACTAACATTTTAGGTACGTTAAAATGTTTAAATTTAAAAGATTTAATTATTAAATGTGCGTTATCATCTATTTTCGGTTAAACTTTGACTCGAAGATTGGTTCGTGTAGGCGAGGGTCGAGGTCACCCCGGAAAAAGTCACGGGAGGCACGTGAACTGACGATGCGATGAGTTCATCTTCTAATGCAGGCTATTTCCTTTCCCCAGGCCGTCTCACATCGCGAGGAATTTTGCGAGAGGCTTGATAAGCTTCAGCGGGAGTTCAACCCAAGATCCTTTGACAAACAGCACCACTCCCAACAAACTACACCACAACTGTCTCTATGGCCGTTAAGTCCCTTCCAGCTACACTACTAGAGGCAGGCGATTTTTAATGCCTTTGTCTATTTCCTTATGAAATATCTGACTACTCTGTTCTACTGTATTTTTCTGGAAAATGAAAATTTATCAAGAGTACTTCATTATAGCATTTCATGGCCACTGAGCTTGTTGCATTGGCACTGTCTCTGTTTTTATGAGGCTGCGTAAAGAACGATTCGCATGGCGTTTTAAAATTTAATACAAAATTATTACGACGCCGTAATAGTTTCCCCATAGTTGAAAGCAGTTTTTCCCATTCGGAGATTACCAGTAGCCGTTCTACGTAGACTGGCAACATTGTTTATGGTGGATAGCTGTGCATATAGTAAAACAAATCGAGGCCTTTGGACTTCTTGTTAAATTTCAATTTATACTTATTGTCGGCAATTCGGTCAATTTTTGTACATATACTCTTGGTTATTTTTATCTTCTTTTTGGAATAACTTTAAGATATCATTCGTCTGCCTCTCACCTAGATTAATTTTATTCTGTGATGAAAGAAATTTTCCGCGATCATTAAGAATCTCTGCGTGGGAATTGAACGGGTGTCATTATTATTTAGTCGTTAGAGTAGTGACCCTCTACACACTTACTGGTATCAATACTGCTAGTAAAAAAGAAGCTTATCATTAATTTTCCTGTCCCATGACATTAGTCCATAGTCAGAATGTGAAAGATGGGAAAGTATGAAAAAGCCATTATCGTTAGAAAAATCTCAATAATTTCACTTTGCTACTAAATTTAAGTTTAGCGTTTAATCTGGATGTAAATTCTTTTAAATTTACGTTTATTCCGGAAGTATTTATCGTACTATCACTTTGCGTGCACTCTTTCTCTTTGCTTTGACTTACAATCGCATATTTGCGTCCTATGTCAACTGAACTACAAGGGGAACTTCCCGTGTATCAACATTCGCGTTCATCTCCAGGAATAAATCTCTCCGCTGCAGATATTACCATCCACATTACACAGAAATGCGCCCAAGTTACACTGCAAATCCCTGCATGATTATATCCGCTGTCGCATTGCATGCTATTTCAGCAAGTTATACGACTTTATGGCTCTTGGATTCTCGCTTTATCTCTTCTCTTCAAGTGATTTCTTACATGTATTCCTCTGACATCCAATATCGTGTGTGTTTTCATTCTTTTACGAGGTACACTTCACCTCGACTTAACGACCGAGTCTTATAAGTTTTTTAAATCTTTGAAGCTAGTAGGTACTCCTTGAAACGTAGTTTATGGAACGTAAATCTATTATTCATGTCTGCTAATATCAAAGCCCTGGCATTGTTTGTTAGTAACTTCAATCCATCGTGGCTGAATGTAATGTGTGCCTATCAACCAGGAATTTTCAAAGATCACTTTTTTAGATCCGTTTGCCATGACCTACATTTTGGAAACATTCGGTGCAAGTGATGCAATTTTTGAACCCCCATAATTCCAAGGATTCCGGTCCTTGTGTTTTATTTTTTGAACTATGCAAATAGAGTATTTCTAGGGAAAGGGATCTTGAGTCATCTTCAGATTAGGTGATTTCTTTGACTACTGGGAAGCGTGGGCGAGGTGCCACCAATGATACTTACTGTAAAAGTGTAAATTCAAAGTGTAACAAATTATTTCAATATGAATCGCCTGAATGTATGATCTAAAGAACGCTACGTCTATTCAAAAGCATACTTAATCAAATGCTCAATCACTTACATGAATGCAAGTTTTATGGTAGACTTTAAAAATGTTTATCGCAAACGTCCGCCATGGAAAGTTTTGGAAATTATGTAGAATCATGTTAATTCCCTTCATTTTTCAGATTCACAGACACGTCTTTATATTAATTATGCAATGCTTCAGAAAATATGAATCTTGGATGGTAAGCATATTTTTTCCGATCGGTATGTATCTTATCGATGGTTTTTCGCCGTTGGTCATTGTACTCTACGTATTCGCGAAAAGTGCAGGAAGCAGGAAGTAAAATCTTTCCTCGAATTCGCTGGCATGCATAATTGATGCTGCTGGTTATGAGTCCACGCCGTGTAATTCACTACCTATGGCGGAATTTGTATTTTTACAGATAGAATGAAAGACGTTTGGCCGTTTTGAGAACTGGAGGGGTTGTACAATCAAGATGGGAGACTATCTAGGGTAATTCACAAAATGTTCCATTTAAACCAACCTTGACGGGTGCTTTATTTCATTAAAAAGGCAATATTTATATTTTCGGATGCCTGTGCAATTTAATGCGAATTCTGCAGCCAGCTCGTTGAAGCATACTTAATGGCGGCTGAAATGAATTATAATATGCGATCTGCGTTGTTAGGCACTCTTCTCGCTTGTCGATAGATGTCGCGTCGTTCGCAGGAAACTGTTTACGGCCATCTTTATGGCTCTCTTTCAAGTGCCTCCCAATTCCTAAGGTGGCGCGACGCTCTAGATGACGCGATAAGAGGATTTTTCTCTTTGCCGGCGGGACACTCTTCTCAGCGAAGGAGAGATTAAGGAATAAAGAATTAACCGGTGAAACGACGGCCATATCATGCTTTTAATCTCCCTCTACGCTTTAGGACCTTGGCGTTGAAGGTAAGCTTTGTGACACCATTTTCCAGGGTCGTGTCAAGACGGACTTAAAGATCGCGTTCAGGAAATCACATGTGCCTAGATACTACCTATATGTTTAAAATTTTATCCAGATATAATGAAGATAATATTTTTCAACTTTTTAATAAAATGCCATTGAGGTATTATGCAAAAAAGGGGCTGACAATTCAATTTTAACTTGCATTTTACCTAGCGAAATTAAACGAAAAAATCTATGCTTATCATAACGTAAAAGGATATGCATAGTTCCAACTGTTAGCTAAAAAATGAACCTTAAAGGGGACTAGCAAGAGAAATATAATTGATGAATATACGGCGGATCTACGGAGACATAGTGGGATGAAATAATAGATATCTTCTTTGATGATAGATTGTGAAAGTAAATACAAATGGAGATTTATTCGATTCTAAAGTCAAACACCTTGCTAGTTAATAAAGGGTAAGTATAGAACGTAGGTTTCCGCGGCGATGGTCTGATCTCTGCATTTCTTCATGGTTTTCTTCCGAGTCAGCTTGTTTAAAGACAACAGTTTCGCTGGTTATCCTGCCTTTAAAAAATGAGAAATATGAATGCTCTTGCATGTAGTAAGCAGGCTGACACGGAAGAAATAAACCCCGTATGGCTAAGTATACTAGGTAAATTGGGAGATTTTTCTCAGACGTCATTAAATACATTATTTTTACCGACGTATTATGTTGGACGCGATCACGAGAAGAAAATAAAGGAAATAGCCTGCAAAACGGAGAGATTTGAAATGCCAGTCTTCCCTCGCACTATTAAGGATAGTCTCTCGATTTATAAAATTTATGGCGTCAATCGCTAGGACGACGCTTCTTGCGTGTTTTTATTTTTCCGTTGTTCTTACCTTGCATGCATTTATGATAGGAATTACTCCCCTTTAGCAATTTTTTCCTTTGCTGAATATACTCGTATATTTATCTATAATTACGCGTAGGATATTTATGGCCGTGCGGCGTATATGAGGGGATCCTTTTGCATTCTGGTGATTGATCACCCCCTGCCATGCACCATAGATACGGTTCGCAGGGTATCATGTAGATTTTGATGTTAGTAGCTCGTGTTGAATACCCTCTGACATAAGAATCGCTGCTTGTATGGAGAGAGAGTGAGAAAAGAGCATATGGACAACTAAAAGAAGCGTCTGATGCCAAGCATTTGAGAAAATGGGCGAAACGTAAAATAATACGGGGATATTGGCCAGCATGGGAGTGTGGAGTACTTTCTGAATGTCTTTGATTTTCTCCTTTGGAAAATTTAGTTTCTTCCCAGCAAATGAACATGCCACTTGAAATCTTGCGGACCAATTAATCCAATTTCTAATTATCTCATTTCCCCGAAAAATTGGAAAATATTATTGATTGTTATTTGAATCGGCTCTTTCACGGGTGCCAACTTTCCCGAGATACAGGAATGTGTTGTGAATTGGATCAGTTGGCATCCTTTGGACGATCCGAAAAAAGAGAACCAGTCGCGTTGACTTCCTTGGAAGTCATTGATCCTATTGGAGTGAGAGAGAGGGATGTTGGTCTAATACTGGACTGATATAAAAAGAAGCGATGGAAGAGTGGACAATGTCCAGACATCCTCGAGAATTGTGAGAAGAGGCCAGATGGGAGATATGGGGGGAGAATTCGGGGGTGCGTGTTTTTTACAAGTGTGAGTTCGTGGGATATTGACCTCTCTCTGTCTGTCTCGCCCTTGTGATGCTCTCAATTGGATTGAGAGATACACTTCTTACAGTGCCCAATCAATCCCACGAAAATACCCTCTTCAGAATTCCAAGGCCGATGTGCGACCATAAATGCTCAAACTGGACTGTCGACGTCACAGCAGAGTCCTTAGGTGATCCATGTAACTACTTACGAATCAGATTGATTGTTATCAATTTCTTTTTGTGGAAATTCATTGTATTAAGATAGAGACATCGGCAGTGATTTTCCACTCTATTTAATTCGCTCAACCGGTTTCAACGTGTTCACATCATTGCCTAGACAGCTCTCATTTTTTTTTAACCCTTTCCAGTCCAAAATTTGCAAATGTAGCAACAAAATTTATTTTTTGTTCTGAAAGGACTTTGAAGGTTTTACATATGTGTGCAGTTAACATTTTATCCGTTCAAATATAATTTGAGACGAAAAATCAGATTTGAATTCCAGTTGAAATCAGTGGCCTTTTCGAAATCATTGATATTCGTTCCAATTGATGTTTCATTTTAAGAGTGCATAGGTTTAAAACAACATTAAATGAGTAAATAATGTACCAATAACCTTGTTAAATCATCAATTTATTTAATGCAGCAAAATATTTTCACTTCATGTGGATTACATAACTTTGTACATGAAATACAGATGAAAAATACATCAATTTACTTGAAATTGTTTGAAGCAGTTTTTTTCATTGGAGAAACACGGTGGCATGTTGCATTTTTCGAGTGTAACTTTTTACACACAACTTACACCCCAATTCGGAGACATCCAGAAGAATAATGTTCCCAATCGATAAATGGCGTTTTATTTACATGGATAACCTTTTTTAAACTGTAGGCTATTCATAAACTAAATTTAAAAAAATGTTTATTATTAACTGTGGCAGAGAACTCAGTGTATGAATAAAATAATAGCTTTTAATATATTTTAACCTTTCTTTCATGGAATTGGAACATGCTGACTTTCGAGGGAATCAATTGAATATATTTCGACAAGTGTGCAAGTTGACCCCGTCTAACGTCTGCGATGTTTTTTCGAATCGATTGAGTTTTAAAGTTAAAGTATCGAACAGAGATCAATTTGTGCAATCATTTTGGTGCGGATATGTTTTCTCCTGGAATCGTAATGAAATATGAAATAAGATCCTCTTCGATTATCTTCGTTTCGATATAATATCACGAACTCGGAGTCGCGATTTCTAGAGATGAAGCATTTTGAAGCGATTCCGACTGATTCACGATTTGATTTGACCCATTGTGATATTCGGGTGATCTCTATCTACGCTCTTTTGTGTTGTTCCGTTTAATCTCCCACATAGTGCGAAATATCCGAATTGACTTATACGTCTGACGAATGAACGTGAGAAAAAATCAACTTGTGGTGGAAAGATTGCGCGTACTTCGCGTAAAAAAAGCAATGAATGGCGACACAACCATGTAATATTGGATCAAAGGTATCCCCAGCTTAATGCTTTGGCAGTTAACTAAGGACTCATGTGATAAATAATCCTTGCTATTCAAAAATTTTTTTGCCCAATTGAAATTTAATTTTACCCAATGTCAGGAATGTAAATTTCTTGTTTAGGCCAAGACCTTTCTGCGGATACCTCTAACATAGTACGCTTAGTCACGCAATAGAAAGTACAAGTAAATTTCGTAAAATAGTTTCATCTTTCATCTGAGGATATTCCTCCAAGTTAGCAGAATTTCTTAAGCCTATGCTTTTTTTCAACTTCTCATCCAATCTACTTTCATTCTAGCTACTCGTAGGATTTTGTATTATTGGAAATATAGAACTGATATAGTGCTTCTATGTTTCAAATTCCTCATTTTCGCCGTATTCATTAAAATTATACACCATAAAGCCCCTTAACGACCACTCATTCATTCATTATCTCAGTCATACAAATGTTTGGGGTGAATGATAGGAGATACGACAAAAAGTCTTATGAAGACCCCCTCTAAAATTGTCTGAAACCCCAGGAAAAAAAATGAAAATAATAAATTTACAATTATTTATGTGTCTATTCATATAAAATTGAGTATGGGGATTAGTTCAAAAAATGGCCACCAAATTACAATGGCAGCGCGGCAGTCATACAAACAGGCAGAGTCCTCTAGATTGCTCTCTCAACACTACTCTCCCAGTAGTTATTATATGGCAATATAGAGGACTCTGACAAACAGGTAAACAAACCTTCCTTAAAAGATAGGTAGGTAAAAATGATTTTACTTTCATTCTTTGTGATGGCGATGACCTTTTATTTTTCTGTGCGTCCTTTTCTGTTACTAACATTTTTAATGTGCAATGTTATCCCTGAGCTGGTGCATCAATGGCAGTGAATAATGGAATATGGAGGATAAATGGGATTATAGAATCGAAAGTGTGGTTGTTATTAATCCCATAGTTAACAAGTGCACATAATGTAGTGCCTCTCTTGTTGCAGATACACGATTGCAGTAGAAAGATATCTAAACTACCTTTCCTCAAAAGATAGGTAGGTAAAAATTATTTTTAGCGTATTATTTTTCTTTACGTTCTTTTTCTGTTACATATTTTTAAAAGTGCAATTTTATCCGTGAGCTGGTGCATTATAGGAAGTGAATAATAGAATATGGAGGATGAGTGCAATTATATGTATTTCTTATTCAATTATTTATCTTACGAAAAGCACGTTTCATTGAGTGACTAAGTTATTTAGCTTAAATATATTCTAAATCATGACATTTATGATGCCTTGTTTATCAAAAGTTGTCATCTGCACCTCACCAGATGATTTAATGTCCCGTTATATTGGATATTAATGCTGTAAGGAGATGTTTGTGTATACCGACTCATTAAAAAATGCATAGAGGTTTTCCCGAAGTGGTATCATTCGCGATCCTGACGAATAATCTTTCAATAAAATCGTCATTTCTAAATTCGTTATACTAGGCCCAATTCATGCTAAGGATCTCCACTTGGTGCACTTTCTCTAGATATTGATATTTAGTTCCTACGTAATTCTATTGCGTGTATCGTCCTCTCTTAAGCTTACGTAGGGGAACTGCAGTCATACCTTATTCCTATTTCAAGAATTTGATTGAACGATGTGAAAAATAATTAATAAACGTGTTTTTAATATTTATCATGACAACCGATTAGCTTGGTCTATAGAGTCTGTTATGACGCGTCGGGGCCCCGTGTTCAGTACCCTATGCAGGCACATCTCTTCTCCGCTTTTTTGTATTTATATTGAGGTAACCTACATTGAACAACTAATTTTATGATTTTCAATCAGAGCAATGTTTTTCTGGGAGGAAATTCTTTCATATGCTTGCGCTACGTCGAGTTTATTATGCATTTGGTCTTTGTTGTTTTATCGATCTGATGGGTGCGATGTTGATATTATTTATCAAACTACACTTATCAAACTTGTTTGTTAGAAGTAACAGAAGTACTATTCAATACTATATGAATCCAAATTGCGAAGAGTTCGATCAGAAACTGGTATTTCTAACTATGTTTTTTGCAGTGTTTACTCGCTTTCTGTAATCATTTGTCAATTAAAATGAAGTTTACTATAGTTCATTGTATTTCGTAAATTCGTTATTTTATGATATTAAGTAGGTATAAATTGAGTGTTACAGGGGAACATGCTCTCAACGTTATTTTGTATTTGAATTGAGTAAGTTAGAAACTCTGTCAGACTCATAAAAATCCATTTTATTTTTGTAGTTCCTCAGAAAAACGTTCCTCTTCATTAATACTTTATTTTCATCTTGTAAACCACGTACCATACGCTCGTTTTGCTTGAAAGTGGAAATATTACTTATATCTAATCTAGCCAATTGAAAAGTATAAGATCCGTAAGTAACAAGCGGCATACAAAAAGTATAAGACCTTCCATAGCGACCAAAACAAGGCCGAAGGCCTTTTTCGGAGAGCAAAGCGAGTCCTTACTTATATTTCACTCAGTCACTCAGTGATCCATCCTGAAGTCTGATTTGTTTACCTTAGGGTAGACCTCTACCCACACTGAGCCACAGGCCAGCACACAGGAAGCGTGGAGTGGCCACCTCGCACCTCAAGGAATTTAGCATTTTATTTTATAAAGTCATGAGGAATTATTTGGTATGTATCCCAAATCTAATTTTCAGACGATTCAAAATAGACTGTATGCGAGTAATTCTCATTGGATTAGTTTTGCCCAGTTAAAATGAATTTTTATTCAATTCCTGAAATTTATATTACTAGTCTCAGCCATAAAATTCTCTAGTTTGTTTTTACATTAAATGGAGGAACCTTTCTAAGTTCCTTATCGCTTTTCGCTAGTGTAATGGTATACAAATATACCAACCCAGTTTTGTCATCTTTGCCTCCTAAATTGTATATTTACATCAAGGATGGGTTTCAGAAAAATTCATTTCCATCGCCAACGGTTTTTTCTCGCCTAGAATCGATTTGAGAAGTCATTTATTGAATGGACGAATAATGAAGCATACGAAGACGGATAACGTTCTTTCGTCACGTGATATCCTGATCTGTTTTGGCCACGAAGGGCGTAACTTTGCGGGCCCGTTTTGTGCCAGCCGTGTAGATAATGAGAGATAGGATTATGTGTTAATGCAATTGGAATTCACGACTCCAAAAATAAAAGTTTCGTTTTGCCAAGGCGAAAGAAGCGACTTTTTTTATAATGACTGTTTTTTTAGATTTTTATGTCTGTGGTATTTTTATGAGTCAATTAATGGAGATAATTCTCGCTGATAAGGAAGGGAATGGTACTTGTGATAATTCTAGTTTTCTGGGACTCCCATAAACCACAAATAAGGCGCACCAAACTTATATATATGTATATGGTATGAGATTAGTGTTTCAGTCAAACATAAGCACTAGAAATACATATTTGTTGATGATATTAATGTTATGCTATCCTATGAAGTGCTCTTCAAAGGCCACGATTTCAAGGCAATGAATTTGAGGGATACTTTCCTACCAACAATAGTATAACAGCATCCCATCCAAAGGAATAGGAAAGTCTATATCAAGTCTATGTCGTTCACCTTATTAAAATATATTTCACTGCGCTTTAATATATGCGTTATTAAATAAATTTCTATTTTCCTACTCAAGGTTGCAGCGTAGCGCTGTAACTTTTTTCTCCCAGCGTTGCAATTTGGGATAATTTCATAGCGTATTTTGGGATAATTTCATCGATGTGCCATGAAATTTGAAATCGGCTAATACAACTAATTCCTTTCCTCCATATTACGTCGATTTTAAATTAATAGGTATTATTCAGAGGCATGAAACTCTTGGCAATTTTCAATTCAAAGCTTAATTAGAGTTAAATTTTGATTTATTTTCAACTTTAGGTGGAGTTTAAATTGTTATTCGGTCGTTAAAACTTCAATTCGACTGAGACTAATAATCGCTTTAAAGAAGCTTCATATATTAGCCTCCGAACATTTTTTTCTCCAAACATCACATCGTGGTCCCAAACCCTGTCTCCTACGGTCGCTCTTCGACGCAAAAAAGATTCACTTTATGGAAATCTCTTTCACGATGACTTTTTAAAATTCATATAATATCGTAGACCATTCATAATATCTCTGATTTTGACATTTCTGTGATTCAATTTCTTTGGATACCATAGTTTGGCATCTTTGTCCAAACTAGTTTTCGAGACAATGTTTGCTCCCTGTTGATGGTATCTCTTAAACCGAAAGAAATGCCTGCCGCCGAATAAAATTGGGAATGGAAGATTCTGAAACTTGTGCTATTCTTTTCAGAAATTCTAGCACTTTTGGGTCAGTGGTGAATAATGAGAAATTGGAATGATGCTTAAGAGTTTTGATGTACTTGTTATGAATACGTTCATCACTGCTTGTCACGGCTATTCATCATTTTTAATATTTTCACGGCAAGCCGCATTACTAATTAGCAGTTGAATGTTTGAAAAATACATGAAATAAGACAAAATGCAACAGCAATATAAAAACAAACAACGAAGAACCCAATGGAAGGAGGAAAGCGTAAAAGGATGTGACATGGCCTGTTTGGTGCAATAGTTCCATGATAAATAAAATGGATCGTTGGAGGAAGGAAGTGAATTTAGAAGGGAGAAGAGGCGATATAAATGTGAAGGGCGATTGTTTAGAGACATCAATGGCAGAATTGGAAGATGTCAGAGTTGGGAATGCGAGCGAGTTGGAATTCTAAAGTTGAATAGAGAATGGAGTTCAGGGTGGTCATCAGTCGAGTTTATAGAGTACTGTGAAATAATTTTAGATCAATTTTATGCCTAAGGTTCTGTAGGTAAGATATGGAGAGAGAAGATATCACGGTATCAGCTACACTTCCAAAACTAAACTACTACTTGCACGACGGTGCTATAAAACCGGTCGAAAATATCATATCGCGGTCCCCACCCCAGCCCTAAACAGTCGCCCTCGGCAGAACAAAGGTCCGCTTTACGAAGATCGCTTTTACGACGGCCTTATCTAAGCCTCGCAGTCCATTCTTTACCTCTCTCTTTTTCTTTCGTCACTAATGTGATTCCATTTCTCTTAGAAAAATGGATTGACTTTTGTGTCCAAACCAGTTCTCGTAATAATAGTCTCCTCCCATTGAAATACCTTACTCCAAAAGACATTCCCACAATCAAGCTGGAATAGGAAGTGAGGTACTACATGAAAATCGCTCTATTATTTCTTTTAAAATCTATATACTTTTGATTGGGTGATAAATGATGATAAAAGAGAGCAATTTTTTATGAAGAAAAGTCTGCTTCACTTTTATTGATTAGTCCATCCCTGTTCGTCATGGGCATGCTTTCATGTCGCGTGGTACTTGGTTCAGGTGATTTTCCTATCGATTTGGAATCGCCAAAATGCCCGACTCACTTCATTTACATACGCTCTGCTTTCCGTAAAATCGTAATTTTTCGCAATTCCCCTTTCACAAAAAGCCGAGATAATCTGATGCATGGCTCGAGAGCCTAAAACGTTTTGGTGAAATGAGGCGGGCTTTTCGGGGTAAAATCCTATGCGCATAGTCTGCAGGGCGTCCGATTTCGATCTGGAAATAACACCGAATTGCATGCTTCACTTATATCAACAGCGTTTGGGGGAGAACATTCGGCGATCGTATCTGCCGAGGCGAAGTAAGAAGCGACGCTATATCATCAGTGCTGTTCTCCGTCCGTAATTTCCAAGTAATGATATGAGGCTGTAGTGTAAATAGGGTGCGTGCCTTTTTCAAATGAGAAATAATAGTTGCGTGTGGTGATTGCTCCAGTGAAATGGACTAAGGAGAAATTTCCGTCCTCCTAAATGCTCAATTAATGGCAAACTCATTCCATGTAGTTCGCTTCCAATGGCATTGCTTATTATACCCCTTGGTCCCACTTGTATCTACATACTTACACGCATCCAACGGCGTGTGGCAGTGGGTGAGAGGAGAGGAGCTATTAATGAAAATAATGAAATAAAAGGATGAAATAAAAAGAGATGGATTTGTTTGACCATCGCAATCCTCCCACCCCATAGTATGCATTTAATTCATTTTTTTGAGAGACGAATTCCTACATCCATCCGTTGGAAAAAATATCTCTATAATTAATTTATCTTTTCCGTCGGACGCTCTGAAAGGTTTGAAAATTCGTAATTGCTCGAGAAAACTAAGCCTAGCACTTGACCTCAGAGTCTCTTGTGGCTCCCAGCCTAATTAATAAGAGTGTCCTGTTGACCTCCTCGTCCTTGTGCAGTCGAGGCTCTAATCCCTATTTTTGCTCGTCGCTCACTTAGACTCGAAATCGAAATCGCAAAGATACAGAGAGAAGGAAGAGGAAGGGAAAGGAGAAGAAAGTATACATAATGGAGTAAACGCAGAAGAAAAGCTGGAATGAAGGAGATGAGGCGGACGAGGAAGCAATTGAGGAAACAACAAGTAAAAACGGAGCAGCGGACGCGATGTCGCAAACGATGACTCATGCCGTGCGAATTCTCTCCTCCTCGCTCCGGTCTTGCTTTGCTGTTTATTTCGTATGTTGCGATACATCCCTTCCCTCAATGAAACGTCCTCCATAAACGATTTATTGAACGGGAACACTAAAGACGTCACCAACTAATGGAAAGTGGGAATCATCTAGTTCTTTTTCATTGGAAAACTTGCGTGAGAATGGGAGTTTTTCACGGTGAGTTATTATTTACCTCCATCTGCCGAATTCTATTTTCTTTTCATTTGCATGAGTGCGTTTTCTGTTATTGACATTATTGCTTCCTCGAGTCCTTCTTTATCCAACTCCTCTTCCATCATTCCTTATTCGCATCCATTTCTCTCCTTTCTAACCCTTATCCCTTAGGATGTGTAAGGGGTCATCCATTAATTATGTGAGGCATTTAGAGGGGTCAAGCCGATTCTCACCCAATCTCTCAGGGGCACTGACAAGTATCACGCAATTTCTTCCCGCAAGAAGCTGTAAAATGTTTTTCTAGACTACAAAATTAGCCATCTTTAATGCAAGTCTGAGCTAATCTTACATGAAAGTAAGTAAAGAAATTGTTTTTTATAATAAATCCAACGCAATGAAGCATATTACATTAACATAATTACACTGAAGATACGCACTTTGAACTATCTCACGTGAGATTCGAGGGGGTGAAGGGGTCGAGCAAAATCTCACGGTATCTCACTACGGGGGAAGGTCCAAAAATCACCTCTTGTAATTAATGGACGTCCATAAATTTGTGTTGTACTGCTCATGCACACTGTTCACGAAGCAATGTGCCACTCGTGCTATTGTTATATTGGATAGTATCAATAGGTTCGGCGGTCTATAGAGAGTGCATTTGCTTGGATTTGTACTCTTTCCCTTTGTTTCTATGTATGGCTAGATTTTCAATTGTTAAGAATAAGTAACAGCTATTTTCTCATGGGCCAGCGGCTCACGATAGTAAATGAATCATAATCATTCTCCTCCTATTCCCTCTCCTTACCATATCTTTCTCTGGCAATACTTTCTGCTATATCTCTGTTCCCTTGCTGCCATATTCGCTTTATCTTCACCTGTCTTCTCTCCTCTTTCCTCCTTCTCGACGCGATAGCAGTAAACACCGCCCACCCTATCACGCTGCCATCACCATACAATTCCCCTTTTTGAGCTGACGGAGCGCAGAGACATCTGGCGATGGGATCTCGAGATAACAACCCCTCCCCTCCCCCCTCTCCGCCATTTCCTCCGCAGGACATCCAGAACAGATAGAAAGACTAGATAGTAGGCCGAATGGAGGCGATCTTCCCAGACGGACGGAGACTTCCCCGCTTCAACTAGCCTAGGCACACTGACCTAAGCCGCGTCTCAGAACACGTCTGCTGATGCACGACCCAGAAACACTTGAACAGCTTTCTTCTTTTTCCTTAATTCTCGTACTTTAGTCCACAGTACACTGTGTGTTGCCTGGTGATGAATAAATAAATTTAAATGAAGCTTATTATTAAAGAGCTCATGATACGAAAAACTCACAATTAACTCAATTAAAATTAGTTGGCACTTTGCCACAAATACTTGGCATAAGTAAGTATCCGTGGATCGCTGCTAGTAAGTTTGAATTCATAAATGTGCTGGAATTAATCCAGATTTAGCTTGGAACTACTCTCTATTCTTATCATTTACATCAAGTGAAAAAATTATACAATGAAAAGTGCTCATTGTCACAAAAATATCAAAATTAGTGCAGAATTACAACAGAATAGAAATCATAATAATCTTATTGAAACTCAAATCAATTCACAAATCAATCCATTGCTATGAGTTTTATGAACATATGAAATATTCTCCTGCAAACACAACCAGGCTCTCAATTTTCCGAGAAACCTGGATCCATACCCAATTTCTGTCATATTCTTCGGGAGTTCTGACAAATTTAAGGGGCATTTTATCGGTATGAATGTTGAATAACTTCAACGTTAGGATTTGGAACGATGATGCCTTATCTTACTTCTACATAGGCGTGGTTTATTTCTTTTACCTCCGCCATAAAAAATATACTGAATACTGACAACAGAAAAATGTCGCAGAAGACAAGTTTTAATCCTTTTGAAAAATGGGAATGAGGAGGTAGTTCTTGCGGTTCGGAGAATAACTGTGAGTAAAGATAAACAACGGAAGTGACATATCGCTGTAATCAAACGCTTCTTTTCGAATCAATGTAACGGCTCTCTTCCGAATACCCAGTATCAACCCATCGGATGATAGCGCTGATTTTCCGTGTGCTAGGTAAATGCAGGTGCGCAAATTCGATGTTTCCCTGTTTGTCTGCGAAATCGTTCATCGGCATGTATGCTCAGCTTGGCCGACAATCGCGTCTTCTTCGCTCTTCTGATCATTTCCTCTGGAGCAATGCCTGCACGCACACGCGGGTCTTTTATCACGTCTTTACACTAAAGCACACTATAAAGTTCAAGGAGAACGGTAAAAAATAAAACAACGTATTCTTAATGAGCGCATGTTACGAAAAATCTCATAATTAGGTAAAGTAAAATTTACTAAAACCTTTACCCTTAAGCCTGGCATTAGTATTTGTGGAAAATTGCCGGAAAGTTTTAATTTATAAATATGCTGCGATTCCTCTTTATTGAGCCTGTATCAATTTTTTAAATCGTTTATTTGACTCCAGAGAAATTAAAAGGATAAACGCAAAATATGAGTTTATTCGTGAAAACGAAGTCGGAGATTTCGGGCATAGAAAATTTCATGTTACCAGTGTTGTCTCTAAAATTATTATCTTAAAATTCTTGTATCAATATTTTATTTGACTCTTCTCATTGAGATGGTGGTTTCTTTGGCGGTAAATTTTCCATGCATCGTTTAATTAAATTTATAATGTCTCTGTAAGTGTTTAAAAGATTCTTTACGAGTCAATGCAACCGAACTCTTCCGATCAGTATGTGCCAATCCATCGGGCGATGAAGTTTGTTTTCCTTTTCAGAGGTCGATAGATTTTTTTTTAAGTTTTCCGTTAGTCGTCAAACACTTTCATGGGCATGTAATGGCGACCAGGCGAACCGACAATCTTGTCCGCAAACAGTTCTGGTGATCGCCTCTATTTCCTCTCGCACTCACCGACAGCCAGTGTGTATGTGTTAGTGATACCATTCCCCTCTTCCCCCCCCCTCCCCTTCGCTTCCCAGCTCGCTGCCTTATCTCCATATCGCTTCCATTTATCTTCCCCGAGTTCCCGCACCCCTCCCACTTCCCCTCCCCTCATTTCCCCTCCCCCTCCTCTACCCCTCCCGCCCTTTCCAAGCAGAACACGTCCGCCCAACTCGCAACCAGACACTCAGTCGCGCACGTTGCCTCACAGGGAGAGGGCTGGCTCATCGCCCGAACACACAGTTACCATTTACGCGTTCTGCTTACGCATCTCCGTCGTTGCTTGCCTTACCTCTAAACACGCGTGATCGTATATCCCAGTGCTGCTCACGCCTCCTCCAGTGTCTCAAACGATCGTGCTCACCTCGACACGGTTGTGATCTTTCTCTCCCGAAGGATTATCGAGGGTGCGAACCACACGACGACTGCGTTTTGCCTTCTGATCCCAGCCACCACAAAGACCCGCGCATCATGCTGCAGTGCTTCGGACGCAAATGCATGTACGACACAGTATGTTGACGTCAGCCCTGCAGTGTATCAACTCAAGACTAATCGAAATGATATTCCATTGTGATCGCTCGGCGACAACACCGAACTAAGAAATTCCATTAAATCTTCCATGCAAATATTGTTTCAGCAAATTCCTCGTGGCGTGTAAGGAACGGAATAACATCGGCGACATCTCAGAGAGTTAATTTGTGGGATGGGTTGTGAATCGAATATTGCGCTCTCTTCTCGATCGGCATTTGCCGTGTACATATTTTGATCCGTGTGCGCAAGTGTAAACAACGCAGCGACGGAGACATTGTTTTGTCTTCTTCTGCTCGACTCATCAAACTGCCGCACTTTCACGCTTCCCGTTCTGTCGCTTCAGTCGCTTCAGCGTGTCGGTGAAGTTTGTGTTCACTGCGATAGAAAACGCTGGATTTTGCTTTCTTATTTGTCGATATACACATACATTCGGTGTGGAGTGTGAATTGTTACATTGAAGGTGGAAATCACGCGAAGGACAGCCAAAATTAACCATATATAAGTAACTTTAAGTTAAACTTAATTAACAAATTATGTATTAGCACACAGGACGAAGTTAATGAAGAAAAGGATAAAATATTGGAGACGCATATGTAAGCAGTGAAAGGTTAGGCTGGTCGTATTTGTAGCGCCCTCGTCATACCAATATTACCAGTGTTTATTCAAACGCGTGTGCGCCAATGTGAACAACGTGACAGTGTTTCGTTTCCTTCTCTGCTCGTTTTATTCTTGTGATTCCACAAATGCCAATTTGCCGAGTGGTCACTCCGCTATAAATCAATTGGATGTGTGTGTGTGGAGTATGTTGGATTATTGTGATGTTCTGACTGGCCCGCACCACGGCGCACCTCTTGATGCGCGACACCCGGTGCAGTAGTGGAGCGGCACGCGGAGTGGTGCGGCTGAACGCATTCCGAAGTGGTTCCCTCAGCACCATGGCGCTCTTGGGCGTCGTCACACTCAAGGGTGAGTCAAGAGTCTCTGGTGCGATCGTAGAAACGTTTGATTTTTGACCCAAATCTTCCGAAGTGAGTGAACAATGCTATAGTGCTCTCACAACTCTTATCACAATCTAGAGAGGATGTGGTGTACAACGTCCTGGCCTCTCATCCTGGCCTTTCATTTGTTAAATATCTTCTACTATGCTATCCATCTACCATTTCTTCGGTCTTATTCATCCCTCTGGGTCTATCTTATTTATTTCTATATTTTCCCATTTGCCCGTAAACAGCATCAAGAGACCTTTACTACAGAGGATTAACAAAGCACGTCACAAAAATCCATGCACTGGATAGGGACCACCTACCCAGGCGGGATTCGAACCCGCGTCCTACGGTTTGGCAGGCGAGGACTTTAAATCAACGCCACCTAGGCCGGCAAGGCTAATTTACTAATTTAGGTTATATTTCGTTATTTACCGCTCCATATTTCCTTATCCTTCTATTTAATGCTTGCTTCCCAATCGAAGTTATTATGTAAAGGCCCTTTTACACGGGGAACGGAATTGCGCAGGTTAGAGGTACATTAATTTCTAAAATGGCGTGGAATTGCGCGAATGCATGAATGAAATTAGTAGAGGGACTATTTTGCCATCACTCGACCAGTCATTCTCACATGCGTTCTAGCAATTCACCACTTTACACGACGCAATTTTGACTGCGCCTTCGTACACACGGCAGATTGTGCTAGTACGTGTCCCGAGTAAAACCGTCTTAAGCACCTTAACAACCAATGTTTTAGGGTCACTAGCCGACGCAAATCTGAGGTCGGACCCGTAATCGCATAGAGTAATTTCAAGCTACTAAATGCCGCTGAAAGTAGTGAACAGCGAGCCATAAAACAACGACCTTAATCAGTCACTGTTTGTATTATGCCTCCGATAATTTCTGAACTTGTTGAACAAATAGAAAACTGAGATGCAACGCCATAAGGCTATAAATGTCTTCGCATTGGCGTCGTCAGTGAAATGAACGAAGGTGTGAATTGGGAATAGTGTTCAGGATCACATTCGAGACTTCCACAATATTCTCCTCTTGCCCACGTGTTTCATCGGATCAATGGCGGCTTTCGCATGTCTTTTGTTTTCGTCGCTCAGCTGTCCCCTCGAAGTTTCGTGGCTCTTCTCTTCGTTTGAACACGACCTCCGCATTTTCCCAATTCATTAATTAATTCTGTCCGTTGCTCCAATTTTTCTTCGCTCACCTTTTATTTCGATCGAATTCCTTGTTTGTTTGATTGATTGATGAGGCTGCAATCAGGAGTTTCCCTTCTTCCTGTTTGTTCGCTCTAATTCAAGCGAATCATCGGAGCGATTGAAGTAGGATTCGATTTTCTTTTTTCTCGCACTGATTGGTGGGTGTTTCCGCGTACCGTTCATAAAATGGGAATCGCTTTCTACGAATCGAAACGAACTAGAAAAGTTAACTTGCACTCTTAAAACGTGACCCATGCTTCATGTCACACCATTTTGAGTTGGTATACACGACCCCTGTGTGAAAATGCGATTTTTGAAAGCATGTTTGAATACTGGCGCTGAGAAAAATTATTTTTATTGATAGTTCGGGTGTTTGTCATAGTCGATAGTTTTTCCTCGATTATTATTCATGTGAAATTCCTTATTGTGCTATTATATTCTTAGTGGTGGAGATACATGTACAGAAGTCATTGGGTAAAGCTGGAATATGAAATTTTTAAAATACTGGCAGAATAAATGCATTTTTGACGAAAAATTCATTTATTGCGTTAGTTCTAAGTTAATTTTAATGTGAAAGTTGATTTAATACCACTTCAATAAGATTTTTCACCAAATTGCCAAGTGCTCATCCTCTATATTTCTTAACTAAAACTCCTGCACCAAAATAATAGTTCAATTTCTTTTCCTAATATTATTTCCTTATTCTGAATAGGATAAGGAAGTCCACGGATGGAGAGAGTTCCTACAGAATACTTCGTAATAATACTCCATGCAAACCTACATGCATTAGCCAACCATGTTATGCATTGCTTGAATACTTCCATCGCCTCCTGCGATCTCTTCTCCGATGAACTCTCTTTCTGTCTTAGAGCGCAGGGCGTCCTCTTCCTCTCTCCACTCCTTATTCCGTCGACTCCTCTCCGATATCGCTTTAATGGCGTCTACTCACCCCTATGCTCGTACATTCCCGCATTTCCCTTCCCCCCTCCCATCGTTTATTATTTTTATCCGTCTTTATCGGCGCAGCCGTCTTATCTCCGGCGTCCAAACCCTCTCACCGACCCCCCCTTCCCCCCCCCCCCTGCCCCTCCTCCCACCCTTATCTCCAGCTGCGCCAAGAGAACAGGGGGGTGGGGACCTCCTCGCCATGGAAACAGCCCACTCTGCACCCAAAGAATTCTCTCTCTCCCTCTTCCTCTTTCTATCGTCCTCACATCCGGAGAACCGATAAGACGAGTTGCACATCTATGTATGTAAAACAAAGTCGTAAATCATGTTAGTCACACCACTCATAACTCAAGAACGGCTGCACGGATTTTAATGATGTTTGTTTTTTTTTTGGATTCACCTCAGTCAAGAATAGCAGAATAACTATTGTAATATCATAGAAGTTCACTGGAAAAATTAACCTTGATATTGGGGGTATTTCTGTTAGGAGTTGGTAACACTGAAAAATCTGCCAACTCGGTCAAAACTACTACCTAAATCATGTTTTTTGTTTTTACCAATATAATGAATGAGCTTTGCAACAGTATTTCCAACATAATTATACATTGAGAAATCAACTTGAGTAAATTCAAGCTAAGCCCAGCTCGAGTTGACTCGTCAATACCGTGTTTGTAAACAAGTCGCAGACAACAAAGAGACATTTAGGTTAGCGGTCGATTTGTTTGTTTTATAGGAGGCGCTTTCCGTCAAATACTGCTAGTCATTCCCAAATCAACTGCTACCAATGAAACGAATGCCTCCCTCCAATCATCATATTTATCGCTTTGTGAAGAAAATTCAGCTGGTGACAGACATGGGAGTTGCGTTTGCTGAAAAAAAGCATCTGCTGAAGATTTCTCCAAGCAGTTCTTGACTATTGATAATGGTCGTGTTCCTGTTGGCGAATGGGCCGGATTGATTTAATTTTCTCGTAACTTTTGCAATTTAGTTTCATCTAAAGATGGGCCCACGAACAAAGTGTTTCCGAACATGATTGATAACCAGAAGTATCAGAAATGGTTGAATTGTTTTGCAGTTTTGCAATTTTGCGAGCAATTTTGGCGGCTTAGAACAATCATGTGGATGACTGCAGTATTGCTCAGTCTAATAACAAAGTCAAATGCTTTTTCTATGAATTAGTATTATTTGATGAGTTCAAGACAGTCCCTAAATGCACACCATACGGTCATAAAAAATATTACTCATAATAAATAAAAGTACGTACAAATTCATGCAAAGGAAAAAACTTGCCAAGAGCTTGTAAATACTACAGAAAATCGTGCAAAGTCAGAACGACGGAAAAATGAAAACATGTGATGAGTTGTCGTGGCGAGTGGCGCCATTAATTTAATTAGTGGAGTCACCATTGCTATCCTAAATAGTACGAGTATATCCTTCGTTTTCCTCTGTTTATTTTGAGAAAAATTTCCTCCACTTTGTCCCTCCTCCTCCTATACCACAAGGGCTGAGTAAAGTACAGGCCCAGGAGTATTTTAAATGCATAATACAAAATATCTTTGACTTGGGTATTTGAAAAACAAACTGAAAAAATAGTATCTTAAATCAGGGTTCCCTCTCAACCGTGAAAACCTTAAAACCGTGAATTAGCCGTGAATTTCCTCTACCGTGAAAAAACCGGGAAATAGCCGTGAATTTCGTCTTAAAACCTTAAAAATCTCTCAATCTTGATAATAATACCTTACCAAAAATTGTCATCTTCGTTCGTAGCTAGCGCACTTCTATTCATTGTGGCGAGCATCGTCGCATGCGGTCGCATGGGTCAGAAAAGCGTGGGAACGAATGTTGCCTGAAGAAAAAAACATCTTTCCCCAGCGCAGGCCTTTTCTCTCCCCCTCCTGAAATATGACACCACTTCTCATCAGCTTGTTTACTTTCCTCAAATGGCTTGGTTTCCCCTCCCTCGGTCACTGCTTAGTCCCCCTTCAACCCAATTAGCCTTCCCACTGGCTGCAGCGACCACTTTCGAAACTAAATCTAGATGGCCATTGTGTCGAAAAATTTGAACGTTTATTCAACACCCTCAATCCTATGACTGGAAGACCGCTAGCCTTGACAACCTGCCATGCGCTGTGGACACTACGCTCCCTGCATTTGAACCGGGTGACAGCGAGCTTTCGGCGTGACGTTACTAATTCTCGCGCATTGCGGCCCTGAAAACGAGGGAAGATTTCCGCTTATGGCAACACAGCATTACACGATTGTCGCATGCGTCGACCTGGAACTTGCCAGTTTTACGTCGCAACCGGAAAGTTAGTGTGGAGTTATTTACTGTCGGTGGTGATCCAGTTCCTCCGCTTTCTGCTATCTAAGGTAATGCTGTTTGTTTGTGTCGTTAAAGCCTCAATACCGTCGCGATATAAACTGCTACATAGTCTCACGAATACAAGGATCAAGAACTTTGCTATTTCCTTGATCCTTGTATTCGTGATATTATGGATTTCCACCAAGTTACGCCCTCTACGATTAATTGTGCTACATAGTCGTTCCATTTTTCCCAGAGCAACGGTAAGAAGGGAACATGATTTGCCTCTGATTAGAGAGATCGATTCAGTTTTGGTTTCAGAGTATTACAATAGCAGAGAAAAGAAGTCATTACACTGCCGCTTTCAAAAGAAAGTTATACGGTGGAACCTCGATCTATCGTTCCCGCATTGATCGTTCGCCGTTTCTGGTCCCAAATAAAGTTCCTTATAGACAATTTAATTTTTTCCCGCATCTATCGTTCCCCGAAGTATCGTTTCTCGCATTGATCGTTTGAAGATCGCGGTTCCGACGCAGAATTTTCCCGCATCCATCGTTTGACGAATATGAGACGAAAGAAAGACAATGTGTCATTTATGGCTTATAACGACAAGCACGTAGTTGGAATCCTCTCCAAGAGATGGAACTACCATTGGGAGAAGCTCAGTGCCGTGGGAAAGTAACATTAGCGCATTTCCCAAGAACCTTTATCCCCCTCCATTCACCATTCGCCTCCCCCCCTTCTGACGCTTTCCTCTTCTTCAAAATAAAAACAGTTCCCAGCTCGCGCAGGGATCTTATTACGAAGACCTTAGCTTCGAAAAAAATATCGAGTTACACGAGAACAATAGAAACGTGTTTCGCGCTCCCCCCTCTTCTTACCAACTGACCTTTTTCAGCCTAACTGCTTCGAAGTTCCCAGTTTATGGAGGTCAACTGCTGCATGAATCACCTATTAGCCCAAAAGGTATCTAACAATGATATTCAGTAATTGCTATTATGCTTTTATTAGATTGAAATGTTAGTAATTTGCACGTTAAAAAAAACGAGACCACACATGACGTATTTTAAGCAAGGAAATAGATGGAGAAATACGATGGTGATTTTTGGCGAAACGCGATATCCTCGTAGCTGAGCTTACGGCAGTTAATTCGGCATTTTGTTCCGAAAACATGATACCAGGTTGTTATCAGTTATCAATTTACGAGCTATACTACTACTAGTAGTCTCACTTGTCAGAGTTACTGACGAAGGGATATCTTCTCAGGATTTTTGTTTCTCCCCACTAACAATCCGAATTCATCTGATCATCTGGCGCTACGCTAATTAGAAAAGAATGGGCATCTTTAGGGTAAAAAATTTCATGGCGCAGTCCTATGGTCACGCTTCGCCCTCTGCAGTGTGCTCTGCGTACCCCCGTACGCGATAGCATCAGTTCCGAACTTCACCTCGTACGAGTGGTTCCCTACTTTCCGGGGTGGCTGGACTTCGAACCACCGCACAGTGGGCGGAAATCGGAAAAAGCCGGACAAAATTACAAAATAGCTTTTTTTGAGTTATAAACTTGAAACTTCGCAGGTATACTCAAAAATGATTGAAGTTTATTGATATGTACTTCATTTGACATAGATCTTACCCGTTACTGAGATACAGAGGCTCAAACGTGAGCAAATTTCCATAAAAACGCCCGTCTTCAATTTTCTCTGAAAATCTTCCAAAGTAAGTGAATGGTGAAGTTATGGGTGGATTCTTGCCGAATAAAAAACCACACAATCTGTTAGCATGGTGTTTTTTCTTTAATTTTCCGTAATCTTAAAGAATACAGCCCATAAATTCTTACCGTGCAGTAACAAAATGGCGGATACTGTTTTTCGACGAAGTTTTACATTTAGGTAGAGTTTCAAATAGGTTTTCGGCAAGGTCGCGCAGAGTAACTTATATGAGAGCATTGTTTGAAGATTTCTTGAGGTCTTTATGCTGTTTTCTTTGAAATAAGTTTGCGTCGCCGGAAATTACATTGATTTTTCGATCGCGCGGCAGGGTTCTTCTCCGCGCGTCGGGAGTTGGATTAGCCGCGCCGCGGTAAGGTTATTGAAGCTGTATGGGTTTTAACGCTCAACAATCACCGTTTTTATGTTTTGCTTCAAGACACCGATTCTCAAATGGTCTATGGTGAAGACAGTGGAGGTTTTTCATACGATGTACTTGCACGTTTCATCGAAGTTCATTTCGTTATCTTTGGATACGATCGAAGACCATGCTTCTATTAAAAGCGTTCAAACCTCGACAAAGTGAGTTGTTTTCCTGGGACTCATACAAAAAGACCTACCAGAAAGATACCAGCTGAGACCCTTATACCTTCTTCAATCACCGATCCCTGACCCTCAGGATTCTAATTTCGAAAACGGTCGTTTTATGACACCCTGGAGTGGAGCCCTTGGCCGTCTTAACGGAGGTATTTCCATGGGAACGAAAAAATCAACGATTTTTGTGTCGCTTCAAAAATTGGCTCGCTGAATCCATAACATTTCCGGAATATGCTTTGCATTACTTTCTCAATACTCCTACGGGAGTTGGTATTTTTGTAAAAATCTATTTCTTTCAAATTTATTGAATAAATACTATTCCACATTTAGCTTTACGTTACAAAATTCATACTTTATTCATACGTACCGACGGATCAATATTGACATAAATGGCGTGAATAAATCATTCTGCGACAACGTTGCACTTGATAAAGGAAACTTACCCATGCGGGAGTCGAACCCGACACTTCTTTAACAGGCGAGCATTTTACCCCGCCGCCACCCAAGTCGGCAAATTGAACAAATAACGAACTGCAAAAAGCGTCATTAAATCTAATGTTTTACTCTTGAGATGAAGAGAACAATGTTCAAGAAGATGGCTAATAATGCAGTGTTCAGTGACTTAGCATTACTAATCATGAACATAGATTACTGATGGTAACTAAATAATCAAAATTTTATGGACGAAAATTATGGATCGCGTGACAATCTCATGTTCTGCACCTACAGTAAGCACTAGAAAGTTGTTGAAGCACATACGATGAAGACAGGGTAGTTTAGGTAGACAATTCCACGGGAACTTCTAGATTTTTTAAAACGTGTATCATACCCTCAGTTCTACTTTGACTGTGGTGAAGGAAAGTTAAGTTCTCTTGAGTGCGCAGAATTTGTGAAAGTGATTTTAATTTGCTTGTGGAGCGTAGAAATTTCAAACTTCCACTTGCCTGTAAGTACGTTTTTGAAGAAATCCCCGAACATCTTTTTCAAAATAGTTATTTTAATTTATATTATCAATTTTAGCTGAAAATTTTCTTAGGATTCCTTTCCTAACTAAAATAAATTTAAATTTAAATTATCAAATGCCACTGTTTAAATTACAATCGATACGACATATCCAATATGCATTCAGATAATCATATGTGGCAGTGCAGCGTACACAAACCAACAGAATATTTATCGATATCAGGTGAACGATATTTTACATCTCCTAAGTTATTCATACCCGACGCTATTGCACCGCAGATTTAGAACCCCATGATTCAGCTGTCCTTCAGTGTGTTGCAAACTAAAAACTATCGTTTTTCTTAATTTCGAAATGACTATACTTCCCTGTAGGATAATAAATTATATGGGTTTTAAGATTAAGAAAAAATTAGGAAAATAAGGTAAGCAATGTAAGCATTAATTTTCCGTTGATCATGGTCAGTAGTAAACAGAACTTGATCGTGTAAAATCCAGAGTTGAAATCATTAAGGCCATCCACCTGCCTTTCGATATAGGTAATGTCTTTCTGATTTTGTAACTTCTTTTGTCTTTTTTTCACCTAAAGTGGATGGGATGACAAAATCGTGTCGACGTCGGCAGTGGATTTTCCCAGATAGTGTCATCTAAAATTGTAGAGCCTATATGTGAGAAGTGCCTCCGATGCAATTTAAATTCTTTATCAAAAGTTTAGAGATAAATGTAATTAACCAAGAGAAAGTGGAAACTTCAGTCGTTACCTGTAGCGCCTATGTTACCTGCTGCTTTTTAATCAAACTCAGAGATACAAGGGAACTCATGATTAGGAATTTATCTGAAGCATCCACTTGTTGCCACATTTGCTTACATTGAGAGTGGCCCGAACTTCCATCAAAACCGTACTTAGAGATTAATCTGTAGTTCACCACACATTTTAATTCTTGAGAGGTGGAAGTGGTGGCTAAGCAGGCTATTGTTCCCAATATGGTGTGGTTCAGTGGTGCTTGAAGGTTTACTTCGCACATGGTCTCAGTAATTTTAATTCCTTCGTTATAAGCTGCCTTTTTTTGCTATCGCTATTCTATCATAACTGGGATACAATTCGTGTCCATGGCCCAGAGCTGTCCTACGAAAAGACCGATGTTGACGCTTGGTCAAATCAGAGGCAATCATCAATGACAGTGCCTCTTCCACTGTCATCTCAGGGTGGACCTTTTCACTCGTCCTCCACTTTGAAAGAACTCTCTTAGCCCGAGTAGGGGTCGTAGTTGTTATTTCTGCAATTAGGTGAGCTGCTGCAGTGTCTCCCCTCTCTCTCAAACTCACAGATGCCGCGAGAGCAAGCTCAGCAGTAGTTGTAGTATTTCTAAAGTTTGAATTTTTCTTCTAAGTGATCTAACATATGAGGTGAGAAATGTTTTTTGGCCGCCCGGGAGTGCCTGGCAAATATAATATGAATTTTGTAGCATGAAGCTACAGGGGGAATTTTAATTAGTCAATCAATTTAAGAGGAATAAATTTTTACAAAAATACAATACTCAACCGGCTGTCGTTGAAGTATCGGGAAAGTGATGCATAACAAATTCTGGAAATGTTATAGAGTCAGCGAGCCAACTTTTGTATCGACACAAAAATCATTCATTATATCGAGGACTCTACCCATTTCTTAAGGTATGGCCATAGAATGCGTTTTGTCAGGAAGTCATTGAGAAATTTCAGAGCATCAGGGCCTTGCCTTAAATTCAGCCTCCGCGATAAATAATGGAGCAAATACTTTTTACCGAGTGAATGATTTTTTTACCAATTCCAAAATTATTTTGTAGATATCAAGTCATGTAATAATGTGAGGTGGCATTTTCTATGGATTGGCGGATGGAGCCTATGAAAATTCAGAAAAAATAAATTTGTCGAACCTATGGTTATCCAATGCCCTAATGCGTACACGGGGAGGAACGTATGGTAAACGTGTAAAGACATGGTAATCAGTATGTCAAAGTAGAACTGAGGGTATGATGCACATTTTAAAAAAGCTAGAAGTTCCCATGGAAATACCTCCGTTAAGACGGCCAAGGGCTCCACTCCAGGGTGTCATAAAACGACCGTTTTCGAAATTAGAATCCTGAGGGTCAGGGATCGGTGATTGAAGAAGGTATAAGGGTCTCAGCTGGTATCTTTCTGGTAGGTCTTTTTGTATGAGTCCCAGGAAAACAACTCACTTTGTCGAGGTTTGAACGCTTTTAATAGAAGCATGGTCTTCGATCGTATCCAAAGATAACGAAATGAACTTCGATGAAACGTGCAAGTACATCGTATGAAAAACCTCCACTGTCTTCACCATAGACCATTTGAGAATCGGTGTCTTGAAGCAAAACATAAAAACGGTGATTGTTGAGCGTTAAAACCCATACAGCTTCAATAACCTTACCGCGGCGCGGCTAATCCAACTCCCGACGCGCGGAGAAGAACCCTGCCGCGCGATCGAAAAATCAATGTAATTTCCGGCGACGCAAACTTATTTCAAAGAAAACAGCATAAAGACCTCAAGAAATCTTCAAACAATGCTCTCATATAAGTTACTCTGCGCGACCTTGCCGAAAACCTATTTGAAACTCTACCTAAATGTAAAACTTCGTCGAAAAACAGTATCCGCCATTTTGTTACTGCACGGTAAGAATTTATGGGCTGTATTCTTTAAGATTACGGAAAATTAAAGAAAAAACACCATGCTAACAGATTGTGTGGTTTTTTATTCGGCAAGAATCCACCCATAACTTCACCATTCACTTACTTTGGAAGATTTTCAGAGAAAATTGAAGACGGGCGTTTTTATGGAAATTTGCTCACGTTTGAGCCTCTGTATCTCAGTAACGGGTAAGATCTATGTCAAATGAAGTACATATCAATAAACTTCAATCATTTTTGAGTATACCTGCGAAGTTTCAAGTTTATAACTCAAAAAAAGCTATTTTGTAATTTTGTCCGGCTTTTTCCGATTTCCGCCCACTGTGCACCGAGTGTTTTCCATGTGAGTTTAATAGAGTCATTTTCACTAGTTTAATTTTAGTCGTCTTCCGACCATGGCCCCTCCGAAGAAACTATTGAGAACTTTAAGAGATGGATTGAAAATAATTGAACATGAAGAAAAGAATCCGAGCTAGATGCGCGTGAATATTGCAGAGCGCCTTGGGTTGTCCGCTAGCACATGACGGTAGGGGTGGGGGTAGAGTGAGCTACCTGGAGAAAACAAGTAGAGATATGAAGGCGAAGATCCAGGTGGGCGTGCCGCTGACGATTAACGCAACATTGTTCACGCTTTACACACTACCTCAATTGTATTAAAAATATATTCATTAGACAGGAACAATTCAAGTAATAGACTATTTTTGGCCTTCGTCATCCATCTCACAACCAGTCACTGCACCGGCGAATGCGGTTGTTTTAGGCACAACATGCACATTGCTCTCGTGAATACGTGTACTGGAAATGGTGTTTGATGGATAAGAATTTTTACATCTGACTGAAATCCATAATAGCAGTGTAAATGCCGAGTGGAGAGCAAACATTCAGAATTTTGAAAGAGATATGGGTCGAATCAACAATATGACGTATGTGTCTTGATAAAGTACTACTATTCCTGTTATTATCTAAAATATTGTTTTGAAACCTTTAATGAATTTCTTAATTACTCGCCAAAATCCTGCGTTTCCTGGGACATAGGCAATGTAGCAAAAAAATTAAGCATTGATCGTTTTTCCGCTTTCAGTTTATAATCGTATCGTTATTAATAAATAAAAATTGTCCCCTAGTGGAGTTCCAAAAAAGGAGGGTAGTCTTAGAATCGTGTTCGTCTTAGATTCGTGCTAATACGGTGTATGAAATTGTTTTTCGATTTATTATGTTCTATTAACAATTTTCATAAAATATTTTCCGCTGAATAAGAAAGAATCAATTTATTATATTCTATAAACAATTTAAATAAAATATTTTCCGTTAAATAAGAAATATTGGGGTGGGGGAAATTCGGTTACTGTGCAGTAATAACAACGTGCGCAAAAAACAATCTCTCAGCGAGGAATTAAAAAAGTACCTCGAGTGTCCGGACGGAAGAAGGTCCGAAGGGTATTCGGCGTCCGGGCAAGAGCGCGGTTGGGCTGGTCCTTTAGTCGGCCCTGAATTTTGCAAACGATAGATCACGTCATAACAGATATCACTTTTCATTGCGGCGTTAACATTCACGGCGTTTTTCGCGTACGTTAATTTTCTGTTGATATACGGCCAGTGATTTTCTTATTGTTGGCTTATTAACGGACCGTGAATTCAGCAAAATTGAGACCGTGAAAACCTTAAAAAAACGTGAAAACGTGAAAAATAACCGTGAAAACGTGAAAAATAACCGTGAAAACCTGGAAAAAGCCGTGAATTTCATTGTTCAGGTAGAGTGGGAACCCTGTAAATACATTTTCAAATAGAAAATACATTTGTATGGAAACTAAGAGATCTTAAAAAAAATATAGCCAGCCTTGGCACGTAATGGATAGTTGCAAACATGAAGAAAAATAAGTAATCTCTGAATCATAACATTACAGAAATATTATCAGAGCTATTTTAAAAGTATTTTACAAATGTATATCTAATTTTAGAACGGGAAAATACCAAAAATCGGTATTTGAAATACAAGATAGATTCAGGTCGTGTATAAGAAGTATCAAATACAAATAAAAAATGTATTTCAAATATGTAATCTGATGAAATAGTTTCATGTGAAATACTGCTCGGCATTGTATACTACCTTCCCAACACTTTACCTGTTCACGATCCTTCCTTATCTTCGTCTCTCCCACACTCCACTTTTATCTATCCACCCAACCCAACTCCCTTTTCTTGTGCATACACTCCATCCACCTCTGCCCACTCCCCTCGTCCTTCAACAATGAATGCCCTCTCCTTATATCTCACACGCCCACCAAGACGTTCATTCGCACCACTCCTCCTATGATGATTCAATGTCTTCTTGACTTCACCCCTCCGCAAGAGAAGCGCTCTTGTTATATTTCCCACGGAGCATATCCTCCAATATCTATTTTTATCTCGTGATGAAGCAGCGCTTAGGTCGCATTGGAAATTCACTTTATCCGTTTTAAGTGCGGGTTGTAATGAAATAATTGCATCGCAAACAATGCATGCATGGGATATGCTATATGGGTTCCGAAATTAATGCAATTATAAAAAAAAAGAAATTCATTCAATAAATTTGTATAAACACTTTTAATTCTTCAAATTACTATCCTTGAGCCTCTACACATTTTTTCTAGCGACTTTGCCTTGACCGGTACACCGTACTATGACAAGGCGCCTAGCTGAGATGGATATGCGTGGTAGCAAAGACGCCTTTCCTCCTCCTGATGACCCTTATTCTATGAGTCTTTCCAGCAAATCCAAGCAGTAGGCGGCGTTAACTGTCCTTGAGGAACCAATTCCTTATGGACCTTTCCTTTGCTGTCGAAGAACACAATGAGCACAGATTTCAATTTTGGCTTGATAATTCTTGATTTTATGGTCGTGAACCTCTTCCCAGCCCTCCATAAAGACCTTTACCAACTCAAACCTTGTGATTAGGACATAAAAGAATCCCCATAAGCATCGCGAATCATTTTGTTTGGCTCCCCTAGAGATGTTTTCAGTTTAGCACTAAACTTAAACTTTGCTAGATTGTCGATTCTATTGTTTTCGTGACACGGTTGGCGCGCAGAGGTTTACAATAGCAGACGTCATGCCGCTTCCGCAGATTGGAGAGCACTGGTTTCGCAGCAAAGCTAAAGATCGCTCTCATATACTCCAAGTGGTTAGATACCATTGCAATGAGTAGGAGCGGCGCGGGAAATTCAATTGGTTACTTACGGAACGCATCTGGTATGAGGAGATCACAAGTAGAAAGTGTTGGTGAGTGAAGTTACCTCTTAAACTGCTTTAACTCACCAACCAACTCTATCTCATCATGATCTTCTCGTATTAATGTATTTTAACCTAAACACTGTCCACCTTATTTTCTTCTCGGACTCAGCTTTTTAGAGACTCACGTTGCTCCGATGAATTTTTTCTCACGCATTGTTACGTTAGGATGCATTTTATTACCGCCATTATTTTGAGCAATTTTATCTTATTACTGTATTCTCGTTGTCTCTTTTTTGTCTTATATTTCGTCTCGAGATGTACTACTCTTTATTTCGACAGTGTCTATCTCAATGCATTTCCGATGAATATGCTCATTCATTGTGTTTAATGCGCTTTTCATTAGCGTAACGATTTCTGCCACTATAAATCGCACTATATCTCTCTCTTCTAAGTGGTGCCGTTGTATCGGCAATCCATTCCACACCGTGTTGACATCTCCAACCGCAATGAACGGGTCTTGGCTTCTTGACCGAATCATTAAGTGAATCCGCTATGTCGCCAGATTTCCTTCTGGCGCTCACCCCAGGCGAATGAAGAGAAACGAAAAAGAGATCCCTATCATTCATCACTATTCTTTTCCTTTTCTTCCGCAGCTCATTCTTAGCATTTTTCTCTTTCAAGATTATCAGCATTCCCTCCAATCGTAATGATGGATACATCCAATAGTTTCCGCCTCCCCACTCACCACTTCGAAATATTATTACTCCCTTACATCATATTTCTCACATTCGTTTCGATGATTCTATCGTGATAGAAGTATAACAGTGCACGGTATACGGAGTGGGATCACAAATTGCACAAAAACATTCAGAAGCAGTTCCCGACGGCCAGCGCAAGAAACTACGTTTTCCGCTGGGCTGCATCTTCAGCATTAACTTAACATCTCTAAGACTTATTGCAAATGGAATTGCCACATTGATTTATGCGCACGGAAGTCTTGCCGAGATATTCTTCACTACCCCATAAATGTCTCAGTATTCTACTCAACGTTTGAGCCGAGAACACAAAGCATAAGTTTTCAGTAGAGCGATTCTCAACCTGATAATTAGCTTGAAAATGTTCAAAAATACCGAAAAAAAATCGAAAATTGCAACGTGCATTTAAGGAAGGAACAAAAATATGTACTTCTGCCCGAAGTTCCAAAAGTTAACATCATAGTAATCGACTAGATAATATAGTTATCACATAACTAACGAATGACAAAAATGATTATTTCTCCTTTTAAAAATGGGAATTAATTACACTCATTAAGGAGATTCTGAAAGCTGCATTCATTATTCCTAAAGTATAAGCTCGGGATATGAATTATGCCATATTAGCTTTCTATTAATCTCATCACATGAAAAATTAAAACTACTGTAGCACGCGAATTTGTTAACTTTGCTGTGGCATGATATTTACTCCAGTTGTAACTTACTTCAAACCAAAATAAATATGAAAAAATACAGCATAAATATATTTCAGCAGTCAAAATGTAATTTACCCACGTTTTCATATGATATAAAAACTTTGACGGCCTATAGAGCACTCAGAAAACTTTGTTCAGCAATAAAAAAATCCGATAATTCATCCGCGGCTTTGCGAACAATACCAAAACTTACACTCACTGACCCTTTTGCAGTCTTACGACTAAACCAATACTGCTTATTAAATTAAAAACACCTCAAAACTGAACATGCACCACATTTATCCGATAAAAGTGTATCATATGAGGCAGCTGATGGCTATTTCTGGGTAAGCGATGAAAATTATATTTATTAGCGGCTAAATATACTGATTAACGCTATACGGTGCGGAAACTTTGACGCGGAGGACAGGAATGGGGAAAAGGCATTGGAGATAAGGCGAATTCGTGACGAATGTGAGGAACAATCACCGTTGCAAGTAAGAACTCGTGTTCCAGAACTTCGACGTAGTGTGCATATCAGCAGATAGGGGTGCCTCCCTCACCTTTCACGCACTTCGTGGAGCACGGACAAAGACACGGCCCGCGGCAAACACTATCACCACTAGCACTACTTTGGAGCAGAAAGAAGATAACAAAAGAAGCAGGATGCGCGACTGTCAGGAATAGTGGTCTTTTTATCGCTACATGGACACACGTGTCACCCATTGAAGAGACGAGGCTGACATCTGACGGCGATAGAACGAGAATAATTGCACCACGAGGTAGGACACACTGCGTTTTCCCCTCAACGCTCCGGTGCGCCGACTCAGAAGTAACTTTCACTCACAAAGAACAGCTCAAATGTCAATTTTTGTAAAATATGTCGATCGTCGAGAGTAATGCTGAAATTATAGTTGGAGTACATATATTGTAGTATTATAGTATGTGTAGGAGGACCTTCCAGAACCTTAGGTGGAAGACGGGAGAGAGGGAGGGAAAAGGTAGCAGAATTTATTGGAGAGTCACGTAAAAACAATCTTAGGGTTGAAGAGTGTTGATGATGACGTGGGTTTGAAGGCATTGTATCTGCGAATGATAGGCGAGGGAGGAGTGGAAGTTTAGAGGAAAGAGAGAGAGAGAGGTAGAACGAGAAGCATTCATTATCTCAGTTATTCAACCCGAGGGTTGGTTGGAATAGGTGGAGGTAGAGCTCAACCCAAAATAAGCCACAGGTATCTTAATACCACACATCCAGGGTAGGAGGGCCTTGGGATTGGCCTCCTCGCTCTTCGTGGATTTTGCTTGGAGGTGTCCAAAGGCTTCACACCGGATTTGAACCCGGGACCCTTACGAGAAGCAAAAGAGAAGAAAGTGGAAAAAAGGCGTGATATAATGGCGTGGGAGGAGTATTTAGGGATCTAACACTTACGCGTTAGATAAATAGTATGAAGTGTAAAGGTGGTACGGATAGATGAAAATAGAAGAAGAGTTGTGGGTAGGGAACGGAACTATTGGCTGATAACTAATGTAGTTTAAATTCTCCATTTTAAAATAAAATTTTTTAAAAAATCTGGAATTTAAATTATGTGTTGCGTCTGGTCGTATTAGCCTAAATATATTAACATAATCAGGGGTTTTTAAAGGGGAAAGCGTAGTCAGTATGACACAACTCTCAATTCTGTGTCGTACCTCCTCCTACTGAAAGTATACTTCGAGCTGAGTCCATTTATGGGATGGAGGAAGAGTAGCAGGGACGAGGGAGCGTATATTTATGTACATGTTGAAGGGCGAAGATTGGTAGTCAGGCAGATATGACAGCCTTTTTCCACTGGGCCAGATCCGTCGCCTTGGCAACGTAAAACATACCGCAGTCAACCTTGAAGAACGGCCAAAGTTATACCCAGCCGCCCACACATCACTTGGCATCATATTTAAACTTTTTTTTCTACATTTTATGTTCGAAGGATAGCCGTTCTACATGGAGTATAAAGTTCACACAAGATATTACATTCGTGCTTGTCGGTGGAGAGTTATTTTTTCGCGAATGACAGGAGGAGGGGGAGAGGTGGATTAGATTAAGGGGAGGGAGAGGGTGGAGTGAGGTCGGCGTCGAAGGTATGTGAAAAGGCGATGAGGTTGAGGTGAGTGTGAATGAATGTATGTGAATATGAGATAGGATATCAGAGTGTGTGTCCAGTGGACGGGAAGAAAAAGCTCAAAAGAAGAAGCGCTCAGCGGGAGAGAGATAGGATAGATGAAGGAAGGGGTGAGGGAAAGAGGACCCCCCCCTTCCACATGGTGGTGCAGATGGGGTTGAAATGGTCCATTGGGGTGGAAGGGCGTCGTATAAAGTGATACGGAGGCGAGGGGCGGTTGGAGATTGCACCCCCTCCCCCCTTTCAAAGGGATCCTAGACGACACCGAGTGAGTGCCATCACATAACCTAAATACAAAAACTCAATATTTTAGCGTGCCAAAAATCCACGCAGAAAAACCTATCGCTTCGACCGGGATGCGAACCCGGATCTCCCGATTTCCAGTCGAGTGCTTTAGCCTGTTTGGCTACCGAGGCGTCATTTTTCCATGTGGATATTTGTGGACTCTTACAGACAAGGTGTTATATGGACTTCTGAGCATATTATGCGAAAAGCAGTACAAATCGTGCGCACAGCGTCACAGACGGAGAGCAATTTTCGCACAATTTGTGAATTGCGGGTGACTCCCGTAAAGTTTTCACCGTGGCTGGTCTCGATATACTTAAATAAATATCTATACATCGGAAAAGGTTATAAAAATCAACTAAGCTACAGGAAAAACACAGTGGTTTGAAATAACATTCAATGTATATTTAAAAGAAACAATACGTGTTTTACGCTAATTAGTTCAGGAATCAATGAGAGTTTTGTTTAATCCTTTCGTAATGATAAATGCGATATTTGAACTGAATTTCACTGATAGAGAAAGTATCATTCCCTGATCTTTCTCTTAAAAGATTCTATTGTTTATCGTTGATCGACGGAGTAATTGTCTTCCTCTCACGATTTCAATGTAAGAAGCATCTTGGGTGCGCATGCGCAGAGGTGCGTTCGCTACGGAAAAATCGTCATCTCACTCCGAAGTGGCGACAGAAACAATCAGGATGTTCGAATATCGATACTGAACGTCGATTAGGTACACGATATGCAGCCACCATGGCAATAATTACTACACGCAGATCATGTGAGCATTGATGGGGACGGTGAAAATAGCTAAGGAGGAGTTTATTGTTAGGAGACGATCGTTTATGTGTTGGCAGCTTAACGGGAGTGCAGAGTGGAAGAGAAGGAGTATTTGCGGAGTGGAGGGGGGAGATGAAGGATAAGAGCGAAGGGGGGGGATGATGGGAGAGGGTGTGGGAGGGAAAAGAGGAAGCGATAATGAGTGAAACAAATTGGCGATATCTCGATGCATAGGGTGGAGATCAGATTAGAACAATGGGCGGGGGTTGGGCGCACAGCAGCCGGCTCTTTCCATCTCTACAGTCAAGTCGGAAGGCAAAGTCTTATATAAGCAAATCAGGCTTCACTTTGTGTTAGTTGCCCGTCTCAAAATAAAAGTAATGCCCTGATAATGACTCAGGGGCCAAAACATTGTTCAGCTTAGCACTTTATTCCATGCGTATAAATCAAGCAAAAGTGAATAGGCCTCCTTTATTTTCTCAAACGAGGAAAATTTATCTAAGAAAAATAACTGAGGCTTTGTATTCATGTTTGAGATTTAGTATTTGAACGAAAATTTAAATTGGCCATCCTTGAAAAAGAAAACGACATATATTTCGACTTTTTGTGTATTTAAAAACTTTCCTATGTAGAATTTCCAAAGCACATGGCAAAAATAAACGATTTCTGAAGACTCGAAGATTTAAGGAAATAGAATTATAATACTCGTCAATAGTATTCTCAATAATTTTGAAAGTTGTGGTAAAATATGGCGCTGATAATCCTCTTAGTATTGCATAAAGATAAATATTAACAAATTCCATTTAAATCATTGAACTTTAACAAATGAATTTCGGTAATTAGGGATGTCAGTATTTAAAAGATGTTTTGATGCATACGTCATCGGCTCATAGGGAATTTTTTCCCGCGGACGCAAAGATCAAAATGGAATGAAATAACTGAATAGACGGAGCCAAATGAGCGTCAATGTGGGTGGTCACGGCCATGCAAAGTATTTGAAAAATTCAAATGGGTAGGATTTTCTCGACTTAGCGTTCGGAAAGCACCTCTAAATAGTTCCGGGAAAATTGGGAAATCAAGTGGACGAAATTTTTACGTCTCTCATTTGATCATCACTCTCTACTCCGATTTTAGAAACCAAAAAATCAAACAAAAGCTAATCGACCTTCCGCATGTGCTGCCCCCACCATTCCTTCGTCACCTGTTCAACACCACTGCCCTCTCGAGGAAAAACCCCGAAACTCTCGCCCTTGCGTTTCTTTTTTTTGTTTCAATGAATAAACGCTCGATAACGATATTCAATTCGGATCCGCCACTCAAACAAAACGCTGAAAAGAGTGTCAAAATCAGGAAAAAATATTAAAAAACTGGAGTGAGCGGTTTACGAACGGGAGGGTAAAAATACGAGAGATCTCTTTTTTAAATTCCTCAGTGCCATTTTGAATCTGCTGCGGATAAAAAAATTGGGTGTTGGCACTTTTATTTCCCTCTGTTTCCATTTACGGACGGTAGGAGGCGAGTGAGTGTTCATTTCATCAGATTTGCAGCGCACTAGTAATGGAGCCAATATCTTTCAATACTCACGCACGCCATAGACTGTCAACCACTCCAACCAATACCAGTGCCCCAACCCACTCATAGAGTCAAGATGAAAAACCCAAGCACACGTTTTATTTCGTTGTGTTTGAAAAGGGAAAGACTTTTGAATTTCACTGTACATTTGGCTGTTTTTAGCATATTTCAGGCTAGGGGTTTGCGCAAGTATTGCTTACTCTTCAGGATGACTAAAATTTCTTTGTTTTCACCATCAACTCGGGAGCGTTCGCAACTGCTATCCTGAATTATTTTCCATTAAATAATTGTGGAATAATTGTTATTAAAATGAAGAATAATTGATTCAAGTGTAATTTGAAAAGTGATCGAGTGTGGTGAGGAGGTTGCTGAGGGGGATAGAGGCCCATTTTTATTACAATTATTCCACAATTATTAATAGAAAATAATTCAGGATAGCAGTTGCGAACGCTCCCAAGATGATTGTGAAAACAAAGAAATTTTAGTCATCCTGAAGAGTAAGCAATACTTGCGCAAACCCCTAGCCTGAAATATGCTAAAAACAGCCAAATTTACAGTGAAATTCAAAAGTATTGCAACGAATGTAAGTAGCGGCGCCACTTTCGCCGCAGTTTGGAAATGGAGTTTCGATTTTTCTATAGAACCAGTTTTCACTGCCACTAAATAAAACTGAATTTTAACACGCAGTGGCATTATTTGCAGTGATACTGCAGAAGAATTTTATACATTTTTCGATCGTCCTCTCGTTTCAATACCTATAGCGGTAACTTTTACGGATCGATGAATTTACGAAAGGAAGTAAATTGAAGTTCTGGAGGTGTATTTTTTTTACCTAGAATTTTCTGCAAAATTAATGTTGTATTCAAAATACACATATCCCGAATACATTTTCCTTTTGTGATGTAGTAATTACAGCATTGCGGGAGGTGGTAATGTTGTTCAAATTTCCCTCCTACTGGCACTAGTGAAAATACCATACTCTAGTTCTGAACTGCGGCGAAAATGGCGCCGCTCCATTTGTGGAAATACTTGTTAATTCAACTGCACATTGAGCTAAGCATAAAGACATTGGACATCTTTCAAAGGAAATGAAGCCAAATTGATCCACAAAACGTTTTTCGTGAAGTTGATGCGTAGTTTTCCGCGGCGTTGTCTAGATGATGTCTCCATGTTACTGGGTTTCACCGCGTGGATTTTCTTTGTGACGACAGTTTCTCCGGTATTCCAACCGGCGTCTTCAGGTCATCAGGTCATCACAAAGAAAATCCACGCGGTGAAACCCAGAAACATGGAGACAACAAACGTTTTTCGTGTTATGGAGGAAAAACTTGCAGTTTTTGGCTAAATATTGTAATAATTATGTCCTAACTACCCCTAACACTACTAACTACACCTCAATGATAGAGGTAATAATGTTTCATGAAACCGTAATCATTTTGTAGAGTTGAAAGTTTGCCAATAAAATGTTAATACCCTTGGGCAACCTTAAGGACTACCGCCCTCTAATTTATGAATAAAACATTTCCCATGCACCTCGTGTCCTCCTTAATACTACTCATTAATACAGTTCATGGGAAAGTGAGGGTGCAAGCAATCTCGTTGCCCAGTAAACCCTGCAATTCTTCTCACACCTCGCAATAAACGCAACAGAGTAAAGCTTTCCATGAATGCTACTAAAAACATTGCAGAAAGAAACGAGAAAAATGAGAGGATGTTGTGTGAGCGATTTGAATTTCTATGGGCAGAACCAGCCCCGTTTGTCTTCGTGCGCTCCGATCGTCATTTGTCCAAAATTCGTGTCGCAAGTTAATATGGTTCCTAATCCCGCCGATGGCAGCGCTGGCCATTGCGTGTAGTCACCCTCACCGCCATTTTACCATTACCTCTTATGGGAGATAAGAGAGTGTCTCTTCTAAAATCGAAGATTACTCAGGAAGAAATGGGTTTACGTAATTTTTGGTAGCCAGGATTCTTTTGAGGAAATTCATCTGCGAATGTGAATAATAAACTTCAGGGTGTGAAGATCAGGAGGTTGTTTAAAGACAAAGTAAGTACACGTGAGTCATTGTCGTCCGCTATTGTGGTTGCATGAAAATTTGAAGTCATTTTGCTCCTAATTTTGTGCGTTAAGTCTCATTATTCTCATTATTTTAATAAATATCGAAATTTAAAAGGGTATTACGATACTTTTTCAGATGGAGTCCGAGCTTGAGAAATGGATGAAGGCTATTCCTAGGAAGGATTGCGCTTTAGCACTTAACCGTGTTTGCAAATGTGTTTTTGAGTGTGTGACCTACACTTCCGCCCTGAAGATATCACATAATTAATTATTTAGGCGTATAATTATTTTAATTTGTGATTAGTAGTGACAGCATTGATTTTATTGTGTCGGTGTGTATCTTTTAGCGTGACTTGTTTACATCAATTGCTTTAGTGTTCGCTACGAATCTACGACTTCCGCAGAAGTTTTTATGTTGCAAGAAAACATTTCTGTGGCTTGAAATCACATGTGGAACGATTAAAAGGTCATTCGTAGAGAAAAAATGATCGATTGTTGTGATTGTGAGTTCGTGTGATACAATTCTCTGCTGATTATAATTTCAGTGTTTTTAGAAACGATTGTTGAAGTGTAAATGTTTGCCTTTTGATATTATTCGTATGTTACTTCAACTGCCTTTGCTAGGATAAGACTCTGAATTACTGAATAGACTGGATCAGGGTAAAATTGTGATATATCGCTGCAAGTATGAAGACTTTGCCTTGTTCTAGTGCAATGCATGCTGTTTCAAGATGAGTAATTCATTAAATTTCTTTTTGTCTCGAGCAATCATTCTGTTTATTGCCCGTTTATTCCGTTGGAATGCAAGATCTTAAAATGAAGAAAATCTTTTAAAGTCGTGTTAAGTGTTCGGTTAGTACCTATGGTGAAAGAAATAGTAATGCTCGATACAAAATCCGTGCGCACCGATATCGGCATCAGTGAGGGTGAGAGTGTTGTATTTTCAATGGGCGATGCTGTCTGTGTACGTGAAAGAATGCCCGCTAAGGTATTTTTTTGTACAATGACGGTAAGAAATTTTAAGGTATTGTCGTTTTAATTCTATATTCTGCCGGTCACAGCAATTATTGAAGTTACGTAGAAAGTGAACTGAATGCATGAAAATTTTTCAATAACAATGCATCGAGCTTGCGTAGCGGTTGTTTAAGTATACTTTGATTTCAGAACCATTTACTTATTCAATCGTGGATACCTATGGACCGTGTATACCTCTTTTTCAATGAGTGATATCGAAGCAATTTGTTTCAATCGTGAAATGAAGGAATAAATATAAATTCGTAATGTATTCATATGACGTAGTGTAATGTGAGTGTAAAATTAGAAATTAGTAAAGTTAATCACTGCTCCCACAGCGTAAATATTATATTTCGAGGGTTAAATCAATCATTTACTATACATACCTAAAATGTGAGCGCTTCCATGTCTGTATAGCGTCCGAGATAATGGTTAAAAGTCATCAGCTTGTACCGAAAAATTGTAAACAAAGATCCGCCATGTTTCAAATGTGTCGGTAGGCTGCACTATCACCTGAGCTTTTCTCGAAAGAGTCTGTCAAGGTATCATGGCGAACAGACTTGCATGCTGCAAATTTCTTGCATATTCATTCATTTATCGATTTCCTTCCTTGATTATATCGTGCACCTGAGGTTCATTGGCGGATTTTCGACTTTTTCAGACAGTTAAAACAGTGTCTTACGGATGGCACCGGTGCGAATATAATTTCACTTTGCTGTACTATCACAGACATCTGGGTTTATTCCATCCCATCAAATAGAGATATGACTATTATCTAACTCATATCAGAAAAATTGGTAAAACCCATCATTGTTCGCCGTAATTTGGTTAAACAAAATTGAAAAATAACATTGTTTCCCTATTGTAACGTCTGCTACCAGCCTCGCATGCGGTGGGCGGCGCCACAGCGGCCAAAGTAGGAACTTGAATTACTTGCGCAGCCATTGATAACATATTTCAGATAGGACATTACCGTCCTTATGTAGGGTTCTTGGGCAGAACAAACAAACGAAGTGGGAAGAAAAAAATGACGGTCGGAATCCGAAAAATAAATAAATTCGGAAAAAACGGCTTACAGTTTTCAATTCGGATGTGGCTATTGGAGGGGGTCTAAGGGTGATAAAATGGATTTCATTTGAAGCCGGGTCGCGCAAGAATAAAAGACGTAACGAAGGAATATTAGACGTAGCCTGAAAAAAATACGATGAAGTTTAATATTTTCACACATGTAATCTTCGATACGATTGACGAATTATAAAAATGTTGTTATTATCAAAGAAATAAAAATCAGATCAACACACAATTGTAATTTATCTTAATTAATTAATTTAAATTGTATCTTAATCTTAATAAATTGTAATTACTCCTAATTAATACTCAGGCCTGTTGTATCTTGACCCCCCTTTAATAATCCAATCGAAGAGGACCACGGGATGGTATTCAACTGTAAACTAGAGGAAAGGTGTTACTTGTGTTTGCCTCACACAAGTTTCATGCTGTTCGCAAGTTGGAACCATAAATATGCTCTATGGATGGAAGTCTCTGGTCGTCTTTCTCTGAGTGAGAGCCCACGAGCATATGATAACACAGGAAGCGCTATCGCTCTCCATCTGCCCTTGGCGTTGGCAGATAGGAAGTGGCGACCACGACGACGCGAAGCAACTTATTCCACGCACCGAGAACTTCGCGCAGAGCACAACTTGCATTTATATCGAAGAGATACACAAGAGTAGTAATTGCCACTGCAATGCATTCTGGGAGCGCATGAAGAAAGAGGCGAGAGCATTCTTCGTACGCAAGTTCCACATAATACAGAGACGCATAATCACCTCCGTTTAATTGCACAACAAAGTTTTCTACGTTCATTTCACTTCACTATCGACTTCCGTTAAAATAAAACTGGTCAATCCAAGGGACGGTTTTTGGATTTTGAAAAAAATAGGAAATTTTGAATAATATTGTTTGGTCTGCGCAGGAAACAGTAGATTTCACCCGCAAAAATGATATCATAATAATTGCAATGAACGTTTTACATTCATATGAGGAGAACGTATTCTTATTATCACAACTGAATGTTTCGTATAATAAATGAAATAAAATGGAAACTTCTGAGTGACACACATTTTGAATATCTTTCCGCTACAAGCCATAGTAATAATAATATTTGATAACTACCTGATGGCCAGGATAACTTTAAAGAGTGGGGTTCCTGTTTTCCATGAATTATATCTCTTCACTTGGAAACTCAATTTCTCGTGGTTCGACGAATTTTAAGCTGAATAACTTCAGGAAAGGCAAATTAAAACCACCCCCTCTCCTTGATTTCAATTGCTAAAAATACCCGTGCCCCTCGGCGCACTTACCTAATGCATGTATGATCGTGCAATCTCCACTGAGTAAGTGCACCGAGTCGCCACTCAAGAGACCGGTTTGCAGATAAGATTCCTCCTTGAATAAATAAATAACTTTTAAACCGCTCCCTATTTATATGTACTCACCCCCTCCTCCCTAAGTGCGCAACTCCAGTTTTCACTTGCGCACACAATGCAAAGAGAAGCGAACGGGCTCATACCGGATTTTAAGGTGTTCTTTTTGAGTCCACAGAAGGGTGCCTCGTTTTGCCACTTTTTTAAAAGATCGAATCGTAACACCCGGCAAAAGTTGCCTACCCGGATTGGTTTTACAAATATGATTTTTTCCAAATCGGTTATATCTTTTCTCCACCATTTTGCCTTAAAGTGTCGAAATTGTCGAAGAAAAGTTTTAAAAATATAAATAATTTAAATTTGGTTTGAGCTTGCACTCATTTTTCGCAATTAGATATAGCTTTGGACTTTAATTAATATTTTAGGGATACGTCAGCTATACTGATTTTAATAATGGTGAAAATGATCTTTTATTGTGTCCCCGAATGCAGTTTTTCAGGGTTGCAGACAGTGGTATGGACAGAGTCCAAGCCACTGTCTGCAGCGCATAGAAAGACGACCAACCAAGGAGATCTATCGTCCAAATGAAGCAACTGATTTCAGTGCGACAAAAAGTATAAGAGAGACCGTTAATTTATACTTTCGATCATCTGCTATTTAAAATGCTATTCCCTGTAGAATTTATTATATTTATTTTTCTTTGAAAAGAATTGCGCGTAAAATCACGTAGCCTAACTTTGAGCGCTTGTTATTCTCGTAGTCTTCGTTTCTAAAACTTACAGTTTTGATTCACGGAAGCCGTCGCCCATAATTTTATTATCTTCTCACCCACACCCCGGCACACAACTGACTTCGTCCACATTTACTGCCGTGCGGCGGCGCGCCCGAGAACTAGAAATGATAAAGACTGCTCGTTCTCTTTGGAATGGTATTGGCCTTAGGGTGGGAGGGGGTTGTTGAGCAGGGGGTGGTGCAGGGAAGCAGTCCCCGGGGGTGATTCGGGGGCGGGCGTTGTGCAGGGGCAGATAAGGGTTCTTCCTGGAGATAAGGGTTGTTTTTTCTTCCGTAATGGCGGCGCATTTCGAGTATCACAAAATCCCTTCGAGCAGACAGCGGTGGGAGGAAAGGACTGTATCGCGAAAGGATGGCGAACTGTTTGAGAGCAAAGGAATTGAGGGAGAAGGGAGATTAATGAGAAGGGAGAACGATGAGTGGGGCGGGGAATTGCTGGATGTCGAGGAGGGACTGAATTTGTGACTCTCATCGAACCATGTTTAGACACGGCAAGACCGCAAAGGATTAAACCCTCACCAAACAAGCACATGAATCACTCCAATGAAATATATTGAATCCAAAAGGCAAATTGTTGAATAATGACAACTGTAAATGATTCAAATGCCACGCAAAGCGTCAAATGAAGTCAATGAATGCTCTTAATGTATACCGTTTTCATCCATTCTCCTCACCCATTTTGTTTCACGCTGAGTTTCTCTCTTTGCAATGCCTCTCCACAATCTCCTCTGCGGTTCGGATTCGTGTCGAAGCTGCAGTGCTGCCTCCCACCTCAAGCATAGAACTCCGTTCGTCGCTTGGGACGTTAAGAGGTTATCCCTCGGCGCTTTTCCTTACCAGCAGACTGTTGCTGAAGCCGGGTTTTCCTCCGCTCTTCCAATCCTACGCTTCCCTCATGAGCTAAGCTATCGGTCGCCTCTTCGAAATACCAACACCAGTCTCCTTTCCGCCGTCAGATTCAGACATTTCATGCGCCGGGAAAGCCTGCGATCATTCTACCTGAGAAATATTTGTCTAAGTTTTCTTTTCCTCCTGATAATTACTGTATGTTCTCCTTATGTACTTAGTGTAATTTTGCTATGGTGTAATTTTTGCTACTTACTTCCAAGGGAATTGTGCCACGCATATGTTTATAATCAGAGTAGAGATTGTAATGCGTATTTGTATTTACTCTTATTGAGAAGCCCTATCTATTTAAGTTAAATTCCATTCATTCTTTTCCTTCGCACCGATTTCTCAGCACCACCTCCACTTCTTCCCTCTCCTCCTGCGCCTCTGTCATCCTCGCATCGCGATTCCCAGGGTGCAGCCGCCGCGCCGTCGACTGCCGCTGCACCCGAGGCGAGAGCCGACGACGATAAGGAGCGGGGAATGCATCCGCGAGCGATATGCACGGCGCCCAACCCACTCGTTTTTCTTTTGCCCATTGCTGCACCCACGCTATCTCCCTCCCTCTCTCTCTCTCTGTCTGCACCCACACTGCACTCACGATGGATGAGTCTGCTTCCTCCTGCTCTCCCTCGATCGCCTCCAAATGTGAGGGGAACTCCTCCTCCTATCGCATCTCCAACACGTCTCCCCTTCACCACGGGCAAAGGTGCGGACTGCCTTTAGCAAATGTAGAAAGTCTCTATTTGCACGAGAATTTTCTTCTAGAGATTTGGATAATTCACAAATAAATAAACTTTCTTTTCATTGAAATTTCAAGTCTCAAATATTTCCCCACCACTCTTTCTTTTAACTTAACTTATGCATCGCATTTTAATGCGCCTCACTAGCAGTTTTTTGTGCCATATCACGGCTCACAGTTATATATTATTAAAAGAAAGAAATACGATGTTGGATGTACCTATCATAAAATTTCCACTGTGTGTGATTTGTAAGTAATTAAAACAACCTGTATCATCTCTTCCATTGCAAGTGCAAGCCCTAATAATTTACGACTAACTCTGTTTTATTTGTACAGTTCATCAGTATTTCTCACGCTAGCCAAACTTCCTCGAGAAACACCATTGGATTATTACGGTCATTTGACTGCGCTTTTTACGGATTTCATATCTTTCTCGTTCTTTCTTCTTGAAGTCAATTTTGGGAATAAAGCATTTATGTAAATTTTATATTAATATCACTTCAAACCATGTGGATTTCAAATTATGATCTCCCTCTCTCAACTTTAAGACCCAAATCACCGCACTTGGAACTCGAGGCTTATTTTGATTTGGCAAACAGTGGCTAGCTAATAATGTTTTTCCTCCCTTCTGCTGTCGATCTCTGGCTTAAAGATAGATCGACAGCAGATAGAAGGGAGACAGGACTTTTATAATTCCGAAATGAAGAGGATAAGGATCTCCCTGAACCTGGGGCGATCACAATGCAAAATAACAGAAACCATTCCATTTTCAAATTACTTTTCTGCTCAATGTTCAAAATTATCAATGCTAAATATACAGAGCAATACCCACAATTTTATTACATTCCAGAATCAGCAAGTGGACTGAAATCTTTACGAGTTTCGGATTTCTAAAAGATGATTGAATTCGTATTAATTATGGGCCGTACTTAAACAAGGCTCCAACTCGATTAAATGTTGGGCTACGTATGCTGAAAACAGACCCCATATTCATACCCCATATTGGAGGTCATTGGGAGGAGCTCTATAATCACTGAAGACACTCAATCCCTTCAGATGCTGCCTTAAGTATCACATTACATTAAGTATCTGATTACAGCCTTTTGGCGTTTATCCCTCCTGCTCAAACCGTCTGTTTTGAAGTAATTCCGAATAACCTGCACTTGCTTGAAATCATACTTGCTCTTGTTTGCACTTACCGATCGCTTGAAGTTTTCAGTATAAGTTGAATATATAATGGTCAAAATTTACCTTTATCTCAAATTTGAAAATTTTACTTGAGTATTATGTTATTTCAGGCGTTACTTCGTGAAATTCACGAGATAAATTGACTTGAAACTGAAAATTATATTTGAAGTAGAAATATTTTGTCTTCATAGCTTTTTTTAATATTTATCCTCTCAATTACTTCTCGTGCTATCTATTTGCAAGCATCATTTTCTCCGGAGAGCAATAAAGCAGAATTAAACCGCGAATCTAGGATTTGGAATTATCTATATTATATATATAAAAGAAAGTCGAAAATCGTGTTAGTTATAACACTTATAACTCGAGAACGGCTGCACCGATTTCAATGAGATTTGGTTCTTTGGATTCGTCTCAGGAGGGGTTAACATATAGGCCATTAAAAAAAGGATAATTTCACAAAAAATTCATCTCTTTCCTATGGACATGCTTTTAGGAGTTATAGTAACACAACAATTGATAAGTCGGTCAAAACTACAAATTAAATAATTTGTTTGGTTTTTACCACTTTAATAACTGAATTTAGTAACAATATAACATTTAAATTACTAAATATATTCAAAATATTAATTAAATTGAAATTACATTTTTAAAATTTAATTCGAGCTGATTGTAAGCCCAGCCGCACAGTGGGCCAAAACCGAAAAAAGCTGGCCAAAAGTCGAAAAATGAAGTTAGCGCAAATCAACCAAAAACAGTTGATATTTATTATTAAGCATGTACTCTTTAAGATAGGGTGCCATACAGAGCATAGAATGCGATAATGTGATTTTTACAGCTGGTCAAAGTAGAGCATGTCAGAGAGATTTTAGTGACCTGATTTTTTCCGTTTAAAATAGCTAAATTTGTGGCTTCATTACAGAGTCGTTGTTAAGAATATTGGTTTCAAAGTATTTTTCTCCATGAAATTGATCTTCATTAAATGAATAGAGACAGTTTTTGGTTGATTTTACTTGTTAATTAATATTTTTATAATTTTTCAAAAACTGTGTTGATTTTCCATGAAATTTTATGTTTAACGGTAATTATCGTTTATATGTACATCGAAATACACGGAGTTATTTATACTGTGAGATAGACAAAAGCATATAGAACAATGTCCAGAATGCAGTTTTTGCGATAACTTGCGATCCTAATTTTAACAACCATATTTATGTGAATCCACCCCGGCCACTCGGACCACTGTGGCAGCCACGAAACGGCGGCGGGACTAAGCGAGGAAAGGATATGATATCCGTGCATAAAGACGACGGAATGCCTGTTCAATGACATTAGTCACTTGAATACATATTTTATGAATAATAATCACCTTGATTTTTGCATATTATACTATAAATGGCTAAATTCAACGTACATCTTGGCGCAGATAACAGTTTCTTGCTAAATTGGTGACTGGCAATTCTACGATTAGGAGGTCATTGGGAGGTTTCTCAGCAGAGTTATGGGCAGAGTTACAGAGTTTGAAAAGATTTTTCCAGAATTTCGGATTTCCCTCAAGCATCATGGGCAGGCTGCGGTCGAGGGGTTTAGGGAAGGTCATGCACGTGCAGCGGCAGGCGCCCGCGCCGGCTGGTTGAGGATTTGCGACCCTCCGTACTTACTGGTCCGACAATGCTGGTTTTACAACCTTGCCGGTAATGACTCTTTTCTACTTCCCCTAATTCATCGGTAGCTATCCCAAGTTGTGCTTTTTACACGTTTTTGCCTCTTGCCGACCCTTTCCGCCACTTGTTCCGACAAATGGAATTCTCAGTTAGTAACCCTAGGGGTTTTCCGGTTGTTTTTGCCTACCACATGCATCAGTTGTCCTAGAGAGAGTGTCGAATGAACATCCACTGTAAGTGACTGTGCTGTGTTATAACACTGGATTGATATGTCAACGTTAGAAGCACTTCAAAGGAGGATATAGTTGTACCTGGGAAGCAAAGCCTCCTTGCACCCGCCTCCGTTTCGTTGTGACTACAATATGTGTACTCCTCATTCATCGAAAACGATTTTACTCTCCATTGTGGTGAGAATCAGTGCTAATGGTAAGCAAAATTTTCATTTTTAAAATGGATTCCTAGTTGGAGTCCGCAATTTTTTTTTGCTACCCATGTATGACTGATGATAGTTGGGCTGTCGATGGAACTGATTACCTGATATTTTTTTATTTCATATAGTAGTGTTTGATACTAAATTTGTTAGAAATCATGGAGAGTAGAGAAGTGACGCGGTTACAGCTTCATGACAAAATTGCGGAGAAAAGAAGTACCACGGCACGTGAGAAAAAAAATGTTGTGATAGATTTTTTGATTGAAAAATATCGATTGAATGGAGATGCTAATTTAAAAGGTATTTTGACGAAGTGCCTACAAGCATACTTTTTCCTTTATGGTATGTATGTACCCTTTTATGACGGTTTTACCCTTGAGCCTTCGCGCGGAGGCCGCGTGCAGACGGTAATAAACCTAACGGTTCGCGCGCTCCCCAAGCCCTTTTCACTCGTCGGCTGCCCATTTGTGTACCCAAATTTTTCTTTTACTTTGAAAACGTGCAAATATTTCCAATATAGAAATTTAGTTTTCCCGAAATAAGCCGTTTATGCGATTGGCTCGCTCATTTCTAGCCGAGTCAGTCTCCTTTCAGTATTCCTAGTCGAATTGCCGAATGACGTCACAGAGTAGTTGCTCAGTTATGGATACAACGAAAGTGACTAGTCAAGATTTACATAATGTGGTCTTGGCAAAGAGAGAGGGGACTATTCACAAAGTTTTAATACATGGAGCGGGAATTGTGAAACATGACATTCTTCCTATTGGACAGCTTTCCGAGGAGACATTGGGAGCCCGACACGAGGAAGTTAGAAGATCATAACATATCGGGAAAAACATGCCAGAAAAGTTTCAACTCAAAATTTAACCTTATGGACTCAAAATTTACCTTATGCACAACTATTTTACAGCTTCAACGGCAGAAAAATTCTATTTTTCCCTTGATATTTCCATAGCAGAAGGTAGGCATGCCCCTGTAGAGTTTGCTTCCCGCATCACATTAGCCTATTTTAATTGTTAACGCCCTTCTAAACAATATTGTGGCCTACATAATCCTAAATAAGTTCAATTGTATTTTTACAATACACAATTTGTAAAAAGTTTCGTTAATTTACCAATTCTTTAGACTCTAGCGACTTTTGGCCAGCTTTTTTCGATTCTAGCCCACTGTGAGCCGTGGCCCAGCTCGAGTTGACACTTCACTACCGTGTTTGTAAACAAATCTCCAAGCAATTGTTGACAAACGGTAATGTCCGTGTTCCTGTCGAGGAATCGAGTAGTTTTAACTCATTTCCTTGGAATGATTGCAAATTAGTTCCAGAGTTAGAGTTCCAGAATATGATTGATCACCAAAAGAATCACAGATGGTTGATTTAGCGAGCAAGAACGAAGATGTGGATGACTAAAACGAGGTAAATTCAAATAGTTCGTACTCTGCATGGATTCGAATCTTTTAAGTGTGTAACAAACGAAGACGAAATCACCAACTATCTATCTGAATATTTTAAGTCTTTGGACGTACCTGGCTCACCAAGGCACGATTTACAGAAAAATGTAGTTTCTGTGCTCATGATCTTTCGAAGCCTAAACCAACCATAACTATCCAACGGAACGTGTTTGATCATTAAAAAAATTGGTAATGAATGTGATTCACGCAACTTTACTCAAAGCAAAATTCAAAGGTGAGGAAGTCCTCATTCCGTAGATTCCATGATCTCAACTCATATGCCCTTTTGAGCTAAAACGTATTCAATTTACAATTCGTGTTGCATTCGTGATAACGATTAAAAAATCGCATGGTCATTCTTTCAGTTTTTGTGTTGTTTGTGCTCATGTGCTAATGAAAACCCATGATTTTCTCATTGTCAATTTAGCGTGCTATGTTCACGAGTCGATAAACCATCCTCTGCATTTCTTCCTTCGCTTCAAGTGCGTAGCTAGGATAGGGGGTTTTGGGCGCAGCTAATACCACGGGTCTGTAGGGTATAGAAAACTCGCTAAGGTAAGCGGGAAGTGTGGGGGCACTTCCCCCAGACATTTTTTAAGATAAATGGTTCAAAATAGTCGGTTTTGTGGCTGTGTGAATAGTTAAATATGTTTTGTTTGTTAGTCATCCGTCCCCCTAATATTAATAACAGAATCTTTCATAAAAAAATTCTCTAAGCTCTTGGGGGGGGTTTATCCCCCAAAACCTCCCCTCGCTGCATCACTGCTTTGCTTCGCTATATTTATTTAGCTTCATCCGCTTCATCTTGCGCCTGATAACAAAACAAAAACTGTTGTTTCTCAGAAGGTGCTTGACGCAAGACATTAAACCCGAATGTGTAGGGCTCACCGTGGTGCGTTTACGCATGCAGTACGTTTACGCAGTGCATTTTTTCCAAACAGAGATACTATAACTGGCGCACCTAAAGTCATTTGATACAAATGCTGCCTCATAGCGGCTTTTCTTGAACGATTTTGAGCATCATTCAAGCGTCGGTCTGGGGTTGTGTCAACCTGCCCCCTGAATGGGCCAAGTGTATGCAACAGACTTAGACCTAAAAACATTTTTTTACAGCTAATAACGCAAATAGCCAACAACTGAATGCGTATAATTTTTATTTCATGAACTGCTTTATTAAACCACAATGCCCAAAATTTCTTCAGCTAAAATGTAAGAAAATTTGTTGAAAAAAATCCGCGTAAACGTGCTCCGATTCACCCTATGTAGATTCAATAAAGAAAATGTCTTTCTGACAAGCAATTTTGGTACTCATTTACGTAGTTTTATTGAATTTGTATCCTTATTTTATTATAATAAATTAAAGATGATTAAAAACGATACAGCCGCTCTTGATTTATAAATGGTGTAAGTAAACTGTAAGTTCATTGATTGTTAGGCGGTACGAAGTTCGCCGGGTCAGCTAGTATATTTATAAAACCTAATTTTTCTTAGATACCAGAATAACAATATTACCGTTAAGGCAGGTAGAAAAAATGCATTCAAGCTATAAGGAAGAGGGAAACTTCTTCCTATGAAATATTTAACTTCTGAACGCAGCAAATCAATGGTTTAATTAATGGGACGCTATATTACATGTCGATTTTAAACAGGTACCTTTTGAGTGTTTTGCGTAGATATGTGATCGTTGCTAGGATACAGAAGCGTCGTGCGAGGGACGATATAATCCTTGGACGAGTCCGGGATATTCGGATGAGGGCGATATGAGAGCTACGGTGTCTCTATAATCTGCAAATTCCCCTGATAACAACGCCCTCTCCCGCCCGGTCTACCAATTATCGCTCTCCACACTGCGCCGCCTCTGTTGCCCGCAAAACACACACATACAGACACATTGCTCGTGTCGTGGCTGGAGAAAGATGCGCAAGAGATTTATCCATAACATAAATCCACGAAAATCCCATCATTAGAATAGTATCAACTCAGTCATCTCGTCCACGGCAATCGCTTCACTCATCTTAAGTAGACACATTAGGAGAGAGCATAAGGTTTGTGGCGAAACGAACGGTCCGCGGGAAAATCTGTATCTTCCTCCAGGCATGCTATACCTCAGCCTAATTCTGACCTGGGAAACGCAAACAGATTTTATCATCTTTCCTTTTTGCTTCATCAGATTCCGAGTGAATCCATTGTCATTGGCCTGGTGCAGGAGAGTCCGTTGTGAAAAAAAGAGGAAATAATGTGGAGCACTGCCACGCCGGAATATCACTTTTGTTTTCTTTTTCACCATTCCCAGTCAAGGGCTGTCTCCTGTTCATCTCAATAAAAGTCATTTCAGGTCAATTGAGTCACAGTATGGCAAATAGGATATTGATTTGAGGGATGGGATATGATTGGGATATAAAGGGAGGATTTCGGGGATCGACAGGATACGCTTGCAGTTGGTTCGTGCTCTCGAAAAGTATCCGTTAATAATTATTTATAGATATTAATTATTATAATTTGTCAGTTGCCAGAAGAGATCTTTTGAAAATGGCTAAATTACCTTTCATTTCTTTTAATATGGGAATGGTGCGAATGTCTTTGCCTGTATCCTTATTTCGAATGTACCAATGCATGCCTACCAACTTTCTGCTCATTGAATTTGCTGCAGATGTGACTTGCTGCTGAAACGAATATTAATAGTGGTTTATCGATTGTTCTGCAGCGGAAGAGATTGATCTTAAGTGAGAGTTTTGATCTGCTGTGGGGAATCCGTCCTAAGGCTGTTGTTGGGGTTTTAGATTTTCCGACCGTATTTTCTTATATGCTGGCTCCATGTCAGTGTAGTGTCTACGGTAACTCCTATAAATTACGCCTAGTCTACTCGCCGAATTGTTTTTGGCACAAATTTGGGTGAAATTGAACGTTTCAAAACCATTCTGCTAGGATAGTCCAATGCTCTTACCATTCAGTTGACCACCAGGGACCACCTGGCTCCGGTATTGCGTCTTCCCCTCGTGCGATGAAAAGAGCGAAAGACGATTCGATGCGTTTTCCTCGTGCGAATTTGGCCTAAGTTTAACACGCCATCAAATGCTGAGCATGCTGAATTCCTCGCGTACCGATCTTGAACGCACGAACTTTGTCGGAGGGACCCCTTTTTCCTCCATAGCACAGGCCTAGGTACTGTGCTGATCATCAAAATTCATAAGAGGAATATAAGGTGTTCGGGATGGTGTATTTTACCCTCTTACTAGCTCGCTGAATCATATTATAAACACTTCTACTTATCACTCTGAATCACCTATTCTTACAAATAGGGACAAATGTCTTTCTTCCTATAGTGGTAAATTTGCAGGGATTGAGAGGACTAGCTGAATAGTGCTTATAAGAGTAACGCCTAGTCTTAAACTTTCCTCCATAATTTGCAAATGCAACCGTTGCAAAATCCTATTTTTGGGAGTAAAATTTAGAAATTTTATTCTAGCCGCTATTCTGCTTATAAAATCAAATCTCTACGACCCCAGCGTGGCGCTCAGTTATAATGATGACATCTATTGAGATGCATGAATATCTCGAAGTCAACTCAGCAATGGAGAGACAGTCCGCTTGCGGTAGAGACAGTCACGAAACAAATGAACAGTAGATGCGGAAGGGAGGAATGGGCTAAGAGGGCGATTGAGGCGCCCCAGAACAATATGAGGTAAGGGTTAACAACGAAAAAAAAACTGTCAAAATCGCCAATAATAAAAGGAGGAGCTAAAGAGTTTATATTACTATAGGAGGCTCTACTATGGAGCTGTTGCAGCGCATTAATTCGTATTCCAACTTTAGTCACTCGTGGCGCCAAGATCGGTGGCTGTCAATGTATTTGGATTTAAAATATGTTCAAAAATCAGCTGAAGTAAACACTGTCGTGGTCCAGTGGTTACGGTGTGCGATTTCAACGATGAAGTTCCTAAGGTCGAATCTCGTCTGCGATACTTTATGAAAAAATATTTCTTTCTATTGGAGGAATATTTCTCGGGTTTCTTTCTATTTTTTTCTTTTACAGAAGCCTGCTTTTCACAACTGTTTTCATGATTTTCACTGATATTTTCACTTTTTCTGCGCGAGGATTTTTTTGTGCTCATGCGGAATGTGATACTGTCTCAATTTTTCTCTTTGAATTATTTTATTTCTTTTTCGAAACACAACGCATTTTTAAGACACATATGTGCTTGGATTCCTTTTATGTTACGATGTGGGTTTCTGGAATCTTACCATTTAAGCCTAGTTTTCGAATCGCTGAAAAAGAACCATTGCAATCCGTATCGAGAGAGCCAGGGAGGGAATGGGCTCTTCCTCCGGAATTGGGGACGGTCAACCATCTTTTCAATCAGCGAGCTGTCACTCGTCTAAAAAGAGGCTCCAGAGAAGCGTCTTGTTGGTAACTTTTGCTTTTTCCATCAATAGAATTATCAACTTTAATCATCAAAGAATATATCTTTTCCGGTTATGTTTTTTCTACTCTACAGGGTGTTAAAAGTTCAACTAATGACGAAATCCAATTTAAAAATTAGAAATGAATGGTATGAATGAGTCCACAGTATCGTATTGCAGCATAAAGGGAAACCAAATACATATACATCTTAAAAATGTGTCGCGTGGTGACACGAAAATGAAATAATTCAAAGGAAGCTTCCGTATGAAAAAATGGGAAAACATCAAATGTCGCAAGTGTACAAAAAGATTTCCTCGCACGGAATTAAAATTTTCAGTGAAAATTATGAATATAATGGTGCATAGCAAGTTTCTGCAAAGGAAAACGTAGAAAGAAATTATGAAAGAAATTACCACATATAGGAATCGAACATGGAACTTTAGAATGGTATTACACCACCGAAGCCACTGGACCACATTTACTAGTACTTGTGTTTCGTTCTGAAGGGAGTATATTTCACTTGAAAATGTATACGTGCGGTTTTTTTAACTATGAGATATGAAATTGAGCTAAATATTAATTAATTGAGCTGGAGTAATAAACGATTACATTCAACGCGTAGCGTATCTCTAACGGGCTCCTACGTATGTTGACTTGTATCCTAGCGAGTGAAGCGCCGCTATTTACTGCGACTGGTGGGAATCAATGGAACCATGAGAATCCAGTGTAGAGTTTATTTATGGGAGGAGCCCAAGTGTGGAGCGATGAGGTGTTTAAAAGTGTTTGCCAAAGTGGACTCCTGAGGAAAGGTAGAGTGGGCAAGCACTTTATTGCTATAACAAGACTCCCCTGCCTTCCTCATTTGCTGTCCTTCATTGCGGCTTATCTGGAGGGGAACATCTGCAAGGCATCGTCAAGGGGTGAGTCTCAAGGGAACAACTGCAAAGGAGAAGGAGGCGGGAGGGCGGGGGGGGGGGGAGGTGGGAGAGGGGGAGGAAATCGCAAGGGAGGGGGGCGGTAGAGATGAGAGGGAGAGATAAGAGCTCAGCGTGAAGGAGGAACGCGCAATTGTTTGCGACGGCGGGGAGTTCGACAGCGACGCGCGCGCCCAAGACGAAGTGGCGGCGGTGGGCAGAAGCAGTGAGACACTTGGCCGCTAACATAAGTGCCGCACTCAACAGGACTCGTCACGCTGAGGGGTGAATGTGTCGCTGCACCGACAAATGGCCAACACTCGCTCGGAGCGCATCTGATGTCTTCATTTCAAGAAGGCTGACGGAAATGCGTCAAAAGAAAGAGGAGGCGGAGGGAGCTTTTTACAAATTTGTCCAAGTCTTTTTCATAAGTATGCAATGTTTGGTTCTTTCCCGGTGAACAATAGCGGTGAAGATTTCTCGGGTTCTGCTCCGGGTAAGGTCCTCCATATTTCCTTCCAACGTTTCGACAAGCAACTCGTCCATCGTCTTCAAAGATTCATAAATATAAACTCCTGAATCCTTGAAGACTATGGACGAGTTGATTGTCGAAACGTTGGAAGGAGATATGGAGGACCTTACCCGAACCAGAACCGGAGAAATCTTCACTGCTCTTCTTCAAATCATTCTGTCTAGGCTAGTACTGCAACGTCGTCAGCAAATCGCAGCATAGTAATTCTTTCTCCATGGATTCCTTATCGTTGATTCCATTGAGGGCTTTCTCGATGTAAACATTAAATTTTGCGGAAGCCAGTGTAAATTTTACTATTAATATAATTAATATTGTACACGGCAAAGGTGACTATTCATCTGAAGAGAAAGAAATGAGATGCATAGCGCGAAGTGTTTCGGATTGAGGTGTCTGTCTGAATTAGCGATAGGAATGATAATGTGATGAGAATTCGATCGTATCCGCGATGAAGAGGGTGAGATGGATGTGGTTGAGCAAGAGAGCGCCATGCTTTGAAATGTTTAAATGACACTATAATTTTATCCGTCTCCATTGAATGATAGCTCCAGCGATAGATTTTCAGGGATCAAAAGAGTGACCGCTCTACGACCCATCATTAATCATTAATCACACGGTCATTCCCACTACCCCTTTTTGCATAGATTATTCCGTATTTACAACTGTAATTCAATTAAATTCCAAGCGTGTCGTTACCATCGCTGTCATCAGCCGTGCATTTTGATTGGCAGAGAGACGGTACCTTCGAAGGTTTCAGCGACGGAAAAGGAACGTGCCAAGTGATGCAAATAAGGGATAGGATTCCCATCCCTGGAGCCATCGTGGAAAATGATTGCGTGACACTGTAATTTTTCCGCTGTCATCGGAGCGGTCGCTGGAGTTATTGCTCCGAAGGGATAGAAGAAATGAGCCTGTGGTTCAGGCTTTCGATAAGAGGACGGGAGAGATTGATTGGGGGAGGATTTTAGCTGCTGAAGGGGTTTTGTGTTGTGGGGATGAGTGGGTTGTGGGAGGGATGCTGCAGTTTCAGAGCAGAGGCGGGAGAGTTTTTGGAGCGATGGCAGAGTGTAGATATGAAGGAGAGGAGGGGAGAGATAAGGGAAGGCCTCCCTCGCTCTGTATGTGTTCATAAGCGCCATGGGGGGAAGTTTGGAGACTATCTGAGCCATCTCCTATCTCCTCCTTTATTTTTATTTCTCTTCTCTCTTCCCTCGAACGCGAGATAAGGTCCGATCGGAGAGACCCTCAGGACCCCTTTTTTTCTCTTCCTCATGGTCCAAGTGCCTTGGATCCCCACTCCACAACCCTCTCTCATTGTTGGCAGCGTATCACTGTTGTGCACCGACCCTATACTTTTCTTTTTTCATTATTTCTGAGACTTTTCTTCCACTTTAACCCCATCTCCTGAGCCTTAAACGCCAGAGTGTTTGTTTGCACCCAATGCAGACGACCATGAAAGGGTTCTGACAGATACAATCTCTTTTTTTTAAGTAGCCAGATTTCCCGATATGAAATATTTTCCGTTTCACGTTCTTTACATGGTCGGGTCGTATGCTACCACGACAACAGCTTAGGTCATGGCCTCCCGACCCCAGACCTTATCTTCATGCGATTAGAGCGACGATATTTGAATATTAATGTTTATGCGGCGTACTTTCTTTAGGGTCAGTAGTCTGATGAGATCCATGTGAATAACTAAAATGGTAAACTCCCACTCAATTTTTTAAATTTAAAATCCTTCCCGGTTTCGACTCGTAGTGTCATTATCAAGGTGTCGAAACCGGATCGGTTTTAAAATAAATAAAATTGTGTGGAATTTTACCATTTTAGTTATTCACATGGAGATCAAATATTTCCACAAGATATCGCCGGACACTGTTAATTAAGTATGATGAGACATTTTTAATCGCACAAACATATTTATTTTATAATAAAAATAGAATTTTCTCTTATAGCTTTTTTATGGACCTCCTTACTAAGATGGGACAATGTGGGAAATATAGTTGTAAAATTATAGAAAGATGTTCTCATCATTCGGGAAGAAAAATCAAATTGTGATGGCTCTTTTTGTTCAATCCTTTTCGTTCTTATTAGTGAACGCGAGAGAGCATTGAAGACTATATTATTCCCCTTTTCCATTTCTCTTTCCTTCTTTGTTATCTCTGCTGTCTGTTCACTCAAAGGGAAGATCGTGTGTACCGATCAGATGGACCTCAAACTCTCCTCTCTCATTTTTTTAATTCTTTATTTCATCGACGATATCAACCGAGTGATGCGCCCCCCTCCCTCTTCTCCATTCCATTGTTGGCGACGCGTCATTATTGTGCTCCGACACCAACAAACCACTCTTCATCTTTACTTTTATTTTTGACAACTTCGTCAGCTCGTCTCTACCATCTCGAGAGCCTTTAAGACAAGAGCGCTTGTTTTCAACCAATGCAGGGGAGTACCACATCAAAATCTACATCTACACACTACCTCAATGAAAGCCTCTTCAATAGGCGTGTGGCACGGGGTGTTAGGAAACCACCCGTAAAAAATAAAAATGGAATACTATAACGAAGTTTCACCGCACATTTATTTAAGTCCTTTATTTTTTTCGGGGAAAAATGAATTCATATGCCTATCTGCTAAGTAAAATATCCATCTTAAATTATCATTTCTGTCGGATGTGGAAGTATATCGGGATTCCAATATCGATGTTCTATGTTCTCCGTGTTCCTCTGAAAAATATGGTCGATTGTCGAGGGCCAGGGGAGACGAAGTCGATTTAATATTCATAAATATTAATATTATTAAACATTGGAGAGAGGAACTTAATGTATGTAGTTCTTTTGCTCTTCTACTATTCCTTCTTACTAATATTCCTCTTCACATCCGCCGCAGACGAGGGAGACAGCCCTATACGAGGGACTACCTACGCCCTTCGCTTTGGGTTCTTCCCCGCTGGCTCGAACGCCCTCTCAGTGGAATGGGAAGTCGCATGGGTGGATGGGGGCGAAGTCTTCGAGCGATTGGAGGGGAAGTGGAGGGGGGTGAGAAAAGAAACACGGTGTCGAATTTCGTCTCACCTCACTGGGCTCCCAACAACTCATGGACTGCCTGCTGTGAGCCTCACCTGCTGCGTAAGGCTCAACCCGAACCTTCGGGCTTCCTTCGCTGCCGAACTTAAAAAAGCGAGGCGCCCGAGTTGGAGCAGTTCTTATGTCCAATGGAAGCTGCCAATGAAAAGCCAAAGACAAAACGCGTTATCTCTCCCTTTTGTCTCGAGTTCATAAAAATCTTTGACCAATGCATAAGTATTTCTCGTTATTAATTTAGGCTCCAAACGAAGTATACATTTTCGTACCTTATTATAAAACAAACTAGCCAGCTGTGAGTGCTTGGCATTAGAATGGGAAAGTGTAACCGTAGGAAGGGAGAAATGTAGATTAAATCCTTTGCTTAAATCTCAAGAAGAAATCTTTTTTCCTGATGTTCAAAATATTTCAGGGAGTCTGGTGGAAACGAGCTAATGGATAAGATTAGCGAAATATACTGCAGACTTGTGCGAAAAATCCACAATCCATTGCGGGTGACTCCCGTAAAGTTATCACCGTGGCTAGTCCCGGTATACTTAAATACTGCAGACCACATACATTTTAGATATCTGCGTTCCACAATGGACTGCAATAATTGCGATAGTTTCGCTCTAGACTAGCTTCAATAGGGCAATGTAAAATAGGATCTGCATGCACGGTTAAGGAATTCTCATATGTCTAATTGCTAACAACTGTCTTCATGAATTATTTGCATATCGTAACTCATGCAGGAATTAGTGCTGCATTCCTGGCGTGGAATCATCCCGTGCCACTCATCAACTTGGTGGTGACTTACACGGGGCCTCGAAGATGTCGACGTAGATGACATCTCTTCTTGTATTTTTTGTTTTGATAACTTGAGATTTTGATATGAATATGCCCGACGCTTTCTTCGCAGTAATGTGAGACTCCATCGCTCCCTCTAGTGAGTCTAGGGACTATTCCCAAATGCTTCGCCGCTGCGATAACCAATGATTTAAAGGAGAGATGGGAAAGCGAGCCGATAGCGAAGAATGAGAGTTCGTTGGCGGCCTTAATGAATACTCTCAATCTAGTGTCCTTCCCCTCATTTTTCGACTAATAGATATCGAATTCAAATTTATCATACTCTCACATCGAACCAATTTTTGTTACACGAAGTGCAATTAAGAGTAGTTTTCACGTCGAAGTACATTGCTTTGCCTTTAGAATTCTGGAAAAAGGAAAATGGATATCTCTTTGTTTCAACCATAAAAACTAAGGATGAATATTAGAACTTCATATGCAGTAAATTTTTAAATAAATCGATTTGTTATTCTGAGATGTAGACAGCCGAATTATCAATTTACGATTAACATAATGAAGTAATTTAGTCTCATATATAAGCTTTCATTTCAACTGACACACGTAATTCCATTTACAATGTGCCAGGTTTACCTTGTTTTGACTCTTGGTTAGTTTGGTAAGGACTTGCTGCTGACATGATAGACATTGTCTACGTTTATTTTATCAGTCTTGTGGATTTCCAATGCTTCCCTGATCAGACTTGAATAGGATCGGCTCTCCTTTGCCACTGCCTGCGCTCCTTCAATAAAAAAGCCATTGCCGAATGAATTTGGAGTGAGGCAGAACGAAAAATTGACGAATGGAGAACCCGAAACTGTCCATTCATCATGTCCCAAATAGTTTTTTTAAATATGTGCTAATTAACTTACAATTAATGATGGCAGAAGTAGAAGAACGAAAGGAAAAAGATAAATAATTTTACTATCTATCATTTTAAAGGATTTTAATTAATTGCTGGATTTAAGTTGATCCCTAATAAGTAATAATGTGATAAAAAGAAAATTGTAACTATATTATTTTCCCGTGTGGGTGAATCAGCGTTTGCCTCTTGCGATGTATACTATAGACACCGATTCATACTGCGTTCAAGGTTCTTCAACTTAAATTTGGCTAATAGATTTAATCGAGATTGACCAATTTCCACTCTATTCGTTCTACGACTCGCTGTTCTTCGCAGTCACTGTCCACGCGCACGAGTCGATTGTAACGGTCGACTGCAAATGCGGTCGACTTCGTTGCGTAACCAAACATCCCCTATCCCCTCCCCACCCACCCACTATTCCCATTCTGCTGAGCCACGGAAGAACACAACTGTCAGCACCTAAGCTGCCTCCGATGAGACGGCTGCTTTCCTCTGTCTCGACTCCTCGTCTATTCTACCCTTTTCGGAATGGTAACTGGCTGAATGATCGAGTGAAGATATTTGGCGGAAAAGATGCGATTAGGTAGTGCGCATTTGATAGTATGCAGTCGCAGAGATACATACACTGAAGACGGAATCAATTGTGGGAGGACGCTAAGGCAGAAATTTGAAAGCAGAAATTCCCAACGGCCAATCATGGAAGCTACTGTTTCCACCTCCGAGAAAGTAAGTACAAGTTGTACTTATGCTGAAATTCAGGTTATATTTTAGGGGTATAGCTGTAATCATAAGATATTCTCAGTATTAGTTTCTGAATGACGCATTCACTAAGTGGACATCAGAGAAACATAGTCAGGCAATATTAGAAATGAACCCTTTATCGCAGTGAATCGTGAAGCACCATGGGAAACAATAAAATAATAGCGGTAAACGCTGGTTTTTTTAATTCTCGGCTGCGTATGCAAAGTCGATTGTTTTATTTTCGATTCCCGTCGAGAGGTGGCGCTTGCACTTGCGAGTACGACGAATAATTTGATGACTCGCGACAGAAACTTTGTAGAGTTGAACTTCATCACGAGATCGACGATCTTTTTTGTGATGGCGCATAGTTCATAATTTGTTATTTGGATGTCGAAATAAAAGAGTTGGGCCTTTGACGTGTCGGCACTCCTCATCTAGCAGTAAATGTGTAGTGAGGAAAATGAGACATTGAGGGGAGATAGTTACGGAGGTGTGGACACTCTCGGTGCACATTCCTTAAATCCCTAAGTCCTCTTTTCTTTCGCTTTGTTTTTTGGATTATTAACCCTGCACACACTTTGTCTTACTCCTCTAAATTTTTCACTTTTTGCTCAAATCTCTTGCGCCTTAGAATTTATTTAGTCCTCGTCTTTCAATTCCTCTCTCTAATTAGCATATATTTTCATTGCTGGAGGTGGACGGGCATTCTTTTTTAAATTTCAAATAGCTATTACTTTTCCGGACGTTTATAAAACTTTAATTTTTTTTACATCATCAGGGCGTAATTTTTTAAATGTCGGCACATTTATTTAGTGAAATTCCGAGAATGATGGTCGAGTACAATTAATGAATGAGCCACCCTTCTCCCAGTAAAAGGTGCGATTATAAATTTGACGGATTTCTGACATTTTCCACACGCCATCTGAGCTTTCTGTTGCATTTCTTGTATGTATCTGTGGCCCTCGTTCACGTTGTAGCCCATCCAACGTACCTATCCCTTATCGCCTATCGTTATCGAAGATCAATGCGGGCGACAGCGCATCTGCTCGGCGGAAGGAAAGCCGTTTGTTGTTCGAATAAACAAGGCGTATGATTGTGTGACTACTATATGTGATATTCCGTGAATGCTTCGCTTGTTTGTGTGATGCAGCGTCGCGTCCCTCGCTACAGTTATTATCGTGTCCCTCGGTTCTCTGATGCGGCGGCAGAAGGCGCAGTAAGAGAGTGACAGCGATAAGGAGAAGTCGTTTCTTTCTCTATTACTGTGTTGCCGTGCGATAGGGAAATATTGTGGAAAGGAAGAGCGAACGGAAGAGAGCGATTACTGAGCTCACCTTCAACTTCGCCAAGGTTGGCTCATCTTCTTAATGGCTCTGTTATGTTCTCTCGTCTTCTCAACTAATATTCATTCTTCCGAACTTCGTAAATACCGTTAGCAAAGAAGGAAGCTAATTAGTGGCTATTTCCGGGAACGAGGCCTCCTTGGACTTTTAATAGATTTCGTGTGCACCACTAAAACTTCTGAAATACCTACCCCGTGGTAGCCCCAGATTTCATGTTTTGATTTGTTTGATAGAGATCACTACTTTCTTTAAAGATAAATAATTTGCAACTTCACGAATTTTCTGTGTATCGAAGTCGAACCAAACTTTTTGGTTAGTCGTAATATTCATAAATTGGATCATATATTTTTATGTAGATTTACCCCCCTGAAGTTATCTTTTTTTATTGCATTTAGAGGAAATTTTATATTGTTTTTTTTTATACCTACGAGTTAGTGAGCGCATATGTGGATATTTTATCAGTCCTATCAAAGAGTAATATACTTTGGCTCAATACAGCAATTATTGCGCACTTAGTTGTGATTTTGTGCTCTGTTAATGTATCCACCTATGTTAATAGTTATTCTTTCCTTTCGTTGTAAATTTAAAATGGAGTTATTCAATTTACTCTCAAGCAAATTACCTAAATTTGGATTAAAAATGCATTTTCTCCGTTAGTTGTACTCTTCAGGTGTCAATACCTTATTTTTATTCTAAATAAAGATATTAGTTATGTCTCTTTAGCACCGAAATATTTATGTCGCCAAAGCGTGGGACGAGTGAAGTTACAGCCATTGTTAATTCGGAGTTAAAAAATTACCGAATGTGACTGTGTAGATTTCCGTGGTGTCGAGGCTCCAATTTCTCCATTCTTCCGATGCTACCGCGTCGATTGTTGGTTGAAAACAACAGCTTTCGCTGGCAGCAGTTTTGTCATTAATCAACAACCGACACGGTAGCACCGGAAGAATGGAGACTTTGAAAATTACCAAATATTTAGCGTATTTGCGGTGACAAATCGATGGCATTAATGCTTTCCATGATAATTTGGGGACTTCTTGCACCTTAGACTCGGAGGCTGCGCGACAGCTTCAGATTACTTAAGCAGTTGAGAAAAGATATCTTTCAGAGTGACACGGAGAGCCTTAGCCCCATCTTAGGGCCGCATTATATGTCCAGGTCCAACAGAGACGATAAATTAAGAGAGTTATTTTGCGGAATGGATTGATATGCGAATTCGTTCTTCCCCCGAACTCTAAAGGACTTCAACGCCTTCAATAAATGCTAGTCGTAATTGTGTTTGAACAATTCCTTTCAATGTGTAAATGGCTGGTGCCTTAGCGCCCCCTGCCACACGCCTTGTGAGGCGGATAGTAGGGGGTATGTTTATGTAGATGATGTCTCTCCGAGTGGTAAATTCTTTCCCTTCGTCAGAAGGAGTACCTACTTACTTCACACACCTTTCTCTTCGCCTGCTAATCCTTTTTCTACCCTTCTGATTCGCAAACTCTTTTTGTCGGTCGCATTCCCGCTACTCGCATAGTCGAGTGCATCATTCAACTCTCGGACGTTTTGTTGTCTTTTCGCGATTCGCGGAATGATACGACCAAGGAATTGTTTGCTCTCTCACCCTTATCTCATTGTCAGTCTCTCCAAATAAAAGAGTTCCCGCGGCTCAAAAGAAGAGGGTTCTGTCTCCGCCCAATGTCGAGGACGCTGTCGCGCAAGAGTGTGTGTTGGTCGTTAACGGTTTTAGGAGATGCGCACTTCTCTGTTTCAAATTATTCGGGAGAAAAAAAGAGAAAAATTGGTACCAGTTTGGTACAATGAAAGAGACAATATTAGCATTGAAAAGGCAAAGTTAACACTGAATAACAATTTAAAAATATGTCTTTTGGTACACTTGTGTTAGGTAATTATGCATAGTTAAATTGTTGGACTGATTTCAAATGTTTCCTTTTTACACAAACAACTTTAGACACCGACAATGAAAACAAATAAAATGCGGAAAAAAGTAAATTTGCTGTAAACTGATCGATTTGGGAGAATCTCTAGGCTCACCGGTACACCATGCAGCAGAAATATTCATGGCCATTCAAGGTTGCTGACCTTCAACATTGTATATATACTTTCAAAATTACACATTGAGTTATACCTACTGTATTGCATTATGATATCCAGTAAAATAAGTACACCAAAGTTGAAATTCGCCATGAAAATATCAGGCAGCTTAGCCGGAATTCGAAACCAGAACTACCGCTTGCCATTCGGCTATCCGAGTACGAATCCAAGCCACGATAAATGATTTTTCCCATAACAAATTTCACCCATTGTGTAAGTAATTTGCAACCGTTCGCGTGACTTCCTATAAAGCCACTTATTTCATGTTTTAGACTGATAACACAGAAAAAAAAGGACACTCGCAAAATCTTCTCAGACCTTTCAGTAGGATAGCCAATTATTCTCAGTGAGACAGAATGAACGTCTACTGCCTTCCCTTGTCGCTTCTTTCGCTAAGTAGGGGGGGGGGGGGGGGGAGAAGTCGAAGTGGGAGGAGGGTGCGGAGGTAAGGGGAAAAGGGGAAGGGTTGATTAGTGTGGCTAATGTGAGCGATGTATCAGTCTCTCCCCGGGCGCTTTGAACGCTTTTTCCACCCATATGAGTATTTCAATTAGGGAAAGGGAAAAGCACTGGTCGAAAGTACTATTTGTGATTTTATTTTTTATTTGTGATTATTCGACTTTTTTGATGGCCCTTATATCGGAGTCTTTCATGCCAATCTGAAGAGGAGAAGGAGGGTAAATTCAAAGCGAATGCCTCTCGAAATGTTTTTGAGTTGTTTTTCCATGTCCGTTATTTGTTGCTTATCTGGCCATCGTCCCTGTTATGTATTAATGAACTGCCCTTTTCCTTGTTGCAATTTATCTTCCCACCTTTTGTTCGCCACTAACAGCATTTTGGCAGTATCGCATGGTCTAAATTTCGCGACAATATCGCATTGATGAGGGTAAGGGGGTTGGAATGATATTGTTATGTGAGGAGTTGCCCTTGATCCCGATGCAGCCACCAAATAAAAGCGATCGATGGAGGCGCGTATTCGATATGCGATAGCGAGGGTTGAAGGAAGTGAAGGCGATCTTCTTTTCTTTCGGGATGAAAAGTACGGAGTTCCGCCGATAGGAGCGCAGAGGCGTAGAAGTCTGCCAAATTTCCTGCTTCAGTGGATGGATATTGAATGGAGGGAGAAATAAAGGAGGAGCGGGCCGCGATATCTCCGGGAATCAGAAATTCATGAAAAGAGGCGCCTCCATATCTCAGCCAATGACGAAGCGATTCCCACCCTCTACAATGTGCTATTATCGGCGACGGTGGCGGCGGCTGCGGGAAAAAGAAGAACTGCGTGGGAATCTATAACGAAGAGTAGCGTGGGAAGATTCTCGTGGAGGCATTTTGAAAATATTATCGCTAGATGGCACCTCTGTCAGTGTAATGGAGGCAATGATTGTAACACTAAGAATAGCTATATTTTAAAACTGTAATTAACGATATGCCTTGTAATCCATGCGTTTTCTCGGCGTTTTGTTTTCGGTGAAGACTCCTCCGATTTTCGGAGGGTTTCAGATTTTCGGATTGTTTCCAATGGACAAATCCACCATCTGTACTCTGCCTGTGATCGGAAAAGCGGTCCGGATCTGCGGAACAGCTTCCAAAGGCAGGAAGTTGAAACTTCACATTATCATCCTCAATAAGGTTGTGCATGGAATAATTTATAATCATTAGTTTCGACCATTTTTAAATTCAGAGCGGCTGAATATTATTATATCCACCTGCGACAGAAAGTTCGGAGCAAGTTTGTGGATGCGTTTTTTTTTACTATGATCGTCCACACGTGGAGATAGAAATGAGACTCTATGATGATTTATATTAGTAAAATATGTCAGAAATTATACTATAATCTAATGACGAAGAATTTATTATCGAAGTACCTATTCTTCTGATTGAGGTAGGTCTCGATGGAGTACTAAAAAAGTATTCTGTCAGCCTCCCCTTCCTTCAATTCACAATATGGCCTACTTCTTTCATTCTATCTAAAAATCCTATTCTCTTCCTTCCCCTCCCTCGTTTCCCTAACATTCTACCCTCTAACATTGTTTTCAACATCCCTTCACCGCTAAGTACTCGCTCCATCCATACCTTCTGTCTCCTCCATATGTCATCTAAAAGCCGTCTCTCTTCAACCACCATGTAAAACATCCTTTATGAATGTGTTCTTAAACAAAATTTGTTGATTATTTGCGAATATCTGGCACATTTCCTGCGATAGAAATATAAATTCTCATTGACGGGAAACTTTTGATGAGAGCAGTAGTCAGCTGTATACATATTAATGATATTATTCTACACACATTAATCAAATCTCAACATTTATTCTCTGTTTTGATGGTAGGTATTGAAAATCTTTCTGAAAACCCTTCTATGCTTGTCAATACAGGTCCTTTTAAGTCGGTAAGTCAACAGCTGGTGTTCCATCACACATGCCATACCCCTACTGAGTCGACTTGCTGTCTTATGTGCAGATGTAGGTACCTCTCTTACACTTCCTCCTCTACTCATTAACAGTTGTCATTTCTTTCTCTTTGGCTTGTGGGCAAGGTTAGGAAATAGGCCTCCCTATAAAAATATCTGTTTGTCCACCTTGGGGGATGGGAGCGTGACATCTGGGGCCTGTGGGATGGGCTCCCACCGACAATCACGGGGGGGTGGGCGCATGGCTTTGCACCAACTGGGGAGGGAAGGGGGGGGGGGCAGTTGTGGGCGTGGCTTCCCTACGCTCCGCCCACCAACCGCCCCCTCCCTCCCGACCCCCTCAGCATCCATTCTACTCCCATCCCGAGCAGAGATGCATTTTTTTGTGCTTAAAGCATAAGTAATGCTTGGTGGTTCGCCATGTGAAACATGCCGCTTTCACTTCATAGTAAGAACACTGGCATTAAAACACAAAAACCTTTGATATCCAAATAAAAATGAAGCACATTAAATTAACACATATTAATCAAATCTCAACATCATCACATTACATTCTCTTTGAAAAGTTTGATGGTTTCGTTTCCCCGACTGCTTCTGTTCAGTCAATTTAAAGTCGCAACCGGAATTGCATTCAGGCGCAATGTATCGACGAGATTTGGCCGTTGCACTTCAGCAGTATATGAACGACGAAAAAATGCAAAAATAACCAAAAAAATAATAAATTTACGACCAGAAGATGATGACTACACTTTCTCACTCACAATCAGCCATTCACGATTAGTGGATGGGTCAGCGGCCGCTAGTGACAGAAATTGGAATGAGTTTCAATTTGTTAGGACCGTGTTCAAATTGGCCCTACTTCTGCCTCATATATTAAACAAGTAATTTATCATTATATTATGCTAAAAATGATTATTTAATAATTATTTCTTTATAGATCACGTGTGTACGCAATACCTTCATCATGTGAACTTTTATCAGTAAAATATTGTGTTACTTTTTAACTCAGTGACAAAAATTGAAGAAATCTAACACCTTTCTTTGGTAAGTGTACAACACCGGCGAAAAGAATGCTCTCATAGAGGGAAATGTAGTGATTTGGAATTACCATTTACGAAGGGTAGTCATCTTGAGAATCAGCTGATGATGACGAAAAAGTCTAAACCGGTCGGGAATAGATTTCATGAGGATAAAGAAATTGTTCTCACACTCTGCCTCTCGTCATTCCAGTTCCTCAGGGGAGGAAGGATGAAGAGAGTGACTGTCGGGAATAAGATTCGCATCCGCCCTCTGTCGGTGCCAGCGCCATGGAGACTTGGACGCGCGGAAAGTCTCCTTCCCAACGCCCTGAGGGAGAGACATGAATGATAGATTTGATTGGGCGGATTCAACGGGGAGTTTTTACGGGATATGGACCGCGTGTATTAAAAATGGTTTCGCCGGAATCGCAGCTGACTACTTCAAGTCGATGAAGTGCGGAGAGGTTTTTTCGACCACCTTTTACACACACATATCCGTCGTAGTTATGCGTCTTCTCATTGGTCCATAGAGGAGGCTGACGAATTCTCGTGGCCGTGGTGAAGTCCTTTGATTGGTTTGAAGTGTTGCAGTGGCACATCCCATGAGGCATGTTTATTAGTATTGAGGGCAACTAAACTTAGTGGCGATTGTCCCTTTGAGCTCTTTCATGTTTATATTCTCCAGGATATCTTCCATTCGATAATTAATTCCATTCAACGACGCCTACACGTATTCTATATAGTCTTCTGACGTCTTCTGTATAGTCTTGTTAAGCGAACGGGTAGGTAAACACCGTCTCCATATAGTCAAGGCCCCGTATTCCCACCCACAGAGGTGAGGTCCACGAGAGGATTTTGAGCAGTGCCCCTCTGACGACAAATGGAGTAAAGTAATTGAAGTAAGTGAAGTAAAATCAAAGTAAAAATTTGGGAGTGATTTACTTCATGGGCCACTGTGGGGGTGATAGGGTTATGCAACCCTCCATCCCCTCGGAACGCTAACAATGAAACAATACAAGTACTGCAAAAAAGCTACTTGTTTGAATTACAGTATTATTTTTTTGGTTTTTATTTTCCCTTAAATTTCTTAAAACTAGTTATTTATTTAAAAAAGTAGAAATTATAATACCTTTTCTTTAGTAAGAACACTCAGGCCTTGTTTTGCACCGTTCGTTGTTTTTCTGTGTGGTGAACTATTCAGTGTGATATCAACAACTCGGATTGCTTATCTGTGAGTACAGACACACAGGTTTCAGTTGGCTTTTTTCAATATTAAATTTAGACGCAATGAAACAATACAAGTACTGCAAAAAAGCTACTTGTTTGAATTACAGTATTATTTTTTTGGTTTTTATTTTCCCTTAAATTTCTTAAAACTAGTTATTTATTTAAAAAAGTAGAAATTATAATACCTTTTCTTTAGTAAGAACACTCAGGCCTTGTTTTGCACCGTTCGTTGTTTTTCTGTGTGGTGTTTTGTGAGGCGCAATTTCAAATTCAATTAATGATACTGAACTATAAATTTGTAAAAAATGTGTTGAAAAATGTGATTTTCTTTCCTTCCTTGTCAACGATCTCTTTGTTGTCAAAAAGTAGCTATATTTAACATACAATTGATATCTTCCTTTAGAAAACGGAAGAATAATGGAAATCATCACCACGAAGACATCATCTCTGTTTTTTCATGCATCAGATAATATTTCTTAGTCAATAAGTTTGAATGGCATACTATTTCAAAATCTGATTATGAGGTTTTGTTTGGGATTTAGTTGTTTTGTATCTTTGGAGACTCATTCATTATTCTAACGTTTTCAGTCTTTTAAATTCTTCAATAGCGCCACAGAATAAAATTTCCCAATTTGTCTCATACATTGTGTTTGCTGCGTCAAGTCAATCTTCGGATTCTTGACATGATAATCCTTAGCATAGAACTATCAGTGGTTGAAGGTTGAAGAGGGGGACGTATTCAACTCTAATGGAGGGGTGGAAGGAAGTTAGTGGGGTCCTATGATCATTTCTCTCTTTCCTCTCCCAGCTGTCTCTTTAACAGATTGTCCGTCCATCTCTCTGTTCGATTGTTGCTCCTTCTCCTCATGCCATGACGTCATCCCACTAACCGGTCCCAAGACATTAAAGGAAAAAAGTGAGGTCACACCTTACATCATCTCTCGTTTTAATTTTCTGTTGCTAATGACCAATGTATGATCATCCATGAACACATTATCTCGCATCATTCAGTAGATTTTCGCATCTTTTTCACACCCCCCTTTTTGTCTAGTTGTTTACCTTCTCAGGGTTTCTTCTTCCGAAAAGGATATGGCATACGGAACCCATTGGTTTGTCCAAAAAACTTTTATATCTTTTGGAAAATTATATTGATATTTTGCGCTAATTAGTAGATTGTGTTGTTTCGTATCGACTGTTCGCTCTCGACTGTTGAGTCGCTCTGCAGAGAAAGTAGGAACCGCGGTCGCAAGCGTCTTCCTTTCATCCGATGAGGCCGTGAGAACAGCATTTGAAACGATGCTATCTACTCTGCAAATGTGCTTCACTCCGCCGATCCATGACTGTTGGTTCACTTGGCTCACTATGGAATGTATGGGCTCGCAGTGAAATGGCTTTGTGCTCTTTCTGTCCACGGCTATCGGCCCTGATTGTCACAGAAATTGAGAGTGACTGTTTTTATATTGAAACAGAGGATATCATTAGGGAAATCATTCAAATCCTCTGGAAGCGATGATGTTAGGCAGGTATGTCAAGGATGTATTCAGGAGCTAGATTTTCACTTAGCCGATCACAACCGTAGTGAAAAGCAAACTGCAATACAATCAATTCTATACACGCACATCGAAATGCACGAATCGCTTTTTTCAGATATACGGCTGGTGTTGTAGCATCCCCGTCCCCCATTCCCAATGTTACGGCTTACGGAGCCACATGCACATTTCTACCTTAGCCTCAGATGTCCACTGGAACTTTAATAAAGTGCAGGCAATTTTGGAATTGCAATAATTTTTACTTATGCGATGTTATAATATGTTATGATACCTACTTGCATTCTCTAATGTACTTTTCTTTCTTTTCCAGGTAAGTCCGTTTGCTGGTGCAATACTTTCACCTACGATCTGGCGTGTATGAGGTAATTCTTTGATTTACCACCATTTCAGTTTCAAGTTTGCCTTTCCAAGTTTGCCGAGTTCACCAATTGCAGTCTGAAAGCGTGATAATCATAGTAGAGTTGCATTATCTAAACGAAATTATTTTTTGTACTCGAAGGATGAAGTTCTACGTGAAAAAAATACTTGAATTATCCGGAATAGGGTGGTTTCCTATTATTTTTTTATTGCCTAAATCGAAAGATTATTACTCCTGGAGTACGTATTTCACGCTTTTAGGTTTTTAAATGACGATATCTATTTTTCGCGATTAAATGAAAAGTGAAAATTTTCAAGCGCGCGTAAACGCGACGTGTAAGTATGAATGTCGGGAAATCTCTCCGTGTGCCGTATTTCTGGTTCCCGCTGCCGCCCTGTGAGGTGACCTTGAGGCGAGTTGAGCGCTGATACGACGCAGGCTGCTAGCGGGTAGCTGAGTACCCTGCTGGCTGGTAGCGCTTGGCTTAAATAAGGATTATTAATACCTTATCAAATGAAGAAAACTTTCCGACCTTAGCCAGTTTTAATAAGTGATTATTAAGACATGTTTCCCTGAGCTCTGTGCGTCATGCATGCATTGGTAACCTCAGACGATGTAAAACTCCTATCTTCTCGTATAGAAACTAGGTCCCTGTGGCGTCACGTGGAGTGGCATCGCATGGGCGCCAATCTGACCCTTTTCAAATGAGGATAAAAATGGACCATAGCCATTCGTCTAAACCGGTATTTCTAAAACGAAATAATTTGTATATTATGAATACAGTAATGGTGGGTGACGAATCGCAATCAATGCTTTCGTTTTCCGTGATGAAGGAAACTACCTTATTGAGCCCGGATCTCCCATTGCCGGTGAGGCGTACCAGCCAATTGAACCGCCTAGCCATCTTCTTAGAGCGAAATTCAGCAAACGAATGAAGTGTTGACGTCATCAAAGTGTTGGCGTCACAAGCCGACGGTGTGGCCCATGGGGCGGGGGTCGCGCTTACTAAGCCACTGTCGGAGGAATATACGCTATTTTATCGCTATTTCAAAGCACGGCAGTGCAATTATTTTTGTCATTACCGTTCTTCTTTTAACTTTTTTCTTATGACATTGTAACTTGACACATAACTTTTGATTGCAAGTCTTATATCAAAACAGGAGAAATTTTTAAGATTTTCAATCAATTATCTCCAAATAATTTTCCGTTTCGCAGTTCCATTGTTTTTCAATCTCCTTTCTCTGGCATTTTACACCCCAGGTTTATTATTTTATATCGTTTCTCTTCTTTCTTTGTCTAATATCTTCGTAGTTGTCGCCCTGAAACGTACATTATCATCATTAATAATATTACCATTAATAATCCATCAACGGTGTTTTGTACCCTCAATCATGCGCTATGATTAATGGAGAAAAGCTTCGATAAAATCTCTGCATCATTTATTCTATTTGAATACATTACGCTTGGTGGGGAATGTCGACTCATTACTCTGAGATAAAACAAGACAATGTGGTAAATATATATACATAGATGATAATTTCGTCGCGTGATGGATTTTGTAATGTAGCAATCAGCGTTGTCATATGTGCCTCATTTGTTTAAGCAATTCTATAAAGAGGGAAAATAGTATATACTCCGTGAAGATCGGAAATCCCAAAACATATGACCTATAATTTCGGTGACAGAGATGACCAATGATTGACCTGTTAAGCGGATAGCATTTGGATCAAAGCCAGAATTTGTTTATTTCGAGTATAGGTTTAGATAATGTTAATTTAATGGAATGATTTACGTTCGAAGCGCGTTGTACGATACGAAATAAACTTATGGTAAAGTGCCATCTATTTTTCGTTAACCCAGGATGTTCTTCCACTTCGTCTCGCCGCCCACAGGTATTTTATTTTGGTTGTGCCGATATTTGAATAGGGTAGTTTCCTTCATCAATGAAACCGAAAACGAGTCGTAAAAACGATTGCGATCCGTTACCCACCATTAGTGTATTCATAATACACAAATTACTTGGTTATAGAAATCCCAGTTTAGTTGAATGGCAATGGTCAATTTTAACCTTATTTGAAAAAGGCCAGTTTGGCGCCCATGCGATGTCACTCCACGTGACGTCACAGGGACCTAGTTTCTATACGATTAGATAGGAGTTTTACACCGTCTGAGATTACCAATGTATGCATGAGGCACAGAGCTCAGGGAAACATGTCTTAATAATCACCTATTAAAACTGGCTAAGGTCGGAAAATTTTCCTCGTTTGATAAGGTATTAATAATCCTTATTTAAGCCAGGCGCCACCTGCTATCAGGGTACTCTGCTACCTGCTAGCAGCCTGCATCGCAGTGGCGCACATATCCTCGTCCCAAGGCCTCCACACCTCACTTTACGGCAGCGGGAACCAGAATGACGTCACACGGGCTTTTCCTAGCATTTATACTTAGCCGTCGCCCTTTTGCGCGCTTGAAAATTTTCACTTTTCATTTAATCGTGAAAATAGATATCGTCCTTTAAAAATCTAAAAGCGTGACATGCGTACTTCAGGAGTAATAATCTTTCGATTTAGGCAAAAAAAATAATAGGAAACCACCCTATTTAACTATTTTGAAGTCAATCTCGCAATGTGACGCAATTTCGTCAATCATAGTAGACTTCCTTGGAGACATGTGGTTGATCATCGTTGGCAGCGTGTCTCCTTAGTGGTGAGGAAAGAGTGGGAATCGGCCAGGGGGGGCCTTGTGAAGGTGGTCACGAATTGAGTCACGCCTCCTTCTCGGAAGCAGCGCTCCGTCTGGTGATCGGCCGAGGTGATTTATGGGTAATCTCCGCAATGATGAAAGGTGATTGGTGTCGTCGATCGTACGTCACGAGGACAGTGGCGCCTCCCGAGATGAGCTTCGGCGATGCATGCAAACAGCCAACGTCCAATCACAGCCGTGAGATATTAATGAGGTAGAACGAATGGCTGTGGCTTACATTGTCTTGAGGGATAGCCGTGTGGATTGGCACCGGCAACAATCCTCGCCTCATCTTACGCCCTCATTGGAGGCGTCTTCAGCATTCAAACTCCTCTCCCCTAAAAGCCCTCCACCCCCCCCCCCCGAAAGTTTTCCCCCCGCGTCGACTACCCACCATAAATCTGCTGCGGAGACCCCTAGCCCAGGGGTCTATCTATCCTCCAACTCTCCGTATAGGCATTTCATTATGCATGCCTATAACTTGCTATGAATGTTACTTTCAAAATCATGTTAGCGAAGTATATTGCTGGCTTAATGTAAATTATGGTGTTCTGATGCGTGCACATTGTCAGAATAAGAAACCACCCAAGAACCCTCCTAACAAAATTCTGGCTTCGTGCCTGACGTCCTCTAGATGCGCAATGTGGAGAAAGTATAAGTGAAATGAAGGGAGTGGAAGAGTGGGCAGTATGCCTACGGAATGGCCATTATATCGCATTGATATTAAATTTCCAAACCGAATTGAACGAACAGAGTCGTCGCGACGCGTCGTGTAGTATTGGAGTGGGTGGCCGACCTTCTAAGGGACATCGCCTGCTCTTTAAAGGCCGCTATACGCGTTGAATGATAATGCGAATGATCATGCTGAATGATCACGTGATCATTCACAGGACCTTGCGAGCAAAACAGAACAGGATCTAATTTTCACTGAATGATCATGCGCATGAAGGTTCATTCGCGAATGCTTCCGTCGTACACGGTGAATGATCATGCGAATGAAATTATTCGCCGTGTATAGCGGACTTAACACACTGCGACGGATAGTTGATGGCTGCATTCCGTTGTTTCAGGCAGTTTTAATTCGTTGATATTTATTTTTTCATTGAAACAGCCATTAATTCATTCGGTGTTTCAAAAAGAATATTTCAAAGTATTATTGTGTCCAAACTATCGATCGTTGCGCCTCGTTACTTTCCGAGTCTGCACGAAGACAACTTCATTTTTCAACAAGGTGGTATCACCCACTCATTGGAGTCGCGTGAATATCTGAATGAAACTCTATCGAAACGTTGTATTTGTCGTCAAGTAGATGGCAAATTAGCATGTCTCAGCTGGGCTCCACAGTTACAGGATTTGATACCCCGTGACATCTTTCTGCGGTGTTTTTTTCGTGGAGGAATTTTTATTTCGATGTGATAATATGCTCGTGTCGCTGATAGAGGACATAACAAAGATCTGTTATCTTAACTTGAGAGGTTCTTAAATATGTGCGTGTAATATTTCATATACGTATGACTTAAAGTTAAATAAATATATTCCTTCGAAATACGTGTATTCCTTTTTGTAACACCCGATATTTGTTAACAGTTATCCAGATAACTATAGCAACTATATAGATATGTATATTTGAAAGTTCAAAATCATAAATTCGTGAAAGTTCATTGAACATTCTGAAGATAGGAGAAAAATTTAATACAGGAGAGTAACTTCAGAGAACCAACATATTTTAAACTAGCTCTGTTTCTGCACAATATTGAAGACCGATTCCAATGTGGCGTTCTTCGGCTTGTATGAAATTAATTTGTTCAATTATTTCGACGATTCTACAAACCTTTGTTAACTACGCAATCCGTTTTTGTTTGCTTATCTCAATGAATTCATCCCTCAGCTAGAACGTTTACGCTAATATATAATTCGCAAAGTTCTATTACAAAAAATTGATTTCCTTCATTTATTGGTCGCGCATTCCCCTCCCAATTAGATTTCGGACGATTCATTGGCTGAAGGGATTAAGTCAACCCACGAAACACACCAATATCTATCCCTCGCTTATCGCGTTCAGAAGCTTATTGTTTTAAATTAACGGCGAAAAACACCTCTTTTACAATTGCCATGTTCGCGTCGGAATCAAAACTCTGAGTGGAATGATTATTGAAATTAAGGGAGGGGAAAAGTGCTTTATTTTGTTTTCGTATGCGAGAGCAATCAGATTTCCTGAAGAGAAAGAATAATTGGCAATCTGGCGAGCGTCGGGTGTTTTCAAACAATTAGTTGTATCTGCTGATTGCGTCCGAAATTTGGTCGAGCAAACACCGCTGCTGTTTGCTCGTCATGACGTAGAGGTGCGTATTGCAGGAGAGATACGAAGAAGGCGGGGTGAGCATGAGTGAGTTAATCTGTGGCTCAGTGCTCAGTTGTATTTGCAGAGGTTTGCTTGGAGTTGTGGCAGAGTTGATATACCAAAGAGCAGTCATGTGTAGGGTGCAAATCCGAGTTATTGTGCTATCTCTCTCAAAGGAAGGCAGACGCATGCAGTGTGTGTAGCACCTGGGCACTCGGAGCGCAATTAAAACTGTCACCTGCTATCAGTTGCCATTTATCACCCTCGCCTCCTGGTGGCCATCCGTTGAACCAGAACGTGACTTCTGGAAAATATGGTGCATTTGTTCGTGGACTCGTCCGAATGTGAACTCGTCATCTCTCTATTTACGCACCGTTGAGGTCCGCCGTGGTGAGCGCAAGTGGTGACATCTGGCGAGCAGAGAATGCGATTCCGGAGTGCGCCCTTAGTGTGGTTGCCGTGGTGATCGCGAAGCATTTAGAAAACGTTTTTAGTCACGGACGCGGAATTCGTCGTCAGGGCTATCTGCTATCGTACAGTTGGTCCATTGTTTCTTTTTCACTCTCACGCTCATGCATCTTGCTGTTTCGTGCTCTGGGCGCTAGTGGCTAGTTTGTGTGTTGACGAGTCTCCGTTCCTACTTGTCCAAAACATGAAATAAATACAGTGTTTTGTTTTTAAAAGAGGCGATTTGTGATTTTGTTGCAATTTCGCGCGACTAGTTGTCAGAGCGGGACATGGTGGGTTGCCTTGGTATTTCACCCTTTTGCATAAATGTCCTTTTTTTAATGTGCCCTCCCATTTCGATTTACCACACTTTTGCTGTCGTCTGCTTGCTGGCCTGTTTGCGTTGCCATGGATATGGAGGCGACAATGAGAGACCCGTTTGGAAAGAAAAGTCGAGAGGGAGGTGGTGAAAGAGTTAAGGGTGTGTCGCTCGCTGTCCCCCGATCCAAAATGTTGATATCCATATAGGTAATAGCTCCTGGAAAGGGTTTGCAGTATGGCACGCCGCAATTAGGGAGCCTCAGGACGCTCCTATATCAAGACTCTTATCTGAGACTGACTCATGTTGTTCTTTTATTATTCTGGCTGCATTCCGCATTCTCTTCAATATACTAACCTCCAACCAACTGCCTCCTCGCGTATAACTGAGCGGCATTGAGCACTCTCTCTGCTTATCTTGCAATCAGTGTGTTTTTTGCATGTGAAAGGGTCCTCAGCGCATCAATACATCTCAAAGCTTCACTGATTTCTTATTTTTCAGCTACTTTAAGCAATGATATTCTTTAATTTTCTTCTTCCATGTACCGCTTTCATTTCCATGCCTACTGCTTTAATCTTACCGTCAATGAATAGATGATTATTTCCCCGAGTTTATTGACTGCATGTGTGTTTTCATTGTACCTACACGATACAATTGTGATTATATATGAAATAAGATCCGATGCTTTCCCGTCGTCTGCTGGCAGTGACGGTTTCTCGGGTGTTATACCGGGCAATCTCCTCTATGAATGCTGAGGCAGCCATGCATGTGGTTACATATCTTGAAAACTCGCTCAAAGTCATCTCATATCCCAAAAGCGATTCTCATTTTTGTGTTGGAATGACCGGGCTAACAGTATCGTTTTTTCTTTTTTTTCGGTATTTTTTTTATATCGTAATAATATCCGTCCCAATCGATCATCCGTCAAACGCAATGCAGAACGCTGTGGTTCTCCCATTTCCATTTCAGGCACTGTTTGTGTTTATCCTCGACATCACGAATGTATCTGCAATGTATAGCGGCATCTCCTTTTGCTTAATTTTTCTTCCCGTGCGATGTCACGAAATGCATGATATGGAGCGGGAGCTGCCTGCACGCGTGTCTCTCTCTGTTGCAAGTGCCGTGACGCTTCCATTGCCTCGTCACCTCCTCTCACGCATGCCAAGGACACGCGTGACTACCTGTGCACACTGTCTCATCTTTCATATCCATCTCAGCTGTAATCTTTTCTAATGTGTGTCTGCCGATTTGTCCTCTGCTCCGCTCTCTGAAGATGATCAATATTTCCCCCTGCGTCCGAACCCTTCACTCGGGATGTGAACCCAGGAATCGCCTGCTAAACCAAAGGTCGTGCGTCGCAGTGCCGCTTGTGTGTGTTGTCCCTATTCAGGGCTATCTTATTGTCGTACGTTGTTATATTTTATATTTTCCTCATTCTTAAATGTTTTCATGTTGGTGAAGATAACTTAATGAATAGAATCATATGGACTAATAATAAAGTACAACGTAGCGCATGTTGTTTCTGAATGAAAATCAATTCTAATTGCAAGTGCAGGTCCATCTCAAGAACGCCAGTTTCGCTTTTTCTCGGTAGGGGGACGCGTCAGCATTCCATTGTTAGAGCACAGTGGGTGGGCCTATCAAGAGATTGTAATCAGAGGAAGGATGGATTTTTTTGGTGCGTTTCGTGGGCGTGGGTCGAGTCCTCTTATTGAATCCACGGAGACCCCTTTCTGTGGGAGGTGGAAGATTCATTAAGATCCCTATCGCACTTGCTGACCTCTCTAAAGGTCAACACGATGCACGGTGGCCCCCTCTGCCAATAATACTACCCACCACCCTTCAGAAAAGATTCACCAAGCGCCTTTCATTAATACCCACCATCATCTTCACGGAATTCTGTTTCCTCCCTCCTGTCACCCTCCCTCCCTCCATTAAGGACTTTTCATCCCCCTCGCTGCATGCACCTACGCCCTTCATCCTACCCGTCCCATTGGCTTCCGTCTCCTTAGCCATTTAGATTTATCTGGCTGCTCTTAACAGCATCAAAGGGCTTTGTCTTGGTTTTATAATGAAAGCGAAATTATAATCCAGCAACAAAAGCTAGAATGATAATAGATTTGATCACTTTTAATCGAGATTTTGGAAATCTCAGGAAGAATCGCTCTTTTGTGTCTTCGAAAACAGATCGCCGTATTTGAATGATACTATATAAGAGAATAAAGCATGTAGTATCCAATTTTAATTTTGGTTGATCAGCTTCCACAGGTGAACCTTTGAATGCTATTAAAACTTATTCTGATCTATTTTCGTCCCTCATACTTTTTATGCATGATAAAAGTAACATATTACTCTTTGATTAAAATAATCTTCTGAGTGATTGTTTCTCTTACCTGTATTTTTTATATCGAGCAGTATTTTATGGCTAGAAATATCTTTAAATATTCATGGATCCGCTTTGGAGAAATGAAGATGAAACAAATGCAGCAACATAGCTGAAAATGTACCTGTTGTAAGCTAGGAAAATATCTGTAAGTAATTGCATTCAAAATGTAAAATAATCCGTTATACGAGATGCAATAGACGTTATGTAGTGTATATATGTATTATTTATTGTTATTTACGATACCACTCCTATATCTTCAACTTTAGAGCTTCACTTGATAACATTAAAATTATATCTGTTCCAATGATCAAACGGTAAATGCTAGAATCAAATGCCATATTAGATTGAGTGCTGTTTTATTTTAATCGTCTTTTCCAAACGGTGCCATTTATTTGACGAGGGGCGAGGGAATTAAAAGCGTCAGTGCCATCTGTGCATCTCTTTTGCGATATATTGCTGTGATTCGTCGATCGATAAATTTCTCGCCCCGCTGATCTGCTATTGATGTGTGAAAAAAACAGTTTCATCTGATGGCGAAGGATAATCATGCCATTGAAAAAATCCCATTCTCAGTTATTACACCAAATTCAATGGTCAATGTGATCCATTTGAAGTTATATGGGTTCCAATAGACTCCCAAAGAGTGCGTTGTTGCCTGACCGCAAATACATCGCCGGGAAATCCAAAACTAAAATGTTGACAAAGTGATAAAAATGAAAGATATTTCCCAGCAATTTTCTTTCCTGGAGTTAATTTGTTTGTCTTTTTTATTTCCACGGATGTATTCACGCAATCCAAACACAAAAACCGAAAATTAATCATTCATCAGATTCTCTCTTTAATAACACTCTGTAGTGGAAATGACTCAGTAGTTAAGACCGGATTGATTTTCGCATTAATCGAAAAGGAATTGAATGAGTAATTCTCGCGTGATTTATATTTAATGAGTCTAAGGTAAGCCTTGCAATAAATATTTTCGACGCCTATATCATTCTTTTTGCTTTCTCTGGTTTCCCGCTTCATCTAGAATAAGACTGCTTTCTCAAGAGTTGTGGCAGTTTCATTTGTGAACATTCCTTCATTTGATCGCCAAAACAGTTCATTTTTGCGTGGTTTATTCATTCATTTGGTATTTATTGCTCGTTTCCTACTTCTGTGATTCAATTTTCCCTAATTCCGGACGATGGTTATTCAACTGCGGCTTTCTTCATTCGTGTCTGACTTCGTGAGTCTTTGGCGGCGTGCGGGTTCGCTTCGTCTTCACACTGCGATCTAAAAGCGATCTAGCAGAAGTTTTGGTCAATGTTCATTATATGCTCAAATTTCCCCTTGAGCAAATAAAAATGTGTTTTCTCAACTTAACTAAGCGTTTTTGCCTGTATGGAGGAATCAATTATTTTTCACTGATGTACTTCGGAATGGTTCTTAGTCTTTCTTGATTCATCAATAGATGTGATGCATCTTAATTTTAAAGACTCGTACTATTGAAAACCTTGTACTATCGTTTCCGACAGTCTATGTGCATCAATGCTCCACTTACGGATTGAATGAATTGAGAAAATTCCGGAAAAAAACAACTTTTTTTGTCTGGCACATAATGCACGATAACATTAGTCCTCGCTGGAAGAGCCTTACATACAATAGTGGGCGGTGATCTAAAAAAACTTGCCAAAAATGATTTTTCATATTTCATTTTGGAAAAAACGATGATTTTTTTAAAAATAATTGAGTAACTAATGGACACGATAGTGAAATAACTTTATTTCTGTAATTAATTGACCAGACGACGTCTGTTGAGACTCTGGTTGTACTTAATAAAAAATCTGATGTGTTTCGCAAAGTTAGCCCACGAACTTATAGCGTATTCAATTGACTCATATTTAGTATTAAATATGAGTCATGCCTCTCTCTTTTGCTTGATAATCCGTGTGGAATACTCGAAGGGCTTCTGAAAAAGTGGCAATGCCACTCTGGTTCATGGCTGCGGACGGCAAGGGGAATGAAGGCGAAGTAATGAGAACGAAGGAAATGGATTGAGAATATTCCTTTAAGGTCCTCCCTCTAAACATTTCAGTCAATGAAGCATTATTAAAACTTAAAAGTGAGTATTTAAGAAGTATTAACCTTATCGGGGGAGGAATATTTTTTATAAAGCGAATTATTTGACAGGAATTTTTCCTATGGAATCAGATATAAGGCAATGAACTATAAAGATGGTTCATATTGCCATGCTTAGGACATGTTCCTCTTTTCTTCGCATTGCGACCAATGAAAAGAATTAGGGCGAGGAAGAATATTGAAAGCTGTGCGTTCTGATTGGCTGAAATACGGTAAAAGCGATGGTCCATGAATCGGGATGGACCGGGAAAAGGAGCGCGACGAGTGAAAAGGGAATAGGATTTCCATCCCTGAAGCCATCGCGAAAAAAGGATGCGTGAAACAGTCATTTTCCCGCACTCATTGGGGCTATCCCTCGAAAGGGATGAAAAAGAAATGATCGTCCAATTCAGGCTTTATCTTTGGCTTCCATCCTTCGATATCTTTTAACGGGTTTTGGATTTCAGCGAATGAATCATGGGAGCGTCTGATGCTGCGCTTGTTATATTTCGCGTTCGTTTTGGGGTTGGAAGAGGGATTGGCCACGGGGTTGTGTTACTTTGCGAAAGGAGTGCTTTGTCGAGGCCATTTTCGTCCTGCCCTCGGCTTCACTTCGACACTAACTTTGGAAGGGAAGTGTGCTGATGGATGGTACTGCTATCTATCTTTCGCCCCCATCAACGGTGACCTGCTAAGAGCCTCGCTCGCCCTGCCATCTTGCGCCCACGCGCCCAGACACCTATCCTTCAACCTCGAAGGTGAAACTTCCGCTTGCTCCTTGTGTGCGCTAAGAAGTCTCGAACTACCGAAAGACATCTTTACGACGCTGTGGCTCACGTGCGGAATAATTGCGTATATGTCTTTCTGTTTTTATGTCCTTTAATTACTATGATTATGGCTCACACTCTCCTCTCCATAATGGTTTCATTTTCAACGATGTTCTTTGATGGTGACCCCATAATTGATGTAATCAGTACTCAGAGAGAGATATCCATTGGCATAATGGATACAAATATCTCGATTAATTCATAACATTCGGTTCTGTACTTTTCAATCTATATGCTAAGACTATATTTATGTAATTAATTCGTTCGGTTGGAAAGATTGGCGGTGGTTTTCATATCGTGGTAATTTAAGTTCGTGATATTTAGTCTCCTTGTCGACAATTTTTCGGTCTTTGACTTCTTTAATTGCGGAAAGAGTTCGCGTACAAGGGGCATATTTATCTGCTGGTCTTGAAAGAATGGTTATCTTAAAATATCGGCTCTGCTGTGAAACTTACGAATTATAATTAACTGGGCGTAATAAACGCCAAGGAGTAGAAGTATAGCAGCTTTCTCGTCGTGCCTTCATTATATTGTTGATCCAATCGGAGAAGTATACTTAAATTGTGCGTGTATATTATTTCCGCGATATCTCCTGAATATAAATCCTCCTCATATTCCCGTGTTTTCGCCTGGCTCATAAATTTCCCTAATTTGCAATCGCTGAATTCCAAATTCCTGTTTTCTTTAGATATCCTTTACTCGCTCCTCTTTTATCGCCAGTGTCGTATAATTATCGCCATAACCACCAGTTAGCGCTGCTATCCGTCTCCGTCAATTTTCTTTTTCTCCTTTCGTCGCTACCGCTCGCGCTGTTTAGATTCCTGTCCTCGCTTATCGGCGCACAATCGATATTTTCCTCTTTCGACTTTTCTGCCACCGGAAGACATCGATTACCTCGTGCGACATCTAGATGAAGAATTTCATTTTCCTTTGCCTGTGATAGATCAGTTCTTAATAACGTGCGACAATCCGCAAGTTTATCAAAATATGAACTTAATTCATTGTTTCTCATCACAATTTCTGTAATCTGTGTTAATATTGCCTTCATTAAAAGCTATACTGATGGTTTCCCAACAAGCTAGTTCCCACTTGACCACCAAAATTTCGGGCCTCAAGTTGAGATGCATTCTCGAGGCTAATTGAGTTGCTTAAAATATGAAGAAAATCTAGTCATTAGTCCTGAGGAGAAAGGATGAAATGTCAGCAGTTGCGAGGGAACATACGCGGTGGGAAGAGCCTGTAGTGATGCCGTGCGCCGAGAGAGCATATATTAGAATACACTATTCTCTTCCCTTATCTCCTGATGCCCAACGCGCGTTATTGCTCAAAGGCCGACATAACAATTGACGCGGCTTCAGAAATCTTTCACGCTCATTAATGACAATGACAATATCATTGGGGCTATTTTTGCCCCATCTTCCTCTTTGACAATTTCCGTTGATTTTTTGATTGGTTTGCTGAGGTTGCTTGATTGTTGCACCGTGGGATTACACCACGTGGGACCAGGTTCACGTCTCGGCGGTGGCAGTGAGTTTTCAGAGATATCCCGATTCCTTCTTCAATGTCTCGTAGCAGTTCAGCAGTCCGCCTGATGGTTTGGAAGCAGGTCAGCTAACCTGGGGGTGAAATATAAATTGGGGAGTAGGGATTGTTTTGGTCTCCATTCGCATGCGTCGAGAGGGTGGGTCGCCTGAAATGCGAGAGATAATATGGGAACATCAGTTTGTGTTCGTTGCGAGAAAGAGGAAGGAGATATAGACATGCATTTTGGATGGGAAAACTGTGGAGGGGGGCGGGAAAGGAGAGAGGGGGAGAGTTTATATAATAGTTGTATATATATATATTTAAGTGTGTATATGTGTAAGTGGCGGTGCGTGGCGGGAGGGAGTTTTCAAGTGTGGCGGGGAACTCAAAATGGATGGAGCGAACCATAGGCGAGCGTATTTATTTCTATGGAGAGAAGTTGGGAGGGAGGACAATGAGTATAGGATTATATGAGATTGGGTCGCATTACCGCGACGACTGACAATTGTTCGATATGGTCATGGCCACTGACAAGGTAATATGTCGCAATAGACCGGATATTACCCAGAAAACCAAAGCCAAAAACATATTACACGATAAGTTTTCGAGATATATGGACTTGAATTAGCATGGGAGCTTAATGGGATTACTCTTTGTTCGTAGTTAATGGATATTTAGAAATGTCTCAGGAATTTGGAATTCCCTTTGCATAAACTAGATTTTTTGGTGTGGTTGCCTTTGCGATATTATGATATTAAGTATTTCCTAATGATTTTTCGGAAAGTTTCCAATGGCACTGACTTTGGAATTTTTGAAATACTAACTTTATTCCGGCTGCATATTATGATAAAATAAGAGTCCAAAACAAGGGGAGCCAGCGAAAACAGATTTCATTCGAATAACTCAATAAATATATGTGTTATTCGTTACAAAGTGCTTCGGGAGCAGGGAAATTGTCATGAAAATGCTGAACAAATTAGTCTGGGAGCCACTAGAGGCGCTGGCTACGCCATGGGCCTTAATTGCTTGAGTGATTGAGAATAGATATCTTTCAGAGCGGCACGGAGAACATCACGTTAGATCTCCCCACTACATTTCCATGTCCGAAAGATACGGTAAATTAAGAAAGATATTTTATCCAACTGATAGATGTGGGAAAATGTTTTTCCCAAACCATAAGCGCCTACATAAATGCTAATCGTTATTTCGTTTGACCATTTCCTTTTTATGCGTAAACGGCTGGTGTCCTAACACCCCCTGCCACACGCCTGTTGAGGTTGTTTGCATTGAGGTAGTGTGTAGGTGTAGAAGAGGAACAGTTGTTTGCGGTCCGTGCCTCGCCTTCCCATCCAACCTTATAAAGAACCACCCTTCCCTTCCATGCTTATATTCTCCGTGCCTTACCCCGTCTTATACACGTATCTATCCCCTCCTTCATAATCCAGCGTGCATCTTAAGGCACCTTTATGGTCTCTGCAATAATTTATGCTCCCTCTCGATATATGGATATTTCTGAGTCCTTTCTGGATTTTCTCGTGTGGAGACCCTCTGATAAAAATTAAAGGCGCTTTTATCGGCAGCAGCGGGAGAAGGCGCCTTAGTTGGATTGATGGGCTAACGGCAGTGCACGTTTACAGATCGAAGACGGACAGACACGAACAACGCAACTCAGGAGGACAAAGATTGAATCGTAGCCACACGTGACGTTGGACCGTCACTCAGAGATTCAGAGAACCCCATAATAAAGCATACTCAGCAAAAATTACAATCGTTGGGAACGATTTGGGCAGTAAAGGGGTGTTAAGAAAAGCCCCACAACTTTCATTAGTGGTAGTGGCGGGTGCCTGGGAGTTCACCAATAGGGTGGTTTCCTATTATTTTATTATTGCCTAAATCGAAATATTATTACTCCTGGAGTACGTATTTCACGCTTTTAGATTTTTAAATGACGATATCTATTTTTCGCGATTAAAGGAAAAGTTAAAATTTTCAAGCGCGCGAAAACGCGACGCGTAAGCATAATGTCGGGAAATCTCTCCGTGTGCCGTATTTCTGGTTCCCGCTGCCGCCCTGTGAGGTGACCTTGAGGCGCGGCTTAGCGCTGATACGACGCAGTCTGCTAGCGGGTAGCTGTGTACCCTGCTGGCTGGTAGCGCTTGGCTTAAATAAGGATTATTAATACCTTATCAAACGAGGAAAACTTTCCGACCTTAGCCAGTTTTAATAAGTGATTATTAAGACATGTTTCCCTGAGCTCTGTGCGTCATGCATACATTGGTAATCTCAGACGGTGTAAAACTTCTATCTAATCGTATAGAAACTAGGTCCCTGTGACGTCACGTGGAGTGACATCGCATGGGCGCCAATCTGGCCCTTTTAAAATGAGGATAAAGATGGACCATTGCCATTCGTCTAAACCGGCATTTCTAAAACCAAATCATTTGTATATTATGAATGCACTAATGGTGGGTAACGAATCGTAATCAATGTCTTTTGTTTTCTTTGATGAAGGAAACTACCCTATTGGCCAAGGCCGGTCTGAAAGCGAGCGTGCTCGGTACCGCCATCGTACGCCTTGTGTGCAGCTCCGTAACCCTCCACTTCGGAGGGGCAAATTATCACTGCTTGTACTCCTGTTTGAGTTGTGTATACTGGAAACGTTAGAAATAAGTCATAATATTTTTTAATATTATACGAATATAATGCAATTTTTCTATTTTATATTACATTTTTACGATGGAATGGAAACGTATAAAACCAAAAGTGAAGTGTTTTAAGTTAAAAAGGGAGCAAGTGGTGATGAGTCCGTGTTTTACATTCACCATAGTTCTTACTACATGACGCACCTCACTTTTTTGTTCGTTTATGTGGCATTTGTTTTTTTTAATTATTTTTATCTTTTCGTCATATTTGCTCCATGCAGACAAGCTCCATTACCGGAGTCTGTCGAAGTTCGTTTCAAAATTCGACGAATATAGTTGCAGAAGGACCAGTTATTTTATACGCCACTGCATTAACCGTGTTTTATTTGAAATTTTCATGGCTGTCATTTTGCTTCGAAAGCTTCTAGCTGCAGCCTTTTTTATTCTTCTTGACGCGTTAATCAGAGTAAATAACGAAAATCTTAAGGAAAGTGTAGTTGCGATTGTGGCGTATCATCTCGAGAGGGTTTTTTACGCCAGAATTGTTGTCTTTAACACAAAATCCGCCTTTTCTCGCCTTATCAGCACTTCTCACTCTCGTCAAGTGATAATTGTTTGTGTACAAATAACTCGACATCAAGTTATCCACTCGTCGTGGTAAATGTTTCTACTCAAGCAGTGTGTGTTTGCTTTCAAATATCCCATAAAATCTTTCAAGCCTTTCAATTCTCAATATCCCACCGAGTTACTAATCGTAGATATCTTTCCCTCAGCTAGATTTTTGTATCCAGCCTTAGAGGATCATTTTATTGCTCATTCTCGTTTTATTTTATTCATGGTAGATGAATGAAATAGCTGAGCCAAACAGTGAATACTGAAAAAAAATCGTCGAAAAAGCTTTCCTCATAGATGGTACTGTGAAAATGAATAAATTTTGGATGATTACGTGTAAATATGTCCAAGTACGAGGAAATAAAGCAATAAAAAGTGTATCACTTGCCTAGCATAGGCGTGATACTAGTGACGCTATTTCCATAGTTTTGGATAAATAATTCTATCCTGGAATGAAAGAGCGAAACTCTATCACCTCAGCACAAATCCAAAAGTATTCCGGTCGTAAGTTAGAAAGGACGGATTTTTCAGCTCGTAAATCGTGTAATAGTTCCTTCGTTTGGTTATTGAATGCCTTTCTCGTCATTCACATCATGAAATTCCTCATCTTATTGTTCCTCCGGAGGTCTTTCTGAGATCAACTTTTTCAGTGCTTCTCGGCGCGATTTTGTTATACATAAAGCGAATATTTAGATGCTTAAAGCAGACCTCTGAAACTATCCTCTATTTTTATTCATCGCCGCGAAAGGCAGATTGATTTTATACTCGCGGAATACAAGCAAACTGTAAATTTCCGACGATGGAAGCGTTCTGCTGTGGCCAATAAAGGGAGAAAATGCCCTTGGGTCGTTTATTCCTCTACCAATTTAATACACAAGAGACCGCCTAAAAGTTGAGTAACCACCTTTTAACGTAATTAAGGTAAAACTACCTTTTGAGATAGAAATAATTTGAAGCAGATTAATGTATAAGAAAGTATTAGTACTCACACAAATGAAAAAAATCATGTTTTTTTATGATGCATATAACTTACATTGTACCTCCAGAAATGTAATCTGCACATTTTATTACACTTTTACTACGGATAGGTGACACTTTTAGTGCAATGCATCATGTTCAAGAAAAGAGTACAAAACGTCATTTGAAACGGTATTAAGCCTTTTGAATTACCGCCAAAGAACACTTCATTTTTCCTTACACTTAGCAGTGCTGCCATTTCTAATAGGCATTAGTTAACGCAACATTTAAAAACCTCAATTTTCATCGTAGAAGGTCGATCAAAATGCGCGCGTTCATGCCTCTTGATCAGCAGTTTCCATTTTTTTCCTCCCGTACTCCTTCAAATGCATATAACTAATATTGTACCCCCAGAAATCTAACCTGCACATTTTATTACATAGTTTTACTACGGATAGGTGACACTTTTAGGTATGAGTAACTTTATAAATAGAAACGTTGTTTTAAATACCCTATATCATATATTTCTTGGTTGAGAGATATACATATCGTTCCTGGCGTCCGTCATTACAGATTATTTACGGCATACCCTTGACTGGTTCGTCCACCGCTTGTGGACCACTGATCTACATGATTGATTTGATGGGAATGCGAAAAGCGTTGATTATTGGAAATTTCATAAGCCTTAAAAATGAACAGCACGCGATTCTTCTCCTGTCGCGGAGGACCGCTGAGGTGCGCATAAAGACGCGAGCCATCCAAATGGCTCTCAAGAAGCTGCTGACTGCTTCTAACATCCGAAACCCGTCCACCATGATGACATTGACCAAAAAATTCTTAAGTAATGATCTAGCTAACTAATTTAATTCATATTCTGGTACCTGTAAGTCAGCGGTTCCCAAAGTGGGGGTCGCGAGATACTAATAATATGGTGAACAACGTACTTAAACTTGGACGACCATTTTTAGGGGGTCGCGGCTAAAAAGAATGAGCTAAAATGGGTCGCGGAAAGAAAAAGTTTGGGAACAGCTGCTGTAAGTTATTAAGTACCAAACAAAATGGCGTGGTCAAGTGTTTCTGTTTCTTATTTTGATGTTCATTATAACTCTTTCCTTATTCACTCACGCCTGTTTTTCTCCTTCTTTCTTTTCTTGTAGGCGAGGAGGGTGAGGAGGCGTGGGTGGAGGGTGGAGGAGAGGAGGTAAAGGGAGACAATAAAGAAAAAGAGGAGATGGAGGAGGAGGAGGGGATGCAATCACCGCCAGAGGGTCCAAAGGAGAAGGAAGGGACCACTGAGGGCTCTGTGGACCAAGAGGAAGAAGAGTCAGCGAAAAGCAGCGTGTGCAGCAGTCATAAGAAGATTAAAGTGGAAGATGAGGAAATGGAGGTGGAAGTAGTGGAGGGAGAGGATGAGGAGGAAAGGGGCAGGAGGGGGGAGGATGAGGGAGATTCGACCAGCCAATCAGTGAAGAGGACGAGTTGTCGGGAGAAGGGTTCGACCCCCGGTGTCATCGTTGCACCCTCTGGTGAGTAGTTGGCATTCGGATGAACTCGAGCTGACTATAGCTACGTTTTATAGTTAGAATTCCAGAGTACAGAGAAATCACTTCACGCTCAAAAAGAGTTCATTCCGTGAAGCCATCAGTCATCAAATCCTTTTATCTAGAAGCAAACGCCATGCTGGTCAGTTAACTTATCCCCCCTTTCTACCGTTATACAATTGTTGTGAAATTTAATGGAATGGCATTTCACGCCTGGATATCATGATAGCAAAGTCAAGTCGGCTTTAAAACACATTTGAAACACCTTTTTGGCTTACCCATTCTTGAGAAACTGTACATCCGTGGCTTGCTACTGGTAGCTGGCACAACCTCAAAGACTAATCAAAATTATCCTTCTCAATACTTCGGAACCAATTCGAAATCCTAGAGAATTCTGCGAGCCTGTCACAGAGAGACGCCTACTTTTGTCTCAAACTCAGCATCTTATAAAGTTGCTGGATGTGAGCTCCCTTGTTTATTGCCTTCTGGAACGATTCCTCGGGAGGACAATGTGACTCTTGGCTTTAATGTAATGATAAATTACCCGTTTAGCCAAACTTTCTTAATTAGGTCACTGTAAACCACAATGGAGTAATAGGGTATTTATTTCAATAAAACAACTTTTAATTCGACCAAATGTGATTAAAGGTTGACTAAAGACACCCGAGTCAATTTATAAGTTATTTCTGTGGAATATTTAGACTTATTTTTCCATTGTGGACTGTTTTTTGTCTCGCGATAATCCTGAGGATTTATTGTAAACTGCCTAAACCGCCACTATCCCACAACAAATCTTAGCCAAATCCTGCGCTCTTATTTATTGTGTTGTCGATATTTCTGACAACATTTGCACCAATTGTTTCATGTTGTCGATACCAATTTTTATTAAGAGGACATAGCAGGGCCTCATTTCTTCACCTTATTTCATCTATTACAGTGTATTTGGAGGCCCATTTGTAATTCGATTCTCTGAACAATGCCAAGGTAATGATTGCTTATCTATCAACACTTTTTCCCTTAATTAGGTTATTGTAAACTATTTAGTCTATAACCAACTTCCACCGCATATTCTGGTGCCAGCCGAGCTCTTGCTGTTTGTTATATGCATATGCTTTTCTCTATATCCTCCCTAAGTCTTGCGTTTGTCACGTATTGTTTCTTGCCAAGGCAGGCATTTCCATGCTATTCTATCAAGTGATTTCTTCTTTCCATAAAAGGGTCTTCGGAGGCTCCATCATCTCCTCCAGATGCCCCATCGCCCCCTTTGGGCTCTTCTTCGTCTCTAGTGGGCCCGTTATCGCCTCCAGTGGCCCCTGGAGGCCTCCGCCTCGTCTCCAGCCTCGCCACTGACCCCGCAGGGCCCTCTTTCCCTGGGCCCCTATCGCACTACTTGCTGCCCTCGGGCCCACTACACCCCTCTACCGGTGAGTACGCATGCCTCCCTATCTCTCTCATCCGATGTGCAACGAAGGTTAATATTATTTTTACCATGCCCCGCTGCGCTCTAATCTCCGTACAAGTAATTGGAAGCGATTAAGACGAGATTAGATTAAGCCATTAAGGGATCGGATCTTTTGGTGAGCCACAATTCACTCATTCCTCTGACAATGCTCTCATTCTACCTATTGCTGCGTAAAGATGCTGAAATATTTGTTATCATCATACTGCTTTCCTTTCTCCCACACGAATGTATATTCCCAATTTATATGTACTGTGCATAAACGTATCTTAAGCTTCCTCATGATGTCCATCAAGCTAATTCGGTTGCAAAATTTACGCACATGACAGTTAGGCATTAATTCTTTGTTCGCGCTCTCTATCATCTGGTCTTATCCTTGTCAAGTGGTTCACTAGTTCAATGCTCTATCGAGCATACCCACAGTGTAGAGTAATTTATGCCGTCAACGTATTATTCACTGTTTTTTTGTCAAGTGGGATAAATTATGTTTTTTACCGCTTTGTCTCAAGTGCATCTTCTACATTTATTCATCAGTACTTCTCTCTCTCTATTTCTTTACTCTGTGATTATGGCAGCTGCCTTTTCTGCGGCTGCAGCGGCGGCGTTCGCGGCCGCCAGTCGTCTCATCTCCCTCCCGCCCCCGGCCAACGCCAGGGCGCCTCCAGCTCCTGACCCTACTCCGCCCCTCGGGCAGATCGGAGGCCAGCCGACAGCGGAGGCTAACCAAGTGAGAAAAGGTACGTACCTAAGTTATTTCATCATGTACATGCGATCGTTGAAGTCCCCAACCATCTCCTCCGTCTTGAATGAATGAATGCATGAGATTATCACACACGAGGAAATTGGCCAAAATACTTATCAATGGGCTGTGCATTATTTATCCACAAGTACCGATAACTTATGTGTCTGATTTTTAGGATGTATTGTATCTGGAAGTTTAGCTACAATATAACTAGATAACATGGCACTATGGACATATTTTTAGCCGGGAAAAGTTTGCAATAATAAGTAGCTAAGTTTTAAGATGTCTGAGATGAACAGTAGAAAGGAACATCACCAGCAGGAGAAAGCAGGTTATTAAAGGTAGGCGCAATGTTAGAGGACCTCTAGGAAGATGAGCGCAGTTGGCGAGGCGAAGTACAGAAGGGTGTAAGAAGACATGGAGCAGAAATAGTAATTACGTAAGACTTAAGAGTGAAGGCGGGACGTTGGTGGCTAAAAACCGTCTTGAATTTATATGTCCCCTGGAGGAGTCACCTTAGTGTACTAATTTTATTTTGGGTCTCCTGCGCCTCCATATTATTTTTGCTGCTGAGTACATCCTGTTAAATACGGGAGCGTAATAACCCTGAGCATTAGTGTTAATGCTAGTCTCTGGTGACCGTTGCATCATCGACATTATTCGGATTAAGAGGCCATTGAAGATTGCGAAACCTTTCCTGCTCCTTATAAATTAATTTATTCTTTGAAATAAATCCTCGCTCTATTCCGAATGAATCGTAAAGCTTGAATAAATCAGAAGAGGATATAGCCTAGTAATTACGCAAATGAATATCATTATCGGTACTAATTCCACTAAGAAAAGAGATTAACCTTTGATTTTTCGGTAGAAGCCAAGTCTGTACATAAAAGTGAGTGAGAAATAGGGTGTATTTGGGATAACAAATGGTACAAGCAATAACAAGGTATATGAAGCAAGCAGCTCCTCACCGAGGTTGTCTTCTTCTTCGCAGTGGCCGTGTTCGTGTGTGCTCCGTGCGGCATCAAATTCAGCAGCGCGAGCACCCTGGAGGCTCACCAGACGTACTACTGCTCGCACCGCTCCACCACTCCCACCCCTGCCCCCGCCTCACGCCCCCAACCGCCCCCCACCCCATCGGCAACAATTCAGGACGGCAAGGAATCGCCGGAGACACCCATCGGGGGTAAGTCGTCTCGTCTTCCAGCTAGCTCACTCAGTAAATAATGAAATATAATATACTACGAATCTGCGAAATTTTCGTACTGTCCGATGTCGTGAACAACATGCATTATGTCCAAAAGAGTTCCAGTTGGTTACTTCTGTTAATATCTTTGAGGTATCAGAGCCTTGCACCAGACTGTAAGTGCATTCTGCGGGGTTTTTTCTCCTCGGATATAACTTATATTAGCCTTTAGTGTTTCATTTTCTTGGGTGATATCAGTTTTTGTTATGAATTGTGTACCAGCGAAGATAACTCTTGGGTAGCTACCGATCTTGATCGTTCAGCACAGGTTCACATAGCATTCACACTGTGGGTCCCAGTGCCCCAGATGTAAGGTAAGTGCTTATTCATAACTGTTGCGTGGATAACTTTCAATAGAGCTGTTTTTCATTCGTCACAAATAAAATTATAGGCAATTATGTACTGAAGGTTCCTCTTTAGATTGTAATTACTCCACATTCGAAGGTATTCTGAAGTGTTTAACAGTATCTCTTGGAGGTAATTTTTGATTGTATGCGCCAGTCATGATATGGCCAGACTTGGCTGTATATTTCGAGCAATCTTTTCTCATCAATTATGATCGTCTTACTTAGATCCAATAGTGCCATATGGTTGATGAAATCCTGTGAATTTAAGTTGTCTCAAAGTCTTAAGTATGTAGTTTATTCGGCCTTATATCTGACCTTCCTATCTAATCCTATCAAGTCAAAAACACTTATATGCATATGTGGAGACAATACTCGTCCATTTGGTTTGACTTTACCTTGATTCAACGGCAGGAAAGATGGAGACCAACGACCTTCATCGCGCCGTTGCAAATTGCCTCAGACACGATGCCAAATTTGCCGAGTTTCGTCAGGTTCAATACGACCATTATGTGCATCGAGAAAGAAAACTTATGTTTCAAATGTTGAAGATGTATTGATATACATGTAATTTACCGTGCGTGTTCATTCTTTCCAAGCAAAAGATAAGGAAATAAGCTACGGCATGTAATGAAGTTTACGTGAAACTATTGATTTCCAGCTTTGCTGACTGAGGAAGATTTGATTCCACTTTACAATGATCGTCCCATGTTATGTTTTGCAGTGCGCTCCGGGGGAAGCGAGGCGGAGGACAGTCGACCCTTGTCGGCAGAGGCAAAGGTGATGGCGGACGAAGAACGTCGATCCCCGGCCTCCGAGGAGGGCTGCCCCCCAGCAAAGGTGCCTCGCGTCATGAGGCTCTTCCCCTGTCCCCACTGCTCTTATTCTGCGGACAAGAGAGCCAGCCTCAGCCGACACATGAGGATGCACATCGTCCCCACCTCCACTGTCCCCGTGTCTGCCGCCTCCACCCCACCCCCACCTCTTCTGGCCAACACCACGCCCCCTATAGTCACCCCCACGCCACCCCTCGGCTCCACAGTCCAAGTACACAGCCTATTGCAGCAGGGCGTCTCACCCGGGAGCTCCACTGTGGACTCTGCCTCCTCTCCAACCCCTGACCCCGCCCTGCCCCCACCGCCACTCGACATAGACCGCTACTGCAAAGAGTGTGACATCCGCTTCTCCTCCGTGAAGACTTACCGCGCCCACAAGCAGCATTACTGCTCCACTCGACACTCTGGGGCCAAGGCGCTTCCAGAAACGCCCCAGGCCGACGGCAAAAGAGAGCCAGGGGATCTCAGCCGGAGTCCGGTGGCGGCTGCAACAGCCCCTGCCGCGCCTCCTTCCGGCCTCCAGGTGAAGCAGCAGTTGCTTCAGCCGCCGTTCGTGGCGCTGCCCACCAGTCCAGTGGTTCTGGTCCCGTACGCCTTCCTGCAGAGCGCTAGTCTCGTCGTCGCCGGCACCCCCGCACCCAGCGGAGCCTGCATCCTGCTTCCGGACGGCTCCCTGAGGCCAGTTTCGCCGGTTCCAGGGCTGATCCGAGGGCCCTCACCGTCTGTTTCAGGGCCATTGCCTTCTAGCACTCCGCTAGACTCCGCTCCACCACCATCAGCACCCGCAATCGCTCCGGTGAGTGGGTTATTACATTTTACGTGTATTGTGTCTAATCCGTATTAATCAATCATTGAACAGTAATAAACGTTGCATGCAATATGGGACTAACATATTCACATGATTCAGAACAATTTGACACGATGACTAATGGCTGAAATACTGTCGTACGCAATTTCTCTTTTGTTAATGAGTTTCTAGCTCTGTATTCTTCCTTTTGTGGTACCAGTTAGCTGCCGAAAAATCAGGCTTCTCTTTTTCTGAAGCTACTGAGCGAGGTTGTACTAGACATAAGTTAACCACATCATTAACCATGTGAAATATAGCTCCAAGTCACGAGCAGACTTATGCTTTAATATTTGTAGTTCTTTGGATTTTTGTTCCAAAGTGTCGTATTTGCATGATTTAATGGGTGAATCACCGGGAACATTGTTTGTGCGAAAAAAAATGAAAAAAAAGACAGTAACCATGCGAAGGAAATGAATATTTCCTCACATTTACGATATAAAACGTTAATATACGGTCTGCATTTACTTACTACGATCGGTTGCGGCGCAACAACATACATTTCACTTGACCTTTTCGCATTTCGCCCACCCTTAGGTCTCCACACCCAAGGCGAAGGAGGTGGAATCTCAGCCTGCACCCACGGCACCCTCTCCTCAGCCACTGCATCCCGGAAGCAGCCCCGCACCCCTCGATCTCAGCCTCCGAAGGGAAGAACTCTCAAACAGCGAATCTCAGAGTGCACGAGTGCCGCACAGAACTTCGTCCAATTCCTCTAATAGCAATAGTCAAGACAGCAGGAGGTACATGAAGCAAGCATTTGAGGAAATGGAGGCCCACCAGCAGCGGCAGCAAATATCTCGGCGGCCCCTTTCGTCGGACCCAAAAGGCCCCTGTGGACCCCACTCACAACAATCTGCAGACTGCGTCTCCCCGGCCTCTTCCTCTTCCACGGCCTCGTCTCCGGGCCCCAAAGCGAGGCCCTCAAGGCCCAACGGCATTCCCAAAGGAGGCCCACATACGCAAGTGTCCCTCCCTGCACCAACTCCCCCTCCGGCCCTTCCATCGAACCCAATTCTACAACAATTTGGTGGAGGGGCCCTTGAGGGCCTCGGAATGGCCAACTTCCTACTGGCAGCGTACGCAGCTGCAGCGGCGGCCTCTGCCGGCCCTGAAGGCATGGCCAAAGCAGCGGCGGCGGCCATTTCAGGGGCGGGAAACACAGCCGCAACTGCAGCGCAGGTAAGATAGGATTTTTATCATGAAAAGGGGTTCTTGGAGGCGGAAATACGCGTGTATGCAATAACCTTGTTTAATTTCCGCGTTAAACTACCTCTTTGTGAGCTTGCTATGCATTAAGTTTCATCTGTACGAGTGTGTCTGAGTGTATGTGCCAGTGAGAGACTTGAGAAGCTGTTTCTTTCCGGAAAAAAAACCAAGCAGTAATCTTGGCCGGTGCAAATGAGTTTCATATTACAGTTACTGGATGCACTGGATTGGAGTATTACCCCAGTCCATGTTTCTTAAATGTTTTTCTGCATTTATTGTAATCCATTCTTTTTGCATGGGTTTAAAGTTTCTTCGATATGATGAATGAAAATCAACTTCTTCGATATAGCTACGTGACATAATTTCGAGACAATAGGCCTCATTTAAAGGCGGAAGCTTCAGTATTCCAGACATATTCATTCTGATCTTCTGACAAAATACGATTTTTGATTTAGCGGGAACGAAGAAATTTTACGTAAATCTAACAAATCACACATTGTGTTTAATTATAGCTGAAAAACATCTTTCAACTAATTCTAAACTGTCATGTCCAACCTTCTGTTAACTCTATTTTCAATAACATAAGTTTTAGGTTATCACTTTGGCTTTTCTGTTGTCATTTGACAAAATAAATATGAGGTTTACTTTCGATATATATCGATTTCAATTTATTTGACTACAAGATAGAAGTGATTTCCAAAGTGAAAAATATTATGTTCTGGGCTAAATTCAAACGCTCATTATAAGATTATGAAGGAATGAGGAGAAACCACTCGGTTTTGTATTGCTTTGATTTTTATGTTTCGTTTTTTACCGCAACGGAATTAGGCGTTGATATCGCAAATACAAAACCGTAAAACAATAAAAATAAACAGAAAGCCAAGGTATATTCAGCAAAAAAGAAATACGTACCTAATTAAACCAATGAACTATCGTAATTTATTACATGTATGATGTTCTATATGCCTTTGTTAGAAGTGTTTTTGTGTTCAATTTTCCCTCTCGTAATTTAGGATGATTGTGGTATTAGAAAGAATGTATTGAATCGTAAAATCGGCATTGAAGAGTTAATTTTGGTGGATAATGCACGCAATGAAACCTATTTTAATATAATTGAAGCTTATATTTAACATATTGGCTTCGTTTCATATTTCAGTCTTGATGATAACTTTACGGAAACCACAAGTGTTCCGCTATCGGAATAATAAATATATCCCGTTTGATCAATCGTGATTGTCGTGAATAATGACTCGCATAATGAGTGATGTTGTGTGTCTGATATTATTTAAAGTTGGTCAGTCCTTATTTCATCCTCGAAATTCGAAGTAATTAATAACAATTCTCTTTCGAATTTGCAGGGAGCTCTCCCGTTCCTGCTGAATCCCGAGTTGGCTCTTAGGATGTTCTTGCCGCCTACCCGAGTCACAAGTCCACAGGCTCAGCCCCCCGTTGGCCCTCGACTGTCCTCCGTGGCCCCTACGCAGCCCCCTGTAGCCCCCCAGATCCTCGTGAAGCAGGGCGTGTCCAAGTGTGTCGAGTGCAACATCGTGTTCTGTCGCCACGAGAACTTCCTCGCACACAAGAGACACTACTGCTCCGCGCGGCTCACCCCACAGGTGGCAGCACAATCGCCGTCAGTAGGAGGGGTGGGGCAGGAAGATGAGCACCCTCCGCCCCCACAGGGGGGGCAGGCGCCCGGGGCCATTCCTTCGTCCCCCAACACGCCCCTGCTTCAGTTCATCTGCGTGGCGTGCGGCGTCAAGTTCACTTCCTTGGACAACCTGCAGACCCACCAGACGCACTACTGCCCAGTCAAGAGGGACAATGGGCCACCACAACAGCTGTCCCCTCCCACCCCTGCCGACAGGATTATCAAGTGCCCCAAGTGCAAGGTATTCATATTTTATGTGCTTTATCTCCTCTTTTAAAATGTGATTACCCCCATCTCAGTAGCAAAAACAGGGGTGTAAAAGTGGTAAAAAACGTATTACACATGTATATCGGACTTAAACGAGAGATTAAGTTGTAATGGACATGTTTATTTTTGTTTTTTAAGCTAGCTGTCGGGGAAGAATGGGCATGCTCACAGGTAGGCCGTATTAATACGTCCAGCTACAGCTCGCTGCAATTGGAATTTGATAGGATGTCACAGTTGCGACGCCTTACCTGCTAAACTTAACAAAATCGGGCGCCAGGTCTACCACACCACTCGAAAATAAAGACCAAAGCCGCCTGCGACCGTAATCCACCCAGATAACTGTAGTGGTGACGAATGCCAGGATTCAAGATAGGTGATTCAGAACAACAGCAAAAAAAAACTATTTCCCCATTCTGGCTCAACTTCCGTATTTATTTAAATAAATTCCCAAGTTTGCATAAACAGAGAGGAGGTCGGTAATACACAATAGCACCTGATACATAAAGTAATCGAGGCTCATTCCCCTCACTTGACAACTCGGACGAAACTATGAGTAATTAAACTCCACACAAAATAATTGATTATTTAAACTTAATTAAATAAAATATATGCCTCGAGACACACGCGAAAATCAAGAGGCAACCCCACCAAGCCGATAAACACCCTAATTCCATAGTAGCCAGTGTAAAAATCGAAGTAAATTCAATAATGTTAGAAATTGATCGCAATCTTGGCGTAACATTGCAAAAAAATCTCTATCGAATAAATTGATGTGTGATGTTACTCTTTTCTTGTTGGATCCTAGGACGCTGAAGAAAGATAAGGAAAAAAGGCTGGAAGCGTTTGGAAAAGATGACAAGCACGGAGAGGAAACTTACGAGGAAGTATGGAGAGTGAATAGACTTCTGTTATTAGGGGAGATATGGAAAGCAAGAGGTCATTTAATTACTTCGGTAAATACTACATACCTGTGAGCAGTGTAGTGCTTACGGAGGTCCGTCTTAATTCTCTAACTTCATTTCTAATCTCCACTTCTGGGAAACATTCATTCAAGTGCATTGTCCTCTCCATAATTTTTGGTGCGATCTTTTGAGCGTTGAAGTCTCCCTTCTCTGGGAGCAAACGTACCCTTGTTAAGTAGTCGAGATTTCCGTAGTTCTCTTTTCGTCTTGCCATTGTTAAAATGAAGCGTGTTCGCTGCGCGTAACTGTACATTTAAAATGTTTTTGGATTTATTGATCCGTGTAAATAATAGGTGTGATTCGCCTTTCTGGTTCGAACTTGCTTCTACTTCAGGTTGATGTCAGAAAATCGGTTTATTTTCCGCTTCGCTTACGATTCTTTTGACATTCTTTTGACAAAAATTTCTCCTTAAAGTTATGCCAAACAATAATATATTATGCCAAGATTAAACGGGTGTCGCTTGTGTGACTAATCTGCTCACTAAATTATGACAATTTAATGTTAGATTAGCCCAGAATAGATCAAATGACCCATTTGTGTTCATGACATATTACCAACTACTATTATTGGTATTCCCTCTCTCCTTTCTCACTGTAGCTTCCTGTGGATGAGAAGGCCCCCTCTAGTCACCAGTGCCCAGTTAGCAGCAGCAACATGATTGCTAGCAGCAGCGATGGGTGTTGGAAGTGTCCCTGCTGCTCCGTTGTCAGCCCAACGGCAAGCGCGGCACAGCGCCACCTCGAGTCGCACGGCGCCGTCAGGGCCTTCCGGTGCGCCGTCTGCGGCTACCGCGGCAACACGCTCCGAGGAATCCGCACCCACGTCCGATCGGCCCACCCGGAACAGCAGCGCCGCGACGGCCGTGAGGGGCAACACTCTTCCCCATCGGAGGAGCACTTGATCGCGTGCATCCTGGAGGACGAGACGGAGGTGGCGCCAATGGTTCCCGTGGCCACCGCCGACGTACTGGCGTCACGATCGACAACGCCAGCAACCGACTCGGACGACGCGAGCGGTGCAGGCGGGGAGAGGATGCACTACTGTGAGGTGTGCGGCTACTCGTCTACTTACAAGGGCAACGTGGTGCGGCACTTGAAGCTGGTGCACAAGTGTTCGAATCCAGGTGGCCCAACGGAGGAGGGGGTGATGGGCCCAGGCATCGTCAAGAGAGAAAATGAGGACTCGCGGTCGCCAGGGCCCAAAACGGGGGACCCTGGTGTGAACGGCCATCGTGAGGATGTCGAAGATGACGATGATGAAGACATGGGACTGAGAGCAGAGTCACTGGTGAAAGTGGAGATGTTGGAAGTGGATGAGGAGGAATGCCAAAGTGACGTCAGGTCAGAGGTCATTGAACAGGGTGTCAGCGTGAAGAGGGAAGTGAGTGCAGATGAGGATAAGCGTTCAGAAGACGATGACAATAAGAAGGGAGAGGGAAAGGCGGACCCCAAGCACTGTCGCTCGTGTGACATCACCTTCAACTACTTGCCCTCGTTCATCGCCCACAAGAAGTTCTACTGCACGAGGAATCCGCCCGGGGCGCAGAGGGGCGGCCCTTTGCCCGGGGCGAGGCACTCTGGCGAGGCAACAGCCCCTGTGCAGTGAGGTTGAAGAAGGTAAGAGTGTGCCTTTGGATTGTGATACGGAAATATAACACGCTATAGATGAGTTAGCTTTAGGTTTGCATGGAATCAACATTTATAACGCTCAGTTGAATAACTCTCTTGTATTTAAAATTGAAATTAATTGTTGTGACAGGCTAGTGGTATATGAGACGTTGAGACCTATCGAGTAAACCATCAGCTGCTATAGCTGGATTGCAAGTGTTCCACTCTATGCGTATTAATGTCAATGAAGCCTGGCATTTTTTCTCGCGGTAGGGGCACATTAGGTAAACAAACCCTCCCACCCTTTTTCTAAAGAGCCTCTGTGGAGGACCTCACCCACTAAGGAATGGATCAGTGGGATATTGGATGGTTTGTGGAATTATTTCTTCGCCAAAGTCTCCGAAACAAATATAATATGAAGTTTGTCCCTAAATTTCTGTTCGATTTGATTACAAACTCCGTGGAATTTTCTTGATATTTTCCTCTTAATTGCTACTTAGCCGGCCTCGGTGGTGACGAAGTAAAGTTCTTGTCTGCCGAAGCTGAGGTCCAGGGTTCGAGTCCCCTCTGGGTTTGATGTCCCTATCCAGGGAATGGATGCTTGTCTACGTTTTATTATTTGCTTGTTCTCTGGAATTTGTTGGCATTGGCGTGGCCGCTGGACGAGATGAGACTTAAGGCAAACTCGTCTAGGTGTCGTTCACTGAACGCGGGTTTGGTCTCACTCCTCAGAAATTCTTTGAAGTACACTAAAAACGTTATCTTTACTCATCTGATCGATGCAGCAGACAATCGAAATGCTGTTGAAATTCATGAACATTTTGAATAAATGTTACTCATGAGACCGAAAACATCCAGCTGCATTTTAAGGCCGTTTTACAAGGTAAATCTTTTAAATTTTTTTTGTAAAATCTGACGTGTGTACGAAGGCGCAGTATAAATTGCGTCGTGTAAAACGTTGAATTGCTAGAACACGTGCGATAATGCGTGGACGTGAGATGACATAATAGCCACCGTACTAATTTTGTTCGTGCATTCGCACAATTCCACGCCGCAAGAAGAAATCAATGCAGTTCTAAGGTGTGACACCTCATTGACTCGTGTAAAACGGCTTTAATACAAACGATGTAATAGACACGAAATTCAGACATTAGTAACACAAAGAATAAAAGCTTCCAAGCATTTACATTACTTTAAAGGACTGATACACTCACGGTTGTACAGACGTAGTTTTAATGATACACTATGCACGAATAAACCTCATGAATCTGTATTTTGAGGCACTCGATAGTCTCCTGCGAATTTTATCTTTGCCTCTCAAGCGGTCTTATGTCACTTTTTAATCGTTACGTTCGAGAAAGTGTCGAATCTCGCAGCAACATGAATAGATATTTACCAATATTGGTAAGAACTCTTTTAAAGATCGAATCTAGTCGCGTCCAGTCACCAGAGCGTATTGAGAGGATAATGTAAATGCAGGCTAGCATAATGTAAGTACCTCAAGAGACGCTAACTAGCGAGGGAGCGACTATAGCAGTTTGGGTGAGTCGGGAGGTTTTCCCATTCTTGAAAGAAAGAGTTTGCGCCGTGAACATAAGAAGGGCCATCGGTAAGGAGAGGGGTTAAGTTTTTTTGCCCTCGTTTTCTTCCGCACTAATGCATGAACGTTTCATGCAGCAGAGGGGTTGAGAGCGCGCACCCCTTCGTTGTCGTCCCTCGTAAGTACAAAAACTTACAAGAGTCTTTAAACCATATATTACCGTTGCGTTTCGTCTGTGAGAGTTAGGAAATAGGGTAGTTTCCCACATCAAAGAAAACGAAAGGCATTGATTTGGATTCGTTACCCACCATTAGTGTATTCATAATAAACAAATTATTTGGTTTTAGATACACCGGTTTAGACGAATGGCAATGATCAATTTTATCCTCATTTGAAAAAGGCCAGATTGGCGCCCATGCGATGCCAGTCCAAGTGACGTCACAGGGATCTAGTTTCTATACGAGTAGACTTTTATATCGTCTGAGATTACCAGTGCATGCGTGAGTCATAGAGCTCAGGGAAACATGCCTTAATAATCACCTACTAAAAGTGGCTAAGGTTGGAAAGTTTCCTTCGTTTGATAAGGTATTAACCCTAGAAGTGCACACTTCTTTTTTCAATCATAAAGTGCACACTGGGGTCCAGCGGACCCCATAACTTTAAAAAATTTTAATTTCAACATCCTGATATTTTTTTACTATTAATATAGTAAATATCAATAATAGAAGTGTTTCTTACACAAATATGTAAATATAAGTTATTTAAACATATTAAAATGAAAGTAAAACAATATTTTTCATTCTAAAGACATAAAAATTCTTTAAGAAAGTCACCAATCCTACTTATATTTATTCTTACGAATGTTTTAGATGTACAGACAAATAGTTTTAACAGCTTAAGTATTACATTGTGTAGTTCATGTAAAAAAATGTTTCATATTTTCTCTTTCCATAAAACGTATTAATTTTAACAATTGTAAACAACGAAATTTTCCTGTGTATTTTTTAAATTTTTTTTTCACAAATTTCATTAGGACTTCCTATTGCTCCAAAATTTACATTACTATTATTTATTTTACAGGTAAAATATAAAGTTTTAGAAAAAAATGCTTTGTTGTTAATTTCTCACTCCAGTACAGGTAGTACACAGATAACTTCGGTCCTCGTCACACATCGGAGCGCGGCACGATGAGCGTATAATTCTTGTTTTTCTGTCTCTATTCATTGGGCAGAAGCTGCATCGTATTTTGCTTTGAAGGATTTCAGGTTTATCAATTGCTGATAATTCAATTTTTAAAATTTCCGCAATGGTATTCCTAATTGAAGAACGCAGGTTTTTTTTCAAAATCCGTTGATGCAAATTAGGTTTGATGAGTGACAATGCCAAGTTTTTCAAAAATGTTCTCCGGTTTATTTTTTCATTACTATCAATATGAGAATAAAGAACCATTGCGTTTATACCAGCTTGGTCTAGCATGCCATAGAAAATCTGCATTGGCCATCGAAGGGTTTTTCTGGCTGTTGTATATTCATGACACAGTTGATCAAATGTGTCTGTTCCTCCTTTAGTGGCATTATTCATGCAAATAATCTCGGGCTTTCCATTGTCTTCATTTATAGCTCCATCAAAATGAAAAGATGACAACAAAAGCACTATTTTATTTCTTTTCGGTAAGAAAGACACCTAGGTCATGTCAGGGTCAAAGGCAAATCGTGAAGATTGAACAACAGCACTTCTTGTAAAATCCACTGGAATTTGACGCTTGTTTTTACGAATTTTCACCATCGTTATTGAATAATCTTTTAGCATCTTCTTTACAAGCTCAACAGAAGTGAACCAATTGTCGCACGTAAAATTTCTATTCGTGCCATGAATTGGTGTTGACAATGTCCGTACATAATATGTTGGAACGGTTTCATCTAGATTGGTAACTACTTTTCCTATGTAAGGACAGGCATTTACCATGTAAAACGTTTTTGCATCATTCATCATTACAATTTTTATGCCATACTTATCTGGCTATCCTTTCATATATATCCGAAAGGGGCAACGGCCTCGAAATCCGAGAAGTTGTTCATCTACAGTACAACGCTCATGAGGAGTGTAATATTTCTTGCAATTATCTACAAACCCTTCCCAAATTTCACGAATTGACGCAAAAGTATCGATCGTTCTACGCTGCATTCTGGTGTTTTTATCATCAAAACGCAAGGTTGACAGCAAAAACAGGAATTGGTGCATAGAGACATGGTGCATTGATACAACGTAGATCCAAACTCAGTTGACCACAGTTCATATAAATTTGTGTTGCACGTCTTCTGCACCCCAGAAAAATATAAAGTCCAAAAAAAACCTCAATCTCCTCAACATCTACATCACCGTGGTACGATTGAGGAATTGTGACATTTTGACGCTGCCGGTGTATTTCCTCATTTGTGTGCGTCATTATTTTATTTCGTAAAGCGCTATCCAACAGTAATTCCCAAGCTTGCCGGGGAGTTTTGACGTCGCGCGCTGCTCCTTTTGGTCCAGGCAGATCCGAAACCAAATTTCGCTCTCTCTTTCGATCTCCAAATGATTTCAAACGTCAATGTTTGATGAATAGTTTACTATTATGAGTAATATATGTTCAAAAATATTGCTCTACAATCCATTCCATTGAAGTTTGTTCGTGCATCTTTCACTCCGAAATTCTTAAATTATTTGCAAAAGAGGAAACCAAGATATTTCACAAAAAAAGTTGATGCCCTCAAAAATCTCAAAGTGATAAAAAATGATAAATTGCATTTTAATTACTTTAAACGTATAAATACGATAATAAAAATGTATTTGCAGCAAAAAAGGCAATAAACAAATGTGTTAATTTTTTTTCGCAATTTCAAAAAAATTTCATGAAGTGCACACTGGGGTCCAATGGACCCCAGACCATTTTCAATATTAAATTATAAAGCAATAAGCGCGTTGAAAAAATCACCACGCACTAGAAACTTTTACTAAGATATAAAAGGAAATTTACATTGGAATGAGCTTTCAATATTTTGTGTATTACAAAAGTTACAGCAAAGAAAAAAACTCCTGGGGTCCACCGGACCCCAGTGTGCCCTTCTAGGGTTAATTATCCTTATTTAAGCCAAGCGCTACCAGCTAGCAGGGTACACTGCTACTTGCTAGCATCCTGCGTCGTATCAGCGCTCAGAGCCTCACCCCAAGGTCACCTCACTTGCAGCACACAGTGGGCTGAAATTGAAAAAAGCTGGCCAAAATCGCTCTAGTCTGAAGTATTGCGAAATGAATGAAGCTTTTTGCGAATTGGGTATTGTAAGGACACAATGAAACATATTGAGGATGATATAGTCCCGAACATTGTTAAGGAGGGCAATAAAATTTTAAAAAAGGGAAAGTTATGTGGGAACCATAGTTACCAGGATCAAGTCGAAATTTTGCCATTGGAATATCAAGGGAAAAGCAGAATTTCTTCCATTTTCAACTATGTTTAAGCTATCTACTAGCTTCTCATAAGGTATGTGATGATTGAAAATTGTTATTGGATCCTTTGAACCTGAAAGTTTGGTCATTAAAGAGTAATAATAAAATTAATACCATTGACAAATATTTTTATTGCAAATTTCTCAAAACAAAGGTGTGCCACATTATATTCTGAGTCAGAGGATAAAGACTACTCATGTTCTGAAGTATTTTCTCTATTCACCAGAAAGTTTTTCACCTTCTCTGATAATTTTTTTACTTTACGGGGAACCCCCGCAGAACAATGAATGAAAGGATCTGACGTAAGCCTATGGAAAAGGTCATAGTTTTTGGCAATTCTAGAAATTTTCCTGGTGCGTTTCTTGCGAATTCCATGGAAGTTGCTACAATTGATTCCTCCAGTGAAGTAGAACTTCTAAGTTCTATCACTTTACTACGCTTAGACATTTGCACTGTCGAAATGCAGTGACGGTCTTCCACGAGGATGCTTTCAGTTAAGCCTAAAACAATGATAAATTACGAAATAGTTCAGTTTACGAACTAAAGCAACAAGGAATGAAATGCTTGCGCAGTTGTGTATGCGTTTAGTATATATCATTTATCCGTAAACATTAGCATTCACCTGAAGGAGACGAACATGGGCCGGAAAATGCAGCCTACATGGGAGATATTTTAACACAGCGTGAGTAAGTGTTATTGGCTGTTTTAACCAAATGTGATTCAACTTCAGAAATCTAATATTCACTCTGCTGCACCTATCCCACTTTGGAAGTATTGATAAAAAAATACGTTTTGAATGAAGGCCGCAAGCAAAGTTTTTAATTTCTCATCTCCTCCCAAAAACATTTTTAGTGTAAAAACTCCATTATTTACGATTTCTTGTATTTGATGGTCCCCCATCTATTTGCCAATGTCACTCTATTTCTTGGCGAGTCACTCATGGCTATGGCGTGTCACTCATGGCATTGGCGAGTCACTATGACTTGGCGAGTCATCCATAACTGGGAAATAAACTGTGAACGTTCTTCGGCACACACTTCAGCAAGGAGTACTGAAGGGAGACTGATGCTGAGCACTCGGATAGAAATGAGCGTGCCAATCGCATAGACGGCATATTTTGGGAAATCCCAATTTGTAGAATGGAAGCACCTGCACGTGTTCATAGTAAAAGAACAAATCTGGGTGTATGAAGGGGTAGCCTCTGAGGACAAAAGGCTTGGAGAGTGCGCGAACCGTTAGGTTTTTTACCATCCGCGCGCGGCTGTCGCAGAAAGACCCAGGGGTGCAATCTTCAGAAGAGGGTGCAAACCATAAATAACAGCAAATAACAAGTAGTTGAGTACAAAGCACTCACATATAAGGGAAAATCCAGTCTCTGAAACGGACTACGACGCATGTCATCTTTAGTTCCCGAGTGCCTACGGCCGTGTATTGTGGGTCATGGGGCGCGACAACCGCCCGACATAATTTTGCTTAGCCACGAAAAAATCGGAGGAGAACAGTTGGAGTAAGATTTTTCTTTCCCGTCCAAAAATAAAGACTTTAGTCTAAATCCTGGTGTAAATATCTTAGGAGCGGCAAGCGGCGGTAACTACTTTTATCCTAGCATTAGGTAAAAAATTAACGAAAAGCAGTGATATGTTTAATAATTCATAAAGTTAATAAATAAAAATTGACTAAAACAAAAGTTCGTTCTTAATTAACTAAAAACGTGGCACTATCAGTAAATATTCTCAAAAAATCCGAATTATAAAGTGTATTCCACTGCATGGGGAACAAACGTTGAACTTTTACGTATAAATCGCACACTCGCGGTTTCATAGATTTTTGTTGATTTTTGGCTAGCTATAAAAATTAAAACATTTTGACAGAAAATTAACTTCAGTTTTGCATTCCCTGGAACTTCTAAAATGATAATATAGTATTCTCGGTTCGAAATGAAAAAGTCGATATTTTGATTTTTTGCCAGCTTTTTTCGATTTCAGCCCACTGTGCGGCAGCGGGAACCAGAACGACGTCACACGGAGTTTTCCCAGCATTCATACTTAGCCGTCGCGTAATCGCGCACTTGAAAATTTTCACTTTTCATTTAATCGCGTAAAAAAGACATCGTTAAAGACAATTTAAAAATCTAAAAGCGTGAAATACGTACTCCAGGAGAAATAATCTTTCGATTTAGGCTATAAAAAATAATAGTAAACCACCCTATTCTGGTGTGAGCTGACTGTCTTTGATCAAAGGACAGATGCGCTATATAGAGAGTGCAAGCAGCCATTTCAACTTTAGTTAGCGGTGAGATTTACAGCGCATTTAGCTACTGTCTTTCTTTAAAGCGGGTGCAATAATTTATTTTGCGATTATTTGCATTGTAATAAGTTTTAGAGAGATACAATTTCGATGAAATTGATTTTGGCTTCGAATGCATTTTTATTCGCAGACCACAATTTTTCCTTATAGTATCACTGTGTTATCGATTTACATTTTATTGATTTTAATTTGCATAAACAGCCACGGAAATTCATACAAATAAGTCTAATTAAATTTAAACTTTCTCTGAATTCCTAGACAGGAGTGGACAGTAAAAAAAAAATGGTTTTACTTAACACACTATGTTATGACACCATATATTGCTGAGTGCTCTTGGTGTTATCGGAATGACTTAACTAATTCCTTGGAATAAATGGTCGATATTTTTGCCATCTATCCTTTGTTGTGTTAAGAGTGGTATTTTTGTTCCATCAATACTCTTCACCTTTCATTCTTAGAGCGAATAATGAGGTATGTGGCGTATTTTTTTAACGGTGCGATAACTAACTTTTTAACTTTCTTCACAGGGTAGGAAGAGTGTCGATGATTCTGTCCGCGGTCCCTTGACCAACTCCCGAGGATCATTCGAGGGAACGGAGGGAGGACCGGTGATTCTCTTTGTGAAGAAGAAAAACGGCCGCACTTGGTGTGTTTGCCTCCCTTGCAGTGGCAAAGTAATGAGGATTGTGGTCGCAATGCAAGGATGAGGAGGCAAGCCAAAGTATGGCTATTGTACCTCCTATCCTCCCCGTGAAGGCGCTGTCTGCTAATATCTAACGCAAGTCTTCCAATATCTCACGTCGTAATCTCTGACCTTCTTGACTTTGTCAAACTCTTATGTGCGTTGTACGACGAAAAGAATGGGCGGCGTAGGAATGGGGACGGCGAGAATTTACTAATTAGAAGATCTGGATAAAGATGTTTTGCTGTGGAGTGCCTATGATTCAGTAGTAGCCTTCAAACTTACAGTGATCTACCTGTAGATGGAAACGGAGAAAAAATATTAGATACCCACCAGCTAATCGATATCTGACTAAGGTAAAATACTTTTGTGTTTTTTACATTAATGATTTTTATAGTGCATACATCTAGGTTCTACATAATACTCTCAAAGGCATGAAGGGTGTTCGGTAGGAAGAATACCTTCATACGAAGAGGTTGACCCATATTCCAGGTCGTTATCGTACGCGTGGCAGTCCTTTTGGTGCGCAGGAAATTTTTGGCGTCTCTTTCCCCGTGGTTATGTTCAAACCTTAGTGGTGGTGTCAATTTTTTTGAGAAAGCCGTATGGAAATTCGTTCGCTGTACGGAGGGCGCTTCAAGTCCAGCGCTCTTTGCGTCACTTATGACGTGACGCCGTTGTCCCCTTGCCTCCCTTAGTTACCCCCAAATGGCGATGTTGGGTCTATATTTACCCTTCATTCAATCACGAGGCTAACAATCAGGACGAAACACTAATGCCAACATCAGAGGTGTCACAAATTGGTTTTATTCTCAAAATTTAAATAATTTTAGGTGACCGCTATCTTATTTGTCTATGGCGAATTTCTGGGTGAGGTTGAGGTTTGAACCCAGCGTCTACGCTTGTCATATCCCCTCCCATCTGATACCAGGAGACTTCATGCTTATTTACTCTTAATACGGGAAGCTCTGGCCTGGTTATCAAAATTTCTTGTAGCTGTAGAGGATACGTTAATTGGTGAAATGTGTGCCCGTCAAGGAATGTCGTGCAGTTCATAACACCAACCACTATGCTTCGAACGCGCGACCATCCATTGCATTCCAATGGAACGCTATTCAAGCCCGTGGTCTTCACACCTTGTGTTCATACGCTAATTAAAACATACGCTAAATTAAATATTAAACGTTGGCCATTGATATCTCGCGAGGGGCGAAATAATTGGAGAAGTGGGGACCGTTGGAGGGGTTGATATCTGCTCGCCGTATGTCAAGCGCTGTAAAAGATCTTTGTTCGGACTTCCTTTCCATCGCAAGAAACCTTCGCGCATCATAATAAGCGCTGATTCTCACATTTTCTGATATGGATTAGGCCCAGCGGCACCGTTGGCTGCTCAAGTGTCCGCCAATTTTCCGCTAATAAACAGTATTTTGCATTCACCAGATTGCTTCCTTTGCGTTGCGTGTTGTGCCTAAATAGTTCCAAGTATTTGCTCGCTTGCAGTCGATTCTACTCCGTGAGCTGTCATCACCTTTTAAAACAGCACTTAAAACAATGGCAATAAAACATTGTAAGCAATATTATAATCAAAGATACATATGTGAATACAGAAAGGTTGCTGTGTTTGTAGAGTTGGGCTTGGTCACACATATCTTTTTCTATTAGCTGCTCAACCGCCGAGACGTTTACACTCGCATATTTTAAGTCATTCAAATTCTAAATGAAAGATGCAAACGGATGACGTAATTTTAATCACGCAAAAGATACTAAATCCTCCTCCAAAACGCAGCAATAAAAATTGATCAAAAGATCATCCTTGGCACTATTGTATTTAAGATTTATATCACCCTGGAGGATTGTACCAATAGTCATTAAAAGTTAATTTTCATTTGCCACTTACGGTAAAGTCATAAGGGCATGATTCCCACAAAGCACACTGACCGTTTCTGGTAGAGGAACGAATAGTTAACACTCCCTCGTTCCGAAACGAGTCCAATGATTATTCTAAAATACCATTCTTTGGTCACAATTTAATGGAAGTAATGAAGCTGTTAGAAGTAACTGAGTTTCACTGTCATTATGAACAGCACGCGTCTCAGTGCGCATGATTTGTCACACAACCGCGCATTATTCTCACCAATTTCTTCTCGCCACTTCTCTCTCATGTTTGCTTTCCTTTCAACACAGCGTTTTGGCGGTAATGCCTAGGCTCTCCGCAAAGTTCTGATTTTAAATATCCTTTCACTGTCCCTCTTTCTATCAATGACGAAATGGCAGTCTCCTCTTAAAGGGCGGCTTCTATTTCAACAGGCGACAATATGGGTTCTCCTTTATTCCTCACAATTGTTTTACATGCGTTTGTTAGCCAACCCAGCACACCAACTATCTCTTCCCCTTGAGATACTCGTTTGGCCGCTTCACTCAATTCTCTTTTCGTATAATCTATGCGATTTTCTCCACTAGCGATGCTCTGTTTCGGACCTTGCTCGGCGATAAACGCTGCTCAGTCGTAGGAGTCTAGAGTGCGTCTTGAAGCATAGTTTTCATCTTAAATATCTCACATATGGCCACATTTGAAAATTTGTAACGAGCGACCCCCGAGCCTTATTCGAGCCTTCGCGAACTTTAATAATTTGCCATGATTGATGGGTTTACCTATTCAGATTTCCCTAACCCAATCCCCTCGGCATTGCCCCTGATGTTCTGAATAGCCGGACGTTTGCTCATGCCCATGTGGACATGCGATAAATGAATATCCAGCTGAATGTTGTTCGCTGGGTTATCAAGTTCGTTTCTCTCTTAATCCTTCAAGCAGGCTTTTTCTGGTCCTTTCCCCTGTAATTTACATATGCATACATTTTAAATTGTTCCAGCGATTTTTCGTGTGGAACGTTTAAGCTGCAATTCATGGTTGTAACAGGATTTCTGAGAACTGAATTTTTATCGCAGCAAGTATTAGCAGAGGAATTCAGCCGCACTTTGCTCACTGATCAGTGGGATATAACTTCACGATCACTCCAGTGAGAGCGCGCCAAATTCAATGGAATGCGCGGTGACTTCCACTCGTTTCCTCAATTTGGATCCTGGTGATCAGAGCCGAGCGAAGACTTCCTCACGCATGAAATAGGTCAGCGATAAGCACCTTTACGCCACGTAATGGTTTATGAGAATCTAACCCATCCATCAGGTTCAATAGCCTAATCTTCAGCTGTGGCATTATACACACTTTTGCAAACTCATGTTTTTGAGACCCTGAGTAGGACTAGGTTGACTTTTCGTTCACTAGAAATTTGACGGTTTACCTCGCTATATGCATTCAGTCTTTTTCATTATGCATTCAGTTTTTGCCTTTGTATTTCTGCCTTCATTCTCCAATGAATTCCTCATTCATTGCATTCGGATCCTATTTCAATCCGTTTTGAAAGATCCCTAGGAAGATTCATCCATAATATGCAGAGGAACAGTCTGAAGGTCATTTTAAATTTTGCGTGTTGATGTGATTCAGATCTTAAAGCTAGTATTTATTACAAGAAACAAGACTTGGGTGGAGGTGACATGAAGTGAAAGGGTGCAAATAATGTGATGCGTGTCATTTTAAATGATTTGTTTTATAAAGTTTTCTTTTATAAATTGTGCCATTTTAAAATACTATGTGTTGTTGATGTTAAATAATACCATCTGGAAATTTTACGCTTATTTACAATGTAATTATGCCTCGGACAATAAGGATGTTCAAGTGTTACCCAATGGAATGTTAATTATCTGCCAAAATCGTTTTATAGCGCATTCAGTGGATTGTCCCTCTATGAATCATGTCAGCTGTGAGTTACCAAATCATATCGACAAAACTGACTGCAAGGAACTTGAGTGTGATTGGAATTGTTACGCTTGCACGCATCCAACCTTAACGATCTACAATCATGACTGAGAGTGGTTTGTAGATTTCAGTGAGAAATTATCCCTGCAAGGGAAGGGCTGAGTGAATAGGTAACTGATTGCATTCAAGGAAGAGTTGTGCTAAGGGAAACAGAAGCTATTGCTCAAGTTGTACCTAGCTAAAAACTTAATAATTGAGAGCAGGTGATGTTTTTGTAAGTGGAGTTGAAATCTCACAGTGTCTCCTTCATATCTCATTCAATCTGATGACTATTATCTGTGATTTTATGTCCCTTGATAAAATTGTTTTAAGTTTTTACTCCAACAACTGACATATTTAATGGTTAAGTGTGAAAATGTATTTGTTAGCCATAAACTGAAAACGTGTTTTAGGTTAAAGTGGACATGAAAAGACTCTTCCAGGGGGATGAGTGGCTGAAACCAATCCCAGAGACATTGCAGCCCCTCCTTCTTCCTTAGCCAAATTTCAATTGTGAAATTATAATGTGTATGTTTGTAAATTGGTGTGCATGTAAATATGTATGTACGTACTTATTTAGTATGTAAATAAACAATAGGTATGTTTTTTAAAACATACGAATTACAGTAAAGTATATCTCATTAAAGATTTCTCCCAAATCCTTATAAAGTCAAATAAATGTTTGGCATCGTTGCCGCCTGCTCCGACTTTGAACTTTGAAGCGCAAATATTTAAATTAGTTCTACCGATTCAATCACATCTACATCTACATAATACCCTGGGAGCAACCTCTAGGGTGTTTGGCAGGGGGTGATCAATCACCAGCATGCAACATCATCCACCAACATCCACATTTGATGGAAGCCTGTATCATAGATTATGCTGCACAATAAATCAATTATTCATATATGCATTGAAAATACTTCTTCCTAAAGATGACATTTTCATGACCAAATTCAGTTGATAGTCTAATGTTTGCGCTATATGTGTCACACCACCAAATTGAAGCCCTTGCTTAACCAAGCCTCTAACAATATCGGCGTAATATAGTAACTTAGGATAGATCATACTATTTTAAATGCAATCATTGAATTTGAATGCTGAATTCGTACGGGTGTTCTAATTATATTGTTGGCAAGTGATGATCGATGCGCTTATTAGAGTTCAATTGGATGGTCGTTCCATTTGGGATGTTTCAACCGATCGATCATGTGTAAGTGACTTCAATTAGTCTCTCAACTCCGGACCAAGCCACGCGGTTACATTCTCTAGGTGTTTTCTCCGATCTCTCTCGGTCGTTGAAATCACCGCTTTGCACTCCATTCTACTTCGCGTAGTCCGTCGTGAGGGATCCACCGGTGGTGGGATTGTGTGGACTGACTAACACCGTCGGTGGAGAAGTGCTGGTGACGAGGCGGCTGTTTCCGCCAGCGGCTATCCTCCCATTTATTCGTTTTACTCCTAAGGTGAACTCTGTGTGGTGTCGCCTGTTAACTGGCATATGTATCCGTGGGTGGTTTTTTACAAAGGGAAGTGAGGCCATGCAATGATATTTGGCGGCGCTATAGTCAGTCTTGTTGAGTGAGTTTCGGCGGCAGACTTATTGTGCTTCCAGCACTGATAGTCATTGTGTGGTAACCATCATGGGTCATGTTGCATTGTGGGAGTGATTTTCGTTTGAAACTTTGTGGCCCTTGTGCAGACGTCGGTTTTGAAAACGGGCGAGTCTATTTTGAAGAAGTACCTTTGCACATGGGTAAGTATAGGTTAGAATTGCCACTTTGGCTTTGCACGGCACTCCATTCGTGATCTCTTTTCTTGACTCAGTCCAAAGCCTCCCCTCCCAAAATCCCCCATCTCGCCCACTCCCCCCTTCAATCGCTCGATATCTGTAAGTACATTCATCCATAATTCTTCTCAAGTTATGACTGGACTATACCAGGATTGAGTCGGAAACGTGAGGTCAACGTAAAAAGCTCCCATAATCCACCGCGTCAGGGACTAGCGACGTTTCGATGGCAAAATCGGACCTTTCCCTCATGGCTGGAGCGGGGTGATGTTCCGTGATTGGCTGATCAGGAGGTCTCGACGCAAGCAGGGTAACTCCAAGCCGATTATCAAACGTGAGTAAGTATAATTAAATTCTCAATCTATCACTATAGCTTAATGTATTTTATCAACTTCATTGATGTCCAAAAGAATTGAAAGTATCTGTCCATTCTGGTTCACGGCCATACTCAGGATTTCACCCGCCTCTTGTTAAAGTGTATGACGGAGAGGCTCTGAAAGTGTTTAGCATATTACTCGTGATTTTGTAGAAACGGAAAATCGTGAGGGCTTGTTTAATTCGACTCGGCAAAATTGAAACCGATCCGTGAAGTTGAATGAGTGCTATCACAGCTGCATCGGCACATTGAATTTCTCGAGGGCCTTCACTTGACGCATAGTTGGTATTCTACCAAGTTGGTAATTGCATCCAGTGACAGTCGATAAATGTGACATCTTTCCAGGAGCGCATATAGGTCATCATTATCATTCCATTGTCTTGTATTAAAACCATGACACTTTTATATAAATGTTACAAACGGAATTGTATATGAAAGATAATCATCGCATGCCACTGCTATACCCTCACCCAAGATTCATTGAACTAATCAACACCACGGCTGAAATGCAGGGGACTGGCTAAGCGATGGCCCTTAAACATCGAGCACTAACATTTTTATATTCTCATAAAATCCTAAATTTTTTACAAATTTATGTCGTTTTTATACGTTTAAAAACATGTCAGTAAGTTACGACAGTAAAACTGTTAGTGCCCGATATCTGGGGTGGGGAACCATTTCTCATCACATCTTTTTTCAGCAGTTCTCAAGCGAGAAAATATTCCCCAGTTTATTCAGAGCGTCACTCCTTTATTGGCGGCGAGATTATTGCCTCTTAAAAAAATTGCGCTGTACGTTAGGGACTTACCGAAACAAATTCCTTCATATGATCTAACATATTTCCAAATTTTATCCTCATATCCGATATCCTTACCGCATAAAAACTCACTGAAATAAATAAAATAATGCGTCCGCTTGTTGATCTTTGGCCAAGCGTTCCTTCTCCTCATTGACTGTTCCTTCTCCCTTTGCCGCGCCAAGTCGCTCTTCTGTGAGTCTCTCCCATGAATTTGAACTTCATCTACTCTCACTGTCAGTGAATACAACTGTTAAATGATGTCTTGTATAATGTTGGGTACGATGAGGTGGAAGTTATTAATATAATTAATGTAAGACATTGCAATATTTACACCGAGTTTTATTATTACACAACGCGTTTCGTCGTTACAAACACTTGATAATGTTGTTTGTAACGACGGAACGTGTTTGGTAATAATGAAACTCAGTGGAAATATTGCAATGCCTTACATTAATAATGTTAAATAATGCTAATCAAGTATGGAAAAAGAATTAAAGAAATAAAAAAAGCCAAAAAACGCAATTTCAAGGAATGATGAGAAATAATAACTTTTAAAGCAAAAAAAAACGAAAAAAGTAAAACATAATGGCATGAAAGCGAAAACAATAGTTATACAAATATTATTGATAAAATTATCCTCATGTAGCCATAATTTCCTGCAACTCCGAACATAGCACTGCACTTACAGTAAAGGAAAATGCGCCAAAATTAATTCAATTGTAAATTAGCTGGTTAGGGTGAACGAGCAACTCATCTGGACAACTCCTGGTCATGCCTGCTTGTAGCGCCATCAATGGACTGTTTAAGTCTGAAGTCTGACGTCACGGCAGCCGGTTGTGATGGGGATCTCCACTTTTTAAAAATTTATTTAAGTTACTGTAGTCTTTGCCATAAATCATTTTTTAACGGTGAATTTATGATTTCTACGATGCCTTTAAGCCATCCTATCACATCTGACAGTTACTATACGATAAGGTGGCAGGAACTCAACTTATGTTTACTATGAGCATAGTGTTACTGTGGACAGATGAAACGTATTTTTACAAGCACAGCAGATGACATTGGCATACGTAAGATGCTCACTTAATCACCAGTTTCGGCGCAAGTCAACTTGATAAATTAAAATAGAAGATGCGTGGATTTTTGGGCTTTTAAACAAAATATGAAACACTTCTCACTTGATTTTATTGAAACGAATTCTATTCAGTGATATTCTCGAGAGCAATTTGTAATCCCTGGTACCGAAAAATGTGTCTCGGTGGTCCTCTAAATCTCTTAAAATTCAAGAACAATGATCTGAAAAATAAATCATGATTAAATATGAGGAGTAAATTCACTTAAATTCCACTTTTCGTCCAAAAACTGAATGCGGAGCAGGCAAGGTGTTTTGAGAGCCCTGTAGTACGTCCGTTGGTCGTAGGTGGTGCGGCAAGCACTAAATTTCAACTCTTATGTCAATTAAAGTTAAAAATTCCCAAATTGGGTATTTTGAAATATGAAATCTATTATTAGATTCATGGAGTGATGTTTTAACTTTTCGTATCATTCAAGTAGGTTGAATATACTGATACAAGTTGATCACCTAAGTGTTACGTGGCTGTGCTGCCGAAGTTTCATTATTTGAAAGGTAATAGTCGGGTAAAATATTTTTTGTTAGCGCGATACAATTGAAAAAATAATTGATTTCATATTTAATGATGCCATTTTAGATAATCTTATGCTAAGAAGTTCTCTGGCGAAATGCTAAAAGGACTCAATGCTTTGAGATTGGCTGAAAAAGTTTGTTTGGAAAATTAAACAGATGACTAGCGTTTAAAAGCGTCACGGTTTTACCCACAGATATATACAATAGATTGGCAGTGGGAGTGGGGGGGGGGTGAAGCCATGCCTTTCTGCTGGCGGCCATGTTGCTTTCACCGACCTATGCGTTTGCGTAAGTAGGGAACTGGGGGAAAATTACATTGTGAAAGATAATGGCGCATTGATTAAGGCTATGAACTATAGAAAACGTTGTCATTTTCGTTTAAGACGTATCCAATTAAAAAGAAAGGGACCGATCGTGACACTTACGTGGTAAATTAACCAATCTTTGAGCGGAACATAACCGTGACGAAGTTATGAAATTGGTAATATAAGCTGAGCTAAGATTAATACTAATTCGGTTCCTGCTCAATATTATGGAATTGTAATCCAAATGCATGAGTTATCTCGAAAAAAAATATTGTGTCCCAAATGTAGAAGGGGCGTAGCAGATGGGGAAAATGGTTAACTACGTCGTCTGCTAGTGTAGGAAAGGTAGCCTACTATCGTGAATACATGGTATTGTTCACCCTTAGATTTACCAGCGACATTGTCATACTATTCAAACAAAATAATTCGAAAATTCCAAAGGTTTGATGCTTCCACTTACTGTATTTTTGTTGTCAAAGAGTTGTTGCTCAGTTAGAGTTGTCAATTAGACGAAAAACGTAGAAGCAATGCTACCTAACCTTTCACTGCCATAAGTAATCGGGCCAAAAATATTACGTAATTAAATTTGATTCAACCTATTTAAACCCATTATGATCTAACTTTCTGAGCAAGGCATGCTGCTTGGTGCTGTAAAATGCTTTTCTGAGGTCGTAAATAGTTAATGCGAATGAATTCCTATCCTTAAGCATCAGAAATATAATTTACATTATTTTATATAGGCGGTGTTTTGGATTTCCCCTCACGATCACCCAATTGCGAACTTGAAAAGAAGCTATTGGCTTAAAAAACTCAACGATTTGATCCATTATCATCAATAATCAGTTTCATGTTGTTATAATATTCGAAGGGGAAGCAGACTATAATATAAATCTTACATCATGAGGGGGTACGTTTTTAATTAGAATTTCTATCTTACCGGGATAAGTGATTATAACAGACACCATGTTCTATATAGAAGCCACAAAATGATCAAATACCTGATAAGTGCTACATGGAAAGGTTGAATTATAATGAATGTGAACGCGTCATTTCACCGCGAGCACATGCAAACCATTATTTAGGCGTTCAGTTTCTCGGAATTTCACTCAATAGATATTAAAAAAGTCAAAACTTATGCTTTTGAAAGAAATTCGTTAAGTTTCCAGATAGAGTTAAAGGTTCATAATACACGCTCTACATATCTAAATAAATAATAATACTACAACGGAAATAAAATTCCGATACAATGTAATGATGCAACAGCGGAAAGTACATGACATAATGGAAACTGGAGAAAGTCTTTTCTTGGTAAACACAGAAAACACAACTGAAAACATCATGATGATTCCGTCATCAAAACACAGACACCGAAACAGAGAATGCACATGTTATTAATTACCGATCCTAGAGATATGAAGCTACTGCATTTGAAATGATATCGCTTTCAGAAACTCCGGTAAATATCCGCTTCCGTCACACACCTTTAGAATTTGTTTTCGAGAACAATTTGCAATTCAGCAAAAATAACGTGTCACAGTTTCATGATGCTATTTCTACAACTATGTGAATTTTGCCAACAATAAATTTAAAAAGGTAGAGCATAACCTGCACTCCACGTGATATAAATTTCGTGGCGATACGTACAAAAAAAGGCATTGGAAAATATTTTCATGCTCTGTGAGATGGAAGCGGAGACATTACTGAACGCAAACCATGCTTTCCTTATATCTATTATTTACGCGTGTAGAGACACATTTTCGCCCCCAGGAAAATTTTCCCTCGTAGTATACTTAAATGTGCATCCCCACATAACGCAGTGGTTCACCATTCTTCTTTTAAAAAGCTCCAAAAGCAGGAAAAGTAGCCTCTCAAATACATGTGTGTTAATGGCACATGAGCAACGGTCGGTGAAAGCAAGATGGCTAGTTGCGCAAAATTCTTCTGCCGGCCGGCTTCAGCGCCACCGTGAGGAAAGCATAGGCACTGCCAATCTATTGTATATATCTGTGGTTTTACCAGTCCACGATGCCGTGACATTTTTGCCGCCGCCATCTTCATTCTAATCATCTTATTACGCCGAGGCGGCCGTGTTTTTTTTTCCGGCCGGCAGATGGCAGGATGGCGATAAGCAGTCGCGTGCGTTTCCCAAGGGAAGCGATATCTGCACTGCATGGTAATAATAAGATATGCAGATGTATGCAACGGCGGAAGGCTTAAAAGAGGGCGACCGTCCTTTAGGGAGCAGTCGAGTGAAGGGACCGCTATTCCAACTATAGTGTGCACTCACACTTAGGGACGGAGTGGAGGTTGTGAATGGAGTTGCTTAAAAGGGGGGGGGGGTCAGAGTGGGGGAGGACTAGAACAGTGGATGGAGGGGGGGGAGGAGGTTCAACCGAAAATGTATGTATCGAAATAAATAAAAAATTCAAATTAATGAAAGACTATACCTTTAAAACAAAAAAGCGATGCGAATCCAATTCCCATTTGGCGCTAGAGTGATAGCATATATTTTAGTAGTCGCGTTGCTTTGAGGTGAATACGATTGAAGAAGTTGAAATTGACAAGTACGACGTATTCGTTTTGATAATGTCGCCGTAAAATGTAAATGTGGGACTTCGGGCCAAGGTAGGGCGGCTATTTTTATTTTCAGTTTGCATAAAACTGTGGGTTTTAAAAATAATTGTATGAATTTTTTTGGTAATATTGTCTTATCTAGTGCAAATAAAAGTATATTTTTCATTAATTTTTCATGCTCAGTATTTTTATTACTTAGCTTGATGTTTTACATTCCCTAACCGCCGAATATCGACCACTGATAACGTCAACGCCACATCAATAATTCAGAATGATCTAACCGAATGGTCTCGTCATCACAGAGAACGAATTGACTTTGAAGTTTTTGTTTTAATTTTCCTTTCCTCCTCGGGCATGTGGTATGCCTTGGTTCTAAACGAATTGTTGTGTCGAACAGCCAGTCACCGTAGAAAGATTTCGTGCTTTCCCGGCGAGTAGACTTACAATTAGTGAAGAGTTTTCGGGATCGCCACCGGGTGATGAACTGCATAACTGCCGACGTTTCGATGTCCGACTCGGTCATGACTGTGAGTCACAGCCCTGAGGACGATGACCGAGTTGGGCATCGAAACGTCGGCAGTTATGCAGTTCCTAACCCGGTGGCGATCCCGAGAACTCTTCACCAAGCCAGTCACTATTTCGTTTGAATGAAAAGTGGAACAAAACTAAGACGAAATTTTAATATGAAAACATTTCCGAGGAGTAATACAGTTTATCATTATTTTTCTCTCACAATAAGCCTAAATACGAGTCATTCAATTATTTAAGCCACTGGTGTTCTTATACCGAGTAACCCTTAAGTCAGAATTAAGTTACAAACATTTCACCGGGGAAATATCATTTGGACCGGAATTTAATTCATAAAACTCGTTTCTCCTCCAATCTCGGAATAAAAAAAATTACTGCCTGCATTATCAAATGTGAAACGTTATTTTTATTCATGATTCCACTGAACATTAAAGCGAAAAATTTACGGCAAAAATGATGCTGGAGACGACGACACTTCCTTGGAAACCATATCGATTGCATATTAGGAGCCGTTAGATTTATAACTTTCCTAACCTCAGGGATTACATATGAAAATAATAATGAGTAACACGAATAAGCGTTCAAGCAAGCAACTTACGTTGTTAAAGAAACGTACAATGTGCATGCATACTTTTGGAATTGAGGGGGTGCCGTGCCTAGGATGATTCTTTGTCGGGTTTTGGCAAAATAAATGTGTTATCAGTGAAATGGAATGAGATAGGGTTAAAGCAAATGAGAAATTGAAGTCGAGGATTATGACCAATAGTTGAAGGTGTTCATCTTCCACTGCGAACGGAAATAAAGAGGCAAAGTGGATTTCGAGTGATGGAGGCAGTTAGTTGGACTCTCGCTTCCAATTCCGCATATTTCACATGAAACACATCACATTCACCCCCAGAAGAGTCAGAACCCTCTGGGTGAAATTCCTTCACTCATTAATTACGTTTTAATCTTAAGGGAGCATCATAAGGTACCAGAATATATAACCCTGAAGTTCCTTTTTAATAAATTGTGGCCATTCTTTTTCCTTGAAACTTTTCGGAAATTTAGGCGAAAAACAGCATTGTGAGAAACATCAGTTAAGAGGACGGGTTTATTTTTTGCGACGTACTATCTATATAGAACGTAAACTATATGCATGAAATTTAAAAGTGTGTAAAGAAAAGACCATTGCCAGCATCTGTCTGTTTCTCAAATGCACATAAAAATTGCAATTGATAAAACACTGAGGTAATGGTTTTCGTGTTTGAGGTTCCAACAAATATTGGCTTCGGTGCCGCAATTGTGCCGAAAGATCCTTTTGGTGAAAACTAATAGTAACTGAACACCCTGGAGGTAGGATAACCCGTGGACCCAGTAATCCCTCAGGCTTGACCGATGAACACTTGTCAATGAACGGCTTCTAGGTGCCATCAAGTTGTGCGATGGCCAAACTCACAAATCGGGAAGGAAATGGAATCGGAAGGACAAGCATTAAAAAGCGGAAGGTGTTTACTTGGGGCATCGGGTTGGTGGAGTAGCTTGAGTCTTGGCTTCTTCATATTTGGTCAGGGGTCAAATTCCGGCGGCGGTGGATGATTTTCAAAGGCTGCGCGACATCTACTGCTTTGTGGAGGGCACATCACCCTAAAGGTGGCTCGCAGGGTATTATGTAGATGTACAGCTCACCGTCCGTCGAATGGGACGTTAAGCCGTTGTCCCCTAGGCGCCTTTCACTAAGAATAGGCTGATGCCGAAGCTGGACTCCTCTCCAAACTTCCTCCCCTTTGGCGCCAGTAAACTCAAATCTCGCTTGTCTACTTCAAATACCATGCCATACATATGAGTGGAGGCAATAGAGTGATGTAATCGTTGGAGTGGAGTGAAGGAAATGGGGAGGAGGATGATAGGCCGAACCCCTGGCCATCCCTTGTGAGAAGGAGTGTGTGGCATGCGGATAAGGAGAGCTGCGGGTCAAATGTGAAAGTGTGCAGAGGCAATCGACAAAGAGATAGTGGGAATGGGAGCAGAATATCGCAATCGCTTTTAGCTAAGGAACAGCCCGCATTATCCGAATACTCATCCTGTGCACACCCTATCACCAAAACCCATTTACCAGCAAACAGACGGAGTCATACCTCTGTCCCAAAACATACGCATAAAATCGTTTCAGACTTGATGTGGTGGAAGTTCGATGTATCCATGAGAAAAACTACAAATGGAAATTCCACGCTTTAATTTACACCTCAATAATCGACCACGTTTTCGACATTCTTTGTTATTTTCAAGGTGATACAACAAGCAGAAACAAACAAGTTTAATTTAAAATTTCCCATAAAATATAATTTAAGCACTTTTATCATTACAATGTAAAATATATACGTCGAAATTTTTGAATTAATTATTCAGGCATCAATGATTTGCAAAACAATTTTTCCGTCATTATGTATAGAAATTCTTTCTTGTTCCTTCTCTCTCTATTTAAGACTTCTACCTGTCTGACCAACAAAACACATGCCACAGCCCTCACTCCACCTTTGTCCATGCGAACATGTTTTCATTTAGAGTTAAATAAAATCTTATCACTCGTACATCCTACGCGTATCATACAATTCAGGTTGCCTCTCAATTTTGGGCGTATTCGCAAAATCATGGGGATCGGATGAAGAAGTTTACAGTCTCTCCCGTAGATGGTTGTTTCACTTTACAACTTTCAATTATTTCCGCAGCGGGGCGATCCATTCATTACCATTATCAGCAATTGAGGTTTTCGCGAGAAATAGAACATAAAAGTTTGGATTCGTGGCTTTACTTCATCGCAAATATGAATTTAGGTTAAAAACCCAAATTGTAGCTTATTTCTCGGTGTACTTCAGATCGCTATGGCATCAGCGACGCCAGTGGAGGCTTGAGTAAACCCATTCGAAACCGAGGTGACGAAGAAAGACTCTTGAAGAAAGGGGCCTAGGGCACTTTGAGTTAACGCCTCACACCACGGACGGAGTTTCGCACTTCAACTGCCCTCCACAAAGAACTGACACAGCGATCGCACAGTCTCTGAAAGTATCCATCACCGCCAGGATTTGAACTCAGATCCGCAGGGCAGGATTCCAGCACTCTAGCCAAAACTTCAACCCGATCCCCTGCAACCCCTTGGTCGCCCCTTCCAACTAAGTCGAACGGAATGCGGATTTTGATTAGCAGGGAAGGGAGGGAAGTGTGGCTGTTTAAGGAGAGGTTGAAAGGTCGGAATGGCACCACTAATCAATGGCAATGGATGCGATGCTGCTTTGTATCGAAGGCGTTCGCTCTCCATCGCCCCTCCTCTATAAGTATTTATCTATCCACACATTGGCCATATTGCAGTCTCTTGGCCATTCACCAAGTTGATACGCCGCCAAGTTCTTCCCATTTTTACACTCCCCCGGGAGTCAAACTGGCGATCCAAATTCATAACAGACCCTTACTCCCCCGTGCTTTTTTTAAAGTCTAGTCGGTCAATGGCCTTGAGATTTTTTTCAATCCTAACACAAGAAAATAGATCACCGTATCTTCATCATGTTATTCATCTCTCTCAGTTATTTCTCTCGAAACCCTTGCGCTTATTCCTTCCGGTTTTAGACCCTTCGCATTCACATCCAGTGGGACGGGTTCAAATCCCAGCGGAGGCAGAGATTTTCCATTGCTTTCTCGATCTTCACTTGAGTGCACTTAAGGGACACTTTAAGTAGAGCACTCCGTCCGTCGGATGAGATGTTGAGCCACTGTCCATTTGACGGCTGTCGACAAGAGCAGGCTAAAGCTGTTCAATCGATATACGTTTAAAATTTATATTAATGACTTTCCTATTTCGGGAATACCAATTCCGCGATTAAATGCCTAAAGGAAACGGCTTTTTATGGTGCTACATTTATGATGAGGAAACGAGAGGACATCCAAGTTCAGGAAACGAGACTTAAGAGCAGACCGACGCCGGGTTTCTCTCCACCCAACCTTCCATTCCCTCCCCTCGTGGAGTGAATAACCCAAAATCTAGGTCTACTTCAAATGCCATACTTGTTTAAAATCCCTCAGTTCGAATTTTTGTCCTTAATTCATCAAACCGGGCCGGAGATTTATTTTTCTTTGCCTCCGTCTTGACATCTTTGGTGGCGATTCTTACCTATGAGGAATAAGTGTCACTTGTCGTGTTTAAGGGATTATACAAAATTTTGTTTTATTCCCTACTCAGTGGTATTCGTTTTGCGAATGCTAACGAAATGGATATTTTGCCAATACAGTTGAAATATTTTGATGCTACTACTTCGTTTAGCTACAAAGTTATAAATTGCTGTGGCGAGAAATTGAGGTTTACAAGACCCGCTAATGTAGTTCAGGTGTTCGTACCTTATGGATTTCAGAATATACAAACAGTTTTATGGCTATTGATACCCTGGAAGAGATAGTTGTAAGCATCATGCACTCCTCGTGTTTGAAACGGCGCGGGCGCTTAGAATTTTTGAATCACCTTGTACGACCTCAAGGCATGGGGTTTACTACACAGGGGAAATAAGGATAGCGAGGTCTGAGTGGTTTTGGGCTTACACTATGGAAATGATACTATAATTATATTGGGTACATGTTTTTGTTGCTAGAAATGAATTTCTAAATATTTTATTAATCTTACAACTTAAAAGATTTATGTATTTTTTATTAAATCATCGTCGAAGTTTTCAAGAGTCCTTCAACAATACGAAGGATTCACAATTTATGGATTAAGGAGAAAATAATGGCTAACAATGGTCCGTGTTTATTTTAGAAACAAAAGAAATAAAATAACTTAAGGCGGAATGTAAGCATCGGAAATACATACATATAGAACCCCATAAATTAAAAATGAATAAGAATGCATTGATAATTGGGTATCCTTGGCTATTGCTTCTTCCTTGGAAGATGTCGGCACCGTTGATAATTGAATTGCGTTCAGCTAGAGCTATTTTGAACTTTATTTTGTGATGTTGATTTAAAGCTGACTGGCAATTTTCTATAATTACTTTATTTTGACTTTGATACCGGTTTCAATCCGATACATTCTCAAGATAATTCAGGTGCAGCTGATAAGACGTAATGAATTTATATCGGTGGTGAAGTGAAATTATAGTATTTGAAGGAAGTTCCCAGTAACTTTTAATATGCTAGAATTCCACCGTATTAAGCTGAGTACAACTGTGTATGTTCTTTAGATTGAAATAGGATGTTTCACCCTGCCTGGGAAGTGCGCTAGGTATTAATTATAATAAAAACAGTCATTTAAATATAAAGTTAATGAGTACTGCATTTTTGCGATCGAATTGTGTAATCTTACAAGTGTGTAGGAGACAGTGGGACATTTGGAACAGGCTCCTGTAGGCTTCTCGCGAGGATACTCTCCTGATCTGTGGTTTGTAGCACGGCGCCTTCCCCTGCAACGGTCACCGCCCTCTAAACATTGGTCATGGAGGGGAGGCATCCACGTGGACCGGAAAATACTCCAAGTTTACGAGCTATTATCTGTATAAATTGCGAGTATAAAGACTATCCTTGACGGCCGTAGTGCTTATAGCACATTTTGAAAACCACACTGAGAATATATGTAGATACAACAATTACTTCCCATCAAAAATCCAAAATTACTTTAGTCCTGAGAATCATTTTCACAGCGAACATGCCGGAAGCTAGGACACCCTTCCTGGACGTATGTCGCAGTCACCCTCCGCTTGCAGGTGTCTGTCGCCTTGGAAACGGGCGAGAGGGGAATAAACATTTATTCCGTCAAACGCTGTGTGATTTGTTCACTTATAAAATTTCTCCCCTTCTTTCTCCTTTCCTTGGCTACCTTGGCCGATTGCGGGCGGTGGAATGTGACCGTCTTCGTTCATTTGTTTCGTGGAGTGCGTTGAATGGCGATTACGCGTTTGCAGGACGAGAAAAATAAGGAAGAAATCGGGGAGGTTCTTTCGTAGGTACTCGGCGCTCTGGGATTATCACACGAGAGATGACATAGGCAACGGCAAGGTAAAAGCAACGAGGATACGTTTTATGAGGTATTGCAGTATTCCCCGCTGCCAACCTCTATTTCTAGACGCCCTGCTGCAAACCTATGGACCTGTGGTTCTAAGTTTTTCCAACGAAACTAAGAGAGAAAAATTATGTTTTAAAAGTTTTTTCTATTGTTAAGAATACATATGGTATCCATTAACAATAAAATTCGCGAATCTTTCCTCCAAATACATTATTACGTTATGTTAATTTTTATGCTTATTTATGCTCAGAAAGAGGCATTATATATCATAATATGGTTAGGTATTTTTGGCTAACGCGACGCTTCACCGAGTCACGCCATCTTCACTGGTTACCGAATAATTCCGATGAACTTTCTTTTCCAGGGATAGATCAATACAACCTCGGAATACCATCAGCTTTTCCTCTTATCATCATTACCAATATATGATTAAGAAGGTCATTATTTCTTCAGCATTTAAACGGGAAAAGGTCAAAGGGCTGCTGACGGGGAAGAGGAGGTTGTGACTAGGCTACCGCGGAGGTTTTTCGGGGAGTATAACGAGGGGGGGTTGTGGACCCACCCTTCCTAGCAGTCTGGATCGCGTCATGTTCCTGTGTGTGTATGTGTGTGTGGGGCTGTCCATTTCTCAGCCGCTGTCAGTGTGGGCGCCCTTATCGGCGCCGCCATCTCCCCACCTCCTCCGCCTTATCTCACCCCAACAATCTATCCTCCTTATTTCTCCCAACCCTCCCTCTCTCTCTCTCTCTCTCTCTTTCATTCGTCTCTCCTCCATTCATGTCTTTTGCCATCCGACCAACCTCCTTCAGCCGGGCGTCTTACCTCTTCTAACAACCTCGCACTCTTATTTCTCTTCCCCTACTTCATCCACAACTTTCTTTTTTTCTTTCTCTTACATTCGGCTCTTCTCCTTCAACTACTCTCTCCATTCATGGATACAGAAATATTTCCGCGGAACAACACCGCCCTCCTCGGAGTAAAGAGTGTGAAGAGAAAAATTTCTCTCGTTAATCATCATTTATCCTTGGACTTGAGGCATTTCTCGCGGCTTCCCTCCTACATACGTTCCGTAGACTTACGCGGGAAGATTTAAACGAAGTTTCTTTGTTTTCGGGATTTACTCCATGTGTCCATATTAGTAATAATATTAGCATGACAGTTTCGAGGGTGTTGATTTGAGTACATGGTCACAACGTTTCAACGTCTGTCATCGTCTTCTGGGGTGGAATATGGCGTCAAGTTTTTTCCGCTATTTTTACCCTTGAGAACCGGTCAAGTAACCGTTACCTCCTGCCGTGAAGGCGATGGCCGATGATGCGTTGAGACCAGAAATCGAAATCAACATCCGGTGGAAAACAGGAGAGACTCTCCCGCAAACAATAATCCGCGGAAAACACAAATTCTACATTGAAAAAATTTATTTCTTATTATTGGCTAGCTATCTTAGTATAAATACCTAACTTTGCGTCAATATCTTGATATAAACTTAACTATATAATGGACAAGAAAAACAAAATAATATTTCCAGAATTAGAAATCTCTATGAATGTTCAGATTTTAAACTTTTGAATTAAATAAGTAGAGGGATGAGGCAATTTCAAAATCAATTACAGCAGCATAAACGCATATTTAAATTTTTCATCATGATTTTTTAAAAGGTAATACCTAAATGAGTTTCGTTTGAAACATGATAACCTTTCACATATAAGTATAGGGTCACGTTGGTCTCTTCACAATTTAATAGAATTGAAAGATGATTGATAAACTTATATTTGATTCCTTAATTCATTGTCTCGGGCGACAGTGTAGCCGACGTTCCACTCGGCTTCCTCGGGTCAGAGAAGTGATCGCTTTCATTGCTTTCCCGTAAATCTGTCCTGAATTTGAACTCGCATTTGGGATCCGACGCTCTGGGATTCGAACTCACGACATCTTAGCCAAAGTTTTCACCTCGTTGGCGCCGTATTCACTCATGTTGGTATTTGCATCGCTATCTCGACTCATCTTTCCCTTTCTCTCATGGCAGTGCCTTCACTCACACATCCTCCTTCCCTAGTTCTAATCTCCATCTGATCTCATTCTGCTCTTGAGTTACTGTCCACTCATTCACCGTTACCATGCTCTGAGCAAGTAGACTAGTGAGCTCATGAACAGGATGATCAGGTGTTGATTAGTCAGTCAGCGAGAGAGTTGCAGACTGAGACAGAGTGAATGCGCTAGACCAGCGAGAATTATGGCATGAGGAATAATCGCAAGAGGACCAAGGTTATTCGGTTTTGTAAATCATCACGAGCGAGGAATTTGAGACTCATGGGTGATGTAGGTAGGTCGGCAAAAACTTGAGCAAGTAGAGAAGTTTTACTATTAAGACAACACATTAGAGGAAAACAGATACAGCAGTTAGGGCATCAGGAAGAGATTTGCATTAGAAAAGGAGGCGTTCATGAACAGGGACGAGCTTCTACGACGACCGTTACGTAAGAGTGTAAAGAAAAGGTTAGTGAAGAGTTTAATCTGGAGTGTAGCGCTTTACGGTGCAGAAACGTGGACACTTGGGAGGGAGAGCTTTGAACGTTGGTTTTCGCAGCGAGGGGCATCGTCGCTAATGGCTTTCGGGCGCAACACGCAGCTGCACCCGGAAGCCTTTAGCAACTTAGGAAGGAGGACGAGAAAAGACTGGAGGCGTTTGAGATGTGGGTGTGGCGAAGAATGGAGAAGGTGAAGTGGACGGAGAGGAAAAGGAACGACGAAGTGCTGGACATGGTGGGTGAGGAGAGGCATCTTTCAGATGAGATTCGGAGGAGACAGAAGGTATGGATGGAGTGAGTACTCAGCGGGGAGGGAATGTTGAAAACAGTGTTGGAGGGGGGGGGGGTAAACGAGGGAGGGGAAGGAAGAGAATAGATTTTGAGATAGAATGAAGGGGGTGGGCCATTTTGTGAATTGAAGAGAGAAGTCCTATGTGGGGAGGCTGAGGTCTTTCGTAAAACCGCACTTAACCTCTAGAATACTTCAATAATAATAAAAAGCCAACAGCCAGGAAAAAATATATGGTAGAGCCGGGAGTCCAACCCGATTCTCCTGAATGCCGATCTGCCAAGGCATTTGCCTGGGCTGGGTTCCGTCTCTTTGTTCGGGAGATCCGGGGTCGTATCTCGGATTAGCAAAATATTTTTTACGACAAATTTCGTCCTTGGTAACATTGCATCCATGCACGCGACTGCGCATGAAGTAACGTGTTTCATGCATTGCTTTGAAGAAAGAAACCGTTCGAAACACATTACAGTTTGGCACCCTGTAATGTTTTTAGGACAAATATGACGCCCAGAATACCGAAATTTGAACTTGTATCTCTCAGGGTTCGTTTGCGCCATTTGCATCGTTGGCTCAGTATTTTTCTCGGTGAACTTCCTTTGTCCACTTGCGTCTCATCTCTCTACCTCCCTTAGCAACTCTAATCTCCATCTGATCTCATTTTGCTCTGAAGTGACTGACTGCTCTTTCACCTCTACAATCTATAATCCCGCCGTCTCCTTTGAGGATGAGGTGTGGTCGCCTCAACGAGGAAAAAGTAGGCCGCTCTGGAGTCGAGGGATCCTCCGTGCCCCCCCTCACTCAAACTCGCCTCACAGTCTCCTTGCTATGGCCCGCATCTCAAAGGTAAAGTCAACGAAATATTAAATTAAGCACTCATCGAAGAATTAGTCCTGGGGCCCTCCCAGTAAACCATAATGTTATTGTGAGCGAGTGGACTATAACATCTACATCAACATCTTCATAACACTGCGAGCCGCGAGCAAGGGTGTACTTGAGGTACTCAGCCCCTAGCATGTAGTATGCAAGACGACCCCTCATGCACATTGCACGGTCGCATAAATATTGCGCATATATAACACGTAAAACTCATATACGTGCACATCCATGTAAAAGCAAAACTAGTCAGCACTTATTAATCCCATGCAAGGTTACAACGATAGAAAAATAAAATCATACAATGAGTCAACGATTTTCATCTCTCATGGTGAATACTATTGATGAATTCCTCTCGGGTTCTCAGCCAGGTTAATTCTTTCGTATAAGCCGACGTTTCGAGAGACGACTTGCAACCCACATTCAAGGCCGTGTCCCACTTTCAAGGAAAAAAACATAAGGGAAGGACATGAAGAATTTCAAAAGACCTACAGCCAATCGGACGACACCTGAGCCGTATTGTTGTCCTCGGTAAACGGTCGTATCGGTTCAGTGTGAAATTGGACTTCCATAGAGTAACACGGCCTTGAAGATGAGAGACAAGTCGTCTTTCGAAACGTCGGCTTATACGACAGAATTAACCTGGCTGAGAAACCGAGAAGAATTCATCAATACAATGAGTCGTCTCAACGAGTGGCATCATTATTTTATTAATCGAGAGACCGTTGCTATCCTTAATAGCATGAGAAAAAAGAGCATTTCAATTTTCTCAGTTTTACACTTTATTTCCTTAATGTTTTTTCGTATTGTAGTATTGTGTTTTAATTGTATTGTAGTATTGTGTTTTAATTGTATTGTAGTTCGTATAGCCGTTGTAGTATTGTTTCTTTACAGTGCTGGCCTGATAAACTTTATTGATATCTTTGGGGATTCATACGCTTGGCCGTCGCGATTTAATAAAAAAATGAGTGCAAAGTTTTCTCCCCTTCAAACCTGTCCTCAACGCTATAATCCCCCTCCCTTCCTTCCAGCACAGCAGTGCCCACGCATCGCCTATCTCGGGTCCTTATCTAATCTCTGTCTGTTCCTCTCTTTTCTATTGTATAGGCTCAAGTAACGATCCCTCCCACTCCAGCAAAACTCCCTGGCGCGGAGCCGAAGGATATTCATATTAGGAGGCCAGCTACACATCAGTCCTATCCCTCTATACTTCCATTTAATAGTAGAAAACTACAGCGGGCTTACAGAAAGAGCTACAGCGATGCTAAAAAAATTAGACTCGAAGACGTTAGAGATTCGGATGTTGTGCATTAGGCTTAGATTGCTTGAGCGATTGGGAATATATATCTGTCAGAGCCATGCGGAGAAAATAATTTTAGAAGTCCACTATATTTCCAGGACGGAAAGATACTTTAAATGAAGAGAAATATTTTGATATTACTTAATCTATTTATGGGAACCCTTTTTCCCTCCGAGCAATGTTGGACTTATGCTCAGCGGAAGTTCGTTCGCGCATATTCTTTTCATTTGTTAGTGGCCAATGTTCTCATACCACCTGTCACACGCATATTGAGTTATTTATTTAGTTTCTTTTGTTGCAAGTAACAAATTTTATCACATTTCCGTTCTATACTCTAACTATTTTTTCATGATTAAAATTCAACAAAAATATTCAACAGATGACATTATTAAAACTAAAAGGTGATTAAGAAACTATAAGAAGTTCTGGTTTAGAATGTTTCAGTACATGGAGCAGCTCACATGACATTCAGTTTCCTCAGTGAGTATTTCTGGCGTCAGGTGAGTCTGACGACGACGGGTGCCCTTATTAGGAGGAAAATGTTCGAATCATAATTTAGATGGGCAAAATGATAGTATCTGGAGTTGATAGAAACTCCGTGCCCCTCACACCTTGCTGCCTGCTGCATTGCCTCACTGTTTTTTATAGAGAAAATAAGTGAAACTGTGTCTATTCTCGCTCTCCGTTTGAAGTGGTTCATAATAAATTCACTATATCCATAATACAACAAAAATTTTCATTTCCACACTTTTTAATTCAACACTCAACGACTGACCACGGTTTCAACACATTGTGTCATTTTCAAGGATTACAACCACCGATTACCATTTGTGTTTTTATCATGGATATAGCGAACTTGACCAAAGTCAAGCCTGACACGATTTTGTATGAATTAACTGGTTCCTCTGGATCAAATATCATATCGATTATAACTTTAATGAAAAATAAAAGAAGTTGACCCATTTTAACATCCGTCACTTTGTGACGTACTCGCTGGTGGCGTCCGACAAACCGGGATTCGAACCCGCGACCTCTTAGGGCCGCTCCTCTTTTGCTGGCGCCACCACTGCTCCCATATTTGCATGTCTATCTCGTAATCTCTCCATATTTTTCCTGACGCTCGCTTCTTTACGCCTAAGCTCCTTCCCTCACTCACGCTAATCTCAATCTGATCTCATTCTGCTCTCGAGTTGCTCTTATTATTTATGATCCCGCCTTCTTCTGCGAGAATGAGGTGTGGTCGCTTCAAAGAGGACAATGTGAGCTTCTCAGGGGTTGAGGGAGACTCTTTGCTTCACCCCCCCCCCCTGTCCATGACTCATACTCGCCCATCGTGTGCATGTGTGAGTGTTGTTTGCGTTTGCAGGCGCTTAAAAATTAAACTTTGAAAACATGGATCGGAGCATTTTTTAAACTAGTAGATGCATGATATTTAAAAAGTTAAGAATAATTTATTTCTGTTATTTAATATTTTTTATCATTTCTTGTTATTTATTTCGTTTTTGTTATTTATCTCGTCGTGCAGGAAAAAGGCGGCTGCAGTGATTTTAGTTGTACCACCAAGCCTTGGTGCTGTGAAAATGGGTCATACTGTTGGTGTAGCAAAGCTAATATGTAAAGTAGAGGAACTGCAATTTTGTTATTGGTGAAATCGCCGAGTTTAGTCAAACGTTTTATATTTACATGATTGTGAAATTGTCAGAATGGCATCAGACAAACAACATTTTCATGGCGACATTATTCTTAGTTGTAAATTTTGCAGCCTGCGTGAATCCGTAGGAAGTCACTTGATACGTGCATTGTATTTGAATTTATAACTGTCGCAAGGTGGTTCTCCCAAGAAACGAAGTATACTAGAATGCAAACACACGATGGTTTATATCTACCGTGGTGCGTCCAGCTACCCCTATGTTTAGGATGGCGTACGTATATAAACGACAGATGAAGTGATGCATGTGGGAGATACCATAACTTCAAACTTTTGTTGGGAAAGATACATGAGAAATTTTCATGACAAATCAGAGCTTTCAACGCGGAGAATATCATATCAGAACGTCCCTAATTTTCCAGGTTCGACAGATACGATAAATTTAAGCAGCTATTATTCCTACGGGATAGGTATGGGCGTTCATTTTCCCCTGAGCAAAGAAGGACTTGATCGAATGCTAGGTGGAAATACGCTGAAGAATTTCCTTTTTATTTGCTCGCGACTGGTGTCCTAATACCCCCTGCCACATGCCTTTTGAGGCGGCCAGCGGTTTATAGTATGTAGATGTAGAAGGGAAGAGAGAGGAGCAGTTTTTTTTGCAGTTTCCTTTCCATCACTCTCACCCTATGGGTCCGCATTCAAATACATGTGGAGTCGGTGATTTGTCCGATGCCTTTTAGATAACTTTTGGGAGGGCACAGAACTCCATTCGTCAGATTGAATGACAGGCCGTATATTTACCATGAGCACTACCGCAATAGTGCAATTTATCGTTACCTCTTGACTCTTGCTCCTCATCGTGGCTGTTGTTTTGTCTTTATTTATTATTATATTGTTATCATCACAATATTAATTAAATCTGCATAAAACGAGTAAGTGCCTCTGTTGATTAGTTTCAATATGTTTATGGTACTAATTGTAACATCAACATCAATTAAACCTAAATAATTTAACAGCAAACAATATACGATTTCTGTATACGGTAAGGAAATGTATAGACTCAAAAATTGAGCCTTGAACATGAACGCCGTATCTTATTTAAAAAGTTATACAGGCATATATACATGCACATATACATACATCAAGGTCCTCGCTATGGGATATATTCCTCCTCGAACCTTGTCAATAAAATTTTATTAATTGAGAAATTTATTTGTGGCCATGTAGCAGACACAATAAAGTCAAAATCATGCTGAACTCTCAATCTCCCGTGATGGCTTGTGACCTCCCCTTCAAATAGACCGCTGAATTCTCATTAGGGCTGGTGAACAGATGATGTCTAGTGGCCGCTGTGTTGCCTTGCGATGTCCTCGGTGTCCTTTGCAATGCTGGTGCAGTCAAGTTACGGCGATTCTGTTTGTGAGGTGCTGCATTTTCATAAATCGGAATTAGTATACTAAATTGTGATACATTTTTATGTGTGAAAAACTCGTTCTTTAAACTTAGCCTGTGAGGCACAAGTCAATTAGAATATTTACAACATATATTTAATTAAATTGGTGGAGAATTATTTACATTAGTCGATTTAGAAAATTTTCATCACCCAAGCAATTTTTGTGATATTCACTTGCTCATATTCAGGATGTATTTCTACATTTATTTGGCGATAGATCCATGATGTAAGCCCTCAACGAATAAGCTTAGTAATTTGAGAAGAGAAGATAGACAAAATGGTGCTAAAGGAAGTTGTAGGAGACAAATGCATGGGGCCTATTAGGGGTAGATGAAATTTTGCATGAGTTATTACCGTAGGTTTAACGCCATTTTAAATTTGAATTTTAAGCATTTCATGTTATTTTTCCCGGACGGCAAAGAAATTTGGTTAAAGAAACAGAATTTAACATCGACGATAGTGCGAATATTGCATCAATCTTGTTTAGAGTAAGATGCATTACATGATATACTAAAGTGCATCACATACGATGAATTGTCAAAAATGAAACATTACTAAAACTTGTCAAAGGAAGTTGCTCTAAAATTTATGATCGTTCATTCAGGATAGCTCAGATAGTATGAGCATCAGAGTAGACTATTGAAGATTATAGAATTTAATGAAAGGAATGCTTTTTCCTCATCCGTCCGCATTCTCAATGGCCGTAACTGGCTCATTCCAGGAGTGCAGGCACATTCAAAAGTCGGTCCCCACGGCCAGCGCGAGCACAACATTTTCCGCTGAGCTCGACATTCGGGTATTGCCTGTGCCTTCTGTGCCTTGAAAGGGCCAGTTTAACTTACGCTCACTGTCTGCTTAAGTCTTACCGAGGCATTCTTCACTATTCCTAAATTCTTCGCGACTTCCCCGACTCCTGGGGCCGGAACAACACAAGGCGAAGCAAAAATTATCAGACACGACATTCTCACCCTGATAGTATTCTGAGATGGATAGTCTGTGTAGTCTGGCTTATACTAAAAATACGGAGATGTAACTGCGCAGCAACGCACATGTAAAGAAGAAACGTAAATCAGAATTTATGTCCGAAAGAGCATTCAAAAAGTTGCCTAAAAATAACCTTATAGATTATACATTTAGCATATTATTTCCAAACACCATCAATGCATATTACTCCATTTTTAAGTATTTAAGACAATCTGATAGGCACCTTCATTACTTCTAAGCATTTTCTTGGAATACATATTATCTTATTACTACAATTTTCTGCGAGTGTACGTGTGAAATACGTCAAAAATCCTAATGTGCACTATATGTTTATGTTTACTTCGGTATGATATTAATTACAGTCGTAACTAACATTTCCCTGAGAAAACATATACATAATGCTCAGTATATTCCAGGTATCAGTAAGTAATTAACCCACAACTTCATGTTCATTGAAAGTTCGGATGTCTTAATATTTATCATAAATATATTTTCTATTCTTAAAAAAAATCACCGTAGGCACTATTTATATGACTTGTTTGCCTATTTATTACGATTTTAAGGCAAATTCAAAATTTCAGCATATAATAATTAAAGAAAAATTTCCTACGATTTTCTCCGACAAGATAAGCAACGAGCAGATTTTTAATAGAAAATACATGCCAAAGATGATTTTTTCCAATCTTTAATTTATCAGAAAATTCGCCATTCACGCGGGTACCGCCTGCTGAGGATAACTCTGCCTTCTCCGTACCAAACGCTCAGTGATTTGGGTGCATAAGTTGTCGGTTCAAGGCAAGTAGCGGTCTCATTAGCAAGATCGCATCAATTGAATCTCCCGCTTAGTGTAAACTGTGGAGTGACAACAACGAAACTCGACGAATGGATTAAGTATTGACATCTTGACCTCTATCTACATCTACAAAATACCCTGCGAGCCACCTCTAGGGTGTTTGGCAGGGGGTGATCAATCGCCAGTGTGGAGCATGCAATTGAACTCCCACATGCACACCACACGGTCGAAAAACGTCACGCATACCAACAAATAATACTACCACATGCTGTTAGAAATAATAATAAAATTAAAAAACATGCATTAAGTTTTACATGAGTTACTAGGATATACTACAAGTTATCTAATCTATTTATGAGTTCTACGCTAATCTCTTATCGATCGTGGAAAAAAGACATTCTGAATCTGTCTACTCTAGTCTCTCTCTCTTAATTTATTTATATGATCTGATCTTCCGTAGTGAGTTGGCGTCCGTAAGATATGACTAACTTCGTTAGTAAAGACACTGCTCTTGAATTTATGGTTTAGTCTATTTTTCAATCTACGGTCTGACAGAGATTCCCATCCGAGTTTATTTAAGAAGTCAGTTACACTAACAAGACTATCATAACGACGTTTCACGTACCTGGCAGCTATTCCTTGCACGCGTTCTAACTCGATTATAATTATATAATAATTACAATCATTAGGCTTTTTTCATGAGGGTCCCAAACACTGGCAGCGTATTCTAAATGGGGTCCAAGGAGGGAGAAGAGAAGAAAAAGGAATTTCTCTCACTTTATCGTCGCACTTTTATAATCTTATTTTAACAAAATCCATTTCACGAGTAGGTTGACCTGTTATTTCCCGAATAAGTTTATTCCACAATAGATCATTGTTAAGTCTAACTCATAGTTATATCACGGATTCAACTGTCTAAAATTGGGTTTCCCGAATTATATAGCTATGTTGTACGGAGTCATTCTTTTTCCCGAAATTCAATACTCCGCATTTTTTCAAATTTAATTCTCTGCCATGCATCGCACCTCGGTTGGATAGCAGCAAGGTCGTACGTTAGTTCATCCCTATCTTTGCTTGAACGGATTCTCCTGTAAACTACAGCATCGACCGCAGATAATCGTAGCTTACTGTGTACTATTTCACCAATATCATAAAGAAGGATTAGGAGTGGGCCTATGACACTACCCTGAGGGACGCCAGAAGTGGCTCTAACCTCTTTGGAGACTGCACTTTGCACGCGGTTGCTCAAAAGTTTTCTTATCCAGAAAACGACATCTTCATCTAGGCCGAAAGTTTTCAGTTTTATTATTAACTTTCCGTGGGGTACTTTATGAAATGCTTTTTTGAAATCAAGAAAAATCGCGTCTACTGGAGTGCTGTCCTCTCCGGAGACTAAAATTTTGTGGGCAAAAAGCGCTAAGTCGATGTCGCACGGTCTACTTTTCCTGAATCCATGTTGAGTTCTCATTAACAAGTTTTGTGCGTATAGGTGTTACATTACTGAACCAACTCCCATGTGTTCAAGGACTTTGCATGAGATAGATGTTGAAGAAATCGGCCTGTAATCATATGGCTCTTCTTTGTCTCCAATTGGGAATATTGGCGTAACATTAGCAATTTTCCAGTCATTATGTACTTTGTCTTGCTTGATGGATTCATTGAATATTTACTGCAAGTAGGGGGTAATTTCTGAGGCTATTTATCTTTATACGCAAGAAAGAATTTCGTCTGAACCAGGTGATTTATTTGGACTGAGTGATTTCAATATATTTTCTATTCCGTGCGAGTTTATGTAAATAGGCGGCATCTTTCGTCCACAGAGATAAATTCTCAGAAGGCTCGGTGAACACGCTTTTGAAGTAGGAGTTTAATAAATTAGCTTTATTGGAACTGTTTGTCAACACATCTCCATTATCGTTTCTCAGAGAAAAAACGGTAGATCTTTTACCTTGAACTTCCCTAACATAAGACCAAAATGCTTTTGGGTTATCACGTAACTGCTCTACTAGTGTTTTTCTTTTGAAATTCGTGAATGCATTCCTGAACGCTTCCTTCGTAGCGGCTTTAGACTACCTATATATTTTAATTACTAACTCGCGTTCATTAGTGGATAAATCCGTGCTGACTTTTTTCATTTTAGCATGACACGCTCTCTGTCGCCTCAATGATTTTCTCACTTCCGCGTCATACCATCTCGATTCGCTACCTTCTCTTTTTGTTTTACTAGGGATGTAACTATTTATTCCCATTTTTAAAGCCATTTTCAGCGACGTTCCATAAAGAAGGCATTGCAAAAAATTTCCAGAGATACAACGAATGCATCAATAGCCAAGACGATTATGCCGAAAAGTATCTGAAAGTGTACTTAATATTTAGCCATGAAATGACTTCATATCAATCACTTTGTCATCTTTTCATGACTCATCGGAGATTGAAAAAACCAGCTCTTGTAAATGAAAAATAGCCTACAGAAAAATAAATACAAATTAAAAATATACAGGTACAGAAGTTAACCTCCAGGTTTGAAATAAAATAGAAGATGCAAAATACTGAGTACAACTTAAAATGTTTATTTGCAAAATTTTAGCCACAATGCTGCATAATTTATTCTGAACCATCTATACTTGAGGTGGTTGGTTGGCCGGTGGATCAAAAGACTACAAGCCTCGTCACCTACCCCACCGCACCAATTTCCACCCAAAAATAAACATTAAGCATATTGAACATTTGTGGTAAATTATAAGCAATGCATTGCAGTTCTGGATACTACGGTTTATGTCACAAAAGTGAGTTGAAATTTGGATGGAAGGTAAGCAAATGGTCCTTTATGGTTGGGTTGCACCTTGCTTGCCTTAAAATCTAGCTTCAATAACCGTAAAAGTACATGATGTTCCTTTCGGTATAATGATTAATAACTCCTCCTTGGTGTTTATGATTGGCAACGTGACCCTTAAACACGTAATAAAAAATGTCTTAATACATGAAATGAAGAATTTACCGTGTAATCATCAACATTTTCCAGGCAAATTAAGTGAAAATAGGACATTTACTAATTTGGTTCCTTATTTCACGTGCTAACTCGTACTTGTCATTTCATCGCTTTACCGTATGAAAATTAATGTAACAGTTCACTCTGCAACTATTTGCCGTAAAGCAAACCTCTATCAGTAAATAACGTAGGTGTGAGACGTCACGAGAGGAACGTAGGGCCTTTTTGTGTTGAGGGTGGCGCATTGAGTTGTCCCCTCCCCTCACTTTCACCGACGCACTCTCTGACAATAAGTCCCTCCCCCGTAACCAACAGACAGAGCTCAACCCAACGACGCGCAAACCGAACATCACCCGAGACAGCCCTCGGGATGCACTCAAAATCAAGGCCAACAATTTTGACTCTGCCATGGACTATTTGTGCCAGCCAAACTCCCATGATATTCTCCGCCCTCCATTGCCTTTCAGAGCTTTAAGTAAGAAGCAGTGCGTCACTTAAGGTTTTCCCCTTTAGTTCTCACTCTGCCGCAGTGGAGTTGGAGTCTCACAGCAGTTCGGTCAGTGCTGAGAGGTGGATCATCTGCCGTCTAAGAGTAATGGTAAGTCCTTTGCTCCTAAATATCATAATGTTCCATGATATTTCTAAATTCAAAATCATTATTTTTATGAAAGAAGGCAGCATTGATTGGCAAAAGGATTTGATCAAAATTAATGTATTAATTCTTGTACCCGCATTCTTGGTGCAGACTTTTCGAATTTTGTAACTACTACCAAAATGGCTCCAGCAGCAATATTTAGTTACGCGATATGTTACCACGTATAGGTTTATATATGAATGCATGCATTTGGTTCACGCATTCGCATATGTTCCGACCAATGAATCCGTGAAATATCTAGGGGTTAGACTCAATAATGATCTATCGTGGAATAAACATATTCGAGAAATAACCGGTCAAGCTAATCGTAAAATGGGTTTTGTTAAAAGAATATTAGGAAAGTGCGACGACAAAGTGAGAGAAATTAGCTACTTTTCCCTCGTTAGGCCACATCTGGAATACGCTGCCAGTGTTTGGGACCCTCATGAAAAAGGCTTAATAACAGAGTTAGAACGCGTGCAAAGAAGAGCAGCCAGGTATGTGAAAGGTCGTTACGATAGACTTGTTAGTGTAACTGACCTCTTAGATAAACTCGCATGGGAATCTCTGTCGGACCGTAGATTGAAAAATAGACTAAACCTTTTAGATAAATTCAAGAGCAGTGTCTTTTCTGACGAAGTTAACCGTATCTTGCGGACGCCAACGTACTACGGAAGATCAGATCATATTAATAAAATAAGAGAGATAGATTGCAGAACAGACAGATTCCGAATGTCATTTTTTCCTCGATGAATAAGAGATTATAACGGCAGCAATAGAACTCGTAAATAGACTGCATGACTTGTAGTGTAGCCTACTAACCTATGTAAAACTTAAAGCATGGTTCTGAATTTCTATTCTATATTCTATTTCTAACAGCATATAGTAGTATAGTTTGTTATTATACGGGACGTTCTTTGGACGGTGTGGTGTGCATGTGGGAGTCCAAATGCATGCTGCATGCTGGTGATTGATCACCCCCTGCCAAACACCCTAGAGGTGGCTCGCAGGGTATTATGCAGATGTAGATCAACTAAAAATTTTCAGAAATGTATATGAAATTGTACCAATCACAGTATAATGAAACCAGGCATTTAAGAATGGCTTAAATTGGTGTAAATACGTGCATTTCCGCTGTCACAATTCCTTCTTGTCATCTGAATACTGATGAAGTGTCATAAAAAAATAATTTTTGTTATATCTCAAGGGCTATTCCTTGTTTTTTTTTAGATTTCACGAATGGTGGAGTAAATAATTACATTAATTCATTGAATGAGAATAAAAGTCTTCAAATCAATGTTTCAACGGTCTCTTAAATCCTTTGGCTCGACCCTTTGAGGATAACCATCGGCTCATCATTATCTTGGAAGCAGTATGCAAGTCCTCTTGCATGCTGCATGTTGGTGATTGGTCACCCCCTGCCAAACACCCTAGAGGTGGCTCACAGGGTATTATGTAGACGTAGATGAAGCAGTGGTCGCGGCGGGCAGGACCGCATTTTTGACCGCATGTTTGATCGCATCTTTCTCCATTGCCAGTGGTGATGGCTGGATAATTTTCTCAGCCTTAATATGATTTTATTATCTCTCTCCTGAAGGACTTAACTTAAAAGTACGTACCACTGCCACTCCACCGAACACATCTTCTAAATTTTGGTTATATTCGTGGCTATACCTCTTTCTTGCCTCATTACTTGCTAAAATCTAAAGCAATTCTTTCGCCGTGTTCAGGGTATGTCCCTTTAATAAATCCTTTGCATACCGTCTGTATCTCTGACGCGATGCAATCCATATATTCTAACTGAAGATATCTGCCCTATTTTCTTCTGTCATTTGTTTATAAAAAATAAACCCCTCCCCATATTTTACTTCTTTACGTAGTCTACGAAAATTGGAAATTTTGAAACAATAACGGCATAATTATTCAGGAATAATAGCACTATTTTGAGACCAAGAAAGTTGTGCCAACGACTAATTAACATCATTTAACACGAAAAAATGCAGAAAGGCGTAGAAAGCTTCAGCCACATATGTGGCATACCTAGTGGAAAAATATTATCACATTACTGACTGAATTCAATGGCATACATTCTTTCTAAGATATAAATTCTTCGTTGCGATTTAAAGTTCTGCTTGGCAATGAAAGGGTTTCCCTGTTTATGCTTGACCAATTAACAAGATAAAAAATAATTTGTGTGTCTCATTTGATTGATATGCGATAGAACCTAGGGCAGTAATTATAACAATATGAAATAACACATACGCAGCTGGCATAGAGCTGGGAAATCAATAGAATATTTCCGTTTCACAATCTTTCCCACCAAAATAACACAAGTAGATCCCAAAAAAGATGACTCCTAAGCAATAAATACGATCCTTGAATTGAATGGAAGCTATTATTGCTGAATGTGGATTGCATTCAATTTGAAGTTATTCAATATTTAAATCGTAAATAATTAGATTTATCCATGGCAACGAAATGAATTTGAAAGGGAAGCATTTTTGATGTACCAATGCGAATGCAAGTATACTTCTCGCTTACGTACTTATCGCATAATGGCATATGCAATGTTATTATCGCTCCTGAACTCCGCAATATGTATTCACTGCCAATCTCTACCACTCACTTTCGTGTGAAATTATTTTACACGATGATCGATATTAGTAACACGTTTATTCATGAGTATGATCGTGATTAGGCCAACACTACAACTATCATTTCTATTCACTTTACCATAAGAATTACTTGTTCCCACTTACCTCACTCATTACCACTGCATTTCTTCTTTGTATTTCTGCTGATATTTTGTTGTTATCCCTCTTCATTCTTGTTGCCCCGGGATGAGACGGAGACTTCAACGAGCGAAGAAACAGCTGAGACAGTCCAGGAGAGTAATGTGCTGAGCTGAGAAAAAATAAGCTGAAACTTGCTCAAATACGTATTATTCTACCGAAAGGACAGTTGGTGACGAACTGGGGATTGTTGCGTTTTCTTCTCCGTAAGGAGAGGGTGGGGGGAGTAGCTGAATTGGAAGCGGCAGTTGAATGGAGACCGCTGAGAGACTGATCGTCTGATGTATCGTGTTTCCTAATGCGACGACGTGTAATGCACTGACCTTCGGAGAGGGCTCGAAAATTCTGGAACATCGATCCACGAGTAGTGTTACCGTTGGTAGTTAAAGAAACTCCTGCTATTTTTGTACAACAACGCCACCGAACGAACGAGTTCTTTTTTCTGCGAGATATATTTTTTTATAATATTTAATATAACCATATGTATTGATGTATTTCATTGGATAAATTTTTTAATGACCTAACATCTACACTCATCAGCGGTTTTTAGGTTTTTCGTTGCCTTAAGAAATACAAGATTCAAAATTATCATCTACATCTACATCTACATAATACCCTGCGAGCCACCTCTAGGGTGTTTGGCAGGGGGTGATCAATCACCAGCATGCAGCATGCATTTGGACTCCCACATGCACACCACACCGTCCAAGAAACGTCCCGTATAATAACAAACTATACTACTATATGCTGTTAGAAATAGAATATAGAATAGAAATTCAGAACCATGCTTTAAGTTTTACATAGGTTAGTAGGCTACACTACAAGTCATGAAATCTATTTACGAGGTCTATTGCTGCCGTTATAATCTCTTATTGATCGAGGAAAAAATGACATTCGGAATTTGTCTGTTCTGCAATCTATCTCTCTTATTTTATTAATATGATCTGATCTTCCGTAGTACGTTGGCGTCCGCAAGATACGGTTAACTTCGTCAGAAAAGACACTGCTCTTGAATTTATCTAAAAGGTTTAGTCTATTTTTCAATCTACGGTCCGACAGAGATTCCCATCCGAGTTTATCTAAGAGGTCAGTTACACTAACAAGACTATCGTAACGACCTTTCACATACCTGGCAGCTCTTCTTTGCACGCGTTCTAACTCTGTTATTAAGCCTTTTTCATGAGGGTCCCAAACACTGGCAGCGTATTCCAGATGTGGCCTAACGAGGGAAAAGTAGCTAATTTCTCTCACTTTGTCGTCGCACTTTCCTAATATTCTTTTAACAAAACCCATTTTACCATTAGCTTGACCGGTTATTTCTCGAATATGTTTATTCCACGATAGATTATTATTGAGTCTAACCCCTAGATATTTCACGGATTCAACTGCCTTTAACTAGGTGCCCAGAATGATATAGTTACGCTGTAGGGAGTTATTCTTCTTCCAGAAATTCATTGCGACGCATTTTTCCAAATTTAATTCTAACTGCCAAGCATCGCACCAAGCTTGGATAGCAGCAAGGTCATTCGTTAGTTCATCTATACCTTTGCTGGAATGGATTTCTCTGTAAACTACAGCGTCGTCTGCAAATAATCGTAACTTACTCTGCACTACTTCGCCAATGTCGTTCATATAATGAAGGAATAGGAGTGGGCCAATGACACTACCCTGAGGAACGCCAGAAGTGACTCTAACCTCATTGGAGACTGCACCGTCTAATACTACTCTTTGGACGCGGTCGCTCAAAAATTCTCTAATCCAGGAAATGACATCTTCGTCTAGACCATAAGATTTCAGTTTTATCATTAACTTTCCGTGGGATACTTTATCAAATGCCTTTTTGAAATCAAGAAAAATCGCGTCTACTGGAATGTTGTCTTCCCCGGAGACTAAAATATCGTGGGCGAAAAGCGCGAACTGAGTTTCGCACGATCTGCTTTTCCTGAATCCATGTTGATTTCCCATTAATAAGTTTTGCGCATCTAGGTGTTTCATTACTGAGCTGACTACGATGTGTTCAAGGACTTTGCAAGAGGTGGACGTTAAAGATATCGGCCTGTATTTAGATGGCTGTTCCTTGTCTCCACTTTTAAATATAGGCGTTAAATTAGCGATTTTCCAGTCATTAGGTACTTCGTGTTGCTTGATGGATTTACTGAATATTAACTGCAAGTAATGGGCAATTTCTGAGGCTAGTTCTTTATATACGCGAGAAGGGATTTCGTCTGGACCAGGTGATTTATTTGGACTAAGCGATTTCAATATATTTTCTATTCCGAGCGTACTAATGTCAATAGGTGGCATCTTATGTATACAGGGATTGTCATCGGTGTCGGGTGAGTTTTCGGAAGGCTCCGTGAATACGCTCTTAAAGTAGGAATTTAATAAATTGGCTTTATCGTAACTCCTTGTCAACACATCTCCATTGTCGTTTCTCAGCGAACATACGGTAGATCGTTTACCTTGAACTTCCCTAACATATGACCAAAATGCTTTTGGGTTATCCTGTAACTGCTCTTCTAGTGTTTTTCTTTTAAAATTCGTGAACGCATTCCTGAACGCTTCCTTCGTGGCGGCTTTAGTCATCCTATATTTTTTAATTATTAGCTCGCGTTCATTAGCGGATAAATCCGTGCTGACTTTTTTCATTTTAGCATGACACGCTCTCTGTCGCCTCAATGATTTTCTCACTTCCGCGTCGTACCATCTCGGTTCGCTGCCTTCTTTTACTATTTTACTAGGGATGTTGCTATTTATTCTCGAAGTTACGAGCGAAAGAAAAGCTTTCCAAGTATTCTCTACATTTAACTTTAATACTGATTCTTGAAACTCGGGGAAAGCATTTTTCAGATGACTCTTAAACCCATCAAAATCAGCTCTTTTAAATATGAAAACTTTACGCTCTTTTTTTAAGTTTACAGCGGTATTTAGAGAAAACTTTGCAGTTACTACATTATGGTCACTTATTCCTTCGAAAGTGCCAACGTTTATTACCTGATGTGGTATATTTGTCGCTAATAAATCAAGAATATTTTCTCCTCTGTTTGGCGCGGATGCCATTTGAAACAATGAATTTGATGTAAAAGTGTGTAATAAGGCCTCGCAGATCACTTTATCCCTCCCAACAGGAATGAAGCTATAAGTCTCCCAATCTACAAACTCGGGGAAATGTATTGTATAGAAGGTACGTTGAAATCTCCACCCACAATCACGTTTTATTCAGGATACTTGGATGCTACGCTGTTGATTTGATTTTGAAAATCCAACATTGACGTTATATCTGAGTTAGGTGGTCTGTAATACGAACATGATAAAATAGTTTTGAATTTTGGACATTTAATTGAACACCACACAGATTCAACGCTGGTCTCAGTTACCGTTATCGCTTGGCTGATGATTGAATTCTTTACAGCTATAAAAACTCCGCCCCCAACTCGATTAATTCTATCTTTTCGATAAACAGTGAACGATTTTGGGAAGATCTCAATTGGAATAATTTGTTTTGTGAAAAGATCATCGGCATTGAACCAAATTCCATACTTTATTTGTTGCCAAAGCGATTTTACGTGACGAATACCCTCGATTATTCAACTTGTTTGATCTCCTTTGACTTAGTGCATATCTATTCGTTTCCGAGTGCATTATGTGTAACTTCTGAAGATTTGATTCCGTAATGGAGTGCTTGCATTTGAATTAAGTTAGTACCCTGCGAGTAGTTTCATCTTTACATTCATTGTGTTTCTTAGAAAATCAAAGATATCTTGGGGAAAGAAAATCTTGGGTTGAACACAGGAATTATGAGTTTTACGGCAATCCCATAGTTTACTCCTGGTACTGCGGTAGCTTAGATACTTTTTACGAAGATCAAACTGATGAATTTAATCGATGTGTCTGTGAATATAGGTGGTAGCAATGTACGTGTATCAGTGTATCCATACCAGCTACACTGCTTCTTTATTTATTAAGAGAGAACCTGAAATGTCAAAATTAATTTCCTATCCGCGATAGGTTCAGTTGCCACATATCAACGCTAATTCTCCCTTTTATTTTTCTCTTTTATTCTTACCTGTATTGTGAGTTATTCCGCATAATTATTTATTGTTTCTGAAAGGTATATTAAAAGGTCCATGCTATTTAAGTCTAGGAAATTGCAATCGACTAATTTCGTTAAGACAATTGACTGCCACTCCGAAATCTCTCTGCAGTAATTGGTCATATTGTTTTGATGAGTAAGAAAAGTAAGATATTATTGGCGATCGTAATTGGATTTAAAAAACTTCATTTGGAATTATATTTTTTTTCCAGACATTCCAACTTTATGGTTGTTAGTTTTGAAAATTGTTCTCGCCTTTTATCTCCCTATCATGTTCTTAAAGTTACACCACTTGATAACTGTAAACTTTTAGTGCGTGAATATTGCCAGCATTTATTGTGAATGAAAATGAAAAAGCAGGAGCAATTTCCACAATTTTACATTTATTAATACGACCGGTTTCGCTTTTCAGCATCATCAGGTACAAAAATATCAAGTGCGCTACGCTTAAATAGGAAAGGTAGGAGGGTGTGGTGGGCGGTAAGGCGGGGGAAGGGGATGGAGGGAGGGTGTACAGTCACGGGGCTTGGGAAAACTGAGGATGGGGTTAGAGAGGAGTATGACAAATACACTAATTGTCCTTAATGTCTTCCTCCAAGGGGATGATGGGAAGGCCCCTGGTACCCTCTCCGCTGGGTTCCAACGCTCCAGTCGCTCGGTCCGGTCGCCTACCCCAGGATGCCTCATGGTGTCGGCCGTCGAGGAGGATGAGGGGGGAGGGGGCGGGCACCGCGTCCTGGGGGAAGAGGGGTCCTCCCCTCCCATCACTTGATATTTTTGTACCTGATGATGCTGAAAAGCGAAACCGGTAGTATTAATAAATGTAAAATTGTGAAAATTGCTCCTGCTTTTTCATTTTCATTATGTCACGTTTCCACTCCATCTCGCCTGAAACCTCAGGCTATTTATTGTGAACTTTTTCTCTTCAGGTGCACGAGTAATATTGGGATAGCGGATCTATTTCGTGAAACGGGTGGGGTTAAAAGAGGAATTGCGACGAGGCTGCAAGGAAGAGGAAGACTAAAGAAATATGGTGAGTCAATAAATATTATTCACTACATGAGCATTATTTGATAGTTTATTAAATATTCCCTTGCATATAGATCTTCTGTTTCTCTTTTTGTTTCTTAGTTACAATACAATACAATTAGAAACAATATTTTCTTATGTGCCGCAGAGTGTAAATTTCATGCTGGGGGAGGCGTGGGCGAAGCAAATTCCGTATTGGGAAAAATAGTTCGTGGTCTTTTTCGCGTTGTCATAATGGGACGGATATGATTATTTCCACAGTATAAGGGGCATATAGCTTTTAAAACCTCTGGGTGTATGAGAGGACTAAGAGGACAAAATTTTGGAAAACGGACATCTTCAAGTATTACCCGAGCTGGCCGCTTTCAGACGCCAATAAGGTTTGCGTTAATTTTTTCCGCCATTATACTTTTGTAGTATCTCAAGTTAAATTCAAGATATTGTGCTTGATCCGTTTTATGTTTTTTTTCATAGACGATTTTCCTTCTCCGAAGAACTTCGGTAGCTGCATCCCAAGCCCAACGCTGAAGTGTTTTTTATTCTCTTCCTCAGATTTCTCGGTCATATCCGATGCTCTTTGTTCTCTGCTTCCTAAAATTACACTAGATACCGAGTTTCCTTAAAAGGTTCTACAATCCAAATGCTTTGCTCCGCCTTCTTCGTTTTTTTTTAATTTTAGATAAAAATACATCGCTATTAAGTTACAGCCACTGTCGGTATTAAGTTATGTCTCAGGGTAGCTTTTGCCGTCCATTTATTAGTTCCTGCATCTTTTTTAGCTGAAAATTAGTAATTTTAGAATTATTTCTTGTTTATTGGCATTTTCCTTTGTATCTTCTTCAACTTTGATTTTTTTAGTGTTGTGTTCGAAACCCCTAGCTTGTGTTGTGTTCCAGCCTTTCATTTTGATTACATCATTCCTGTTTCCTGGCCATTCTCCCATTTGACCTCCGCCCATGACAACATTGCTATCACCGAGAATAATACGATATTCTTCACATCTTACCTGCTTGATTACTTCTGTGGTATCGTCATACACGAACTGCAATTCTGCATCATCTTGCAATCTGTTGTTGCCTTAAAAACCTTCGGTGCTGCAGTAATTATGGGTTTTGGTTTCCATCTTTACCATTAGTAATCTTTCATTAAAGTTAAGGTAACTTTTTAATCGACGCTGTTTTTAATAACTATTTCCACCTCATCGTCACGGCCATTTATGCCAGGAGATGCCGAGGATTACGATAGTGAGTCGCAGATTCCATACTGATGCATGGTGAGCGTGAAGCAAACTACTGCATCACACTCTTCCTTCCTCCTTTATCGTTTCTGCCCCTTTTCGTTTTTCCTGCCGATAATTTGATTAATATAGATTGTTCGCGATGGTATATTTCGATATCCCTAAAGCTCGAATGAATTATATCGCCTGAAGAGTTAAGAATCCGACAAATAATATTACATTTTTTCCATTACTCTTTCATTCTATGCATCTATTTATCTTAGTTTCCATGGAAATGTTACCCGCGGCACGTTTTTAAGGATTAAAATTTACCCTTCGATTCGTATGATTATAGAGTTTATTTGTAGATACCATGAATTGAACTTCTAATGGATAATTGTGACGCTTAGGGCCGGTTTTATAATGTTTGGTTAAACCTCACGTTAAGTTGACGTGGAGATTACGGTAACGTGGAGTTTAACGAGAGGTTGTGTTTTATAAAGCAAATCCTACCGCCGGTTGGCTGATGGGAACTTTAACGAGAGGAAAGCGCAGCTACTGTAATTCTCATACCAACAATTGATCGCGAAAAGTGAAACAGACGAAAGTCAAAATTGAAAAAAATCGAGTTGGAGAGTGGTGAAAGAATTGTTTACGTTTGTTTTGAAGTGATGGTTAGCTTTGAAAACGAAGATGACGCCAATATTTTCGGTTTTAATCGTTGACGATCTTATGGTCAATCATCAGTGTGTCGTTAAAATAAAAATACTCGCCTCGATCTGTGAATATTTGGCATGTACAAGTGTTAATTGTGTAAACCATAAATTACACGGAGATAATGAATTACTATTTGTTAATGGATTGAATCAAGGTGGAGTCCCTTTGCAAGAAATAGTGGTAGATTAACCTTGTTTGTGCTTATTATTCGAGAACGAAGATTCTCATTTGTATTGTGAAACCAATTGAAATGGTTTTCTATTGAGTACGCCACCAGAGCGATTTTAGGAACATTTTGAGGCTACAATTTAATCATAATGACGATAAATTTTAATCATACTTTTGCAGTAAGATATATCTTCTTAGCGTTAGTATGTCCGTTACGCTAATTTATTATCATCTCTGCGTTCCCTACGGAATTAGGAACAGCCTGCAAGTTGTGAATAATCAAAGCCTTTCCCGTTTTCAAAGTACTCACCATGGCCATAATTTAAATAACAGAATTTATAACCAACCACCGTCTAATAGAAAAATTCATCAGTGTTCATTAAAACGATAACGAGGCTTCTGTCACAATGATGTCATTGTTATGATCAATTCATGGTAATTCCTTTGATGATTTTTGTGTTTTTATAGAGCATTTTCAGTTTTATTAAAATTTTCACAATGAGGAGGTATATTCAGCCATGTGCCACTCGTGTTACAGACACGAAAAGAATTGAGCCATATAATTGTCAGCTAGCAGCAGATATTTCATAACTTTAAATTATCTCATCTTTTTTATGATTATATATACATATGCATATACTGTTAAGAAGCAATATGTTTCATGAAATCCATAATCTCTGGCAAATAAATTTTCAATAAGGGACAGAACTAAGTTTAAATTTCTTCATTAGAGATACCAAAATCTATTGCATGACACCAAGTAGCCCTTACCATTGAAGTATAAAGTGAAACATATTTTGATACTGGCTGTCAATAGTGTAGTTGATATTGTAATAGGGATGACTGTGAGTCTTTATGGTAATGCCATTGAGAATGTATTCATTGCCATTTTAAATTGAATGGATGTTCAGAAATCACTGATTATGAACATAGCTTCACAGTCAAAAATTATAATTAGAGAAGAATGAATAAAGTTTGAATAACTTATGCATAACCCTACCACAGTTACTTCAAGGGCTCCTGCTATCCAATTATTAAATAAATGTACAGTTTGCAGCAAACCTTTCATACTTTACAAGTAGGCTGCATGTTGTTATAAAAATATGCATCTGTAACAAATATTGCAACTCTTTTTGGCTCATAGCTTGGGATGGGGGATCTATTCTTTATGTTAATACTATTTTTGCAAACCTTGTGTAAGAATAAGTTTTAAGTGCTAACATAACTAACTTCATATCTAATCAACAGCAAAGGCTTGTGTTGTATTTAAGATTCAAGGGAAAGAGATGGGGTGCAAAGATATTAAAGTTTCTGGGTTCAATTTATAAAAAATCTGTCAAAAAACATATCTAATCAGAATGAAAGCATTAATTTTCAACTCTCAGTGGTGTTTATGAATACTATACTATATATGTGATAGATATTTTCTTTTATTCTCAGCCCACAAAATATGAAGCTTTCATTGAACATGTTTTAAATATTTAGCAGATTACTAAATTATACAAAGACAGTAGTGGATCCAGGATAGGGACAAGGGGGTGGGCTAGGTGAGGTTAAAATTCCAGCTGTAGTGGGAGTCGGAAATAAACCACCATTCTATCTAGTGTAAAGTGGATACCCAAGGGGAGTAAATTGGATACCCTCCTTAGCCCCCCAACCCTCCATGGATCCGTCACGGTACAAAGATACAGTTATTTATACAGCATTTAAAGAATTTATTTGTATCAAATGCAAAGCATAAGGACTCCATCATGATGACTCCTTCATTGCAACTGTCTTTTGGAATATGAGTTTTCAATAGAATTATGTTGTTACATGTAGTCACAGTAAGTAATTTTTTTTACTACCTACTTCTGGGGTTAATTAATGTATGTGCTTCCACTATCATAAATGCAATAGTATGACTTCCTCACAGAATTTTACCGTACCATGTTCTATTTATGAAGTGATCATAGAAGCAATTTCCCTTACATCCACTCCACTTCCATAAATCTATTAAGAAAATTTGCCTATGTGACATGAACATAGACTGTTTCTCATTACATACGTTGCAGCTATGCATGTTAAAATATATCTTTAGTGATGCAGATCGCAGCGAGACAGATGAGACAGAGATAATCCTTGGAATAAATAAAAAGAGGAGAATTAATGGGAAAATCACAGGACCAAAGTGCAAATAGAAGTCTGGTTAAGATATATGGAGTAAGGTTTGCTATGGAACTGGTATTTTTGACCCAGAAGGAGGATAAGAATGTATAGATACAGGAATGTATAGATAAGTTTGACAGAGGAAAAGGAAGTAGGAAGTGCTAGACGAGATAAATGAGGCAAGGGAATTAATGCAGGAGATGAATGTGAAGTGTTCATCAAGCTTGAAATGCCGACAACAGGGATTAAGGTAAGGATTTTGAGTAACAAGCAAGGGCAGGGAGACAATGGTTCTGGAATAAATGGAATAACCATGTATGTTACTAAGAAATATGTCAACCTTAATGAGTAAATCACTTATAACAGTAAGGAATGGAATGAGATATCAAGTCATGCATGATTATAAGTGTTGATGATGTTATACCTAATCGATTTTTTGAACGTATGTACTCATTAGTGACAGTTCAATGGATGGAGCATGAAAAAATTAATAAAAGCTACGTATGGGATTGAAATCCCAAGAAACTAATGAGTGTACCAGATATGTGATGTAAATTGGCTGTTATAGGAATATGTCTTCACTTATCCTTTGAAGACTTATTAAACATATTAGTTAATTAAACGTCGACAAGTAGTAGTAAGGGTTAATATTTTAGGAAGAAACCATACCAAGGATCCCACTTAAGACTTTGATAGAGTCATTAGTAAAATTAGACATTGCAATACTTCCACTGATTTTATTATAATAAAAATCAGTGGAAATACTGCAATGTTTTATTTTACTAATATGAAGAACTTCCACCATATCTTGCTCAATATCATACAAGGTACTTTGAAAGAGCTTATCGATGAAAAAGTTTCAGTGGTCACCGATAAGCATAGAAAATAATGAATGGAATGGTGGTGAATGCAGTCATTTCCTGTAAATTCATCCTCATGAGCAAATACATATGTACACAGACAACAGCTTTCCCCAATAGCAAGCAAGAGTAGCCCAGCTGGCTCAATATTGTAAGAAATACAACTGACTCTGATTGTTTCAAACATTCTCTTAGCAGACAATGCTTGAGAACCTCAATAAATATAATCCCTTAGCAGACAATGCTTAAGAACCTTAAAATAATATTTATTTGATTGATCTGGCTTTGATATCATATATTCCATATTTTCCATGAGTCTTCAGGTACAAGGGTCCAAATTCTCTTGAATTAAGGCTCAAGTGTATGGAATAAAATTAAACTTTTTCAGGATAAGTATCGAATTGTTTATTTTCACCATATTAAAACATTCAAGCTTGAAATAAGATAAGTATTGGTAACCAAATTGGCACTCTTATATTTTAACATGAGATATCTAGATGGGCACCACTGATTCTATAGCTCTGCAGCTACTTTCGATGGTAGATAATTTGCTAGGAGGTTTTAATAGTACATAACCTGTGTTTGGCTACGAATAGCACTTAGGCAATAAAGTCGCTATTTTTTCCGTTGAAGGCTACACATTAGAACGCTCAGAGAAGAGAAGACTTTTCTTGTTTAAGGTGCCTTTCCAAATCTTTTTCTATCAAAAGGATAAGAGGTCATTACTTTAGTCACAAAACGTACAATAATTAGTAAACTTCCACACTCCAAAGGCTCATTTGCCTCACAAATTCATTGATATATCATACCATCTTATGAGCAAATCAGTCATTCTTACTTTTTTACCCACACGAGCTGTATTGGTTGTATCAATTTGCCTTTCTCAGCTTCCAAAGAAAACTCAAAACAGTATCTTGTATACATTACGTACGAAACGAGCTAAATACTTTCTTTTTCACGCAATATTTCACTTGCCTCACTTATTCCTATATATTTATCTCCAAGAAATACCAAGCCGTACACCAAATATTGTTAATGGACTTACCTACAATTTTTATAGCAGTACTTTGACAAACATATCCTTTGGAAAAGGAAATACGAAAATACTTTCACCTCATAACATATATCCTCAGAAGTAATTATGAATTCTATAGTGACATCACATGCTAGTAAATCAGAATGCAATCAGTAGATACGATCTTTTTCTCTCTTTCGATTGCCAAATACAACTTGGCTGTTCTTCTAATTCAAACTGTCTTTGTAAACACCGACACATTTTGAAATCGTTGATGAAGTCAGCAAAACCAGGTAATAACAGATTTCCATACCTACACTCCTGTTACACCTCCTTCCTTCCCTCCGATATGTAATTCTAGTATTTTTCATCAACTCACTTGGCTGGCACAAATCATAACAAACTCCTACGCCGGCACAAATATTGCATAACTTCAACATTTTCAGGGGTTTAGCACACGATCTCCGACTGCAGTCCATAGAATAGACAATATTATTTATTGGATGGTGATTATTATCAAACTTGAGATGTTTGTAAGGATTTCGTAGCGAATACCATAGAATAGTGGTCCGTTCCGGATATATCACCGGTCTTATGGAAATATTTCACTTATTACATTGCTATTGTGGTGCTAAAAATATTGGAAATTGATTGCTGATATCGTAGATACGGATAAAAACGGAGGATGCTGCGCTTGGTCGATTATTTCTTCCGTATATTATCGTAGGGTTCTTCAGCATTTCAAAACATCCGCCATTTTCAACAATTTAAACTTCACGTTAACTTTTTACCCGAGGGAAATCCATGGTTTAGCTTGACTACCACTTTAACGCTCAGATTTGGCTTAACCATCGATTATAAAACAGAATTCTGGGACTTAACCGACGCTTAGCTTAAACTCCAGTTTAACCAGACATTATAAAACCGGCCCTTAATATATTTGTAGGTAGTTAAATCCGCTTATTAATATACTTACTTCGTTTTAATGGTTAAAAATCACCATTTATATGCTTGTATTCACATCTATTCACCATTATTTACGTACGTTAAGTTGACTCCTGATTTTTAACCCTGAATTGCACGATCACTTTCTTCATCTATTAGCATTAATAAGTCATGTGATAGGTTTTAGGGACCAAAATAGTAATTGCTCGACTGGAGTGATCACAAGACACATAATTTTCTGAATCACACGGATCCATACCACGAACTCAAGCTCTAAAATATGATTAACCTTGTTGTAGGTAATTTGCCGTGGTAAAAAAAAAAGCGCCCGAAAAATTAGCATAGTTTTCAGGAGGCAGACGTGGTCATGGGAACAAAGAGCTTGCTTACAGAAGATACCAGCGCCGGCGAAGTTTTTCCTCCCGGATTTCAAAAGTCGTCATAATTAAAATGATTAAAAAACTAATTGAACGACTATTTTCCAATCAATTAGGCTCCTTGAACATACACCGATTTTTGGCGGCCGGTGAGATATCGGCAGTCCACATTCCAATATTGAACAATAGGAGGGTATGGGAGCTTGTTCACTGACTGACCACCCACCGACACCGGTAAAATGCCGGTTAGCTGCCGGCCATTGCCGCTGTAGATCACTCTGACTGGCGGCGGCACAACAACCAAGCAAGTTATCATTTGATCGGTAGAAATACGGAGTGTGTGCAAGCAGATCGCTCCAGCGGTAAAAAATCGGCCGGGTTTTTACTGACCGTGTAAAATCGGAGTGTGTGAAAGGGGTCTTAAAGTCTGAAACACTAATCTAGATTCATATTAAATTCAACCTTAATTCGCAATAATGTATTTCCAAATTAAAATATTGCCATTTTACTTTTAAGCTGCCTGAATGACAGTATAACCTGATACAAGTTATTATTGCCTAGGCGTTAATATAAATATTTTCATTTGAGTACCAGACTAAGGGCCGGTTTTATAATGTCTAGTCAAACTGGAGTTTAAGCTAAGCGTCGGTTAAGTCTCAAAATTCTGTTTTATAATCGATGGTTAAGTCAAATCTGAACGTTAAAGTGGTAGTCAAGCTAAACCATGGATTTCCCTCGGGTAAAAGGTTAACGTGAAGTTTAAATTGTTGAAAACGGCGGCTGTTTTGAAATGCTGAAGTAGCCTACGATAATATACGGAAGAAATAATGGACCAAGCGCAGCATCCTCCGTTTTTATCCGTATCTACGATATTAGCAATCAATTTCCAATATTTTTAGCAACATAATAACAATTTAATAATTGAAATATTTCCATAAGATCGGTGATATATCCGGAGCAGACCACTGTTTTCATGCTTTTCGATGTATTCTTCGGTAATACGAGATCCTTAAAACCTCTCTACTTTTATAATAATCACCATCCAATAAATAATATTGTCTATTCTATGGACTGCAGTCGGAGATCGTGTGCCAAACCCCTGAAAATGTTGAAGTTATGCAATATTTGTGCCGGTGTAGGAGTTTGTTATGATTTGTGCCAGCCAAGTGAGTTGATGAAAAATATTAGAATTACATATCGGAGAGAAAGAAGGTGTAACAGGAGTGTAGGTATAGAAATCTGTTATTACCTGGTTTTGCTGACTTCATCAACGAATTTAAAATGTGTCGGAATTTACAAAGACAGTTTGAATTAGAAGAACAGCCAAGTTTCGTATTTGGCAATCGAAAGAGAGAAAAAGATCGTACCTACTAATTGCATTCTGATTTACTAGCATTTACCATCAAAAGTAGCTTCAGAGCCATAGAATTAGTGGTGCCCATCTAGATATCTCAGGTTAATACATAAGAATGCCAATTTGGCTACCAATACTTAGTTATTTCAGGTTTGAATATTTTAATATAGTGAAAGTAAACAATTATCCTGGAAAAGTTTGATTTTCACACATTTGAGCCTTAATTCAAGGAGAGAATTTGGACCCTTGCACCTGAAGACTCATAGAACATCAAACCCAGATTAATCAAAGAAATATTATATTAAGGTTCTTAAGCATTGTCTGCTATGGGAGTATATTATATTAAGGTTCTCAAACGTTGTCTGCTATGGGAAAGTTTGAAACAATCAGAGTCAGTTGTATTTCTTATAATATTGAACCAACTGCGCTACTCTTGCTATTGGGGAAAGTTGTTGTCTGTGTACATATGTATTTGCTCATGAGGTTGAATTTACAGGAAATGACTGCATTCACCACCCACTATTTTCCATTCTCATCAGTGACCACTGAAAATTTGTCATCGATAAGCTCTTTCAAAGTATCTTGTATGATGTTGGGCAAGATATGGGGGAAGTTATTCATATTAGTAAAATTAGACATTTCAATATTTCCATTGAGTTTTGTTATAATAAATTCAGTGGAAATATTGCAATGTCTAATTTTACTAATAACTCTTTCAAAGTCTTAAATGGGATTCTTGGTATGGTTTCTTCCTAAAATATTAACCTTTACTACTGCTTGTCGACTTTTAACTAACTAATTTGTTTAATAAGTTTCAAAAGGATAAGTGAAGACATATTCCTATAACAGCCAATTTACATCACATATCTGGTACACTTGTTAGTTTGTTGGGATTTCAATCCCATATGTTGCCTTTAATTAATTTTTTCATGCTCCATCCATTGAACTATTATTAATGAGTACATAAGTTCAAAATTCGATTAGCTATAATATCTTCAACACTTATAACCATGTATGACTAGATATCTCATTCCATTACTTACTGTTAGACGTGATCTACTCATTAAGGTTGACATAGTTCTTTGTAACATACATGGTTCTTCCATTTATTCCAGAACCATTGTCTCCCTGACCTTGCTTTTAACTCAAAATCCTTACCTTAATCACAGTTGTCAGCATTTCAAGCTTGATGCACACCTCATCTACATCATTTATATCTAATTCATCTCCTGCATTAATTCCCTCACCTCACTTATCTGGTCTAGCACTTCCTACTAATTTTTTTTCTGTCAATCTTATCTATATATTCCTGTATACCTCTATTCTTATCCTTCATCAGGGTCAAAAACACCAGTTTCATACTAAACCTTACTCCATACCTCTTAACAGACTTCTATTTGCACTTTGATGCTGTGATTTTCCCTGTAATTCTCCTCGTTTTATTTATTGCCTATCTGTCTCGCTCGGATCTGCATCGCTAGAGATATATTTTAACATGCATAGCTGCAACATGTGTAATGAAAAACAGTCTGTGATCTTGCCACAAAGGCAAATTTTCTTAATAGATTTATGAAAGTGGAGTGGATGTGAGGGAAATTGCTTATATTATTACTTCATAAATAGAACATGGTACGATAGAATTCTGTGAGGAAGTCATATATTATCGCATTTATGATAATGGAAGCACATACATTAATTATAAGTGAGTTTTGTCAATGTGGTGCATTCAGAGATTACTTGGTACAGCATTCATAAGAATTAACCCAGAAGTAGGAAGTAAAAAAAATTATTGTGACACCAGCTAACAACATAATTCCTTTGAAAACCCATATCCCAAAAAGATAGGTGCAATGAAGGTCATCATGATGGAATCCTTATGCTTTACATTTTATACAAATAAATTCTTTAAATGCTATACATATAAATAACTGTATCTTTGTACAGTAGCAAATACATGAGGGAGGGGGGGGGGCTAAGAGGGCTATCCAATTTACACTAGATAGAATGGTGATTTTTTTCCGACCCCCACTACAGCTGGAATTTTCACCTCACCTAGCCCCCCCTCCCCTTGTACTGGAACATCCTGGATCCACTGCTGTCCTTCTATAATTTAGCACTCTGCTAAATATTTCAAACATGTTCAAATAGAGCTTCATATTTTGAGGGCTTAGAATAAAAGGAAATATTATCACATGTATAGTATCCATAAACACCACTGAGATTTGAAATTTAACCCATCAACGCCCAGTGCTGAGCCAATACTCCTGCAATGCATTTAATATGTGAATTTTAGCATACATTTCGAAGCACATACTTAGTAGAAGGTTTCCTCGATTACTCAGTCAGTTTAAATTATGTTCATTGTGTTAAGCTCATATGTATCATATTTTTAAAAAGTGCAATATGTGTGAATTTAAAAAAACTTTGAGTGCTGACGGGTTAATGCTTTCATTCTGATTAGATATTCAACCGGTTTTTTTTAATAAATTGAACCCAGAAACTTTAAAATCTATGCACCCCATCTCTCTGCTTAAATCTTTAATACAATACAAGCCTTTGCTGTTGATTAGATATGAAGTCTAGTTGCGATAGCACTTAAAACTTATTCTAATACAAGGTTTGCAAAAATAGTCTTTACATAAAGAATAGATCCCCCATCCCAAGCTATGAGCCAAAAAGAGTAGCAATATTTTGCTACGGATGCATATTGCTATAACAAAATGCAGCCTACTTGTAAAGTATGAAAGGTTTGCTGCAAACGGTACATTTATTTAATAATTGGATGGCAAGTTTACTAGGCATGAGCCCTTGAGGTAACTGTGGTAGAGTTATCCATAAGGTATTCAAAATTTATTCATTATTCTCTAATTTTAATTTTTGACAGTGAAGTTACGTTCATAATCAATGATTTCTGAACATCAATTATTTTATGATTGCAATGAATACATTCTTAATGACATCACCATTAAGACTCACAGTCCTCCCTTTTACAATATCAACTACACTATTGACAGCCAGTATCAAAATATGTTTCACCTGAGACTCCAATGGTAAGGGCTAATTAGTGTCATGCAATAGGTTTTTCTCTCTCATGAAGAAATTTAAACTTAGTTTTGTACCTTATTGAAATTTTATTTGCCAGAGATTATGGATGGCATATAGCTGAAGATACCTCCTTATTGTGAGCATTTTAATAAAACTAAAAATGCTTCTATAAAAACACAAAAGTCATCAAAGCTTGAATGAATTATTTAAGAATCAATTGATCATAACAATGACATCTTCAGTATGACAGAGGCCATTCTGCACTTTATCGTTTTTAATGAACACTGATGAATTTGTCTATTATACGGTGGTTGGTTGTAAATTATGTTATTTAAATTATGGCCATGGTGAGTACTTTGAAAACGGGTAAGTCTTTGATTATTCACAATTTTCAAGTTGTTCCTGATTCCGTAAGGAACGCGGAGATGATGATAAACTAGCGTAGGGGCCATACTAACGCTAAGAAGATATATCTTACTGCAAAAGTGGAATTAAAATTTATCGTCTTTATGATTACATTGTAGCCTCAAAATGTTCCCAAATCGCTCTGGTGGTCTACTCAATAGAAAACCATTTCCATTGGGTTCACAATACAAATGAAAATCTTCGTTCCCGTGCAATAACACAAACAGGGTTTATTTCCCTCTATTTCTTGCAAAGGGACTCCACTTTGGTTCGATCTATTCACAAATAGTCATTCATTTTCTCCGTGTAATTTATTGTTTACTCGTATCGCAGCACTCATACAATTAACACTAGTATTTGCCAAATATTCACAAATCTACGCGAGTATTTTTATTTTAACGACACACTGATGATTGACCATAAGATCGTCAACGATTAAAACCGAAAATATTGGCGTCATCCTCCTTTTCAAGGCTAACCATCACTTCAAAACAAACATAAACAAAATCTTTCACCATACTTTACACTCGATTTTTTCAATTTCGACTTTCGTCTGTTTCACTTTTCGCGATCAATTTTTAGTATGAGAATTATAGTAGCTGCGCTTTCCTCTCGTCAAAGTTCCCATCAGCCAACCGGCGGTAGGATTTGCTTTATAAAACACAACCTCTCGTTAAACTCCACGTTACCGTAATCTCCATGTTAGTTAACCTGAGGTTTAACCAGACATTATAAAACCGGCCCTAAATGGTGATCTAGGTTGCGACATCCATTTTCTGAAAGGGGAAATATAAAATTATGCGGGGAAACCATAAAGCATAAGGAAAATATGCATTCCGATGCACCGTGCGAAGCACATAAAACACTGTAATTAATTTTCTAATATGGAACGAAACATGGAAAGCAAATGTTTCTAAATTAATCACAATGAGGGAACATGTATTGTTAAAAGCGCACGTATGATATACGTGGGGATAGTTGAACAACCTACGCAAGAAATGTGCTGCCGTACATTTTCTCAGATTAAGTTCCAGTCCCCACTCTTGGCTCCACTCATAAACGTTGATTAAATCCGATGACATTATTTCAAACATTCGAATAAAATGTTTGGAATATTGCCATCTTTGTGTTATTTTTAAAACTCAGACTGATTAATTATTTACGGATACGCCTAGCCTACGGATTGAAATACTGAGCGAGTGAGATACGAACATTGGGAAAAATTATTTTGTAAACGCCTCCTAGTCGCGATGGAACAATTTAAACCATCTCTCACCTTCCCATTTAATTTTTCGTGTGATTTGTCGTCATTCAGACTCGGCGTCGTTGGAGAACCTATTTTTACTTTGAGCTTTGCGTCTTTTCTTTAGAGGGGAACATTCTTTACTCTCTCGATCCGTGAAGATTGGGAGGGTTTGATTTTCTATTAGTGGATCGGCCTTCCGAAGAAAAGACTGTATTTTATCAACGGCACTTTCGGCTATTGAGGAGAAAATAGTAACCCATCGCAGACGAGGGGTTGAATAAGGGTGGTTGTCTTTCTTTCTCTCCGTCTGTATACGCTTGTTATTAGCCATTGAATTATAGCCTTGTTCCTCTCCAAGTCTTCGTTCCTGTGTTGTTTGTCAGCTCTGTAAGTCGTTGAAACACCCCATAACATGCACGTAGTGTCTGGAAGTTCTTTCTCTTTTTTTTCCTGATGATTATCTTTCAGGCTTCTGCCACCAATATTTCTGATATCTTTCCTTTGTGTCTGAGTGCTATTAAAAACTCATAGCTCTTCGTTTACAAAATTTGACCCAAGTGACCGACAAATCCTTGTCAAAGTGTACGCTCAACTTCTGAGCTATGCAAAGGACAAATCCCAGCGCTCTTAGCATTTCTCCTATCAGCCATTTCAATAATTAACTTCTCATTCTTAGTTTTCTTAATTAATTCCTTTCGTGCCCTGCACCCTGTTTAATGGAGAATGTGCGTTTGCTTTTTATTATTACATGCGTTAGAATTGAGTTTTCGTCATACTTTATAATCTATCACTCGTACTGTAAATACTTAGCTATGACTAATTTTATTCGATAATTTAAAAATATTGTAGTATAATATCAAATTCACATGCGTATGATATTCTCATGCAGGTTTATCCAAGTTGTGTTTGGCGCAAAATTTGACGAATAGACCTCTCTCACTCGTAGATCTTTCATCGTGTATTATTAGAAATGGGAGTCTATTATGACGCCGCAAATAGACCGAAAAATCTTGTCTTTCATTAGCTATTCCGATAAAAAATCTCATTGCTCAAAAGCGCACTGGCAACTCTAAACTGGCAGTTGACGCACTGTCAAATTTTATGTCCCTCCAGCCATTTATTTTTCATTTCATTGCCGTAAGAACGGAACGTTTTATGACGCCCATTCGTGGCCAAATCAGTTCAAATGATCACTTTGATGCGCGTATGAATTCCAATTAGTTGGAAATGGACTCATTGTAGCGCTAGTTGCCAGACTCTTAGGTCATGTACTTTTTCTTTTGCGGATACGCCCTGAATAACAAGGATTGTGATTTAGGGCGTATCCGCAATTCGTATCCCTCAGGGCTCACAAACCTCAGATATCTATAGCAAGAGGTGCCAACTGTGTAATATATTTATGGCCTGGCCGATCTAGTACGTACTCCAAGGATAGATGGCGTTAGTTGTCACCGGGAAATTCAAACCGGGCTTTTTCCCAATTCTGTTTAAGTTTTCGATTTAATTTTTTTACATGGAGATTTCAGCCTATAACAATTCAAATTACCAACAATTAAATAAACTGGAGGTAATTTGAATTCTTATAGGCCAAAATATCCATAGCAAAACCACTTCATCATTATTAAGCAGCTAAAGCAGCTTGTTGAGAATTATTTGTCACTTTACTGAGAACTTCAGAATTTAATGAGCATTCATTCATCAATCATTACAAAAGATGATGATAAATCATATTATCGATAAAAATACCCCTAAAGCAATGGAATAACACTAAAGGCAATTATAGGCAAAGTTGAAAATAGCATGCGCTGCTTTAAAAAAATTCAAATAATACAATATTGTCAACACAAAAATTTAATTAACTCAATAATGTGCAGCTACACAGTAACACAATTCATGATAAATAATGAAAAAAGTACAAAAATACGAAAAATATCAATTTTCCTCCTTAGTCTTGCCAGAAATTATAGCTGTTCTTCACTTTTTCCACAATGATGATCCCTGATTGCTAATTCAACCAAATAACCTGAAAGAAATGAAGGACACAAATGAGACATGGCAATCACCACCATGCTCTCTAAGGTAAAAGTAATATTAAAATCTTAGGAGAAGGGAGAACCAAACTTTTTCTAAAATAACACATTGGTCACCAGCTTAGTAATGCCTTTACACTATCATATTTTTGGTTTAGGAACAATTGGAACAATTTAATTGGGCCTCACTTCATCATTAGGACCTAACATGATGTCTTGGGAGCCCTACTCCCACCTTTTTGGAATGATTTTGTAGGAATACAGAAAAATCAATTTAAGGTTGTCATGAAATTTATAGGTTGTTCCTAATACATTTGTAGTAAAAATTTCAAAAGCAGGTGATTTGGTAAAAATTAAAAAACATCAGGAGATACTGTAAACATGAATGTTTGCTAACACACACTCAGGAGTTAATACAAAGGAGCTGAAGATAACTCATCTGTCACCTTAAAGACTAGGCCGAATGCGACTAACTCTTAGAATAAAAAATTCAATCGCTGTCATTCAAAGGAAAACTGAGTGTATAAATATTTTTTGTTGAGATAAATTATGTCACCATATGCTTATCAGATCCCTGATAAAAATAAACTCCTCCATTGTGGTCAGGTGTACCCTCCAATGAGGGTAAGGGAAGGATAGGTGTACCCTTGTATACCCTTCAGGAAGGGTAGACGAAGGATATTTTAGAACATTGGTGGGTAGGCCCTCACCTTCCTGGAGTGTATGGGAAGGGTTGGGCCAGCCTCAATAAAGGATACAAGAAGGGTAGGACTAATATAAAAACTAAATTAAACGAATGGGAATAAGTTGTAACAGTGATTTCTAAAGTTATAAGACAGAAAATAAAAAAGCCTTTACATGGTCTTGAATCCAGAACCTACATATTGGAGGATAATGAACTAGTGCTTTAACAACCTCAGCTATCGAGGTACTTGTCAGATGTTGCTTCTCGACGGAACTTATACTACAAAATCTTAAGATGAGATTCGCACCCAGGACTATGTGGAAGAAAGCTGTGACTTTTTTATGCCTATTTCGTTTCAGAAAATAAGATCGGCATTCAAGTACCGAACATCACTCTCGCGATGTCCCATTGTCAGCCACACAAATATGATACATCCTAAAAATGTGAATGAAAGAACTTCTAAATGAGCTTTTTTCACACAATGATAGAAACTATTGTGTACAGTGGCATAGCCAGGAATTTCGTTTGGGGGGGGGGGGGGTCCAAAGCCAGGTGGGGAAAGTTTTGAAAAACAGGATACTAAATAATGGGTTTTCAACTGATTCAAACACTTTTCATAATCGAAAAATCTTCAATAGTTAAAGAAGTACATATTTTTTAAATTCATTATTTTTCAATATTTTGTTTTCTTTTATGAAGGAAAATAATTGTTTTTATATTTCGGGGGCGGAGGGTCCAAATCCCCCGGGACCCCACCCCTCCCCTGTGAAAAAATTGTATTAACTTTAAAATAAATTTATAAATTGTAATAAGAATGAATAAAATTTTGAAACAGGTTTATACAATTTTTTCATAGGGGCTACGCCACTGAATATGTATATTATTGTTTTCCTTAAGGGAGTTTTAAAGATTAGTTGTGTAGCCCGTCTATCTTTGCTTTCAAAGACTGCTTACGTTCTTGTACTCAACTCAATACTCTTTAGCAGGTGAAAGTAGCTGAGGAGACACTTTCAGGATATGTTTTCCTCAGTTATAAATGCTAAGTCCCAAGGAAGGGTAAACAAAGGATTTTTCTCCCCTTAATGGTGGCTACCTTACCCTTAATGATGGCTATGGGAAGGGTACACAGATGGTAAGGGAAGGAGTTCCAAGGAAGGGTAGACGAAGGATTTTTCTATCCTTCCCTTACCCTTAATGTGTAACTACCCACCATGAAGGCTACTACCCTTCCTTTACCCACCATGGTGGAGTTAATTTTTTTCAGGGATATTAGTCATTAGCGTATAATAACCTAAAAGGCGTTAGCGTAAAGGCATTACTCATTTGGTATCCACTTAATGAAAATGAAACAGGAAGCACTGAATGATAGAATGATTCATCAAATTGTTGGCACCCTCTTTGAGGAAATATCCTTATGAAATACTTCTGACTTCATGAAATTGTAATACTAAACTGAATCAAAAATTTAAACATATGAAACAGTTTGATCAGAAGATATGAAGGCAGAGTGACAGAATTAAAAATAACAGAGGACCAAATGTAGTTGTTAATTGATTTCTCAGCTGCTTACAGCAATGAATATGTTACTGTATTCATGAAGTAACAAGTAATGGCAGAATACTTGAATTCATAGAATAGCTGAAGTCATCAATAAGTTTGGTTTAGAGCATCAAACTTGTCAAACTTTTATGAAAATTGCCTGCAATATTACAAGAGAATGACAAAGAGTTTGAGAATCCACATTAATATAATAGTTAACAATCATTCTGGACAAAATTTTGTATGAAGTGGAATATACATGCAAAAATACATGGTGACTTCACTTCTCCCTACCTCTCCCCTGCTGGCTCATGCGACCCTTACTGTCCGATTAGTTCGTCATTTTCACCGCTGGCGCTACTTGTCCACTCGTCCGACGTCAGCCTTGCGATTGCATGGGAAGTAATGCGTCTTGGTGATTCATTGCGATAAACCACGTTTTTTTACAGTCTTTTCCTGCAACGGAGGCCAGTTTTACTTATGATATATCGTTGATCGAGTGTTTAGGAGTTGGAAAAACTCTCTATTTCGGTTTAAAAGGAAAATGGTGGGAAAAAGATGTATCGTGCCAGGTTGTATGTACCTCTGGGTATGACTCTAACTTAGAAAAGGTGCATATCTTTTTGGTGTCAAGGGAAGAAAGACTACGAGCTGAGTGGCAGAGGTGCATTCCTCGTGATAATTTTATCGTCAAGTATCCGCAAGTTGTTTGTGAAAAACACTTTATTGAATCCGATATTCTTCGTGAGAAGATTATCACGGACAACGAGGGAAACGTCGCACAGTGGTCCGGATCGCGAAAAAGTCAGGCAAAAATAAGATTTTCGTTGGATGTCTTGAAAAATTGCTCACTACATCTTATTTGGCGAGCTATTTTCATTTCTGCAGTTATTTTTACGAAAAAACTATTATTTCATGCGATATCGTGGAACTTTAACTTATTAACTGGCTAATTGTAACGCTGACTGCATAGATAAACGGTAATCATGATAAAATATGAAAATAAATGATAATTAGTTGTATAGAATGAGTTAATATTCTTTCAAATTAGTCAATAAACAAAAAAAAACGGCTAAAAGTAGGGTTTTTTGGTGCTTTGACTTACGTTAAAGAGGTACGATTTCCAGATTTCGAGAGATTCTTCTGTATGGACTAAAAAGTAATTAATAAATTAGTGTCAAAATAGTATTTAAGTGACTCTTTTATTCTCATAAAAGCATGGTTAATTCCTCATAAATTTACAATTATGTATTATAATTGTTCAGCATCAGATTCTTCTGAATCCCACCCATCCTCCTCTTCGAAGAATTTTGAGACTCTTGCAAGACCAAGAGATCACGAACCTCCTGCGGAAGATATTTAAGGCCCCGGCATTTGTTTAGTGCAGTTCCTAATGTGCTAATAAAAGGATTCGATATTAGGATCAGTCTCCGGAAAATATCCTCATTAGCTTGAAGTCGAGATATTTTTATCGCGTGATGCTCGTGATATATTCTAATGTCTTTATTGCGAGATTCCTGGGCCTCCTCCGACAGTTCTCCAATACGAAGAAGAGCCGACTCGATGTCATCTGCACCACTTTGTGCACAGTGGGTGGCATGTAAAACCAACCATAATGTCTCACAAAATTTTCCGCTGTATCCATACAGAACTTTTTAAATTTAACTGAATCAATCAAAAATCCGCAAGACAAAGACCTTAAAATTGTTGAGAAGTGAAAGATTAACTCTTCCTCTACTCCTGAAAATTAATTAACTATGTTATATCATGTGAAAAATACTGCATAAAGCAATAATAAAAAGATATTATATTGCAACAATGAAAAGAAAGCATTCAAAAATAGCCAGTAGACTCAGCCGATAGGCGAGAATTTTTGAAAAAGCCCCTAGCTGAGTTTTCATCACTGGATGTACCATATTTTGGCTTCGGCACATCAACTAAAAGGCCCATTCTCTTTTTAAATTCGTAGGTACCAATTAAAAAATAAGACTACTAGGACAATATCCCAGGGGACCCCATATCACCATTAGAATACAAGGAAAATACGAACCTGAGGTGCTTTGAAGGTTGCGAAATGCAATATCAGGAAAATCAACAATTTTGTCCAACCAAGTGCAATTCCGCTTCAAGTGCGATTTAAAAAATATGGCAAATACTGGAATGCCAGCGAACTTATTCTTAGTAATATCCTCGAAAGGAACGACCTTTCCTTCCCGTGCAGTGAGCATCGAGAAATGATGCTTGCTGCCATCATTTTCCAGTTTTTGAATTTAAGGATGAGGCAAGCTGCACGGGTGGAGAATGCCGAGGTTGGCCGAGAGTATGCCTTCAGAAGGACAAACTTAAAGTTTTTGAAAAAATAAATGCTATTCATTTTAGCCTTGTAGAAATATCTTTTTTGATCGTTCACACCATTATACTGTTTAACCATTCCTTTGCTTGTAGTGCTTGTAAGTATAAGTATGCCGTGTGTTGCTTTCCAGATGCTGAATCTACAATTACAGTTATCATAAGGATTAATATTTTCAGTTTATAGGAATTCATATTGGTATCTATCCAAGGAATGGAGCAGCTAATACAGCAGTGGCGAAACAATGGGGGAGGCGTGAGGAGATAGATAGGAAAAAAAATAATGAAAAGTAGAAAAAAAGATGATTTTCGGTGGGTATTGGAAAAGAAAATTAATTGGCCTGAGCTATGGAACTCGAGAGGTAAATATTCGGTCTTAAGTTTTACTGTTGAGAGGACTTACTTAGCAGTTACGCTTGTTACAAATAATCAATGTGAAAGCTGTAGCGGCAAAGTTACGCGAAAGCTTTTTGGCTAGGTCGGCACTCGTTTCTCCTCAACTATCTAGGAATAGTAAAGGGAGATTGCCATTGCTTCTTTATTGCCGCTTCATTTACTAAGTTTTCAGCCTAATACTTCTGTCCATGCTATTGAGTACCTTACCGATATTCTCCGTTAACACTTCGCAGTTTTGCTTCCATTGCAAGGTAATTTCGACCGATGTCCTTTTCAGGTGGGTATATTATCTTCACACCATCGTCCTATTTGTCTTAAATGGCTCGCGGAAATGGGATCTACAAAAAACACACCTATATTATTTATCCCCGTGGGATTAAGCATTCAAACACCCGATTTCGTAGACTATTGTATGACCGTTTACGGAAGCTACTGCACCAGTTTTCACGAATAAAGCGATTTTATATTCTTTAAAACTGAAGCGCGTAAGAGTGAGTACATGCGCGAAGCACGGCTTACAAAATTTTATAAATATAGTCCATCAAGTTACCTCACAGCCATATCAACCCATGTAATACGCCCGGAACGACCGGACGAGTGTACTGCTAGCGCTTGACGGCCGGTATGGGAACTAATCGGACAGTAAGGGAACGTACGTGGAGCCGCGGACGCCGGGGGCTGGCCTTGGTCAATATACTTCCAAGACTTGATACTAAAAATCCATCAATGAATTCTTTAACTAATCGATACATACTTTTTAAAATGTGAGCCTCAACATTCGATCATAAAAGTGAGGATGGAATGGAGAGATTTAGAAAATTATTACATTTCCTCTTGAATTACTTACCTTTAGCAAAACAGTAGATTGCCAGACCATATATACGGCATGCCATCAGAGGTAACTGGAATACATCAACCGGCTTGCTGCAAGTAATACAATGGATATATTTTAATTGGTGGCAATGATGACAATTGTTTCAGTACTAAAAGTTAATGTATACATATGGTTCAGTCCCTTTGTAGTAACATACCTTTGTTTCAACAGCAACAGATTGATCATCCTCATATCTCTGTCATGCCATCTAGAGATAGCCAGAATGCATCAAAGAGCTTCCTGAAAATGAAAATGATTGATGGCAATAATGAAAATATTTAAATGTCCAGCTATTGAGTAGTCATTTATGAGCAATATAATTACAATTCATACCATCATATGTCTTCATAAATGATGGTATGAATTGAAATTTATATATTTCATTCATACCATCCTAATGTGTCATAAGAACCAATTAACTGCAACTACATTTGTCAAACAGCAACTACTCATTTGTAAAATTTTCAGTGGAAACACTCTAATCCTACATCTAAGGATTATTTCACATCTGTTCAGTTATTTCTAAGCTAAAATTCAATTCACACTCCCAAAATTTACTATACGAAGAATGACTGATGGAAAATAAGAATCACTTTACAAATGGACACTAATTAAGTAACAACAGAAACCCTCCTCCTTTTTCCGGGCTTGGGACCGGAAACACAGGCCCTGAGATATCAATACCTCCACTGCAAAAATAGGTCAACAATCACCCACCGAATCAAATCTTAATACAAACAGGAGGTCCACAAATCACATGAACAAGTTCTTATACTACAGCGTATATTAATGGTAATACTTCCATGCATCTCCACCGATGGCTTAACAAGTTATCACTCTGCCTCTCCTCCTTTTATAGAGAAAATAATTGTGTTCAGTTGCTACATGCAATTAAAACGGTACGTGGAAATTGCTGATGCAATGATCATGTTAACAAGTTACACTCTGAAACATTTCACCAATGTGTCCGACATTGCAGAACGAATGTCGGACACATATGAATGACAATTGGTGAAAAATAACGAGGGTATCTTGAAAACGTTGCATCAACAACGTTCACCACCAGCATTTCCAACAACCCCATCAACTTAATAGACACATTGGAATGATTATTATCGAATGAAAATCAAAATTCCTTGAAGAAAGAATTACATTATTAGCTAATATGGCTTGAAAACTTAACAGATTATATCAAATAATTATATATATGACTGAATGAAGAAAACACTCACCTGGAAACAGTTCGCGGAAATCGGAAAAACTTGCAATCTTTCGATTGACAACCCCTAACTGCACATTTATCGCGCATTTTGAGGCGTTAAATGTCACTACACTTCCAGAAAATTGTCAATTAACAAACCTTTTCTGCGTTAAAAGCAAAAAAGAACACGGACCACAACGAGTATGACGACAACAACAACACAGCTGATGGACGGAATGGAACGGTGCGCAATGTCCGTTGAAAAGATTCAAAACATAAACACATGTGCGAATGAAAATATTACTTTGCGTTATGTAATAATGTCAAAAATATCAATAAAAATAAAAATACGAATATCTGAAAGTACTTCATCATTAAAATTGAAAAAATATATTTGAGTTATAGCTTACTCCAACTGTAGGCGGAGTGGCGGTCGCTGGTACCTCTTCCCCCGGGCCTGATAAACGGCCTTGTCTATAGTCCCGTGGAACATCCATGACGATTTCTTTTAATTGGATTTTCGGATTTTTTCTCTTACATTTATTCTCGTTATGATAAGTAAAGTACTGAAAAACTTCCATTTATTTTTTTCCTTATTTAATTACTTGTCATTCATGATATATTTGGCATTGTGTAAATTTAGTTATAGAGATAAATAGCATAATTGGAGTACCAAATAACTAACCATCATTGATGAAGTAAACCAAAAGCATGGAGCCGACGCTAACAAAATGTATAATGTATGAATATAAGATGATTTTTTTATTTTTCAGGAGTTATAGTTATAGTTTTTTATATATTTTTATAGTTTGTACTAAAATGAAATCGTGTACATTGAGGTGTTGGTGCGTGGATGGTGGAATATGTGGACTCCAGCAAACGAGATATAATAATTTTGGAACCAAAAATAGATTGTAAAACGACCATTTCTATTGAATGGCAGTGAGATTATAGCTTATATCTCGAGAGGTGCTGTCATTTTCGGGGTGCCAACTGCGCCAACAAGGAAACTCGTTAATAGGTTGAAGCTTATACCCCAACTATCTCAGAAGCCAAAATTTCAAGTAAGTTATTTTTGGATATATAATATGGTCTATTTTTGCGGTACTTTTTTCGCGTTGTCGCTTTTCGGTTGAGATGTTGGACAGTGTGTATCGCACAAGCTGGGAGGGTGTGGCGGAGGAAGACGTGTGGGGTGGAGAGCGAGCAATGTGAAGGCATTCACCCCCGTCTGCTGTGGAGGAGGAAGAACGTGGGGGCGAGCAGACGGCGGAAGGAGGGTGGACGCAGTACAGAGCCTTGTAGCACCTCTCTTATTTCGAGGACGGCTTTCTGTTGACGTGCAACGAGGCTCCTTCTTCCTTCTCTGGCGCCGCTCTTGTCTCTAGCAAAAAAACTGCATTTCGTACCCTCAAACTTCCCACACGTGTCCGTCCCTTAGTTGCCGATCTGACCGCCAGAGAGTGTTAAGATCTTTCGAAGAAGTCTAATCTTGGTACGAGAGACCTAGGGGACGTATGGAGGACGTTCTATTCAATACTGTACAAGATAGATTTATGTTACCACTTTTAGTGCCTTCTTCTTTGATTACAAAAAAGTCTGTTAATGTGTATGGAGCGATAATTTCAATGTCAATTTTTTCTGTAGAGTGTTTGAACTTCTGAGAAATGGCGTTGAAAAGTAATCACTATCATGAAGATAATACGAATATACGTTTTGGCTAATAGTCCTAATTTTTGCTCGATTTCCCGTGAAATTGGCAGTTAGGTGCGTGATGGTTTTGCCGTCAGCAACGCGATTGATGACTTTTGCAAAACCATTTCAATGCGCGGTGAGTGACAATGCTGTATCCTTCTTTGTAATTTTCATGAGAGAGACATTTCCCATTTTTCGCATCCACTACTGATTGCATAGAAAGGAAACCTGAGTAATATGCTGTCGTAGGGATGTGAGAATCGAAGGAGACTAAGTTGAAAGCCAACAGTTTGCACCGAAAGTTGACTTTTCATTTTCAATGTCTCTCAGCAGTTGACTTACACTCAACTGTTGACTGTTTAGTGTTTAGTTACCTCGACTTTTCATTCATGTAATTTTTAAAACTGCGTTTTTCAAACCTTGTTTCTTGTAGAACATGCTGAAAATCATTTTAAAAATGGCTGGTTTTTTTTTAGATTAGCCTTAATATCACCATGATAAGAGAATGTTGGTAGGGAACTTTAATTGTTTCTATTCATTCGGGGTTGCCAGTTTTATGGTGGAAACATGTTAGAGGCGATTGGTTTTAAAGACCAAAGATTAGGTGTCATTTGAAAAAATTCGGCTAAAGTGCTACAACTAGTGAAGGTGTCAGTGGTCCCTTCATGAGTTTGCCATCAGGAGGCGTTGGGGCCTAAAAATCTCAGCTCTATCTCCTCCGGATCTTTATGGCGCGACCAATACGCCTTCATTATCGTTCAGAAATCTCTGTCTGCGTATTCTTCACGCCTCCGCTTTCTACCCGATGCACGAAAATCTCTTCCCCTCATCATTGTCGCTTTACCGCCAACAGCATTATTTGAGTCACCCGTGGATCAACTTTTCATGGCGATCACGTGACTTCCTGTCTCGCGATCTTTTCGCGAATCCGCCGATGTTTTACGACCAATGGGCCTCGCGTCTCGCATCCGAAATCGCTCTCTCTATCGATCGAAGCGAAAACAAAGCCGGCAGTGAATCCGAGGAATGGTTGCATACACTCCTCAGTGATGAGAGTACAAAGATCACTAAAGCTACTTTGATTTTGTGATCACGTGATTCCGTTTCTTCACAAATACATGCTATTAATAAACCGGTTTTATATTTTCTTATTCGTTTTTCATCGAAATAAGGATTTATTTTGCATAAATGGATGTGAATTTCATGTGATAATGGGTTTTTTGTGGAGCACCATACTGTTTGATTTCGTTGAAATGCAAGACATACTTTGGAAATTATAATCAATCATTTCCACTGAAAACACAAAACTTCACAACAAAATGTTCAGCCACCGACCGTAAAATATCTATTTATCAACCGATTTCCATCCGATAACTTTTTAAATGGGTGTTTGTAATTTAATCACCATGCTTCATAATAGTAATGAATTGCAAACCATACTTTGGAAATCATCATCATCATTAGTCAACAATCCTAAGATTGGTTTGACGCAGCTCTCCATTTCTCTCTCCTATCCGCTAATCTCTTCATAGCTACATATTTATTCTCTTTTACATCCTTTATAACCTGTCCGATATAACTCATTCGGGGCCGTCCCTTGCCCTTTTTCCCTTCCACTTGTCCTTCAACGATTGTCTTCATCAGACCATCGTGCCTCAAAATGTGGCCAACTAAGTTGTCCCTTCTTCTGCTTAATGTTTTTAGGAGGCTTCTCTTTTCTCCTACTCTCCTTAGCACTTACTGGTTACTCACACGGTCAATCCATTTTATCTTCATCATTCTTCGGTAGCACCACATTTCGAATGCTTCCACTCTTGACTTCTCTGCTGCTGTCAACGTCCAAGCCTCGCTTCCATAGAGAAACATACTCCATATGTAGCATCTGATGAATTGTTTCCTTACTTCTATGCTGGTATTTTCAGCTGTAAGAAGATTCTTCTTTTTGTAGAAAGCCCTCTTCGCCTGCGCTATTCTACTGTGTATTTCTTTCTTGCTCCGTCCATCGCTGGTAATTCGGCTTCCCAGGTAAGAGAACTCGTTCACCTCTTCAAGCTTATGCTTTCCTAGGTTGATGTTTGTTTTAGCCTCCTCTCTTTTAGTCTCCCCTCTAGTTTAGCCTCCCCTCTCTCCTTTAATTCATAGTACGAAGTGTAACGTCATTTTTGGAACAGAAAGTTGGCTAACAGATGATGATTCAGACAATGAGATCTTCCCAAGATCGTTCACTGTTTATCGGAAAGATAGAATTAATCGAGTTGGGGGCGGAGTTTTTATAGCTGTAAAGAATTCAATCGTCAGCCAAGCGATAACCGTAACTGAGAACCACACTAATCTGTGTGGTGTTTAATTAAATGTCCAAAATTCAAAACTATTTTATTATGTTCGTATTACAGACCACCTAACTCAGATATAACGTCAATGTTGGATTTTCAAAATCAAATAAACAGCGTAGCATCCAAGTATCCTGAAAGAAACTTGATTGTGGGTGGAGATTTCAACGTACCTTCTATAGATTGGGAGACTTATAGCTTCATTCCTGGTGGGAGGGATAAAGTGATCTGCGAGGCTTTATTACACACTTTCACATCTAATTCATTGTTTCAAATAGCATCCGCACCAAACAGAGGAGAAAATATTCTTGATTTATTAGCGACAAATATACCACATCAGGTAATAAACGTTGGCACTGTCGAAGGAATAAGTGACCATAGGGTAGTAACTGCAAAGTTTTCTCTAAATACCGCTGTAAACTTTAAAAAAGAGCGTAAAGTTTTCATTTTTAAAAGAGCTAATTTTGATGGGTTTAAGAGTCATATGAAAAATGCTTTCCCCGAGTTTCAAGAATCAGTATTAAAGTTAAATGTAGAGAATACTTGGAAAGCTTTTCTTTCGCTCGTAACTTCGGGAATAAATAGCTACATCCCTAGTAAAATAGTAAAAGAAGGCAGCGAACCGAGATGGTACGACGCGGAAGTGAGAAAATCATTGAGGCGACAGAGAGCGTGTCATGCTAAAATGAAAAAAGTCAGCACGGATTTATCCGCTAATGAACGCGAGCTAATAATTAAAAAATATAGGATGACTAAAGCCGCCACGAAGGAAGCGTTCAGGAATGCGTTCACGAATTTTAAAAGAAAAACACTAGAAGAGCAGTTACAGGATAACCCAAAAGCATTTTGGTCATATGTTAGGGAAGTTCAAGGTAAACGATCTACCGTATGTTCGCTGAGAAACGACAATGGAGATGTGTTGACAAGCAGTTACGATAAAGCCAATTTATTAAATTCCTACTTTAGGAGCGTGTTCACGGAGCCTTCCGAAAACTCACCCGAGACCGATGACAATCCCTGTCTACATAAGATGCCAGCTATTGACATTAGTACGCTCGGAATAGAAAATATATTGAAATCGCTTAGTCCAAATAAATCACCTGGTCCAGACGAAATCCCTTCTCGCGTATATAAAGAACTAGCCTCAGAAATTGCCCCCTACTTGCAGTTAATATTCAGTAAATCCATCAAGCAACACGAAGTACCTAATGACTGGAAAATCGCTAATGTAACGCCTATATTTAAAAGTGGAGACAAGGAACAGCCATCTAATTACAGGCCGATATCCTTAACGTCCATCTCTTGCAAAGTCCTTGAACACATCGTAGTCAGCTCAGTAATGAAACACCTAGACGCGCAAAACTTATTAATGGGAAATCAACATGGATTCAGGAAAAGCAGATCGTGCGAAACTCAGTTAGCGCTTTTCGCCCACGATATTTTAGTCTCCGGGGAAGACAACATTCCAGTAGACGCGATTTTTCTTGATTTCAAAAAGGCATTTGATAAAGTACCCCACGGAAAGTTAATAATAAAACTGAAATCTTATGGTCTAGACGAAGATGTCATTTCCTGGATTAGAAAATTTTTGAGCGACCGCGTCCAAAGAGTAGTATTAGACGGTGCAGTCTCCAATGAGGTTAGAGTGACTTCTGGCGTTCCTCAGGGTAGTGTCATTGGCCCACTCCTATTCCTTCTTTATATAAACGACATTGGCGAAGTAGTGCAGAGTAAGTTACGATTATTTGCAGACGACGCTGTAGTTTACAGAGAAATTCGTTCCAGCAAAGATATAGATGAACTAACGAATGACCTTGCTGCTATCCAAGCTTGGTGCGATGCTTGGCAGTTAGAATTAAATTTGGAAAAATGCGTCGTAATGAATTTCTGGAAGAAGAATAACTCCCTACAGCGTAACTATGTCATTCGGGGCACGCAGTTAAAGGCAGTTGAATCTGTGAAATATCTAGGGGTTAGACTCAATAATGATCTATCGTGGAATAAACATATTCGAGAAATAACCGGTCAAGCTAATCGTAAAATGGGTTTTGTTAAAAGAATATTAGGAAAGTGCGACGACAAAGTGAGAGAAATTAGCTACTTTTCCCTCGTTAGACCACATTTGGAATACGCTGCCAGTGTTTGGGACCCTCATGAAAAAGGCTTAATAACAGAGTTAGAACGCGTGCAAAGAAGAGCTGCCAGGTATGTGAAAGGTCGTTACGATAGTCTTGTTAGTGTAACTGACCTCTTAGATAAACTCGGATGGGAATCTCTGTCGGACCGTAGATTGAAAAATAGACTAAACCTTTTAGATAAATTCAAGAGCAGTGTCTTTTCTGACGAAGTTAACCGTATCTTGCGGACGCCAACGTACTACGGAAGATCAGATCATATTAATAAAATAAGAGACATAGATTGCAGAACAGACAGATTCCGAATGTCATTTTTTCCACGATCAATAAGAGATTATAACGGCAGCAATAGAACGCGTAAATAGATTGCATGACTTGTAGTGTAGCCTACTAACCTATGTAAAACTTACTGCATGTTTCTGAATTTCTATTCTATATTCTATTTCTAACAGCATATAGTAGTATAGTTTGTTATTATACGGGACGTTTCTTGGACGGTGTGGTGTGCATGTGGGAGTCCAAATGCATGCTGCATGCTGGTGATTGATCACCCCCTGCCAAACACCCTAGAGGTGGCTCGCAGGGTAATTTGTAGATGTAGATGTAGATGTAGATGTTAGTGCAAACTAATATCTTAGTCTTCTTTTTGTTGATTTTCAGCTGATATCTGGCCATTGTCCTTTCCGTGTTTGTCAACGTCTTCTTCAAATCCTTCTCTGTCTCGGCTATGACTGCTATATCGTCAGCAAATCGCAGTATACTAATTTTTCTCCGTGGATATTGACACCCGAAGCTTTCTGCTTGATTTCGTTGATGGCTTTCTTTATGTAAACATTAAAAATTAAGGGGGAAAGCGCACAACCTTGTCTCACCGCTTTTCTTATTCTCGCTTCTGCACCGTTTGGTCCACATTTGATCACAGCTACTTGGTTTTTATACAAACTATTAATAATTCTACGATCATTGTAGAGTACGCCGATTTCTTTCAAAATTCTAAGCATTGAATTCCATTCCACGTTATCAAAGGCCTTCTCTAAATCGACAAATGCTATGAAGGTTGGTTTGTTTTTCTCCATTCTCTTCTCTATGATCATCCTAAGAGCCAAAATTGCTTCCCTTGTGCCCCTGCTTTTCCTAAATCCGAATTGGTCCTCATCCAGGAATTCTTCTGCTCTTAGTTCAATTCTCCTGTAAATGATTCTTGTCAGAATCTTCGACGCATGTGTCGTCAGGCTTATGGTCCTAAATTCTTCGCACTTCTCAGCTCTCTTCTTTTTGGGTATGGGAATGATGATGTTCTTCTCGAAGTTACTAGGTAAATCTCCTGTTGAGTGCATATCACAGAGAGTTTTATACAGTGGAGTTAAGACCTTCTCTCCTGCATTTTTTATTAACTCTGCTGGAATGTCATCTATTCCTGGGGCCTTATTCTTTCGCAGGTCTCTTACTGCAGCGTCAAATTCTGATCTTAAGATGCTTGCTCCAATATCATCCTTTTCAACTTCACTTTCCTCTTCGAGAACTTTTGAGCTAAGTTTGCTCCCGTTGTATAACTTCTCCACGTATTCCTTCCATCTCTCGGCTTTGTCTTCGTTTTCAATTAGAATGTTTCCATTCCTGTCCCTTATGCTATTACATTTTGTGTTTCGTTCCTTGAAATGGTTCCTCACTATTCTATAGGCCGCTTCCACTTTCCCTTTTACGAGGTTATTTTGTACGTCCTCACATATGTTCCTCATCCACGCTTCTCTGGCTTTCCTCGCTTTGCGGCAAATCTCGTTCCTTATTCTCTTGTAGCAAGCCTGTCCTTCCTCAGTATTCGTATTCTTATACTTTCTCCTTTCTTCAATGAGGTCTAGGATTTCATCCGTGATCCATGGCTTTTTCTTAACACATTTTCTTATCCCTAGAACTTCTCTAGCGGCCTCCTGAAATCCACTTCTTAAGGTAGTCCAGTTATTCTCAACTGAGTTTTCAGACTGATCTAGTCCTATCTTGCGCTCCACTACTTCTTGAAAGGCCTGTTGATTTTTTGGCTCCTTAAGTTTCTCTAATTGCCAGGTGTTCTTTGCTGATTTCTTCAATTTCTTGAATTTCAGATGGCATTTCATCATCACTAGATTATGATCACTGTCGATATCTGCCCCCGGGTAGCTTTTACAGTCCTTTATCTGGTTTCTAAACCTCTGCTTCACTTAAATATCTGTCTAGTTGAAATCTCCTTTTGTCTCCTGGCATTTTCCATGTGTATCTTCTTCGCGTGTGATTCTTAAATAGTGTTGGCAACCACTAATTTGTGTTCTGTGCAGAACTCTAAAAGCCTTTCTTCTCTTTCATTTCTATTTCCTAATCCATATTTTCCGGTTATTCTTCCATCCTGGCCTTCGCCGACGACAGCGTTCCAATCACCTAAAACAATTAGGTTTTCTTCACCCCTTACCTTTTTGATTACTTCCTTTATATCATCGTAGACGTCTTCAACTTCTTCATCCTCGTAGTCTGTCGTGGGCATGTAGACTTGTACCACTACGGTATCTACTGGCTTAGTCTCTATCTTTACCATAACTATCCTTTCATTGTACTGTAGGAAGCTTTTCACACGCATTCTGGCGCTCTTTCTGAGCATTATCCCAACCCCAGCATTACCGTTCAGGGATCCTGTGTGTATAATCCTATAGCTTCCACTCCAAAAGTCTTTCATTTCATTTCGCTGATTCCTAGCACGTCGATATTCAATCTTTCCATTTCCACTTTAAGGTTTTCTAGCTTACCGCAAGTCCTGAGTGATCTCACGTTCCATGTACCTATCCTCATAACTTTATCACAATTGACCGATGTACCCTCTCGGGTAGTCCCCGCCTGGAGATCCGAATGGGGGACTTGTTTACCTCCGGAATTTTTTACCTGAGAGAATTCCATCATGTCAGACAATTAAAAGTTGGAGTAGCTGCGCCTCCTCGGGATAATAATGTGGTGGTTTCCCCTTGCCTTCCACATCGCAGTACTACAGCCGTTAAAGTAAATGTTACCACGCCTGAAGTGCAATGAGTGTCGTTGTACCGACCAGTATGGTCTCCACCTTCGCACATGTGAAGAAGAGCTGCTGCCCTCTCCCCCGGGTGATGAGAGGCATAATTGTTGGCGGCCTCAAGTCACGGTATCTTCACAGGTTTTGGTATCTTTTAAATGGTCTACCTTACCCAAGGGTAGCCCAATACCCCCTCAGAATACCGCCGCTTTTCGTCCACGACTGCTTATTCGACGAGAGAACTCGCTTATCTCGCAGCTAACCTCTGTATCTAAAGGTCGACCCACCATCCGCAACCCGGTGGACGCACTCGGTGGCTTAAAGCTCAGCCGCGAGACTTTGGAAATAATAATCAATAATTTCCACTGAAAAAACAAAACTTCACCACAAAATATTGAGCCACGGACAACAAAATCCCTATTTATCAACCGATTTCCATTTGATAATTTTTAAAATGTGTTTGTTAGTGGATCACCATGTTGTATATTTTCATTGAATTGTAAGACATACTTAAAAAATTATAGTCAATCATTTCGACTGAAAACATAAAACTTCACCAAGCAACCGAACAAAAAATCCCTCTTTGTCATCCGATTTCCATCGGATAACTTTTAAAATGTGTGGTTTTATGTGTAGCACCATGTTGAAGAATTTCATATAAATAATTTTTGTCTGTGATTATCAGGAAAATAGTAAATTAATAATTTAATAGGTCCGTTGTACAAAATCTTAACTATTAAATCTCCGTGCGTGCAAAGAGAATAAGCAGGTGTTTTTCTGAGATATAATCTCCACTCTATTTGCCGATACTTTAATGTGGCATTTTGACACAGTACGAGATGGATGAATGTTTTTGCGAGCGTGAGGAATTCAAAGGAGGGCGGCAATGGACTAGGGTCGCGCCTGGAATCGCCAATGAGGAGCAAGGAATTATGGGATGTTTGTAGAAGATGAAGAGATCCATCAGTTGAAGGAAGTGTGGTTGGACATGGGTTGCCATGGTGACGATTGCTATTTGCAGACGGCTCCCAAGGGAACTGCTAGCTACTCCACGCAATTTCCTCTTAATTCCCTGTGTTTCTTGTCTTTTCGAAAACGCAGCATCATGTTTACATCTGATTCCATAAAAAATTGTTAAAATATGTTTTTCAATAAATTGAAATCAACTGTGAAACCACTCTTAAATCTATCCTACGGATATACGAGTGCAGAATTAGACAAATCTCGCCTTTTCTTGGTTCTCGCTTCCAACGACTATCTTTCATGCACCCAGTTTCTTAGTCCGCGTGATTCAAAATTCTATTTCTTTCTGAAACTTTTTCATTCCAATATCACCACATGAAATTGGTCTATGTTACGTCATCCACTATGTAAGAAGGTTTTTATCTCTGATCAGCAGCCAATATATCAAATTAACATGGCTTGAGCACTACCAAATATGTTACGGTGATAATGGAAGTTTCCTGAAATTTCATTTGAAAACCTTTCTAGCTGATACCTAATTAAGTCTTTTTCATTAGATATCGGGTGACTTTGTACCATGTCATTTCATTGACCGTGGTATTTGTTGAGAAGCCTTAAAACTCCTGGTCGGACACAACTATATACAGTAAAAACTTGGGTTTGCGAAAAACCTGATTCCATGCTTGTTATTGGGTTGAAATTAACCCACGAGTAAAAGGCGGGAAACTCAATATTCCATTTTCATATTAATTTTTTTGCATTAACGCTGAAGCTTTTACAAGTTGTACAGAAACATTTTAACTTCAATAAAGTTTTCAATGTCAAGAATAAAGTGAATTTGGTTATTGTGATGTCATTTTATTTTACTACATTGAAAATGAATTTTATTCTTCTTTGTTAAATGAAGGCCAGTTTTAATAAATGTCGTTGGGAGCCATGCATATGCTATCTCGAGTAGCACCATTATTAAAAATTGTCCCAATGCAGCTTATTGAGAATATCTAATGGATGTGTGGACAACCAAGTTATTTGCTACAAAGTTCGAAGAAGGCCAATATTATCCTACTACGCCATACCTATTTGCAAAAGTGGCCATCTGAAGCAAATAAGCTCCCTGCCTGTGGCGCCTCGCGTCCTCTGGATTACTGACTCTCTTTATGTACAGCGTTACACCTCTTCCATAACCCAAATATGTCCATTTTATGACAGCCAAACCGTAACAATTTTCGGTAATTTTAGTCTTTTATGTCGATGTCTGGAGTGCGTTACAAAAAATTTTCTTCTTGGGGAGTGCTTGGGTGATTTGAATATTGCAGACAGTAGAATTCTGTTGTCAATGCGCATTGAACGGAAATGCGGCTAATTTTATGCAGCTAAATATTGCGTTCCCTTGATGATGAACTAATTAATCATTAGGCACTGGAAAACGTGATGTAACCTTTTGATAGCGAAATTTTAATTGCCAAGCACAACGATACTCGATGCCTAATTAATAAGACATAATAAGGTATTTGCTAGAAATATGGACCTAAATTCAATGCAAAAAAATGTCTAAAACTCATTTGCGTTATTTTTTTAAAGGTTTTGAAAGGTTCCGTGCTACTCTTAATTAAATTTAGATTTTATTTCTAAATAGGTCCCTAGATTTTATACCTTAGTGAGTTGTCATAAGGACAACTTTTAGCGGAGAATCTCGGTAACATGACAATATATTTGAGCGCCCATATTCCCCTTGTACTCCTGCTCCGTGCCATTCTCTTTCACCCCTCCCACCCCCGTTCACCTCTCCCCCTCCTTCCATTTCCCCTGCCCTCCCCCATCCCACCCTTAGCTACCCTTCGTCACGACAGGGCACTCCGCGCACACGTCCACACAGGAAATGAACTCTAAGCTCCGCGCAGTGTATATTAAAGCGACGACACCATGCCCTCCATCTCTATTTCCCTTTTCGTATCTCTCCCTGCATCTTAATCCTCCCCTTCCCCTGTCTCAGCAGTGACCGACGACCCTTCTCTTGGATTGGACACCTGATTTGCTTGGAATGCGTTACATGAAATTTTCTTCCTGGGGGCTGCTTGGGTGATTTGAAGATTGCATATAGTGGAATTCTGTTGTCAATTCGCATGGAACGGAAAACCGTAAATTTGATCAGCTACGTATTGCATTCGCGTGATGATGAAATAACCAATCGTTGTTCACTGGGAAACGTTATAAACTTTAATTACATGCATAGAAAAATGGAGTGTCGGAGGATAGTTGGGCTAAGCCCTCTGAGCAGATGTATTCCGGGTGGTTTCTTGAAAGGGATAAAAATCTGGGGGGGGGGGTCTGAAGCCGCCAAGGCCGTCGCCCCTTGACTTCGTGCCTTCTTGAGAGTGCTAGAAGTAGGCAGCTTCCCTTGCTGACTTTAGAAGTAATATTCTCACTATCTACCCACAGATATCCTATTAAATGTTTCAGCGCTCACCTTTTTGAAAACAATTCGATTTAAAAGATATAATTTAGCAAAACGTGGGCTGTGATATAAGTGGTCATTCTGGTATTTCCCCCGTGATTCTGTTAGTGCAATTTTGAGATTGCCATTCATCCATTTCCACCGCAGGATTGGTGCTGTTCTTCTGTTTCTGGGTCCAAGTAAGTTAGAGGTGTGGTGTGGTTGTAATTTCTATGACTTCCGTATGATTCGAGGCACGATTCTCTTAAAGAACCACGACGCACGCAGATAGGGCAAATTTTCGCAAAACAGTCCCTCTTGATAGACTCGTCTCCATGGAGATGAAGAGGAGAAAGTCCGACAGAGGAGAGTTGGGTCGGGGCGAGGGATGTCTTTGAGTGCTCTACGCGCGTGCGTGATTTTCATATTTCACAAACGCCCTCTCACTTCCCATTCACATCTGTCCACCTCACTCCACTCTTCTTCTATTGCAGTGATTGCACCGACACGCTTGACCCTTACTTTCACGGATGAACCACCTGCGAATGCATTAATCATAGGCCATGTCCTACACTGATTCGCACGAATACCTTCTTTCCTAGCCTTAGCCTTTTTTATTAAACTGTCGAACGTTAATAACACTGGTGTCCACAATCCAGAACATCGTTATTCTGGATTTAATTCATGATAAAAATTAATGGGCCCGTTAATGCCCTTTTGTTAGCATATTCTGCATACAGTTTCCTTAACGTTGCGTTAGTTCAAATGGTCCTAGGAGCAATAAGAAAAAAAAAACTTAGTACAACAGGTCTTAGAAATAGCCTAAATAGAAATTTCCTCAGGTTTTACGAAGTATCAAATGAAGTGAAAATAGGAGATAAATGCCATTATTACCTTTCATGCTATATCCACCGTTTAAAAGCAAAATTATCATAATTTTTCACGCCTTAGTAATTAAAGACAGATATTCCTCTTATTTTAGCAAGGAATAAGACTACCTATTTCACTAATGCTATAAATAACTTTTCATTTATTGAAACTCATGATTATAGTATTACGTTAAGAATTTGCTATAGCATTGTAAGATAAATGAGTAATCAATTAAAGTTTGGAATGATAAAATTAGTGATTGACATCGAATTTAATTATCCAGGGGGAATGAATGCCAAGCGAAAACATTGTAGCAGGGTATTCTTCTGCAATGATGAACAAGAATATTTTTACGACGTGGGTCAAAAACAAAAAAATCCTCCTTTTTAAGGCATCGCACGGATTTTTTTCTTTCGATAAAAATTGAAAGCATTTGGAAATCGGGAACGGGTCCGGTAAAAATTCATCCGGAGGGCTCTGCAATTGGCTTATTTTGTTAGTATAGATTATAAAGATCTCCATAAGCAATAGCTACCGAGGCGATGTTGCAATGCTCCCCACTAAATTTATGAAATACTCGTGTGTTCGTGCATTGGTGGGACTCAATGTGCTGCAGCCTTGTTGGCCCGTTTTGACTCCAATCTAATGCCTCTTCCCTCATATCCAATTGTTTATCTGAAAATCACTCTGGGAGAAAGAGAGATGCAGTAATTAAGGAGTCACTAAAAATAATATCCAAGTGGTGTCATATTACAGCAGCATTAAGAGTTTGAGTAATATTATTTCGCTGCCGGAGGGTGTCATATTACTCGAGGCACGAAGGCGGACGGCAGGGAGGTTGAGATAGCATTGCCTGCGGAAGCACTGCGTTTTTTTGCCCATAAGCACGAATTTTTCTTAAATTTCGAGTTAAATTTCGAGCATACAAGTTACACAGAACGGCTAAAAAACCTCACTGAGTCTGCCCGCGGGCAATACTACTTCAACCTCCTCCCATGTACGTTGTATTGAAGGTTAGGTTGTTTAAGAACTTCAACACCATTATCCGGTGCCATACTCAAGAAAAATTTTATCAATAGTATTCACCGGCAAAGACTACAAGTTTTTATAACTTTTTCATGTTTCCGAGGAGATGGCAAAGGGTGTGGTGGGTGAGCTGAGTTTTTTAGTTTCTGTGGTTTTAGGGTTCTAGGTTTTGGGTTTAGAAGGGGGAAGAGGTATGGTTGTATTATCTCTTTATCACTGGGATTTGGGGGACGTTTCAAGGACCCCGTGTTCCCGCGAGAAAGGGATGGGAAAATGAAGAATGGATGTGAAAGGCAGAGGGGAGGGAGGTGTACTACGTGAGTCAGGGGAAGGATTGATGGAGGGAATGCTGAGATTTCGTTCTGGGGTTGCGCCGGTCATTTGTGTTTTTTGAGGGATAGGAAGGGGGAGAGGGTTGGGGTTGAGTGGAGATCACTTTGCAGGGAGATAAGAGTTGAGCGGAGGAGATTTGCATTTTAAAAGATTATTGCGGAAGGAAGGGAAGGGAGATTCATGTGCATACATTATGAGAGAAACGAGTAATCCGTCGCGTCGGGAGAATCAACGAGAGATTTGATGAATCACAAGGTTTATAAGACAAGAGGATGATAAAATGGAATCGAAAAACAATGATTTGGTTTCACGGATAAAAAACCTCCCCCAGTCGCAACCAGAAAGAGTAGGTAACGGAGGGAGGAAGAACGTGTTTTGTGATTGAGTTCATTGTGTCTGTTTTCCTCTTTTGCCCAGAGGAATATAGCTATGCGAACGAGATAATTTATAGAGATACAGTTTACGATAAGAGGCTGCAGTACACATACTTTTGGGGAAGCCTTGGGATAACGCCAAGTAAAATCCTTAGAGTGCAAACCAGCCCCCGAGCACACTATATTCGCATATTACCCAGTGCACCATACCTACTGTAGTGTTGAAATTTCAAGTGAGATTGTTCCTCGCGGATTTGGAAACTGAAGTTGTTTATTGTGCGCACGAATGTATTGATACCGCGCGCTTTTATTAAATGTTTGCCTGTTTTGGCCTCTTTTCTTACATGTCATAAAATTGTGGCTCAGATATCCCTTAGTGATCAATATTTATGCATCAATCAATATCAATATACTTTGTTGTAGCCAGATATAATGCTCAATATGCATGGCCTATTAGTGTGTTAGGTCAGTCTGTATTTAGGCTTACAGGTATTCTGATTCAATTGTAACGCAAAGATATTATCAATTTACCACAAATACGTTAATTATACTTCGCTATCAGTTTTGATAAATTTTGTATCATCTTTACGTCCTGAAGTGAAGTTAAATAAAAGTGTTTTTGGAGAATTGACGGTGCCTTTTGATTTGGTCAAACTGATTGTCTCGGGTCCTGCCACTCCTTCCCTTATTTCGATTTCTCCCCTTCAGTCCACCCCTCCCTCTGTTGTCTCTCGCCCCCAATGTGCACCCTCCCCTGTTCCTTACACTCGGATGCCCAACATATTGATGATCTGTGGTCGTCATGGTCGCTCTTAGGGATGCTGTGTCGGATAAATGCCCCGAGATACTCATATGCAAGTAACAAATGAGATTAGCAATAAGTTGGAGAAGGGGCTCTCTGTGAAGGGAAATGGTATTCAGCGGTCTCAATGTTCCTGCTGCTCATGACGACGGAAGTACATTCTCTCCGTACGATATCTCTTCATTCATTAAGGTGCTGCCTCCGGCCGTAGCCGAGGGCGTCGAATAAATTGGCGGGTGTTCGACTCCCCGCGTCCTCCATTCCATCGCCAACTCTTTTGTTTAAATTGACCTCAAATAAAGGATTTAAAAATTTTCAATATTCATACATGATATCGTTGCCGAGTAAGCATGGCAGCCATACCAGAAAGAATGAGCCCATGTGTTCAAAAATGAAAATGAAATAATAGTGTTCATTTCAGCGAAAAGCGAAATAATTTAATTTTACCATGGGCCATTATGTTGTACAAAATCATGAATGAGACATGTAATTTCCGCCGTAAACATAAATGACAATTTTAAATTGTAGTTGTAACATATACTTCAATTCAAAATGAACCGCACGTAACCTGAATTTGCTATATAATTAAGGCTAAATTTTCAGTCATATATTTTACAAAATATGATGATACATGAGAAATATATTTTTTACGACCTGAAATTGATTTTATGTATGCACATATATTGTATTGGTTGTTCCAAGCGCTGAGTTTTCAGTTTAATCTGAATAAAAGTCACACATTCTCCGCACGGATCTTGTGCATGCCCAGTACGGAACTAACCATTCTTTCGTGCAGAACATTAGGGAAAAAGTATGGAAATTTATAGTACTGTATAAAATACATGGAATTCATATAGTTTTTCCAGTGAAATTTTCATTTTGTTAAATCGAAATAATTCACAGAGTTATGATAATGTCTGGCGAGGAACACTTTGTGTTGGCCCTTACGGAGTCCAGCACATCCTTGAAATCGCATTTTATAAGGAAGTACATGAAAGCTGGCTTCCACCCTGTATAATTTTATGGTCTGATGTCTGAATTAATCAATAATGCACACGAATTTTTCTCTTGGTAAAAGAATTAATAGTTTTTCCTTTTAGTGCAAGTAACAATTTTCAGTTGTAAATGCAATTCAAATTTAAATGGAACGGCTGCAGACTTAATGGCCCATGATTATCCAGACATAGGCTTAAGACCTGACATATAAGTAATTATTGCATGCTAAAAATGTAGTAATGAATATACCACGCCAGGAATATGTTGAGTGTTTAATTATTTCAGGATATATATGATTCCTTGGGATACTTCATTATAAATTGAAAATGAGGAAAATTAAATTGAATATAAATTATAATCCTATCTATATCCTAATTATAGGCTTTTTCTGGTGGAGAAAGTGTTGGGATTGACCTATATTCTTAAGAGAAATGCAATACCTTCAATGGTCAGCATGCGGTCTAACCTTAATTTTGATCAATCATCAAGCATCAAGTGATAGGACTTGAACACCAATTGTTTTGAAAACTATTACAACGAAAAATGCTGGACTTCATATTCTCTTGGAAACTTAAAGTGACGGTGGAGACTCCTGATTTGGGTTTGAACGTCAAGGGTCGTTCCTAAGCAGCGTGGATTGTGGGCTTTTATGGCTTCAGAAGGTACTTCTGCCTTTCCGCAGTTTCGCAGTCATCTGTTGCTCTCCTTACTTCCTTCAATGCGCGATAGCATCGGACCCAACCCTTGTTTCACTGCATTTGAATGATCTCGTCCCCTTAGGAAGCCAGTAAAGTGCTTTTCGACCCCCAAATATTGGGACAGCCCTTTAAATCCAACTTGAGTACCTGCCGAGATAGTCTTCCCATCGCATTGCGCAGTTCACTCGTCTCCGCCTAAGGATCTTATTTTTGGAAACTAGCCTAGTCACCTCCGTCTCCTTCTACTCATCCAACTCATCTGGCCCTCTGTTCCGTCTCCTAAAGTAAGTAGGTACTCTCCCGTTTCTCCGGCAGCATTAGCAATTCCTCGCAATCACCACCGCACCGCCCTTCCAACCCTCCGCCCTTCCTGACCCTTCTCTGACTCCATCATCCTGTGCCCTCTTGTCCATTTCCTCGACTGCAAATCATCTTTATCACACCTCTCGCCATCACATATATACATACATATCCAATGCTCATGATCCCATCCTCTCGCGTTCCTCAGTCACATACTCATTCCTATTCCAGTTCCCACCCTTCCTTAACTTCATATTCCCGTTCCCACCCTTCCTTAACTTCTCACCTTCAAGCTCATCGCACCTCACCCCCTAAAATAGGTTTTCGGATAAAAAAGTGACAGACGAAACCAAGCATCTTTATCGTTCTGCCGGAAATTGTTTATGCGTTCCCTACTTCAGGTTTGCAGTTACCATAACTTTCAGATGTTTGACATATTCTATCAGGCTTATCTTATCACCATCCAACATGTATTTTTGGACATGGCTGGACTACCTATCCAAGAAATGTACTCCCGTGTAACATCTCAATTTAAGCCCTAGTCTTTGCACTTTGATCCACTCATGATAATTGTTTATATATCATGATTGAATTGCAGTATTGTTTCATCTGCATAAAGCGCTACAGAAAGATTAGGCTCTTCCGTAATTATAGTCATGCATAAGATGTCCTAAGCTCTTTTCTTTTTACGATTGCCTCTGTAGCTTAAGCAATTCTCCTCCTAATGTCCTTACTGCTATTTCTGTTTTCATCCAAAGCGTAGCATTAAATGATGTACTTGCCCTTCCTGCTCAGGTTTTTGATCGCCGTCTCTCATCTTGAGCCTCATATTTCTTGCTCATTCCGAGAATGGCGACGAAATTTGCATCTGGTGTTCTTTCATTCATCTCTCTTAACCATTTCTCTTGGCCATCACCCCGCTTCATATCCCTCCCTTCCTCAAGCTAGTTCCTGTAGAAGGCGACCCGTGCGTGCTGCTTGAATCTCCGCTCGGAGGCCTCAAACCTTTTAGCATACTCATTCAAGAGGAAACCACTTCTCTCGCACGCACACTGGCTCTGTCGGACGCCTCCTCCCTTTCCTTCATTGCTCAAATGTCATGCCTCTCTCTCTCTCTCTCTCCCTTCCTCTATTCTCGTGGACTTCCTTCAAGCCCCGAGGAAATGGCCATCGTTTTGCCGAGAAATACCACTTAGCAATATCATTCGCAGGGATCTCACATCTCACACGTTTCACCACAAATGCACGTACTTGTCAACGTTGAGATGCAGATTCTCAGAGTAACGGAAAGTGTCTCATCCCATTACTAAACGGATCGGATATGAAAATAAATTTGAATCCCATAATTGTCAACGTCTACTGAGTATATTTATTTTACCATACAGTACTTCAACATTCAAATATATTGTCGAAAAACTTATTTTAATTTTTTGATGAAAGGATACCGTAAAATTAAAAATACGCGAGCAACCACACATGATAAAATTATTTTTTATTTTAAATTCTTTGATCAAAAAGAGTTGGGAAATTATCTCTTGAATTGCTTCAAATGATTTTATTTTCCATATTATTTTATTTTAGCTTGCTTCAAGAGTTATTATCTTGCAGTAAAGAAGGTTAATATTTTAATGTAAGTAATTATTATAACTTGTGTGTAGTGTAGCTGGGCCCTATCTACGCATGTAAGCATTGTTGCCGAATATAATGAAGACTTGCCAAGTGATTTAAGTAAGTATACTTTTTGGCGACTTAAGTATACTTTTAAGGTAGGTACAGCCGAAAAAGATCGAAGAGTCGAATAAGGGTCAAAAGATCGAATCGTGAAATTCTGTTGAAGCAAACTAGGTGAGGTGATGCACGTAACATTCCACATTAATCAGGCATCAAATAAGTGTTCAAATTTCCAAGTCACCGATTTCATTCTTGGCGAGCGTTTTTTAATTATAGCAAGCGCGGCTAAGCAACCTGGAACATATCTTGAGTGAACAGAATTCCCATTCTTCATTAATCATGTCATCTGAACAGCATTTCCACTAATTATATTCTTATTATGGTCTATTTAAATGATCTATTGTTTTTAAAGAAAGGAAATAGATTCCTCGCGTCTTGATGAGATGGCGGCTCCTTTCAGGCGTCGATTAGCCGCCTATCTCATCATAGGACATATCTCATCATATCATTGAATACAAATTCGCCGTTTTCATATATTTACGCGTGTTCTTCTTCACTCTTTTGACCGTAAGGACTAAAAGTTTATGTTTAGACAATGTTTAATGATTCATTGTTTTAGTCGAATAAACAATGAGCAATGTGATACATGATAAGACCCTCTGTAGACTCGTCAGAATTTCATACAAATGCTTAAAGTTCAGCGTTATACTTTATACGGCGATGATAACGCGTTTACTTCGAAAAAGGTCTTCACTGGGTTTGAGAGAGGGAGCGAATTTTCGTGCGTACGAGCTCACTCCCCCGACTAGAGCATACCGAATTCACTCGCCGTTCGAGAAAAGGTCACGTGACCCCGCAGTTTTCACTCGCGCGCATGCGAGTGAAATCTTAGCCATAGACCCCATAGAGTGCCAGTTACCGGGAAACAAAGTTTCGCGCGCAAGAAGTGGCAAAGCAGCAGTCGTTCGCTCCGGCGCATTTATTTAATGTCAATATATCATCTATGCCACATAAAAATGATGTTTTTTCGGATCATACAAAAATTGCTAATACATTAAGAAGTGTTTCTATCACTTTTATTTTTTCTTTCGGGGTAAACTATAGGGCAAGATAATGTTTAAACATTTTCGTTATCTTACAAAAAAATGTGCGATCTGAAATACTTGAAAGCCAATTTCTAGATTTACATAATTTTTTTGCAACTCGCTGTGGATGATGAATGTTGTAGGCTTAGAAGTTTTCCCTAGGTTGAGTTACAAAGTTCATGAAGTTGACAAAACGGCTAATTTTACGGTGCGCGGAGTCATTTATTACGATGGCGTGTCTGAATTAATTATTTTTTCATAGAACAAAAAAATCGGAATTGCGAATAAAATTTCCTTTGATATGACGTATTATTCATTGTTATGGCATGCACCGAAGCCCTGATATAAATTTGCAAAGTCGAACGGCAAATGCTTTTGACGCCGGCAGTAGTTAGTGGGGTAGGAAGCGAACCTAAAATCTTCTTGGCCAGCAGTAAAAAAATATGACAGTTGTATTAAAATGACTTTGTCTGGCGCAATGCTTATTGATCAGGAGAATTTTATGCCCACTTTCAAGTTATTACACCATAATAGATACAGGTGATAGGAAGGTCACCGGCTCATCTTGTGGTTGATAAAAATAGGTTTATATCGTTACGGGTAAGAAGGGAAATAATTCTTACGGTATAAGGAAAATCACTATCACTTTTCACTTCTCCTTTTCATTCCTTGTTTTCTCACTTGATTATTTTTCGAGTGAAGTAGGCCTTTTTAAGGTGCGTACATGGCTTTGGAAGCAGAAACGCCTTAAAATAAACACTAATTATTGATATAAATTAAAAGGGGTGGTCGGGTGGCCGTGATTATATGTTTTTTCCTTCCCCCCTGTGTTTCAAAATGAGAAGGAGCGGCCGTGCAATTAAGCAGCGATTTTGTTCGAAAGGAGGCGATTGGACCGATTAGAATGAGGGCGTGTGCGTGAACGGAAATTAAAAATCTCAATCGGATGTGTTGGTGCTTGGAGAGGGCATCTTGCTTCCGTGGGGAGACCTTTTGCTGAGGATTATAGGGTTGGGAGGAGAGCGAGAGAGTGTAATGGGGGTGAGGAAGAAAGGTGCTGCCGGTGCGAAATTCCATGAGAACACATTAATCCAAATTTGGGATTTTTAGCATCACTGGCGAACCCGTAATAAAAATGAGTATAATTAATTCCTAATAATAAAAATCAGCATTTGCTCAGAGTTTTAAATATTTCACGGGTGGCGTTCATGGGCGAATTTCTGAATTATAATCACATAAATGTTTAAGAATCAGAGTTTTTTGAGAAGCCATATTGGTAAGGAACAATTAAAGAAAAACAACGAACAAAGGATCATCATCGAAAAACCAGAGGAAAAATGTTAATTTCATATTGTTTTAGTCCACATTCCGCATGCATGCTTCACGTTTACACTTTTTTCTATACATGACTCCTACAATAAATTTCTAGGAGGTGAGTGGTATCAGATTAGTTGTAAGAGGTATGTGGTGAGTTATAATATAGATAAATAGAAAAATATTTATTATTTGGGAGAAATCCAATAGAAAAAATGACAATGGCACAGTTTGCAGGCATATCGATAAATACTGATGATTTACGTCTCGGAGTTAAGGTCTGACCTTTACTCGGAGACGTTTAGCCTCATCAAATAATTGAAGTCAATGATAAAAAATCTATTTATTGATAATTACAAAAAACAATATCGCTTTTTCATTTTCTGAAATTTGTATAGAAACGCCTTAAAATAAACACTAATTATTGATATAAATTAAAAGGGGAGGTCGGGTGGCCGTGATTATATGTTTTTTCCTTCCCCCCTGAGATTCAAATTGAGAAGGAGTGGCCGTGCAATTAAGCAGCGATTTTGTTCGAAATGATGTGATTGGTCCGATTAGAATGTGGGCGTGAGCGTAAACGGAAATTAAAAATCTCATTCGGATGTGTAGTGCTGGGAGAAGGCATTTCATAGCACTGCCATTGCATAGCATAGCTAATGCATTCAGCTGCGTAACAAAAGGCTGGTGGGGTCATGCACAAAACGAAGGGTACAAGTATGGGCAGTGAAATGTCTGCTTTTTTCTCGGCGAACAATGGCAGTGGCGATTTCTCGGGTTTTACATTTGGTGATATTATCCATATCTCCTTGCAGCATTTCGACGTTGACTCTCTCTTCATGCTTAGGGATTTAACAATCCAATGAATAATTAGCGAATCACTAATACAACGGGACTTTCGACGAAGAAAATTGTTGAGCGGATGATCATTTAATCGCGACTGTAATGGAAATAATAACTGTAAAAGGAGTTTTAGAGAGTTTTTCATCTTCTAAAAACCTCAGAGGTATTTATGTTCGCATTTCAATTATTTTCAAAGAACAGGGTATGACGATAAATGTTGTCCTGTTATTTCTCATATATTTTATACGAGGTGATGCACAGTTGAATACGTGGTACTGAGTTTAATGAGGGTTGTCATTCATCTTGAAAACTAACTGATTACTTTTTGCGGAAGCGGTTCGCATCGAATCCTTCTTTTGCCGATAGAACGGCTTCAGTCACGTTTCACACAGCCATTTTGTAACTGTAACTGATCTACATTCAACAAAACAATCATCCTAATAAGTACCGTCTTGTCAAAAAAACCTTGCATGTCACTACATTTTGCATGTAAATTTTAATTGTTTTTCCACTATCGCAAAAAGTGTGCCTGCAAAAAACAAAGTGTGAAGAAAGCCAGGATAAGGTAAGATAAATTGGAGGTGAGAAATAAATGGCATGAGGTAAGTGGAAAGAGGTAAGTTGATAACACTGAACTAAATTTCATTTGGTTGACACAATCCTGAGTATTTGCTATCGGTTGTGGATAAAATCCTTTCTTAATAATTCTCTCATCAGATGCCGCCAGTTTCTCATCCTCAGTCGCGATTTTTCATTTTGGGATTGGATTCTGCGAGGAGGAAATTACTACGACAATCGATCGATATTTCTTGAACGGAGGGCGGATATCGATTGCGAGGCTGAGCTGACTTTGAAAGACTCGTGTAACACAATCCCGGCGATGGCTTTTGATCGAATACCGAATAAGATGCGAATCGCATTGCGCGAAACGTCTAAAGGCTCCACTGGCCTAAATGGATTCCACCCCGCTGATAAATAATGAATCAACACGCCACCTCACCCACGGCGAGGGAACTAAATCAGCAGGGCAAGCAATCAGATGAGAGCCCTCTTCGTCAACTACGCCCAACCCATCATATTGCCTCCAAATACAGAGAAGACCTTTTCTCACGATATCAATCCACAGAGCACCTCTAGAATGAAAAGCCACCTCCATTCCTCCGTTCCCACTCCCTCCTGCACCGATCACCCATTTTTTGTGGCAATACCGCCATCCCCTTTCCCTCCTCCATCAATTATCTGGGCACATACACATTTCCTGTGATCTCAATTGGTCCAAACAGGTCTCCAAAAGTATTTCCTGAGTGCACTGGCGGCTGGGCCGGCTGCGAAGTACGCATTTCAGGCCTGGTGCAAAAACAAAATTGTTGCTGTTAAAAACTCTGCTTCAACCCATCCTCGACTTTAGTTTAGTCCCTGCAGTGGCCTTTCTGGCCAGGATATCGAATCAGGACAGGGTGGCACAGAATGCCTGCCTGCGCTACGCTCTACGACCGGGGCGGGCAGAACATACGGCTCCCCTTTATGCGAAAGAGGGCTTACTAAAAATAAGGGAGGGAAAAATTAATTTATCCTGACTGCTGGGCAAAAAGTGTGGGAGACCAAGACTCCTTCCGATGTCCATATCAATATGATTTTGCTCAGGCAATACCAGTGTTTCAACACCAGAAGCGCTGCAACATCTTTTATAATCCCTCATCATCGCACATCCAGAATGGGGGGAACGTTTGTCGTGTCTTTTACACGTTTGTACAATGTTCTCCCAATGGAAAAAATTAACAAACCAATCAGAATGAAAATCTATAATCACGTCTTCAGATCTTATTCTACCTAATTAAAAAAATCCTTTACATTTAATATTCCTTTTTGATATATTTATTGATCTATCAAATCAATGTCATTTATTTATTTTGTAAATTTCAAAGTAATTTAAACACAGTTTTTTGCCTATATTTAATAATTTTACCATTCTTATAGTCTTTATCCAAAATTCGTTTTTAGTACTGTTCTTATTATTCTGCAGAACATTATTTATTACGTTTTATTTTTATCTAAAACATTTTTATAGTTTTTACGTCTATTTATTGGTACTTTATTTTTCCTTTTATTGATTTTATGCAATATTTATTTTGTTATTATGTTTTTAGCTACCTATCTAAAGTTATCCAAAGTTTTATACAATGTTTCATCCTTTTCTTCTAACTCATTTAAATGTTTTAAGACTAGGTAATTATTTATTTATTTATGTATTTATATGTTCAAATATTTTTTATATATATTATATTATTTATTCAGTAATGCCTTTTATTCACATATGACCAAAACTGGGGCTTTCCGGCGACGTCAACACCATGTTGCCCGAAAGGCTTGACCGAATGATCCAGGGATGAACTGAAATTTGAATTATTGTTGAAAGTCAGACATTTTACCGACCTGCGAGCCACCTTTAGAGGTAAGTTGTAAATGGTAAGAGGTGAGTGGTAAGAGTTAATTGGTAACAGTTAAGAGATAAGTTTTAAGTGGTAAGAGGTAAGTGGTAAGTTTTAAATGATAAATGGTATTTGTATGGTATGGCATGGTATTTGTATTTACATGATAAACGGTAATAAGAGGTAAGTGTTAATGGGTAAGTTGTAAGTGATAAGAGGTAAGTGGTAAGTGGTAATCGGTATCGATAATTTAAATTTAATTTGATCGAAAAACTTAGCGCCGAAATGTCCACCAGAGTATTATGGAATCGGAGGTAGAGCTAATCTTAAGCAGAGTACACAACAGGAAATAGATTACGTAATCACAGTCGATCAGAAGGGGTGAGGAGACAAACACTGAGGACTGAGAAACATTAAAGATTGGATGTAAAGACTAATGGCGATGCAATCAATCCATATTTATTCGCCCACTTTGAATATACCCAATAGAAGTGGATCACTTATCGATCGATGTTTTCCGTAATGCCTCATTAAAGATATCCTTGGCCCATAACACGTTTCCAAATTCGCCATTACACACGGACTAAGATGTGAACCGCGGAAAATTGTCCGCCTTTTTGTTGCCGTGGGCGGACTCAGCCGTTAGATGGTAGAAATGCTCACACACCTCCCGTTTACCCTCGACTAGTTATAGCTGAACATTGGGAACCGTTGCCTTTGATGAGGCTAGCGTGAAGTTCCTTGGACAAGTCAACGGAAGTCAGCATCGTACCAGTGGTGGAGGGGAATCGGTCGGATTTGGAATAATGAGCTATTTATTTATTTTGAATCAGATTATCAGCCCATTGACCTTTTCATGCAACAGAATACGGGTAGGAACAGTGGTAAGATTTAAAATTTACTTTTGCCACAGGAAAATTAAAAAATGGGCGCTATCTCTGGGATTTGCACGTATGGCTCTCAAAACTCCCTGAACTAAAACATATAGACAATCTCAGCAATTGAGGTCATTCTACCATTTAAAAATTAATTATATGAGTTACATGTTACTATTCCACTCTTACCAATAGTAATATTCTCTGAAGTCTTAATGCGTTGCCTACATCTTTGAGTATATCGACTACCGCTTTCATGGATTTCTCCCTTTACAATAATTTACGAAAACACTCCAGTGAATCAGATTCTTGTTCACCAATCACAAGATTAATTATCAATTGTACCTACTAGGGCTAATTAGCAAATGAATAATTGCAATAATAATGCTTTAGATGACTTGGGATGGAGAGCATTACTTCTGTGAGTTAGGTTTGTATTAGGTTAGGTATGGTGTTGAAAATTATTTTATCTACAAAAAAGCACCTTCCTAGAGTAACTAATTTAACAAATAAAATTTCGCTCTTATGAGCAGATTAATGTATAGATGCTTGAAAAAGGGAACCTAAGAAACTAGTTTAAATAGGTGGTCGATTGTTGTGACGTCATTCCATGCATCCCTTTCGGAAAGTCCTGAGCCGTCGTAAAGGCAAATAACATGAGGTCACCAACAACATGGAGCATTACACCAAAACGGGAAATCAATATTTTCGAAATTTGAACGATTACGCCAATTACCGCGGTTTGATGGAGTATTATTAGTACTTTTTAGAAGATGGAGTATTATAAGTACCTATTAAGACAACACTGAAAATTTTATAATATAAAAATAATTCTGAAGGAGGTGTAAATGGCGTTAAATAGTCTAATCACACATAGATTCTCCCAGTCGGCGAAATGCGAAGATAGCAGCCAATAGCCTAAAATATACGGTGCCATTACTTTAAAGATGTAATTTAAAATTGTGACAGAGAAAACTTCGAACCGCCCTCTTCACCTATTCTAGGAGCTGAAAAAATAAATGTGATGTACATAACCCATGACATTCCATGCGCTATACCGCTGAAATGATGAATTGAGGAGAAAACCTGAATTTACAATCTTAATCCTGATGTCAAACCACCCGCAGAACTCAGCTTAGGGTTGGAAATAGGGGTTAGAGATACAAGGGGGTGTTTGGGTTGAGGTGAATAGCCTCCCTCCCAATGCCAAGGGTGGAGAAAACAGGAGAAGAGAAAAGGAAATGTCTGCGAGCCATAGTCATATCTAGATATTCCATCTCCAGTCCACTCAAGAGCCAGCCAACCAACACCCGCGATATCTCTCTCTGATCCAAATTCAAAATGCTATCACAACCCCCTGCGCTATCTATCCGCACAGCCTCCTTGCTTCCCTTATCTGCTTGGCTGCATCTCCTGGACTGGACCGCACCCCACACCCACTGCCGTTCCCCGTGTCGTCGTCGTATCTGCGGAAGCCAAGCCCCGGCCTTATCCACACCCCTACTCAGAATACGGGAACTCCATCCGATGTGAACACAAGCAAAGATGTCCGATGTGTGCAGAAACGCCCAGCGGCCTTGAATTACATCTCCTGAAACAACTGGCTTCAAATCGGAAAAAATGTACCTTTCGATCAAAAGAGCGAATACGGGAGAGTAAATTACGACAAAATCAAGTGAAAAAGAACTTGATATTGTTTTATGAAATGCGTGAATTAGTAATATCGTTTTATTGGTTTAAATATAAAATATAGATTCTGCCACCCTCATTATGATAATGGTTTTTTCGACGCCATCGAGCTGTTTCATTAGCGTCACAACGACAAAAATGTTTCTATCATTATTAGGGTGATTCGTTTTGACAAAAAGATGTTATTTCAAGTAAATTGAAGTCTCCTACCCCTCTTATCACCGCAGCTACTGCTGCAATATATGTCCCCCATCTGCGAGAGCCAGAATTCCACACCTTCTCAATCCGCACCCCGACTCAGGAAACAGAAATGATTTCCAATACACGAGCATACAAACGAACATGTGAAGCAGGAATCTCTGCACCTAATCTGATATAATCTCCGCACCCTTGCCATCCGAAACCTCCTGAAAATGCCTGAAAATGGGCACTCAGTGGAATTGTGATTCATTCGATGAGTGATCGAGGACAACACAAGTAATGAGGGAAAATAAAAATTTTCTTTTCGGGATGTTGCGCGTACTTTTGGCCTTAACGGCTAGAGGAAAGTGGTACGCTGTTGGAAATGTGGAAATAAAATATCCTCAAATTGTGAGGAAAAGAGGTAGGTGGAGGGGAAAAATAAGGATTTGAAGATGAGGGAGAGTATTTAGATTGCTAGCAGAAGGAGAAGAGGAGGATAAAATGGATGATAAAGGGAAGCAATGGGGGGGAGATGACGGTAGATACTTACGGGAATGCGATAACTGGTAAAATTACACATTACATAGTTATTAAACGCAGAATATGATTGCAAATCGCTTTTTCGCAGTGTAAAAATCAAAGTTAACTATGCTTTTCACTTGAGGTCATCTGTTTAACGAACCGTTATCCTGAACTACTTTTCATTACTTTAACTTTTTAATAATTTATTGTTAATATTACGACGGCATCATGTTTCGGTTAACGCTAAGTAGGCATTATAATAGCGGCCCTTAGTGTCATGCCAAGGTACCGCGATTTTGAAAATGTGTTTTCATGACATAGTTGGTGTGTATTAAGCGTTAAGTGTGGAATTTTACCACATGTATCATTTCAATACGGATATATTCAAGATTTCCATACAGTGAAGCTTGAGGTTATTTTACATGATAAAGTAGGGATAGCACTTTGTTAGGATGAGTGGTTGGTCGCCCGGGAGACAGCGGGAATGGGAGCGGGAAGGGTGGTCTTTTTGGAAAGAGCAGAATGGCGATTGGGTGCTCATCCATACGGAGACGAGATACCACCTGCATTTGGATCGACGTGCTGCGGTGGATGAGAATATGAAAGAGAGACCGCAGGATGGAGGGAGGGAGGGAAGGGAGTATTTCTGGGCTTGAGGGTCGTGTATGAGGAGCTGCTAGGCTGTGATAAGGAGATGAGGAAGTGGAGGGGCAAATGGCTACGGAGGAGATAGCGCCCTCTTGCGAGGCGTCCTCCTTAGAGGGGAGGCTGGCTTCCTGGGAGGGCGGGCAGGGGTGGCGGACACCAGATTGCAATGACGGGTGGATATGAGTTGCGGGGTGGTGTGGTGGTACCATCGGTGGCCACCGGAAGAAGGGCGCTGAGGGATTGAATATAAATACTATCGAGCTAGAGCCAGTGTCATTGGCTGGGGAAAAAAATGGGCTTGCTCCGATCGTCAAAGAGAGATGTTTCGGTTCTAAACGGGCGTGTGAGGGCATTTGAGGTTAATATTGAACGAGTGTATAAAAATGATGGGGGAAAACTTTTTAAGATATTCAACAAAAATTAAATGAATTTCTCACGGAAATTTCAATACCTTAGAAAATTTTTACTCAAAAAACACGCTTTGTGTTGCAATTATGGTAGAATTCCCAAAACATTTCCGTGGAAATACAACCTAGCTTCGTGAGTTCATGTTTATTGGTCCTTTTACTGGTAGTTACGAAGAATTAATGCTTTTCCGGCTTGTACTACTGCTGTTAGCTCACCGGATGTTCGACGGTACACAATTCCACAAGTCACGAACGTTTAAGAGCCGTCGTTGGTAATGAGTCTAGCCGCCTGAGCTGAATAGAGAAGACAGATGGCTATGGGGGAGTTCGACAATTTTCAAACACTTCACCGAAAACCTTTCAAAAGTTTTAATCTCAACTCAATCGGCTTTCATATCTTTTTATGCACTTCGTGTTTCATTGTACAATTGGCAATGACATGAGTCAAGTAAACTTTCTAGAGGCACGATTTTAATTCTTTTCTTTTCGGCGGGTAGAATAAAACCTACATCTGAAACATTGCATTTTTATAATTTCCTGCGATTTTCCTCCCTTGAATCTTAAAATGTCTCAATTTACAATGTTATGAAGCCAAGCGCATAGCAACATCTGAAATAATATATTTATTTTTGGGCATTTGATACGGTACATTTTTGGATGTTTAATTGCATAATTCAAGTCAAGTGAAATTTTTAGTTATTAGCTCATATTTTAGTTATGCTGTTTTCAACGCGTAGAGTGCTTAGCAGCATCTGAAATATTGGATCTATATAATTTTTTGTGCGATTGGTTCTTTAAACTTTTTGTGTTTAATTCCACTGACATTCGTTTTTTCATCATTTAAACATTCTTCCGCTGAAATAAGGCGTTATTTTTACATCACTCATCAAAAATTCTATTCTAATTGAACCATCCCAACAAAACACTAGAAATTTCTTTTGAAGGATGAAGTCTCTTAGTTAGAAATGTTCACTAATTTCCATTGATCAGCCCGATTGATTTTAGAAGTTTGAAATATTATTTCCGTTGAAATTAAGCGTTGTTTTTAATGAATCATTTTTTTATAAAATTACAATATTTACTGAACAATCCCCCGTGCAACATAGGCAATTGTTACAAAAGGATGGTCTCTAAATGAAAGCTGCACACCAAATTTCGTTGAATAGCTGGTATTATAGAAAATATTCAAACCAATATCCCTCTAAAATAAGTGTTTCTATCGATTCAAGGTGCAAAAATAATGAAGTCATCAGTTTTAATAAAGAAATTATTGTTCAAATACGTAAGAGTAAAATACTACCCTGAATTTCGTTGATGTGCTTTACATATTTAGGACATAAATCACTTTAAACCACTGGGAACAAATGTCGCAATTTGAAGAGTGACAATAATGTAACACTTCAAATAAAAACATACTTTTACTCGCTATGGAAGTTATCCTCCACTGCTCATCAGCATCGCAATTTAATAAGAACTTGTAAGAGTACAATTCTGGACTGAATATCATTTTCGGGCATAATATGTTTCATAATATATTCTTTTTTTCCTCATGAAAAAAATGAAAATGAGGTCACACTTAAAATTAATATAAATTTTGACTTGCGTTCTAAATACTCCTCCGATGCTCACCTTAGCTGTGCTGTAGTTAGAAAGTTTATCTGTAATACCGAATTTCATAAATTTATAATTTTCATTAGCTGGAAAATTTTCAGGAAGTTAAAAAAATTGTTTTACTTAACATATTCTCAAGCAGTGCCAAAAATGGAAATAATTATGGATACTGCACTTCCAAAAATGAGTGAGTTGGATTGCAAACGTCCATTGACTTAAAAATATCCACACAAAAAAAATTAATTCCACGGATTAAAATGATCTACTGAACTAAATAAATTTTTGGATTAATTATTTTCGGAGAGGGAATGCATGAAAAAATAAAATGTGATAAGGTAATAAATACCCAAAAATGAAAAAATGTTAAGGTTAAAAGTTTCGGATAAATGATCCGCAAGGATAAAAAAGTCGGATAAATTTTTTTGAGATTATATGCCGCATATAAATTGAAAAAAAGGAAATATTTAAACAAGCCCTCTCCGCCGTATCTCCTAAACAGGCTTAGTCTTTCCCCACCACGTCCAGCACTTCGTTTTCTCTTCTTCCATTGCAACTTCTCTCCTCAACACCAAAATTCAAACTGAAATAATCTTTTAACTAATACCGCTTTCGAATGAGAGGCATACATCGTTTAAATGGCAAATCATTGCAGTAGCTCAAACTCACGGCCATTGCACACAACGTGAGTCCTCACCTGCAAATGGGGAAAGGACAGCAGTAAGTCTCCTTGGAGACCATCGCATAAAAACGCATCGCCGAAATTCAATTCCCGCCGATATGCGTCACCATCAGCCCGCACCAGCAATTCTACCCACAGTTCGTATTACGATTCCGCCAATTTTTATGCCCACATAATTCTCATCCTTCCCTCTTTTTTGGACATAATCTGAGATTCCGTTTCCTCGCTTCCATTTATCCCTTGTACCTCCAATAATTGTATTTCCAGCCGCACTATTTCTTTCTTCCCAACGAATTCAACTCGCACGATTAATTAATTAATTCACTTAACACCTGATGCGGGAATAATGCCACATTAGGGAGCCTTTGTCTAACCTAACGTCAACACTCTCTTGAATACAATTACACTCATATGCAATGAAAGTTGGTACTTATAAAGTGGAAAAGCGAAAAAAATGTACTTAAAGGCACTGAAGGGGACTATGAGGAGAGAATATCATAAACTAATGGGGAACAGTATTCGGGATAATGAAGATGGGAACAAGCTGTAGGGATAATATTAAAAGCGGCTGAGAGGTAAATTGGCTACGTTCATAGACGGATTTTGAGGGGGAAACGGGGACGCGCGCCTACCCTCCAGGTGCTTAAAAAATGGACAAGATTTTTAACACGGTTATCGTTAAGTTCTTTTTGTTTTGTGCATTGTGGAGCCTCAATCATTTAATATATTAATAATTTTAATATCAAAATAAAGAGAATATTTTCTAAAGTTATAGTTGTACTCTGTTTTTGATCTCAAATATGAGAAGACGTGGCAGACCTTGTGCCCCCAGAAAACACCCCTGGATCCGCCCCTGGCTACGTTTACACTATAAGGATGAAGAGGCCATGTAGAACGGAGTAAATGAAAAAAGAAATGAAGGAGAGAATAATGTGGAAGACCGTGGACACAGAGCAGGGTAAAAGGATGCATAGGGAAATAAATAATATATTACGGGGTGTAGAGTACATACCGGTAGAATACACTTAAAAAACGGAAAATACTTATCTAGGTAATCCCGATATTCTCTCATGATATTCGAAAAAGTACACTGAAGAAAGTATTTTCAAATGTACACAAGAACGATGCTACCTCGTTTCTTGAAATATCCTCATTGACATAACCTGGAACTAAAGCTTAATTACTACCGAACGATTACCTCATCCCCCTGGTTTAAGATTAAGAATTGAAGTTGGTATTATTGATACGACGGCTTCTATCACACATAGTGTCAATGAAACATTGGAACGCTGAAAATGTTCTAATTTTATGCGATTAGGGTGCTCATTTGTGAACGAAATAGTCTTGATACTACAGTTAATTTTCAATTTTTAGGCAGAATCGGTGTTTTGGGATCCGTAGTGAGCAGCTTCTATGGAGCAAGACCGCTGAACGAAGGCGAGTAATGGGCTGCCGGCAGGGCTTTGAAAGGATCAGTGAGGGACGATTTCCCCTCGCTGAGGGTCCGTGACAAATACGACCTGGAATGGAAGGCCCTTCGCCCCTCACGATAAGTGGAGATCAGTGGCTCTTTGAATAATCTCAGAGCGGACAAGAATGGACGGCGCCAAAAGACGCAGCCACGCGTTTGAGGCAAGACATGGGAAGATGGGGCTTAGTGCGCGGAGACGAGAACAGATGGCACATCGATCGTCCAGCACCCGCAACTTATGTCACTGTGACTTCAAATAGCAGAGCGCATTCGAGGATCCACGAATATTCCAGAATTTCCTCGTCGAAGGAAGCAATCGCCCTCGCGAGTGACAACCACAGAGTGCCAAGCGAGGCCAATGCGTGACGCCGATATCTGCGAAGACCCGTTCGGCAGGAGTCGGTTGCGTCATCAACTCCTTTTGAAGGGGTTAAAATGATCAATTTTTCACTTTGAATATTTCATAAAGAAGGTGTCAGATCGAAATTTGGAGAAGTGCGAGACTTAAATTCCTCAAATCCCACCATAATCGGCAATGAAACAAAATTTGTGTAAGAGGCCATGCTTGGAAAAAACAGGGTAGTTTTTCTGGGAAAGAGTGCTGAAATGTTTATGGTTGACGGAGGAGATGACATCGTAGGCTATCACTTTGATCTCCATAAGGGAATAAAGGACACGGTTATGGCGAGAAAAGGGAAGAATGGTGTCATAAAATTCTCTACTTGGTTCACTTCACTGAAATTGTTAGCTTTAAAAACGGTGATTAAGAAATTTCGCCAAAAATAACGCAACAGCACAAAGTTCGTGCTCCGTACCATCGCATGTTCTTTAAATCAGTACCCAGAGGATGGAGACGGGGTTGAGACAATATGGCGGTAACAATGTTTTCAGCAATAAATAATTAACTGTGTAAACACTTTGGAATTGTGTGAGATACTTAATTATGATCGTGTGTAATAACATGAATTATTTACGGAGCCATCTGAGTTACTGAGGAAAATTAAGAAACAAATCAACAGGATTTAAACTTTCCGATTAATTTCTGGATACTTAGCTTCAAGGAAAATATTTTTTCCCTTGCACACAAATTGTAAGAAACAATGAATTGGTATATCATGGAATAGACAATCTACTATCTTCTCGGGATACACACCAACAGACTAAGAATCTACTTTTCAAACAAATCGAGTACATCTTGTCCCTAAAGAAACATGTTTTACACTAGTAAAACTTTAGTTTTCTTTTCTTAGTAACTTTTTTCCTTAGGGACAAGGTGTACTCGATTTGTTTGAATAGTAGATCCTCAGTCAGTTGGTGTGTATCCCGATAAAAAAGCTGCTAGCCGGGTGGTACAGTTGAAGGCGTACTATGGAACTGATTGCAGCCTCAGTAAAAAAAATGCGGCGGACACGGGCTATACATATGGCCCTATTAGCTGTCGTAAAAGTAATATTTAATCAATATAAGTTAAAATTTAGGCTAGAAATGGATTTTAACATAAATAAAGTAGGTTTAAAAGCCTTATGAAGAGATTTTTCACCCACAGGTATACCTTAAGTTCCCACAATTTTAGACCAGAGATATGATATTTTCGTTGAATATCATGCAATTTTATATTTTTATAATTTTTAAAAATCTTTCCAAATTAAAGCTACGATTGCCCCTTTTAGTATTTCTATGTTATAATGTATTAATAAAATGTTTGCTCCGTAACGCACATCGTCAAAAGTGAAACCCTTCGTCAACATATTTCATCATCCATCCCATTGTGACTTTAATTATTCCAACCTTTCTATAACTGCAATGGTTCTCTAAAAGCACTTAAATATACTTCTACGGTCTAGAACTAGACTAAAATCACCATTTTAATGCGTACATTGTATGCATATTCTTCGGTGAAACACAGCGTTAAGCGGTTAGTTTTAGTTTATAATTCATAGAAATCGCTTCGGTTCATTCCGGATAGCCGTAATGATGCGCTTCATCTACATCAACGAGGTGCCGTGCAAGCCACCACCAGGGTGTGTGGCACGGCGTGATTTCACACCTGCAGGCATGCAGCACTTATCCTAACCAACAATCAGACACGCGCTTTTTCCGGACATAGGTCTCTCACTCAGGTCAACGACACGCGGTCAGACAAGAAACTAAGGGAGTGCTAAGGACTCGAATATGATAATAGTTTTTTATAGAAAAACGAAAAGTTGAGAAGCAAATGATTTTTCAGTTGGTATATGCTATGTACTGAGGTCGCATTGGAATTCGGTCTGAGAGAGGGAAGTATGTTTAAGGAAGGAAGGGTGAGCTGTGAGGTGGAATGGATTCCTAAAAGCACACATTAAGAGGCGATGAGGAAGATAGGGAGACAGAGCAAGGGCACATGACCGCCACCTTTGGATTTCTCACCCTCCCAGTCGGCCAATCATCGGAGAAAGCTCTCCTTGGAGAGAGAAGAGCAGAGTAATAAGAGGAGGGTCTGTCCTTTCGATCCTATCGCAACTCCCCCTTCTAGGCGCTATCTCTGACCTGTTCTTCATCCCTGCCCTCATCCCAAAAAGCTTGCCTGACAACCTTAGGGAATTGATGGGCTGACCGAGATAAAGGAATAATCTAAAAAGCCCTCCCTCGTCCTACCTCCCCACCATCAACGGCCCACACGATAAACGTCCCAAAGAAATCCTTGCGTAGGCTTCCGCGCCGATGCTCATAATGAAATCTTATGCTCACCATTTGTCGGCCATTGCCGAACACGTTTGGAGTGAGGCGGGACATAAAATTGATTTCAAAGGAGCAGAGAGTCTGGCAACAGAGAACCGCGACTATTCAAGGCAAATCAGGGAAACCTGGGAATTCCACAAGACCCATAACATAAACAAAGACTGGCTACCCAATCAGCATCGTTTGGAAAAGTGTTAACCAATCAGTGCTCATCGGAAGGACGCCCAATGCAATGTAACCGAAACCAAGGAAAGGCGAAAAATCGAGGATTTGACCTGAAGACGTAAGCAAAGGCTTTCGAAAGTGTTGTCACTCACAAACAAGAATTGCAGCCGGAGAACCTCAAAATAAAATTTAAAACATGAAAAGCTTGAATTAGAAAAACCTTAAACTACGCCTTTCGCGGCCCATCGGTGTCCAGCAGTGTTCCTTTCTGCTTCATTGCCGCGTCAAGTGTTAATAGACCAACGTTTCGTCCCCCATGCTGGAGACCTCCTCCGGGCCAATGACCTGACTTGGTTGATCATAGAATTGGAACAATGTTCCAATGGAACATTGCTAAAGTAAAACGGCACCTTAAAGCACAGAAGTAGTTACTGATAAATTTCATCTTGGTAACCCCGGTGAAAGCGAGAACTGATGCTCACGGGGCAGTGGCTCCAATATTCCCGATGAAAAAGAGAGAGTTATAACGCTGTCACTGACCCGGGAGGATACCAGAGAAAACTTCATTCACCTCTTTCTAATACGAGGGTAGCCTTTAAAAGTCGGGAATAGGATGCTCTTTATCACCTAGCAACTATAAATGGTGCTTATAAACAACTTTTTGAGTTGGTTAATGACCATGCAAAGTTTAATTAAGATCGGTCTTAAAACGGTGGCTTGTCAAAGTTCCCAAGTCACTGTACGAGATGAAATTAAGTCATGAACAGTACCGCACCATAATTTTTTATAACTTTCGGCGAAGCCACACCCAGCAAGAATGCGTTACTGAACTTTTTGTTGTTTTTGGCGAAGAAGCACCATCAAAGACAACCGTTTATCGCTGGTATGCAGAGTTTCAGCGAGGACGCTCTAGCCTCAGTGACGAAACGCGTGAAGGGCAACCAAAAACCCCCGTCACTTAAGAAAACGTGGATGCTGTACGTAACATGATTATGGAAGATCATCATGTTACATATCTTGAGATATAGGCATCATTGAATATCTCAGGGACTTCAGTTCAAAAGATCTTACACGAAGAGTTAGGCGTTGAAAAATTGTTTTGCCGCTGGATACCGCACCTTCTCAGAGAACAGCAGAAAGCAGCTCGAGTCAAATTTTGTCGCAATACTCGACAACGATTCAACTCAGGAGCATGAAAGCACGTTCACAACATCGTAAGTGGTGATGAATAATGGATCTATAGCTACGGGCCTGAATCAAAACGCCAATCTTAATTATTGGTCTTCCGAAGTGAGTTGAAACCGACAAAAGTTGTTCGCTCTCGCGGCGTTTCCAAGAAAATGATCGTATCGTTCGTAGCCAAATCAGGGCATGTGGCGACGATCTTTCTTGAAAATCAAAGAACAGTTAATGCTCAATGCTATGCGACCATTTGCTTACCGGAAGTGATCGCCGACCTTTGGAAAGATAACCCAAATTGACGCATTACGCTTTATCATGACAATGCAAGCTCACACAACGCTCGAGTCACAAAGTCGTTTTTGGAACAAAACGTCTAAATTGTTGATCATCCTCCATACAGCCCGGACTTAAGCCCCAATAATTTTTTCACATTCCCCAGTATCAAGAATATGCTACAAGAAACAACGCTTCCAGACGTCTGTAGAAGCGGTTGATGCCTACAAAACAGCCATGCTCGCTACTCCTACTTCGAAATGGAACAAATGTTATAACGACTGGTTCCATGGAATACAAAATTGCATTGACTATCGTGGAGAGTGCCTTGAAAAACAATTAAAAATTGCGTTATTGTACCCCTTTTAGTTTTCTTCATTCCCAACACTTAAAATGCTGCACTCGTATTCGGGTAAGATTTAGTGCGTTAGTATAATAATTGATTAATATAATATGGGATTGCTTTGTTTCTGAAGTTGTGATACACAGTGGGCAGTACAACCTTTGCTGTGAATATATTCTAAAAACGAAGACAGCGTGTATTATATTTCCGGCGTAATTATTGCACAGCCGCGCATTCACGCAAACAGTGGCTTAATTGGCCAGCCCCTTCTCTTTACATTCCCGTTCTTCCAATCGTAATAATCCTTATCTTCTGCAAACACCACTACCCTTAAGGATCCATAAACCTCTGTCCTATTATTCAATGCAAAAGGTCCTTTTTATTAGCGATATCAATCGAAACAGAGTCAAACAATAGATATTCCGAGGTGCACTCGAGATTTATTGTTTTGTATGTTTCAGACTCATCGAAGTCCACCAGCCACCCCAATGCCAGACGCCTCAGAAGGCGTAAGGGTGTTAGGGCTCCAGCCGTTAACAAATAAATCCCCCATCTAATCGCCCGTACCATAATTATTATGATCATGCTTGAACAAAAATAAACTATGATTCGTATCTGTGATCAACTCATAACAACCGGTTTCCCCCCTCTCTGAATAGCCACTTTCAACCCTGAAGGAATAAAAAGCAGATTGGATTGCGATATGCAGGTGCCCATCTCGACTTACTCGACAGTGGATCCAGTCCTTCCGATTGAGATAGGATCGGGAGGAAGTAAAATAAATATGTTCGCAGAGAGTAATTACAGTTGCAAGCGACCAATTATTTTAATTGAGGGTTTTCATAAATTACCAAGTGAGTATTTCAATCAGGCCTAAGTGAGTAGAAAATTAAATAAAGGCTTTCGTAATTCACAAAATCACTCATGCGGCCCCCATCTTCCAAGCACTCTTTTCTATAAGAGAATTTCAAAACAGGTTAATAGATTAAACGCAATTCAAAATAAGAATTCTGATAGTTGCCATTGTGTATAATAATAGCCTATTCTATCAGCATCAAATTCTATCAAGTATATATGACCAAATTTTACGAAAACTAGCGATCGATTCATTTACAGATAATACAGGTTCAGCTGAGAATAACTCCACTCCCACATCTCGAATGCCTCTTTACTTTTCGTGTCTCATTCTACATAGATTCTACATTAGATAGACATTCTACATACATTCTACATTCACTTAGTCTTTCACTTAGTCTCGAAATTGTAATTCAGTGGATGCAATTTTAACTTTAATAAGTTGGATAACAGGGATAGATGGCGAGATAAAATCTTCCCCATGCAACTATTCTCTCATAACTTCGAAGTATAATAACAAAAAAAATAACGCGAAAGCCGTTGCCCACTTTTAACGCACGGGTTTGCGATGTGATTAGAGTGAGTGCTTTAGATAAGAAGAACCACATGTACAAGAGTGGCGGGAAAGGAAAACACGCTCGGTATGAGTATCTGACGTCATTAACTCAGGTGCGTAAAGGCCAAGTGCCCGATCGTTTAATTTTCGCTTCACTGCTTAGAGTGTGTGGATGAGTTGTCGTCGCATTGAAAAATGAAAAAAATGCAACTAATCGATTTTGTATCAAATAATCAGCATCAAAAGGTAATTCGTGAATTATTCTATTCTTTTTCTGATGTCCTTAGTGCAGTGTCCACTTTCCTCATCGAGGGATATTAATTGAATGCCTAGTAGACGTAGTGTGCGTTGGGCTGTTTGAAGATGTGAGGTGAATGAGGAGGCTAAGCGCAAATAGTGCAGGACATCGAGGAGGTGGGCTTGCATCCGTAGATTTTGGTAAGATTAAGGGATTTAAGACACTCATTTGAGATTTAGCAATGTTTGGCTGACACCACAAATACCAAATCAGATACTTGAGCAAAGGATAGAAAAATAGAAAATTTAATGATTATTAGGCATTAGGCATGTGAGCAATTGAATAAAATAACACTTTTACGATGAAATATCAGCAGAAGTTACTCATGGGTGAATTTTAATTATTCGTCACGTCATTGCACTCAAAATGGGATGAAATCGCGTCAAAATGCTGAAAAGTAGACAAAGTGGGAGCTAAAGGAAATGGACGATGGAATAAATTGGAAGGGAATTTCGGTGGATGAGTCGTGTATGGAGAGCTTTTTCGGCGGATACGACTAAAAGCCATGAACGTAAAACAGAAGAAGTAGATGAGATGGCGATTACGACAAAGGTGGAAGAAAAAGGAAAAGAAAAATGGAAGGAGAGAGATTTTTTTAAAGGCCGGAGAAGAGGTTAGAGGCGTTTGGTGTTCCAGAGAGATACGCACGCTTGGATTGGTCGCTGATTTTTCATCCTAGGGAGGCGGAAACGGAGAGAGATAAGGGTGCAAAGGGGGTGGGAATGGAGAATGGGGTTGTTGAGGGAGGAAGCAGAATTACCAAGGGAGTGGAAGGAGTCGAGGAGGGAGGGAGAGGAGATGCTGATGGAGAGGCGATGAAAAATGGAGCAGACTCAAGAGGGGGTTGGGGGTGAGCAGACGAAATGCAGAGGGAGGAAGAGGAGAGTGGAGTGTTGGAGGCGGATAAGCAATGGATGGATTGATTGATCAGTGGACTGAGTCGGGGGAGAGGGGAATCATTTGCAGCACCCGCATCGGAAATGTATCCACACTCAAGAGAATCGATTCGTTCAAAAAAAAAAAGGTGAGAGCCAATATTGGACCTCTTCTGGAAATATTTCTGAGCCTCATGGGGATCAACACAGAATTGAACGAAAAAAACCACTCCATATATATAACCCTTAAATAATATAAAAACCCTAAAATATATGTATTGGCTACTTGTGTGATGCCATAACACACATAAATTCACCTTCAGGCAGAATATTTATAATTAACCAACATTAAGGGTAGATGACGACAGTTTGTAGAAACTTATTATACGTGGCATTATGTCAGAAAAGACGTTTTTATAGTCAGCAGATGTTAATCTACCGACACAGGTGCCAACAAAGTGTGTCCTTTTCAAAGTATGTCCTTCACGTATGTGTAAAGACTCTGCCCTTATTTGGAAATATTCATGTAATGCATGTACCTGAATGATCAAATTCTACGCTTATCTTGTAAGTATCGCAAGAGTAATCCTTTGCAAGTGAAAATATAGTTATTTTTGAATTTTAACTTTTCTGATGAGAGTGTAAATTATTTCTTAAACGTTTAGAAATTTTCTATGGAATCGTGAAATTATTCTCTCACAAGTGATAACGTCGGTGCCAATTTGGAGAGCACTGGAGTTGCGTCCCAATCAAAAATGTACTTCATCTGAAGTATAAAAACTACTTTATTCATTTTTTCACGAGAAGAGATTGAGAATAATAATGTCTTAAATGTTTTTTTACCACGCAATGAAATTTGGTGCGAAATTATTCTCCTGCAACTGCTAACCTCGGAGAAAATTTTTGTGAGAATGGAAGACAAATATCCTTGGCAAATGAAAATTGTGCCGCATTTGTAGTATTACATTTTTGTTATTCACTTTTTCTTTCACGGTAAGGAGCACAGTTTTTTTCACGGAAACCTCTCAAGGATTTTGTACAAATCAACGAAATTGGTTATGCTTATGCGCTGATACTTACAAGATAAGCGTAGAATTTGATCAATCAAGTACATACATAACATGAATATTTCCCAAGAAGGGCAGAGTCTTTACACTGCAAGATCCAGCGCCGGTGCACATTTGGTGAAAGCTTCGCAGGAAAAGTAGCAGAGTGCTTTATTTGAAGCGATTTTGGGTATGCTTATATCTCTGCAAGAAGGTATTTAAAATCGATATAAGTTTTGGGAAAAGAGTGTGAATAACTTATAATATATTATGTGCCCAGCAATGAAATTATACGCATATAAGTTCTGAAGTTAGTGCGTATTTGGTGGCAATAGCGGGACAGTAAAAATATGTGCATTATTTGAAGAGTGACATATTTGAAATTCGGCATATTTAACGGAAAGAGACTGTGAATAACTTGTAGAATATTTTATGATCCTCAGTTTAGTATATTATTGTAGCACTCTCCTGTAAACTCTCAGTTCGGTGCAAATTTGGAGAGTAACGAAGAAAAAGTAAAACGGTGACTTCCGGTTAAAAAACGACAAGTTTTAAATGTTACAATTTAAAAGAAACACTATAATCACTTGCCATAATTTTTTCAGCGATGCCTGCATAATTTGATACAAAGGATTCCTAGGAGTGAAATATATGGATTTGTGGAATATCTTATATCTTATATGGAATATAATTGATTAGCGTGCAATATTTAAAATGTGTGCAGATTCTAACCCGTGGAAAAATCTGGTTTACAAATTCGTAGCAATTCAAATGGAGTACAATTTACATTTTCCATGGATTTTTTCCTCTGTCTCTGAGAATAGACCGAAAGCTGATGACAGTTTAATTTTTAAACCAAATTTCATCGATGGTAACATTATAATTTTGAAGATATGCACGCCCTTATCGTTGATAAAACCAGAGTTATGAAACTTTCGCGCTTCAAATGAAATACCTTTTTCCCTTTTCAGAGATTTTTTCCTTCAGTGTTCACCAATTTGCTCTGATGTGAGGATAGTTTCCAAGATAATAATTTTATGCCAATTTCATTCGTTAGCTATATAAAGTATTATCAAGTATTTAAAAGCAAGTATTTAAAACATTATAAATCATTTCTTACGGTGGAAAAATTAATGGAATATGGTCTAATGAAAATGTTCCTCTTCAAATAATTCACAATTTCCACCAACCATGGAACTCTTTCTCCGACACTCGACCAAAATTGCACCTAAGTTACAGCTTGCCTGAATGAAATTTTGAAAAAAAAATTTATTGATGAGGACAACTTAAGTTAGACGTCATTCACACACTCTACCGAAAAAGAAATCAAGCAACAAAATCGCCATACTTAACATAAAACACAATTTTCAGTACTCATGCTACTTTTCTTCCGAGGCTCACCAAATTTACACTCAAGTAAGGAGTACTTGTAGGAGTAAAATTTTACCACAAGTTCTTGATGAAGACAAAGTATTTTAGAAGTAATTCACACTCTTTTCCGATAAAAAAACTGAATTCTAAAATGGAGAACTTGCACATTTTCTGGAAAAAACAGAGGAGATAGAGGACGATGAATCTTGCTCAGCGCAAAAAAACCGAGGCTAGGTAACGCTTCGTTCCTGAGATAAAAATTCTCAAAGTTGTCGAAATTCCAACGGCGCGAAAAACGGCGTTCGAAAGGGGGCGTGGTTGGTTGGTTCTGTGTGTCTGACGACACAACTGCCGTTCCGAGGACTCCGAGGCAGTATTGCAGCAGCGGGGCCGCCGCCATTCCGTCCGCTTCTTGGGGGACTCTGGGAGGCACCAACGGGGAAAAGGCGGAGTTTTGGAGAGGGAAGGGGAGCCTTAAATGGTAATTAAATGCAACTTAAATGGCAATTGGGGCCTAAGTCTGTAACTTGAAAGCTCCTTTCTCCGGAGAAACGGTTTTCTACCGTAGATTCCTCCCAACAGAAGTCTGTAACTTGGCGGAGAAAAGAGCAGTTCCTGGCCGCCACCGGAGAAAAGTAAATAGTCGGTATCGGATGGGAACGGCAGATAGGTGTGAAAAATATTGAATCCGAAGCCGGTGATTGCGTGAAGAACCAATAAAAATGCTTGAATCAAATGACATACAAGCGGGAAAGCAAACGATTCTCCATTTTTAATGGAGGACGCTATCTTTCCGTGAAAATAGCCGCATTTCGTAAACCTAACGCTTCAAATGAATCGCAATTTCCATTTTCCATGGTAATTTTTGTTCAATGCTAACCAAATTTGCACCGAAGTTGGAATTTGTAGGACTACAATAGCAAACCGAATTTAATTGATGAGCACATAACACTGAAGAAGTTAATTACACTTTCTTCCCATGAAAAATACCAAATTTAAAAAATGCCTAACCTGTAGATGATCATGCGCAATCACTGCGGAACAAATATTTTAAACAAAAAGGTTCGTAAAAGATCCCGTGTCCATGTTCTCTGACGCCCAAGGAATCACGGCAGCTGATTCTCCTTCCGTGTTCTTCCTGTCTTCTCCTTTGCCTAGGGTATGTTCGCACCGACCTTAGCAATTTCATTGGCGAGAGAAATATGAAAGAGCGCTGAAGAAACATATATGTCCTAAAGGTTTAACTGCGTGCCTATGATTCACAATGCCATTTCCGGGCCAAATGACCGTATCTCAAAGAAGGAGTAATCCCAAGGCGTTAAAAAGTAACGTTCTCCTGCGGGAAGCCCTCTGTAGGAGAAAAATACTAGCTGAATGGATAAAGGAGGATGTAACGTCCATGAAGAAGAGACTATGCAATTTATCCGCCACCGTAGAGTATTCTTAGAGAGAGGCACGACACATAATTGTTTTGTAGCCTAAAAATTTCTTCGGGTTGAGGGACCGATACTGCTCTGAGAAATAATAAGAACTTGCTGAAACCAAAAACGTTTTTAACACAATTCACGAAACTTTCAACTAAAATTCTCTTAGTCGGTAACACAACAAACACAATGTTTAACTTTCCATTGTCTGCAATTGCAAAATGCCTGACTGATTCTAGGCTAGGAACGAAACTGTACTATTGATTTACTTGATCCAGACTTCAAGGGACTGATCCAGGTTGAACTTCTCCATTTTTATCAATGATCATTCTTCACAATTCAGCTCAAAGGCTTCGGTTCAGAAACACCGACACAATGAGAATGGATGCCGAGTCTGAAACGGTGGTGACAATGTGGGATTGGTTAGAGTGAAAGATCCGAGGAGCTAAAAGGCATAAAATAAGACGGAAATGCACTTGATTCTCGGAATCCTGAAATTCAAAGGAATTTTTATTATTTCAATTGAAAATTTAAGGAGAAAATATCGTTTTGTTAAAGTTATAGACTAAAGTGATTTTTGAGTACAGATTTTCGTAGATTTTGGAATTTCCGTGAAAACGTAATTATACTACGTTTTTAGGTGAATACCTTTACAATTTTTCCCCCATCATTTCTGAATCGAATTCGAAAGTGACCTAAAATGACCTCGTGCGTCCGCTTCAAGCCGAATCATCTCTCTGCCAATGAGAGCATGCCCATCTTCTAGACCAGCCAATGAGGCATCTCCCTCGAGACTATTCATATTCAATCTGCCAGAGCCCTCCTTCCGGTGGCCGCCGATGGAACTACACTACCCCCATCTCTTTCATTCACCCGACATCGCAATCTCGTAACCACCGATTCAAACCCCTCCCCCACCACTTGCCCGTCTAGGAAGCTCGTCCACCCCCCCCCCCCCCCCAACATAAGAAGGCCTCCCCTGCGTGACACTTCCTCGCAAGAGGGCGCTATCTCCTTCCACCCTCCTTCTTCATCTCCTTATCTCCGACCAGCAGCTCCTCATACACGAGCCTACAACCCAGAAATACTCCCACCCCTTCCTCCCTCTATCCTGCGGTCTCCGAAACACATCTTCTTTCGCATTCTTACCCACCGCAGCACGTCGAGTCGATTGCAGGAGGCGGTGTATCTATCTCTCCTCTGCATGGACAAGCACCCAATGGCAGTTCTGGGGAATATAACTTTAAATGTAACAGCAAGGGATCGTCGAAGATTAGTTTGCGAGAAAAGGAGGTATGCGAAGGGAAAAGGTAAGAGTTAGGTGGCGAGGGATTCCTTCGCATGGAGAAGGAGAGGTTAAAATGAGCGATAAAGGGTGAGGGAGAAATGTTGGCGGATAAGAGATAATGAGGAATGAATGCCATGTGAGAAGAAAGAGGGAGTTATAAAGTAGAGATAGCACACTTATTTTTTCTATAAACGCCCGGAAGATGTGAAGCAATTTTTTCGTTAATCCTAACTTACACATATTGTAACTGTTTTCCATAAACGAGTCTTTACTTCTTGCGTCAAAATCACTAGCGATAATGCAAATCGGTCGCACAGTGCTAAACACTTGAGGGCGGAAGACTACTTCCGTGACTTCGTCCTTGAGATATTCGACTAAGGAAGGTAAAGAGGGACACTGGATTCCTGGAAGCAGTTGGATATAAGAGAAGGTTCAAATAGTGAACAGAATATTTAAATGAAAATATATTTGCGACGCGATCTCCTCTCTCTTAAGTTCTCCCCCCCCCCCCCTTGCCAACTCCTCCACCCAACCATCCAGCCAACATCTAAATTAAACACTAAGCTTTCCTAAATTTATCCTTCCTCGTCTCCCAAATTAGATCTTATCCTACTTTCACCACCCTATCCTCCCTTCGTCTTTTAATTTTGCTTAACCTTTCTAAATGAATGGCTTTCGATGGCATTCGCCTAACTTCCTTTCAATTCCATCGCAAGGGTCGTACACTCTACATTTCTGAGAAATTTTATAAATTTTTCATTCATTATCTTAATCATGCATTTCAACCAAATTTTGAAGACTTGTAAACGTACTGTTTCTTCTACTTTGTCATATCAAATAAGGGTCGTTTTCCGACACTGTTTCGTATCGGTTATTTATTTTTCTGAGAACAGTGGATGGTACATTGGATAGAGGACTAGATCGTAATCCCAAGATCCGGTTTAAAATTCTAGTGAGAGAATTCAAAGGCTAATATGTATTTCGCAGTCTCCTACAACTTTTTCGAGGTCGTTAACTTTATATTCTAGCGGGAACACTAAGGCACCCCAAAAACTTTCCATAAGCTAAGAGGGGTTTAAAGATGTATTCCAGAAGTGAAACATAATTACCCCAAATCACCCAAAAAAGTTTTCTCGTGGAACAAGATTGACCAAGGAAAACAACTGCCCCTCTGCCTCACCCAGGCATGCCAACATTCAGAAAGATAAAATATGGGTGCATATCTTTCCTCCTGCAAACCAAAATAACTGCTTTCTTTCAGTTCGCATGATTTTCATTTTATTTTGCTACAAGAATTTCCTCGGCCAAGTTGTTGATCTCAAAGTTTAAGCGCTCTGCCAATAAATCAACTCGAGAAAGGCAGAACTCTTTTCCGGAAAATAAAACGACAGACTCTGCGACTGCACGCCTGGTGATAGCTCTCATTATTTCATTTTTGCGCTAGTTCGCGACCCTCCATTGCGAAAGGAATTCACCCGTCAGTTAGAATCCTAGGAAGATCTTCTGGGAATACGGACGTAATAGAGGTTGAGTTCAGTAGAGTTTAGGGAAGGTAAGTAGGCCAGGACATATCTCCCAGCTACTCTTTGGAACGGTTTATTGCCCCGAGGACTATATCTCCCATCTCCCATAGCTACAGAATAGTACACCATGAGAGATGGTAAGTACGTATTTGGTAATAGCGATAATTGGGGTGGAGATTTTCAAGAGGTCCCACTTAAATTCTTGGCGGGCAAAATTTTTACATTCTCCCAGGAATATAATCTCACCCCGCCTACCTAGATTAAACTTAAATTATTAACTGAAGTGGAAAAGATATTTTGATTATTAAGATATTAATTAATTAAAGATAAATTAAAAGCATTCATTAAATTTAGTCAATCACGAAAGGTTTTTAAAATTAAATCTAGAACTGACACCAAATGACGACTTACTAGGACCAACCATATTCTTCATAAAAATAATATGGCAATACAAAAATAAATTTTTATGAAAATAAAATTTTTTCGCAACGATCTTTCAATAAAATATTACGCAAACAAAATTGTTGTAACTATTTTCTATCATTCTATCTCCTTTTAATGATCGCAGCGCCACCGTCACATTTTAATGAAAATTTTATTCAACGAATCTCCATATTTTACTTTAAATTCGGAATAAAAAACCAGTTATAGATATTATATTTAAACCTGTACTTAAATAAGAGTATTGAACTCCCAAATTTACTTACACAAAAGAACGAGAGGGTACCCACGTACTTAAATGCAACTGTAATGCACAGGGTTTTGCAGGTGAATATTTTGACATGGTTCTTAAATAAGTTAATTTTATGGGTAATATCGATTGTTTACAATTTTTTTCCGCAATAATATGGAATTTTGTATGAGTGCCTCTGTGGATAATCAAACCTTAAAGGGAAATTTCGGATAACAACTCATAAAAAGACAAATATAAATAATTGTATGATGCTAAGTAATTTATAGTTATACTTGTTAAATACTTTGTATAAGTATTAATAGTATGTAGCCATTAAAAATAGAGAATAAAAAATAATAGGCTATTTAAGCTAAAACTTTAATGAAAATACGTGTGGTTGCCTGTTTTTGACCTGGAAAGACAATTTTTGTAGCAGGTGGTAAATTATGAAATCAATGGTTTTCGAGTTCGCTGTGTAGAATGGTTATATGATGAATTATAAGGTAAACATTTTTGCATTCCACGCGGTATTCATTTTTATAAAACTCAACCAGTTTCGAACTTTTCAGTTCATTATCAAGAGATTCAACTGCTCATAATGATCTGAAAAGTTCGAAACCGGATGAATTTAAAAAAAATACCGTTTGGAAGTTTACCTTTTCATCCATCAGCTAATGCATCATCCATAATGTGTTTCGTGTTGAATAGATGTTTGTGGTGTTTTTATATGGTTAAAATAAAAAATCCGGTAGGTGGAGGTGAAATATTTTCAGAACCTTCCGATTCTCTGCGACTCGAGCGCAAATACAAGGGATGCCTGTGGCCGCGGGGGGTGGGAGGGAGGGAGGGCGCTGTCGTGGGTGCGGGGAGATTGTGGTGCAGATAGGTAGCGGCGAATGTTGGCAGAGGTCCGCGCCTGGGGAGATTGTAGGGAAGGAGGAAGATAAGGATGGGCTGGGTTGAGCCCAGGGTCGGATGCGGAAGGGGGGGTAATCGCAGCAGCAGGGGTCAGAGAATAGGGGGGTGTCGGGAGTACGAGTGGACATTGCATCCCCTTCAGAGTGGAGGGGAGGTGGAAATTGAATATTGGAGGAGTGAATGTGGGCGTGGTGGGATCAGCTGAAGTGTCAATGGCTGTCAACGAGAAAGGCAACGGCCATCTTCTCAAATGAAGCTAAAATATCGCATGTGAATGGAAACAGATAAAGATCCTACGATATATATCGCAGACCTGACTGTTCGTTTCTAAAATTAATATGAACTTATTTTCCTCACTTCAGAACGTTTTTCCTACATAACGATCTATCTTTTAAAACGCTAAAAAATGTTTAGACAATAGCGTAAACGATATCTACTTTGTTTTGTAAAATTACAATTCAACTACAGATATGGCACCATTTTCATACAAATGTCTTATAATCTTAATAAGCACTATCCAACATGAGCACGGTGAGGATTTTAATGATGATCCTTCCGCGAGGACACTTTGCCACTAAAATTATATTTACGTATATCGTCATAAAATCTTCCATCCTAAGCACAGAATGAGGTTAACTTATTGAGTAACGGAACATTTCTCATTTTTTTTAAATTTATTAAAAATACTGTGTGGACAATTATATTCGATCTTAGCAGAAAACAGGAAATGATAAGTAGAGATCACTTCTAAAAAATTCAAAATCTCACTTTTCTGCAGTTCTTTCCAACTGCAATGTATTTTTACTCTGTTATAACTTTCGGCTAAATTACCAATGTAGTTTTTGGGCCAATTGCATTAAATTTTGACAAAATTAAAAGGGCTTTTCAATCCATCCCATGCATAAACAGCCTTTCGTGATGAACACTCCACTAAAGGCGAGGTAATTTTTCGCATTATTTCATGTAGGCAAACGCAACCTCTAAAGATTCCAACAAGGTAATTTCAGTTATGCCATAAATATGGCCAGAGTACGATAAGAGGAGAACACACTTTTAAAATTGTCACGAATATCTAAATCGATTCTCTATGGGATATCACTGTGATGTGGAACTCGTGATCGAACACCAATCGGCGAATGTCCACAAGGGCATTATGGAATCGGAGCTGGGGCTAATCTTAAATGGGGTACGCGACAGGAAATAGATTACGTAATCACCATTGATTAGAAGGCAAAGAATAGATACACTGAGGAATGAGCCACATTAGGGATTAGAGGGATTAGATAGAAGGGACTAAATCCAATGCAATCGATCCCTACTTTATTCGCCCACTTCGAATATACCCAACAGAAGTGGATCACATATCGATCGAGGTTTTGCATAATGCCTCATTACGGATATCCCAGGCACGCCATTTCCCAATATTAGCCATTACACACGGACTAAGATAAGGACTGGACACCCGCCGAAATTTGTCTGACTTTTTGCTGCGGTGGGTCAACTCAACCGTTATATAGCACAGGCGTTCGCCTATTGTCTACATTTAACTAGTTCTGGTGGCACACCGTAAAAAAACGTTGTATTTTATATGGCAAGCATTAAACTCGATCCAGTTGATTCGTTGGCATCGGAAGCTTCTTCAAATCGGCCATAAATTGTGTGATATCATAGTAGTATTGGATACGTCTTCCTGTTAAATGAAGTACTGTGAATTGTCCACATCAAAAACACTAATGCGGATTATTTTCGGTATAACCTATATCGCAAACATGTCAAGCAAGTTAGCGAAACAGCAAAGAGTCCTGTCCACATTAAACTCCATAGCGTAGAGAAATGGGCGTTTCTTCGACCAATGCGCAATGATAATACGGCTGGCCTTGGCTCACCACAGTCAACGGCCGAGGAAATCTAATTGATGTCCTCTAAGTTGGCTGCACATACACTTAGTAACAACGCACTAAGTAAAAATTCATTTCCTATGGTACAATTCCTCATAAGATAATACAGACATTTTATTTGTAACAGAAATTACGCCATTGAATAACCGTCCATTCTTCGAAATCCAATCTTTTTTGCAGAGGAATTAATTTTGTCTCCGCGGCCATGTTAGGCAAGTATTATATTGCCATGCAAAGCAGAAAGAATTGGCGGTCCTGATTTCGAGCACACGCATGAACTATGAAATGACAAAAAGTCACGAAGTAAACCGAAGACTAAGGCCCACCGTTTTCAAACGGCATTCATAGGATATCGAAAAGAAACGAGTGGAGGTGATAATCTAAAATTGTGAGAGAGCAAGCCGCCTTAACAGACTTAACTTATTTTAATGCCAGTGACGTACATTGCTAATGAAATTCTATGAAAAACACCAAAATGTAATGAAAATCAAAGTGCAAATCCGATGAAAATAGCTGGATTTCCCATCCGAATCCTAATGTCAAACCACCCGCGGAATCCAACTAAGGGTTGGAAATAAGTGCTTGAGGGATAGATAGTAAGGTACCAGAAATTGGTAAATACATTCTTTTCAAAGATGCAATCTTTATGAATAAGGTGAAGAGGATGTTTCTCAATAAATGGAAATAATCAAAGATTCGTCAATACACGAGAACAACTTATTCTGTGATTAACTCCAACAAATCGATAGAAAATAATCATAGAACTCGAGTAAGAGAAACGTTTGAATGATTGACCGATGGTTAGCATGATTAACTGCGGGAACCCTATCGTTTAAAAGGAAGGAACTGCAGAAACTTGAGTAGTATTTAAGAATTATGTTCCCTGCAGTAAATTATACTTTTCCGCGACCTAGCAGAGTAATTCCTTAGACAAAAGACTGAATTAATTCATGATGACGAGCAACAGCCCAGACCTTATTCTAACGGTAAATTAGCATAGTATTAGAATTCCTTTAGGCTTTACTCTGGGTATCGTATTGTGTTGATCATACTTCAGCGCTGCCAGATTCACTGTTATTAATATCATCGAAGCAAGTCTCTCCTTACAGCCCCACAGAAGACAAGTATCATTCAGTAGCACTGGAACAGCTTCATAGTGTCGAATGGGGTTGGGGAGACAAAAGGCTGATGAGATGGGGAGGGGTAGCGTTCTCTCAATCCTTCATCCTTCTCAATCCTAAGGGTGGGAAAGATAAGGGAGAGCTTCCCAAAGTAATATCTAGATATTCCACTCCAAAGCCAGCAAACCAACGCACGCGATATCTCTCTGCCAAATACCGAATCCTATCACATCCCGCAACGCCCTCCGATATCTCTCCTCACAGCACCTTGCTCCCCTAATCTGCGTGGCTGCATCTTCTGGACTGGACCGCACCTCACCCCTGCCGCACCCCGCGACGCCCACGCTATCTGCGAGAGCCAGGCGCCGCGCCTTCTCCGCACCCCAACTCAGAACGTGGAAATGCTATCCAATACACAAACGCAGAAGCAAACATTGGATGCAGGAATATTCGCACCCAACGGCCCTCTGAGATATCCCCCACTGTCTCTCCAAATCCCCAGGAAATGCCTCAAAACGGGCAATCAAAGGGAGTATGATTCATTCACCCGAAGATTTAGATTGAGAAGAGGAGCAAGGGGAGCGCAAAAAATTGGTACTCCATCAGACACACGAAAAATGGAATAAGAATGATAAATGCGTGCATTTTCGAACCGGCTGCTACAATACAAATGATATTGTTCGCATTGGATTACTACTTTTTATGCATTTTTATTAGTTTCTACTTGTAATCCTGTGGTTACACCAAATACGGTTTAAATTATTTCCTACATCATAGGCGTTTATCGCGATTTAATTAGATAACAATATCTTTACGGTGAATAAGAAGGTAAAGGAAAACATTAAGAGCCAGAATTTCAAAATAAACCCTTTCATTCGTGCTCCACAAGAATCAGAAAAAAATCGATACCTAACGATCACTGATAAGCCAACTTTGACCCCATCATTATATCCGATTTTCGACTTAAGTTTCGAATCCATTAGATGTATTTGCATTTGTTTTCACGCAGTGCGGTGGGGTTAACAAAAGTGGTGAGAGTAATGCTGCTGATATCTTGAGTTGATTCTCTAATTACAGTCACGGAAAGGCCTTATCAATTGCGTTTATGGCGGTGTAAGAACGTGCTATAGGTATATAATGATTCGATTTCTTATTCGGGTTGATACAATCATATAAACTAATCTCACTACAACTCTCCAATGTGCTACACGCAACGGAAGAAACAATATCATTTAGAAGGAGGCGATAATTTTAACATTTGAATAGGGAATGGAGGACTGCAGCTCCAAGGCGAGAAGTCTGCTTTATAGCCAAACAAACGTACTGGCACCCGACAGCCTCGCGCTGAATGAGGTGCCGTGGGTCATAACGCGTATGAAACCTATTAATTCGGAAACATAAAGCAGGGACACTCTGTCATGGAATGATTTCACTTCCTAAACATCCTAGCCAAAACCTCATCCAAATTCGTAATTCATGAAAAATACGCAAGAAAATTGTGAAGGATAAAAATTCAACATGCATATTCAAGGAATGAGACACAATTTAGGGATATGATTGAGTGTAAAATTGAGAGGGGGTTTCTCTATATCCTTCAGTAAAAGTATTGTTTCAGTCTTGATCTAGAGGACAGCAATAGCAGCTAAAAATGACGGAAGAAAAAGACGACTAATTAAAAAAAATTGATCTGTGAGGAAGGATATCTTTCGTAACCAGTGGATAAATTGAAAGCTATCATGGAAGATAGGTATGATGGATAATATTGCTGTAGTTAGGAGCAGTTTTCATATCCTTGGACTTATGCCATACCTACCACACACAATTGGGAATCCGGATCGCCGAATGGGTGATATATTTAGATGATTATATTGGCACGTATTTTTATTAAAAAAATGAAAATGCAACTGCAAAATCAGAACGCGCAGAAAGGTTTTCTTTTGCAAACGGTATTTGGGTAATTTTTACGGGTGTTTGCAATGTGACCTTTGCAGAAATTTTCATCAAAATTTGAGATCCTAATGGACAATTGTTTGTTGATATGTGTTGAAATGACCTTCTTTTTGTAATATTAACACACAAATTACGCATTGCGTGGCTGATAACCATTGGAGTTGATTTGTTCACATCAATATGCACTACCAATATAACATTAATCGATATCAACCGAATACTACACAGGGGACTGGGACGGCACCCGGATTTTTCTATAAGCAAAATTATATTGGTGATTCTTTCTTTCTCAAAATATTTAAAATTTCTCGTAAGTGAGTTCATTGAGACTATAAGTAGTTAAGGACCTTGCAGATTTATTGTTCAGACCTTGGTCGAAGTTCAGATTAGGATATTTTGAGGTAATGAGTGCGCATGAAACGAATAAATAACAGTAACTTTGAATATCAGTGGTATAATTGTTATTGGTTCCTTCCATTGACGTCATTGACCATTAGGTGCACGCTAAGCGGGACGCTGATTTTGCCGCATTTTTCAAAAATTGGAAAAAGCGCGTTTATTGCCAATGGATCACTGGTGGTACATTTTGGTATTCTATTTCTGTACTTTTATTATTCTTAGATGGCAACTGAGGCACTTGATCTTATCACAGAAGCACCCTCGTTAGAGATTGAAGATGCAGTGCAGCACTAAAGTGTCGCATAGCCCAAACTAAGACGGCACTCTTCCATGCATTACTTTCATACACATGTACAATGTATTGTACATACATACAGTGCTTCCATAAATACGCACAGAAATTCATGGATAAAAAGTCGCAATTCTTCTATTGCGTGAAAAAATTCGCGTGAGCTGTGTCATTAACGGATAGGAAACTTGAGAAATTGGAAAATCTGGCCAGTAAACACTTGAAGCCTCTTAAACCTGGTGCTGGGTCGATAGGTGCTGAAGACTGAATGGACAGATAGAGTGAGATAGGAGGAAAGATGATCGAATAAAATGCGGACTGAGGGACACCATATACAAGGAAAGGTGGATTGGCCATTTAATAAGCCATAATAACGCCATAAAACATATAACGAAGGGAAAAATTGAAAGAAAAGTGAATCAGAGATTGTGAGGATAGAGATGGAAGTGCTTGGGATGAATAAAGAAGGCCGCAAGGAACAGGAGAGAAGTGAAGGAACAAGCTTAAAATAGGGAGCAATGGATATTTGCACTTTACCTATCATAAGAATGTAATGTTTAAGGAATAATTATGGGCCAAAGAGGAGTGATTACTTCGAGTTGTTCCAAATGGACCAAAGTAAGTTCAACCACGGCAGCACTCACTTTGGAATGAATTTGTATTTTTAAAACATACAAACAGAAATGGAAAGTGAGCAGCTCACTTTCTATTTCTGTTTTTATTTTCAATTTCTCTATTTTATCACTTTTCGTGCTATGGATGAAATATTTCAAATTCGGATTGAAGTGTTCTCGTGGATGTTCGCACCAGAAGCACTTGTCTCCCTCGCCCCCATTCACATGCAAACAAACACTCCCTCTCCGCCCAACCCTATAACCCTCAGCAAAAGGTCTTCCGCGCTACCACGCCATCGTCCGGTGCAATTGCACACAAGACAGATGATAAAGAGCCACACACAATATCATTTCAAAAATCTCAAAAACACAAGAGTCTGCGGAGAGGGACAAGGGGTGGAATTCATAGGGGCGGAGTTTGGACAAATAGGTTGGGAATGAGTGTAAGAGCATAGAGAAGATTTGGAATTTCCGTTCTTAAATTGCCTTTTAAAAAGGGAGGAAGGGGGTGGGGGGGTTGCGGCGCGTGGGTGGGGTGAAGTGGGCGGGGGGAATGGCAGTGCGTCCGTGAAAACATAGTCATCTCTGTAAGTAGGGGAGGCAAAGGGTTCGTTTCATTTTAAATGTGTAAGAAAGGGAGGTCTATAGAAGGGTGGAATGGAAGGATGCAAAATTTTGTTAACATTACGTTCCTTACTTTTGACACTTGTTAAACTTTTAAATTGCTCTGTGGCATCAATTCTTGGCGCCTTAGAGCAATCCCATCCCTCTTTTTCGAAGAAAATGTAGGCACGGTAATCCCTAATCCTCTCCATGCTCTTACACCCATTCCCCTGGACCTCTTTGGCCTAATTTCACCCCCTGCCCTTCTCCTCAAACCGTTCTTTTTTTAGATTTTTAGAATAGATTTGCGTGTGACTGTTTATTCTCTGTCTTCTATGCATCTGCACCAGACGATGACATTCTTACGTCGAAACCTTTGTCGTGCATTAAATATTTTATATGGAATTACTAAGTTTTCTTTGCGTTATGTCAAGTGGATTCCATAAAGTCACATCTGAAACAAATACTTTACTTATTATGGAGTAATACCTTATAAAATGGTCTTGGAATTTGTTCTGCAAAATATGCATTGGGCCAAACTAAGTCATTTGAAAACAAGTGCTATATTTTTAAATGCTGGCCAAGAAGTGTTTTGAATTATTTCCTATCCCAGAAACTAATGAACGCCATATACTTTGTGGTGGCTCCAATTGTGGCAATTTTACGTTTCCACCAGCACAAAACTAGGTAGTAAATTCACCGTTACATTTTAGCGCCTTAAAATATTGACTAATGATTATCATTTACCCAATTCTTACGGATTTTTCGGCAAAGTAATCTACTTCCGGATCGTAGTCTAATGGTACTCGTTCTAGGATTACAGAAGTGCTACGCCTACTCTAATATGGATACTTATATCTGATTTTCCTTTTTCTGGTCGTCCTATAGAGGAATTTTTCGATGATAATCAATTGTAAAATTAGTTACCTTTGAAAATGGTAAGACTCATGGATCATAGAGAATGGAGGTTTGCCACCATGGAACAAATAGGCCTCAATTTGGCTTATGGAAGGCCTAGAAAATTCCTCCTACATTCACAGTTAGTGCTCGAAAAGTTAGATGAATAGAGGAAAATTATGTATGAGAAACAATATAAAGAGAAAGTAGCAGAAATGGTAGACAATTCTGAAGATTTTACGATTACGGAGGATGAGATGTAGTAGAAAAAGAAGTTGACGATGAAGAAATGGAAAAGAGATTCTGCTTTCGCGAAAAAACGAAGCTCATCATTATAGCACATGCATTCAACAGTAATAGGGTTTATTCCCCCGATGATAACGGGTGAGTAAGCGTTAATTCGTGCTTAAAGTCGCAAATTGTATCTTGGATACCCACTGATTGGTCGATGGACAGCCCAGATTGAAATTTTATTCGTAAAATAATAGCAAGTGGGCGTAAAAAGTAGCACATCTGACCAGCATTTGAAAAATCTTGAAATGCTAATGTGAAGGTCTTTCTTCGGGTGCTTAAAATAGTGATAACTTTTGCATGAATAGAAACCCAAGCACATATTGACTCACACGCTATACCCATTCCAGGACGTTCAAATATTATGTAAGCACCTCTTGTCGAGGGAAACGAGTTAGCTTAGCACTGATGGTAAGTGGGAGGAAGGTGGTTGTCACAACATTGTTTACGTAAGACAGGAAGGTTTTTCTCTTTAATGGAAAGGATGGAATAGCGGTCGGGTAATGCAAGCGGTTGATTTTTCACTTAAAGTGAGTTTCTTGTGCGCCATAGAAAACCCCTGGATCGTATGCAATGCCACACAGGCATATAAACACAATTGATTTGTTAATACTTTCACAAATTTAATCAACTGCTATGTACTGCCGAGGTACTTAAAAGTACTATCTTCAATACATTTAGCAATAAGAAGTTCGGAAAATTCTTATTTTGTTTCGAACATGGGGGCGGAAGAAGGGAACATGACCGGAATACTGCTTGTGCAGAACTTTAAGGCTTCCTAACTTGACATAATCCTTTGGAAAAACATTGAATGAGAAACAATGACTCTTTAATTTATATATCGAACGCCGATCGGCTGTTAATTGGAATGATTCTCCGCGCATAGTAATTCTTTGTAGGACTGAAGGGTAGATGACCAACAATTACAGATTATAATCTGAAATTGTGGGTCAAAATACCAGTTGAAATAATCATGTGAAATGAAACGCTACATTCGACGAAATCGTCTTTTATTAATTATTAATTGGATCGTATATGATAAAGAATTCTATTAGCATGATGATGGAGGAGTCTCTTGGTATTGAGTCATATTTTATAGGCTACTACAAAGAAATAGATTCATCATGATCATGAATCAGAACATAGGAAATAATTGCCACCTGAATTCAAGAAGGAAAGATTATCAAAAAGCCTTGGAGAAATTTTTCTGCCATTACTGAGAAAATGCCAATAAAAGCGGCTTTCAAGGAGAATTTGGAATCATAAAACGAACTTTGTGTCTCGATTGAATTTTTGCGATACATTTAAAAAATTTCACGGGGAAAAAATAGATCAACGAGGACAAAAAGTTAAGAACGGTTGTCTTTAGCAGATAAGAGGACACTTAATTCATTTATTTTGCTGAAAACTATCTTTCTCAGGAGAAATTACATTTGAGCAATTATTCCATCGAGATAACAATATTAGAAATTCGCACCAACCGTTCAAATTCTCTGGTATTCATCGCCGAGATAGGGTTATTACTGGAGACGAAGCGTAAGCATTCAGTTAAAATTGATTCTTAAGAGCCATCGATGTCAAAATTTAATTCCGTTTTGTAGAAAACACGAAATCTTTCTAAATTTACGACGTGCCTGGCACCTTAGAAATGAAATCAAGAAATATGACGGAGGTAAATAAAGGGAGAGTGGGAAATATTATAATCTTCTTATTGGGCTCTCACTCACGACTCTGAACAAATATCTCTGCCTGATACAGAGGTGATCGCGGAATTGCATGCTAAGTCATAACCGATCACAATGCACGAACATGCCTCAGAGGTATTTCCTTAGGATTTCGGTAACACGGCTTACGCATTGGAAGAATGCGAAAACGGGTATTCAATGGAAATTCACTTAAAAAGCCACAGCAATTTTATCTTCAATTCATTTCGAAAAATCCCTCCTCGCCTACCAACTATTTGCAGTAATTTCACTTTTAAAAAGTAATGATGCCATCGAATATTGTGCTGTATCGCGAAAGAAAGAAAATATCTCGCTTGGAAACATATTAGCATTCATGAATTCAGTCAAAATTCTGGCACAGATAAAAATTGAAGAAAACATTATTTTACGAATTAAATGGTGTAGAATTCAGGAGAAACTGTATGTGTCTGTTGTGAGGGGAAATTTTCCCAAAACAATAGGGTAATTGATTATGTTTCCTATTATTAGGCTATCAAATAATTGCGATATACGATTGTAAGGGAAGATTTGAGAGGGGTCGTTGCTTCTTCCCGGTATGTCAATCGATTGGAAAAATTCATCTGATGACGAAAAAAGATAATAAAAAATGAGTAACAACAATGTATAAATCTTCCTCATGCTGCCATTCTCCTCGTAACTGTAAAATAAAAAAGAAGGTAAGTCGTCGTCCATTTTTCATAGGTTGGTAACGTACCTAACTAGAGTTCTGGCTACTCGTTCCATATAAACCTTTCTTTTAGGAAATGTAACTCATCAGGAGGTAAAAACAAAATTCTCACATAGGTCGTCGAGCCATTTTCATACATATTTTGTGAATATTGGTAATATAGAGGCGACAAATTATGGCAAATATCTTGAAGTTATGGTAACTCACATTAAACTGTAAACGAAAATAAAAATATTTCAGGCAGAGCGATGAGGAAGCTAGGATTCGCCTCTTATTTATTTATCCGAAAACTTAAACGAAGGGGTGAGGTGGGATGGGGTGGAAGGTGAGAAGTTAGGTAGGGTGGAAAAAGGGCGAAGGGGTGAGTAAGTAAGTAAGGAGTATCAGAGGATGGGATCATGGGACAAGAGGGCACAGGATGGAGGGGTCAGAGAAGGGTCAGGAAGGGCGTTGGGTTGGAAGGGCGGTGCGGTGGTGATTGCGAGGAATTGCTAATGCTGCTGGGACACGGGAGAGTACCTACTTACTTTAGGAGTCGGAGCAGAGGGTCAGATGAGTTGGATGAGGAGAAGGAGACGGAGGTGACTAGGAGACAGTTTCCCGAAATCCGATGTGGACGAATGAATGGTGCGAATTGCGCAATGTGATGGCAATGCTGTCTCGACAGGGGCTCAAGTTGGAATAAGGGAGCTGCCCCACTGTATCGGTGGTCGAAAAGCACTTCACTGGCTTCCAAAAGAAACGAAATTGTTCAAATGCAGTGAAAAAAGGGTTGGGCCCGATGCTATTGCGCATTGGAGGAAGTAGGGAGAGCAACAGATGACTGCGAAACTGCGGAAAGGCAGAAGTACCTTCTGAAGACATAAAAGCCCTTCTTCCCACAATCCACGCTGCTTGGAAACGACCCTTGACGTTCAAACCCAACTTGGCAGTCTCCATTGCTACTTTTGGATTCAGAGATATTATGAAGCCCAGCATTTTTCCTAGCGACGGCGACGGCGGGGGATAGAGGGGACCACATGGCAACTCCCTCAGCCTTGGAACGCAAGTTTGAACCCGACACAGTGAAATTATTTCACCACGTTTTAACTTCCACCTAATTCCAATTCAACGGTGAATTCTTTGAGCAGGCTGAGGGAGTTGCCATGGGGTCCCCTCTATCCCCCGCCGTTGCCAATTTCTTCATGGAGGATTTCGAAGAGAAGGCCTTAAACTCAGCTCCGCTACGCCCGAAATATTCCTACCGGTACGTTCACGATACCTTCATAGTGTGGCTACACGGGAGGGACAACCTTGACCAGTTCATGGAGCACATGAACAGTCGGCATCCCATCATCACCTTCACCATGGAACTAGAGAAGGATGGCCGGCTACCGTTCCTGGATATTCTCATCCAACGGAAGAGCGATGGAACTCTTGGCCACAGCGTTTATCGGAAACCGACAAGCACCAACTTGTACTTGAATGGAGGCAGTCACCATCATCCTTCTCAGCGCTCAGCTGTACTGACAACCCTGTTTCATAGAGCCATGTCCATCTCTGATCAAAACAGTTTACCCTCGGAGTTGGCACATCTGAAGAAAACCTTTGCACAAAATGGTTACAGTGGACACCAAATTTCCATGGCCCTTAAAAGGACCTCCGAACCACGGGATAAGCGCCATATAGAGGACAAGGAAAAGCCGGTTGCAAGAGCGTGCCTGACTTATGCCTCATCTGTTTCGGGGAAGATTTCGAGGATACTCAGGAGGCACAACATCGAGACCATCCACAAGCCTCCCATGAATTTGAAGGAACAGCTGGTACGAGCGAAGGACCCAGCCGGTCTCAAGATTCCTGGTGTCTACCGTGTCCCCTGCGAGTGCGGTGAGGCATACATTGGAGAAACTGGCCGCACCATCGAAACCAGGCTTGAAGAACATAAGCGGCATCTGAGGCTTGGTCAGCTAGAAAAATCCTCCATTGCTGAGCATAGTGTCGAACACGCCCATAAGATTCAATTTGAAAAAACAGAGATACTTTGTCATGCCAAAAGTTTTTGGGACCGTCTCACCAAAGAGGCCATCGAAATTAAACTGGAGAGGAAGAACTTTAATCGCGATTCAGGGTATTCCCTTAGCAGCACTTGGAAACCCGTTCTGAAAAAACTGACCGAATACAGGGGAAGGACGATACGACGGACAGACCAATCCGGAGTCAACCCCACCTGGCGGGAAACTACCAGCCCATGCCGAGGAACCTGACCGGAGAAGGGCAGCATATAAGCAGGCCCATTCCCGTATCACAGCATCCAGTAGCCCTGATGATGAGCGCCGAGTCGGAGCTCGAAACGTCGGCCACTATGAAGCCTCTAACCTGGTGGGAAACCCGAAAGAAGTTTACTCACATCATTCGCCGGGAAAGCATCAAATCATTCTCCACTCTGAATAGCCTTTCCCTTAACTGAGAGCCCCTCACTTCCACTTATTTGCGCATGTTTCTGTGCGACTTTCGTGTGGGTATCTTGCGCCATTCATGCTACACAGCATCCCATGGAGTGACCCACAAATATCAATATGTTTAGCATCCGAGTAGAAGGAGGATGAGAGGGGGGTGCACTTTGTGGGAGAGGGAGAAAGACAGCAAAGAGAGGGGCGGGGCATTTGAAGGACGCGCAGTGAAGTGATCAAGAGATCAAGAGAGTGAGTGAGGAGTTGGAGGACCCGAGGTAACCAGATTGTCCAAATCACAGTGAATTCTCCACACGCACTCTTCACTTCAGGACCAGAATATGATACTAAGTTTATCAAAAGCGATCACGAAATAAAATTGAAATATTTTTGGAATGTAGCCGTTTAGTTTGTACACACGAATGTGCTATAATTACATCAGATTAAGGCTAAAAATTAACTCTACAGACTAACCATAATTTTATCCTCTACTTAAAGGCCGTTTTACGCGGTGAATTTTCATTCGAATGATCTGGCCGATGAAATCATTCGCGTGATGGCTTGAAATGCCTTCTTTACACGGTGAATGATGTCGGTGAAATTTTTACGCAGAAACGATGCGCACTAGGTCGACTATCAATAGTGTATGTCGATTTTAAGGATATTTGCGACCGTTTCTAACCACATTGAGTTGTTTTGGCAGTTGCACAAGACGGAATACTTCGCTTTTATGTGAGCTAGAATATAATTTTGAATTTCTTTGACCTTCGGAATTAATTGAATTACCTTCGGTGGGGCATGACGTATTAAGAAATGAGATGGATTCAAACGGTACGTAATGGATTGCGGGAAACCACTTTAAGAAATCGCTGCTGTCGTGCCTTAGATGTGTGATCCCGTAACGAAGAAATAGATTGTTTTTGATGCAGCGCAACCATGATTTTGCTTCAGGATAGTGCGCCTCAGAACATGATCCGAAGGAAACTTCCTCTTCAAATGGTTATGCGAAGTCTTTTCCCTTCCGATTCAGTAAATTAGAAAACAAGTAAAAAAATAATTTGGGGAAACACTACACGTTGTTTCTTGATCGGAAAAATCCTCCCATTTGAAGACGAAATTCAAGTCCCGGATTGACCCTGCAGCATCCAGTACCTAAGCCTTAAATAAAAAACGCTGGAAATTAGCTTAGAGTCTGCGAGGGTGAGGGCTAGTCGACAAGGAGTTTTAATGTTTGGGGTCCATAGGGTGTAGTGAGGCTCCACAATGCAGTGGAGCAAATGTCATTCCAGTGCAAGTGAAGAAAGGTACCGAGAAGAGAAAAAGGAAGGGGCCTGCTCTATTTCCGAAGGAGTGCGCTTCAGCATCCTCATACTTTCTACTTTTCATTTGGCTCAATGTTATCTCAGCGCTTACTACTTCCTACTTTCCGCAAGGCTACGTATGCTCTTGAGATATCTTCTGGGAAATTACGCGTATTTACAGTTGAAGGTTTGTAAGTACCTAAATTAGTCACTACAGAGAATTCACTGTTCTTTAAATATCGATGTAGGGGAAGAAAATGGACTGTTACATTCATGGGCTAGATTAAGAGGTTGGCCCCTCGGCTTTTGGAAGATAGGCCATAGTGATACTTCAGAGGTGGGCTAATAAGATATAACGGCTCGTTTTCGTTGAAATGAATTCACCGAATAAAATTATCATTAGCATGTCGGAAATTTCCGTTGTACCCAGTGAACGATGGTCATTCGCAAGATCATTCGAATGAAAATTCACCATGTGAAATGGCCTTAATGCAATAAAAGGATATGCATATTGAGTAAATAACTGGCTTCTTTTGAGGTTTCTGATGGGTTGATATTGGAAAATACAGATTTGAGGATTATTAAAAAATTCGACTATCTCCAAATTGTCATAATTGCACCTTATTCCTTGTAAAACTGTTACAGGCAACACGAAACGGTGATCAATGGCGATAATATAAAAGCGCGCATTATCAAATATTTTGAAAATTCTGAAACTATCTTTAGTTTCCTAATGCCCGAGTAAATACCCTCACTTAGTGTCCACTATAGGGAATAGTGTTCACACCAGATTGGGCCAAAGGAGGGAGAATTCCGCACACTCTGAGCGCGGGGGCACTCTGGTTTGCACTCAAAGGATTTCCTTTGGGGATCTCCCAAGGCTTCCCCAGGAGTATGTGTACTGCAGCCTCTTATCGAAAACTGCATCTTGTAAGGTTATATATAAAAAAGGGATAGTATTTGAAAGAGTAGCTAATTTAACTTCAATTTGTATTAAAAAAAGGCAAAATGTGATGCGAAGCCACACCCAGGCCGATATTCTGGGTGCTAAGCTGACGGCCTGAATTCGATGTCGAATTCGGCCAGACTCTCACTTATCGCAAGACCATAATATAATTAATATTAACCTTGAAACACTAATCATCATTCAAAACTTAAAATAATTACGTATTTATAATAAAGCGTCATTCGTTATGAAGTACTATTACTATTTATTTATAAATGTTTATAAAACAAACCGATTTTCCCCTCCACTACTTGTACTTCCACCAACATCATTTACCTTCTTCACTGTAATTTCTGCCCTGCTTTTTATATTGGCCAATGCACTACCCCTCTCAATCTCAGAATTAACAATCATCGCGCCTCCTGTTGTCCATCTTCCCACCACTCCTCTCTACCAGTTCCTACACATTGTCTTTCACATGATTCCATTTTCAATCAATGCTACAAAGTATCCATTATTGCCTCCCTCCCTCCCACCGACTCCGCCCTCAACCTCCACACCCTCGAATTGGCTTGCATTTGGCACTTTCAAGCCAATAGCTTTCCAGGTCTGTAGGCAATGGAGGGGCAGGATGGAAGAAAAGCAGCCGTGATTTTGTTTTTGCTGATGATAGGGTACAGATCTTTTAATATTTTTTTTAATTTTTTGAGTGCCCGGGAAGAATGTGGTGGTGAGATTAAGTTTCCTGGTTTTTTATAAAATATAGTATTGTAAAAAACTCTATCGTAACATTTATTTATGTAAAAATATATAATTTTATTTTATATTGTTCTCATGTTTTCTTTCATAGCCCTGATGATAGTTTAAAATAAACTGAAACGTTGGCTAAAACTTTTTTGCATCACATATATACTCCGAGAACTATTTTACCATGAATTAAACGAGGTCAAGATAAGAAGAGAAAAAAATGAATGATTAATTTAAAATGAAAGATAATAATGGCGTCCATCCCTAACTAAACCTCAATTTGCCAATTCATACCCTGTGTGTAACACTGTGTCACTTATATCTAGGCTATTTCTCAGACCAGAGCCACTAAAAATTTATTTTGGCTAATTATTTAACCGTGAAAATTTCTACCAACTGTAATGGATGATGTTGCTGAATATGCTAAAAACAATGGCAATTAAGAGATTCATTAATAATTTGCAAGATGTGAATCCAGAACCGCGATGATCTGGATTACTGACACCTGTAATGTTGACGTGCAACACTGCAAATAAAAAAGGCTGAAAATGGCCGTGGCTGTATGGAGAAAAAGCTATTCGTTTGAGTGAGAATGGGACGTGGACTTTGATTAATGTATTCTCAGGTGGCTCATCCGTGCAAGGAAGTGTCGAGGGTGTTGGTGGACTAACTGCAATGAGGGTGCAGCAGGGGTGAGGAAGGGTGACAAGAGTGGAGTGAGGTGGACAGATGCGAATGGGGAGGGAGAGGGCGTTTGTTAAATACGAAAAGCACGCACGCGCGTAGAGCACTCAAAGACATCCCTCGCCCCGACCCAACTCTCCTCTGTCGGACTTTCTCCTCTTCATCTCCATGGAGACGGAAGATGTGTGTCTATCAAGAGGGACTGTTTTGCGAAAATTTGCTCTATCAGCGTGCGTCGTGGTTCTTTAAGAGAATCGTGCCTCGAATCACATGGAGGTCATAGAAATTACAACCACACCACACCTCTAGTTCACTTGGACCCAGAAACATAAGAACAGCAGCACTCCTGCAGCAGAAATGGAAGAATGGCAATCTCAAAACCTATCTCATCCCACTAACAGAACCATGGGGGAAACAACGGAATCACCGCTTATATCACCGCCCACGCTTTGCTTATTATATATTTAAAGTCAAATTATACTCAAGAAGGTGAGCGCTGAAACATTTTCTAGGATGTTTGTGGGTAGATAGAGAGAACATTACTTGGCAAGTCAGCAAGGGAAGTCGCGAATATCTAGTACACTGAAGCAGCGCACGTAACCAAGTAAAAAGGGTGTGGCGGCTTCAGACTCCAAGAAACTACCCGGAATACATCTACTCAGAAGACCACCAGCCCAGAGTCCACTATCCTCTGACACTCCAATTTTCGATGCACGTTAGCTGATTTAATCATACGTACGGTTTCCCGTTTCCTAAGAATTGAAAACAAAATGCTATCATAGGCAAGCCGCAAACCCCCCAAGAACCCCCCAGAAGCAAATATCCGGTTGCGTACTCAAGGCAAATCAGATGTCCAATCCAAGGAAGGGGTCGTCGGTCACTGCTGAGATGGAGGGGGAAAGAGAGGGGATTAAGATGGATATTCAGGGAGGGACACGAAAAGGGAAATAGAGATGGAGGGCATGGTGTCGTCGCTTTAATATACACTGCGCGGAGCTTAGAGTTCATTTCCTGTGTGGACGTGTGCGCGGAGTACCCTGTCGTGACGAAGGGTTGCTAAGGGTGGGATGGGGGAGGGGAGGGGAAATGGAAGGAGGGGGAGAGGTGAACGGGGGTGGGAGGGGTGAAAGAGAATGACACGGAGCAGGAGTACAAGGGGAATATGGGCGCTCAAATATATTGTCATGTTACCGAGATTCTATTGTTCATGGTGAATTTCGCATGGAATAACACACATTCTTACTTCAACAAGGTTGACTTTAATCTGGGCTTCCGAACACTCGTACATGTCTTACACACAACGAGGGAGAAGACGTTAAAAAAAAAGAACAACAAAATGCACCGCGGCGATTGGCCAAGATGATGTCACAGAAAAAACAAAGATTACAACACTCCCTCCTTTGCTGTGACATTATTTACACAATACAAACAATCATAAACAAAAAAATGGTCCACACTAAAAAAAAAAATTCTTTCAATATTCCACTCTTGAATATTGTTGTAACTTCATAACAAATTCATCTTTTCCCTGAATTTTTGCATCTTTGGTCCATTAGATGGCTTAGTGAATACATCTGCCACGTTATCATTACTACATATATATTCATATCTTAAAATACCCTTTTTTACATACTCTCTACATAAGTTATACTTTATATCCAAATGCTTAGACAACTCTGTATCCCCATCATGCTTAGCAAGCCACATTGCACTCATGTTATCAGCTTTGATAACAAATGGGTTGGCCAAATGCCTCTCTTGACCTAATTCTGTTAATATGTACCTGAGCCACAATGCTTCTTTGGCTCCCTCAAACATAGATACATACTCTGCTTCGCAAGTAGATGCTGATACAGTGTCTGACTTCTTGGGTAATTTGCTATTCCAACTCACTGGAGCATTTGCAAACATAGATACATAACCAGTAACAGATTTTCTCTCCAAGGAATTGGCAAAATCTGCATCACAAAACAGCAAAATAGGACATTCTGAACGACAAAATTTCAATTTTACATCCAAAGTCCTTTTTAAGTATAACATAATGTGCTTTACATCTTGCCAGTTTCTATTAGATGGATTACTATTGCTTTGACTAGCTTTACATACAGCATAATATATGTCAGGCCTTGTAGTAGTGGCTACATATAACAACATACCAACAGCTTTCCTGTACACATACTCATGGAACCTTTCGGTATCTTGATCATGATGTCTGTCATGTCTATCTATCTCTAATGGAGACGACCTTTTCTTCCCTTCTTCAAGTCTGAATTCCTTTAGTATTTGTCGTATGTAAGGAGTTTGGTGAATAAACATCTCATGGTTCCCATACTCGATGCTCATTGACAAAAAATGTGTCATCTTCCCTAGGACTCTAATCTCGAGTTTGCATCCTAATTCTTTCTTAAAACATTCTACTTGTTCAATCTTCCCCCAACATGCCAAATCATCAACGTAAATACCAATACATAGATCTTTACTCTCATTCACGTACAGGCATGGATCCTTTACCAGCTTCTTCAAACCCAAATTATTCAAGACGTTATGCAAAGTCACATGCCACTCCCTAGCGCTTTGTTTTAAACCATATAAGCTTTTTAAAAGTTTCCACACCTTTCCCTTATCTATTGTAAAGAACCTTGGTTGGTCCATATACACTTCTTCAGTAAGTTCACTGTACAATGGCCTTGAAATCATCAGATTGCACTACACATGATTGAGCAACATTAGAAATCACCACATCTCCCTCCAGAGCATATAATACTTCATGTACATATGCCGTAAATACATTGCTCCCATCAAATAGACCAGTAGCACATTCTTTATCAAATAGTACCTTCACATTGTGCCCATTCAGTTTGGAAATTGAAATTCAATTGAAATTTAATTCAGGCACATACAACACATTTTTCATTTCTAGGTCATTACCTCCACATTTTTCTGACATACTGTGCACAATAGTACCCCGTCCACAAACCTTAATACTACCTTTACCAAGAGTTACATTTCCACCTCCCGGAGTGAATGATGAAAACAATTCCATCTTAGAAGTCATATGCTCAGTCGCGGCTGAGTCTAACAACCACATATTAGGACCTTTCACAGCAGACAAAGCATACAAACTTACACAACTAATGGTCTTCTTTTCTGACTTCGCTTGCACAAGATTATTTTTAGTTTTACTTACATTCTTACTTGTACAGTCAGCAGCCCAATGTCCCCATTCCTGACAAGCATAGCACTGCACTTCAGGACACACTTTACTAATATGACCAGATTTCTTACATTTAAAACAACACCTGGTATTAAAATATGATGCTTTCCCGGCGAATATGTTCAAAAAAGGCTATTCGGGTCATTCGCTAAACGCATTCTTAAACGTACGAGCCATGCTTTAGTTCGCGAACGTATACACGACAAAAGACGACGCCTTGACAACAATGCAAACAAATTATTTAAACTTCATCTCTATCTAACGGCCACCATCCGGCCCTGTGACTGGGAATATATTGATCGAGCCACTGCAGCCAGCGGTGAATTACTTTTGAATAAGGAAAAGGAGCGGCAGAAGAAGAAGTTTGACAAACTTGTTCCTTCACGGCCTGCCGCAGCATGTATGGATCCTAAACGGTTGGTAATAAATTTGTCTAATAAGGTTCTTGACAAGCCGACTATATCAGTCTTGTCTAAGGGATTTAACTTTGCTCCGGCTCCAAGCATCATTCCATACCGAGATGTCATTGGGGGCATCGAACCAGCCGTCCGAAAACTGCCGCATGATTTAGCGGAGGAAGTTCGTTCTGAGGTTTCTTTGGTCCTTTTGAAGGCCATTCCTCCGAAACCCAATACAACCAGAGAAGAGAGGTTCGCCATCCGTGCCCTTCGCAACGACAACACGGTTAAGGTACTGCCAGCAGACAAGGGGAATGCCACCGTCTTATTGAATACGGACGATTACCATCGGAAGGTCCTTGATATCCTACAAGACCCAGCTTACCGAAGACTATCACGGGATCCCACTGATTCTATCACCAGGAAGACGATAGCACTAATTAAGAAATCAGGGCTTCCTATTGAGGCTGCAAAGAGACTTTATCCACCGGCGCCGGCTCCACCGAAGCTCTACGGTGTTCCGAAAATCCATAAGGCCAACGCACCATTAAGGCCTATCGTTAGTTCCATTGGGGCGCCCACCTACCAACTAGCCAGATACCTCGCGGGTATCCTATCCGAGCACATTGGCTATGGCGACCATCACATCCAAAACTCATCTAAGTTTGTGAAAAAAATTGCTGATATGCGATTGGAGAGCACGGACATAATGGTCAGCTTTGATGTCGTATCTCTTTTTACACGTGTGCCAATCATGGATACGATGGAGCTATTGAAGGGAAAATTTGACCATGACACAGTGCTTCTCTTTCATCACGCCCTTACCACGACTTACTTCAAGTACAACGACACCTTCTACGAACAAACAGATGGAGTTGCTATGGGTTCTCCTTTATCTCCCGTAATAGCCAACTTTTTCATGGAGTCTTTCGAAGAAGAAGCACTTTCATCTGCAACCCTCAAGCCCAGATGCTTCTATCGCTATGTCGACGATACCTTCATCATTTGGCCTCATGGGAGGGAGAGTTTACAACATTTCCTGAGCCATATGAACAGTCGACATGCAAATATACAATTCACGATGGAAATCGAGGAAGACAACCGAATCCCGTTTCTGGATATCCTTATCCATAGAAAGAACGACGGTACGCTCGGTCACAGCGTCTACCGCAAGCCGACCAACACGGACCTCTATTTAAATGGGCGAAGTCATCACCACCCCGCCCAACGGAGAGCAGTTTTGTCCACCCTTTTCTATCGAGCCAAAGCCATAGCGGACCAAGAAAGCCTGCCAAAAGAGATAAGACATCTGAAAACCACCTTCAAGCAAAATGGCTACAGTAATGAGGAGATACACTCGGCCCTAAAAAGGAGCATTAAAAATCTAGGCTCTTTAAAGGAGGAAGAAAGACCAAAGCCCATCGCTATTGCCAAAATTCCCTATGTGTCTACGGTGTCCGGGAAAATTTCAAGGATCTTCAAAAAACAAAGTATTGACACCGTTTTCCAACCATGCTCCAAACTAAGAGATCTACTTTTTAAAGCGAAGGATCCTTGTGGTTTTGAAACTCCAGGGGTCTACCAAATTCCTTGTGAGTGTGGGCAGGTTTACGTGGGGGAAACGGGGAGAACTATCAATACAAGGATAAAAGAACCTAAGAGACACCTTAGGCTCTGCCAACCGGAAAAATCCGCGGTTGTAGAACACGCCATTGAATCCGATCACAGGGTAAAGTGGGATGACGTGAAAATTCTATGCCGCGAGACTGATTTCTGGAAAAGACTGGTTAAGGAATCCATCGAGATCCGGCTGGCAACTAACACCCTCAATCGTGACACAGGGTATTCACTGAGTAATGCATGGAAACCGGCACTTAAGAAAATAAGATTGGCTGCCTCCGAGCCAATCACGTTAGACCTCACAACCAACTGAAAAGTAAACTAGCTGGCAAACTTCATCCACTCACCATTAGCCCTGAGGATTGAACCCGACTGGTGTTCCGAAACGTCGGCAGAATGGAGGGAGACCACCCGGCTGGAAGCCCGAATAGCCTTTTTTGAACACCTGGTATTGTTTTCCCTCTTCTCCACTGCAGCAGGTTGACCTTTCCCTTTCGGCCTTGAACGACTCTTCCTGTCCTGGTTATAGGTTAAGAGTGCAGTCCGATCATTTTCCTCTCCGGTCAGTTGTAGACGCCTCCTTTCTTCGTCCAGCAAACGTCCCTTCACCTTCCGCGTTGTTAGCTGAGGCTCTTGGAGAACATTTTGAATAAACACTTCGTATTCATCAAGTAGAAGTCCCGCTAACAGAAAATTAGCTACGACTTCATCATCGAACTCAATACCGCCTCTCTGCACTTTCTTATTCAGTCTTTGAATGGATGCTGCATATTCTTGCATGCTGATGTCTTCGGTCTTGGTTACGTTGACCATCTCCTTCAGTGCGTACAAAGCATGAAACTTCGTAGACGTTTCGACGCGGCGATTTGCCAAGATGATGTCACAGAAAAAACAAACATTACAACAGATTCTTCACTAAAAAAACTAAAATAGGGAAGTAAACTAGTGTTTCAAATGCACCAAACACATGTTTTAAATTAGAGTTCAGAATAACATAATGTCGTAAAACCACAGTTTAAATCCTAATAGTGAATAGTTGATTCGAGATGACCGTCCGAAATATGGAAAAATTCAAAGGCCGCTAAAACGGGTGTCCATGTTGAATATTGGCCGTGACGTCACAAGGCAGTAGCAGAAGGCAGCTTCTACGCCCATTAGTTATATCACTATTATTGCATAGAAAAATTACTGAATTTGAGGGTATCCGTTTTTTGCTGTCATAAAATACCTTCAGAATATATATGTGGATGCTTCTCTTTTGAGTACATGACTTCATCATTGCGTAATATATTAATATTCATTTACGTGTCAACTTCAAGTTTGGAAAGAGTAGTTCGAATAGCACATTGAATCTTTAATAAATAGATGATGGTTTTTATTTTTCGCTGGGTATATTTTGGCACAATTCCGTTTATCATGCCAAAACCTTTTTTGTAAGAACTGAGTCAAACTAATACACCTATTTCAGACGTTTGCTGCAAGACTTATTCGCTGCGTATGTATTCACGCCGGCCGGAACGTTCGCCCTTCGCAACTAGAATCATGGGATGTTAGCCTTATTTCCGTGCTGGCTAGTTTTTGCAATGGATTGCTGTCCAGGATGGGTTCAAGAAAAGTTAATATTGGTTAATATTGGTGCTTAAGGCACGGGAATGAATATCTTCTCCAGGCTTTTGTTTCGACGTCGAGATGAAATTTGGAACAAAAAATCATTTATGATTCTTTTTTGAATTCATATTTTCCGTACTAGCCGACATTTTTAGGAAGCAAACTCCACCGATTCCCGGAAACTCTCGCCGCGCTAAAGAAGGCGACGGAATACCGCGTTACTCCACTGGTGACTACTGCCTTGTGACGTCACATCTCAATCAAGATGGAGGCACTGTGTTTCAGCGCAACATGAAATTTTCCGACTTTCAAAACGTTTTAAAGTGCATACCCGAGATGCAGGAAAAAAAGTGACTATACTAATGTTTCTTTTTTAGGCTAAACTTTCAAATTCAGCAATAAAAAAAAATTACTGCACTTCCCTATTATGACAACTCACGAAGGTATTAACTCGCATTTCTCCTATTAACGAATTTGAATGGGCCACGGAAGGGTGCATTTGAGAGAGATTTTGATTAAGAGATCATTTAAAATCCCTTTTTCTGATTGCTTTTGTTTTATTTGGGACGTTGGTCTTTTGCTCGCTGATATATATCTCCCAAACGAGGCAATTAGAAATGCCGTCACCGAATCAATGGTTTTTATCTGAGATCTCTCTCTCACGTGATATCGCGGAGATTCATCCATCGATTCAATATCTCCCTTCAATCATCTACAATGGAAGAGTGACAAAACGCTTGTTGTTGGGACGAAGGACGATCAAGCCAAGGAAAACTTTCCCATTTCAATTTCATGGCAAAAATCAATGGATGCCCGCTGGAAGTTATCCGATGAAAGAAGAAAATCCGATGGAAGTTCATTATTCTAACTGGATTTCAGAGATCGTTATTGACAGACCTTAGTTGTCTTTACTATCGACGTGAACGCGGAAAAACGAAAAGTGATTCATTTGGCCCTCAACAAAGAAGTAAAAAAATTAAAATTTTCAATTAGGGTTTCATATTTTTTTTAAATTTTCCAGTAACGAAATATTTTAATAGTACAATATTATTTTCTTTTAATTTTATTCCTGGGAAGTAGGTTACATTATAAAACATAAACGACTGACTTCATTCCAACTCAATTGGATCTGCCAATTCAGAAAAATTTCTTTCTCTCACTTGATCCTTCCGCGAAGTAGGGAAAGGGAGTGCTGAATCTGATTTTATACACGCTGCAGGGTTTCCTCGATAAATTGATGCAATGACTCTCAAGAAAATTATTTTATGTCATTCATTAACTTGTACCAATTTCATCTTGCGATGAAAACTCCCTCGTTTGTGATATTCCATGCTTCAGAAGCAGTATCCTTGTCGACTGAGGCATCTTCCTTTATTGCCTTAATTATTTGAAGCGATATCTTCCGGCAGCTCTTGAGAGAAGGCCACAAAATGCAGAGAGGGCTGGAATCCTCTTGATTTAGGAATTCCTTCGTCCCTTCTGTCTCTCATCACTTGGGCCTAACGCGAAGTAGGGCAAGGAAGTGCTGAATCTGATTTCTGATGCACTCTGCACCGTTCTCTCGATAAATTGGTGCAATTACTCTCACGGAAATTATTTTATATCATTCATTAAATTGCAGCAATTTATTTTCGAGATAAGAATGCTGAGCTAGAGGTATTTCCCGTGAGGTAGAAGTGGACTGAGGGACCCCGAGTGAGTGACTGCCGTTTGAATTAGCAAAACTATTCCACGCCTTCGCTCCCATTCAGCTTAGATTCACACTTGGTCGTAACGAAAGAGTGGGTCGTTTTCTAAATTGCGGCGGAATAATTGGGATTCCCTCGATATTCCAAGTCTTCCCTCGCTTTGTTTGTAGTCCACCGTTGTTATGCACAGCGCTCTAGAACACCTACCGTTTGACTGTTTATTCTGGGGGCCTTATGCGATAAGTCCTTGTTACTCCTACGCCCTGAATGCAAGGGATCGCAGTTGAAACGAAACGAAACATTTTCGTTTCGGTCGGGAGGGAAACGACAATACAAGGTCTAGGTTTAGTTTCGTTCCTACATGAAACTGAAATCATCCAGGAGTTTAGTTTCGATCCAAAACGAGACTTTACTCCCGCGAATGAAACGAAATTAATCGAAACTCCGCTGCTCTCAGTTAAGTTTCGATCCCAAAAGCTGAGCGATAAGAGAGAATAGTTTCGACCCATTACGTTCGACATCCGGGTAGTTAACATCGAGCTTAAAAATTGAAAGGCCAGTTTGCGCTCACCGTTCTCCTGTTAGCGGTAATAATATGAGTGCCCCATGCATCTAATGGCGGTAGGTCGATCATCTACTTTATTCTACCACACTTCCTACCCGGTGAGTGGGGCGAAACTAAACCGTTCGAAGGTGAAGCGCGTGGTCCCTCCCTCCGGTGCGAAACAACATTATCCGCCTTTCGTTTCCACCCAGAGTTCTAGTTTAGTTTCGACCCGAAAAAGTTTTCTCTCGGATTTTGTTTCGACCCCGAGTTTAGCTCCCCGCGTTTAAATCCATTTCCTTTCGTTTCTGCATTTAGCTCCCGGGAACGAAACTATTGACATTTTATTGGTTTTGACTCTCGTTTAGTTTCTGTGGCCATTCATGCCTAAATTTGAGAATAGCTTACGTGCATAATTGAAATGCATTTATGAGCCGGATTGAGAACTTGTGAAATAGGAACACAGCAGAATCAATGCTCCAGTAGATTCTTGTCTTGATAAACAATTTAAGAATCCATTAAATTTTTTTTCAATGGTTTCTATTATACTGTAGCTATACACTCAATTTGATACTTTTTAATTATGATTACTCTCGTGGACACAAAGTGTTGATTCAGTTGCACTACTGCATCAACTGCATTTGCGTTATTGTCACAAATATCATTCATTTTTAGGGATTATTTATAAATATGTGATGTTGTGAGAGGTACACCAAATACAAAAGTGGTTAAGTGTTAAAAATTAATTTTACAAAGCAAAAAATATGAAAAAAGCACTTTTACAAATAATAAATATTGATGTCAATATAAAAATATAAATAACTTATTGTAACAAAGCAGCAAGCAGACAAGAAAGCTAAACAACGACATCAAAGTTATTTCTAATCAATATTATTTTTTTGTTTTTAATTTTTAATTTATTCGCTAAAATGCTTTACTGGATATTTTTTCCATTATATAATTTTATTTTTAAATACTTTAACAGTTTTCCATTGTTCGCACCTTACATTTTTCCACGCAATAAGCCACAATGAAAATGGAAAACAAATTGCCTAATGTCAACACATGTAATTGCTATAAATGACCTTATCCTCAAGAGTTCATACGCACAGATATGTTAATTGGATAGGGGTAAGTAAGCATTTTCTCTCAGGGGGGTGTGACTCATTGAAGAGGGTGGAGAGGGTGGGACGGGGGAAAAGCACCTTATTGGTTGGTGGTGTGGGGCCGATTGCAGCGCCGCGTGGTGGCTGTGGCCGGTGGCGAACTGATCGCAGATAAGGGGCGGATAAAGGAGAAGAGGATTTTAATCGCTTGATTGATAGGTTGCCCAAGTGGAGTTGAATTCCTTTCATTGAATCCTTCGCTTCGCTTACACAATAGAGGGTTCGCCCGTGGAATGTTAATAATCCCATTTTGATTAATTCCCACCCACAATGCCTCTCGATATGAGATGGGACGCTACGAATCGATACGATCTCAATCCGCCTTCGATACACGCCCGAGAGAATTTCTTCTCTCCGATCCACCGCAAGCAGTGTGGCCAGCGAGAAATGAAAGCGTTTGGGACGGAATAAAAGCCTCAGACGTCCAGCTCTGAATCTACTGATCAGCTAATGCCACTTTCACTCAATAAAGTCTAAACAAAAGAATGCTGATAATTCACCAAGTGAAGCGTGGAAACTATGCATCAGGCCATCTTGATAACGATCTCTGTAATGCCGCTCCAAACAAATACCGCATGGGAAATCACGCCATATTGATTTTTGTACACATCTCATTTAATTCTGTAGATATTGTTATTTAGAAGGTGGATGACTAGGATTCCGATAAACCAGGATTTTTTCATCTCAAAATTCACTGTTATTTTAATGGACTTCCGCTTCTTCACCCACTTCATAATATTAACATGATTGTCGGCTTTGTTTGGAGCGCCTGGACGTACTCTTTCCTGGCTTCAATTGCTCCCGTACATAGGGTTGCATAGCGACCAGAATTCAATTGTTTTCAGTTTAGTGCTTTGAATCCTCTTTCGGGATATTGCCACTTCCAATTGCACTTAATGGAAGAGGTAATAGGCCGTACATCTTGCATTATTGCAACGTCGGCTGTAACGGAGAGTGTACTTCCGTATCTTGTCTACTTATTACACGTCATTTAATTTTGCGTTCAATATCAACGCGTTCTTTGGCACTTTTTCTTAACCAGCAAATCTTTCAATCTCTTACGGAAAATGCCCAAGTTCTTGCTTCTTCGTTCACCCAGTCCGCTCTAAATGTTGTCTCGCATTGACGGACTATACATCCGCCTCCACGTCAGTTACTGTCAAGCAGTGGCGAAACAATGCGGGGATAGATCCCCTTCAGATGAGGGGATAGATCCCCTTCCAAAGCCTCAGAGAAATGAAAAAAAATATTAAAAACTCTTGTTTAGTTTTGACATATAATATCTACATCTGCTTAAATTTAAATTTTTAGTGCTAAAATGTGGTAAAATGTATTCCCAGGCATGTCATAATTTAAAAATGTTAGCAGATTTTGCCTGGGGGGAGGGGTCACCATCCGTTCATCCCCCCAAGGCATATGCCTAGTCACGCCACTGCTGTCAAGAGTGATATTTCAATTCAGCATTAACATCCCTCTTGTCATTGTCAGTTTTTCACCTGAAAATGAAAAACATTCTGTACTAATCGAATTCCTCCTGCTATACCCATCTTGCTCTTATTTACCCACATTGCAACCCGTATGAATCAATTTCCTCTACCGCATCTAAAATTATAATTATCTTCCTTTTCTGGTATTAACGACTTGTGTTCTGACACCCTCCCCATTTATAAACAGTGGTCGTTTGCGATGAAACTCAGCGTCATTAATTGCAGTCGACATGTCTTCCTTTTTTAGTGTGTGTGTACTTTCGACTTGCTCTCTTTTCACCCTCCGCTGCTATTTGGTCTGCTTGCTTGCTCCTTCCATATTCTGCCGCTTGTTTCTCTGCGATTACAGTTTAACACCGACGAATGAGAATCCATGGCATTCCGCAGTCCAAAGGGGTGTTTAGAAAGGGGACACTGTAACTGTGCATTTTGATTGGTGATCGACTTGCGTGTCCTCTTCGTTAGACCTCGTTTGTGTGTTGGGGGGAATTATTTTATTTTTCGGAGGCTGGAGTGTGGCAGGGCGTGGGTGTACCGTCGCGGAGGAATTGGTGGGCTGATGAATGGTGCTGCCACCTATCAGTCGCCCCCATCGAAGGTGACCTCTTAAAGCGCTGCGCTCGCCCTGCCATCTTGCGCCCACGCGCCCAAACACCGCTCTAGACGACACCTACCACATGTTCAAGTGTGACCCCATAAACCCCCACGATGCTCAAATTCAATCCTCTTTCTCCCTCCCAAGCCTATAATATATAATATGGCATTATGGATGTAGCTTACAGGTTTGTATTCCCTCTGATCAATTTATTCGAATAGAGAGATAGGTGTTGATTTTGGTGAGTAGGTGCGACAAATTAGGGGTTGTTAGTTAGATATCCAGTAATATTTTTGTCTATGACGTTTGAAATTCCAGAAAGAGACTGATAGCACATTATAAGAGTTTTTTATCCGTTGAAAGCAATGTTAGCGACATAAACTGACTCACTTTCTCTTGCGAGGTGCACCAATCACTCGAATTATGAGAAATAAACGTGGGAAAAGACATATTAATATGACGTTTAGCTTTTTCCTTTCAATGTTGCCACTGCGGAATCCAACTCACGAGAGTGCCATTTTCTCTATTTCGCTGGAATCAATTCCTAAATGTCGCATCTCCCGCTGATTATGACGAGCTTGCCATTCGCATTTCTTTGTAATAAATTCCATCTCACCCTTAAGTAATGTCAGTTCCGTATAAGTATCGCCCAAATCACCAGTTTGCGAGACAGACGCCCACGAAAATACATGAACAACAAAGGATAATGATTTAGGTATTGATTTGTGTGGATTATAAATCTGATTAGTAGATAATGTAGAGTAGAAAAGCTAGGTTTTGAAAGACAGAAAGTAATTTCAAGAAGGGTGCATTTTAAATATTTTTGCAAGAGTCGTTTTATAACGGATTCTCTTTAGCGGTGCTTTACCTCATTCTCCCTGACGTGTTAATCGGGATGAAAATTACGAATTCACTGGATAAGGAGATTGCGATGGCGATTTATTATCTCGAGAGGCCTTGATGCCGCTTTTAAGAGACTCTTAATCCCCACTCATGTTCTCAGCTTATCTCCTCCTCGCTCTCTTCGAGCGTTTATTGTTTGTGTACAAATGTCTCGACATCGAGTTTTCCAGTCGTCGTGATAAAGTGTTCGACTCAAGTAGCGCGATTGTTTGCTTTCAATCAGCTCTTCTAAACTCCCAACTGCTTCATTTTCGATAAGCCTTCCACTCAGACATGGTGAATTTCTTCCCTTCCAGAATTTTTTTATATCCAACCTTTTTATAACCAACAGAATTCCGATCGAAGCATTTAACTCCAAAATTAACAATTTCCGTGGAAAGGCTAATTCTAATACGATGCTTTCATAGGGCGATTACACAAATATTTAGTCGTGTAGCTTCTATCTCCTCGCATGTGTTCCTATAAGTCCTGAGACCTTTTTAGAATTCATAGCTCTGTATAGGAATTATTTGATTTTTGTAAAAATGTTTGGTGTAAAATATTTACCGCTTCGTTTGTTTGCATATCCGATTGATTTACTCCAATCCACCAAACCCACGCACGCTCTCACCATTCGGTTCAATTCAATTCAATTCAATTATTTATGTCTCGGGAATGCCTTTCAGGCTATCTTCGGTATGAGTAACACTTACATACACTCTTTTCCTTTAAAAGCAATGCCTCTTCCTTCGCGAAAGTCATACATCGATTGATGATGAGATCAAATCATACGCTGTCGCATGGAAGTTATGGGTAAGAGTCCCGTTTGCGGCTCCGATTGTGCTAAGGAGTCATGTTGCATGGAAAATCCTTACAGTTGGATATATCAGTTGCATGTAGAGCTCACCTAGTCGCTCGATAACAACTATCAGCGTTGATTTTGAAACTTTCACCTGGACTCAGCTATTCAATAGCAAACGCGCTCTCCATTCCATACTATCGTAAATGTGAGTAAAAAAAGTTTTGCCTTCAATTTCATATCCTTCGGCTTAAGGAGAAAAGTAAGGTTACTTATTTATCTGGATAAAAATAATTTTAATGAGTGCATACTAATTTTTTTCTCGTAGTTTTATTGGGCTGTAGCCCCTTTTCCTCACAAATGTCCTGTTTTTGTTTCTTTCGAAGGATTCATTTGCGAAATGAAACTCAGAAATTAGGAAGCTAAGGAAGATATGGCGCATGATTTTCTCTGCGACTCTTTAGCTGTGTCAATCCGTATTTTAGCTTTTCCTTCATATGCTTCCTGTTTTCAACTTTTCAGACTTTTTTTAAAAGAAAAAAATCAGTGCATTAGTGCACTGAATGTTATCAAAAACATGTTGTTAAGCAACATTCAACCTTGAGGATGAGCCCCGAGTTGGAGCTTCAAACCTTGGCCATTATGGAAAAATTAACCCGGTGGGAAACCCGAGAAGAGTTTACCCACATAATTCTTAGGGAAAGCAAGGAATCAAATTTCAATCGATTCTATCGCCTATTATATTATGATAACTTGATAGTGGAGGCCCTTCCATTTGACTTGATACATTTGACTCTTTGAAAATACTAATGCGAAATATTAATTGTTGGATTTAGTCAGATTTTTCTCCTAATACTTATCATTGTTCGCGTTCAGCAGACTCAACAGTTGCGGAACCGGTGAGACAATTTCTGCTGAACGCCCTCTGGAAGGTCACCGGTGTTACTGATCAGACGCCATTTTTTCCACCGGAGAAAATCACCGATCACTGGTTGGAACATGTTGAGAATCAATATGGCTGCGCCCAGTACTAGCACATCTTCTGGTGCTATAGTTGCAAAAAGATATGCGTACGGAGGAATGACATATGATATTCAGGATACTGAAGCAAAACAAGTAAAACTGGCTTCAGGTTTGTCATCGACTAAGTAAGCTATCGTCCTGAAAACGAGGGACTATCCTTTCGTACAAGTTTTCATTCCGCGGCCTATTTCTTCTGAGGCGTACGGCTTAGGGATTTCTTCTAAAGAATCTCGTCTCGCGTTGAATTAAACCGAACAAATTGTTCACAGTATCATCGTCTCCTGCAATTAAAATCGCCAGCGCTTCTACAGGTATTGCATTACCGCCCATTTTGAATGCTTCTGCTATTTGGTCACGTGACTGATCACTGCTCAGCAACCGTTCAGCAGATCCCAACGACCGGTCGCTCACCGGTGAGGGATCTCCTGATCCCGGTGAGTATCTGCTGAACGCGACCATTGTGAGTTAAAGAATTATTTTGCCCCTATCGGAAGGGATGAGAAACAACAGCCTAATGCTTCGAGACGCTCCTTATCTCCACCTGCCGGCAGCAATCTCAAGTAGTATTGTACGATCGAATAAGAGAGATGTGTGTTTAAATTAATTCCATCTCCAATTCTGCCTCTTTAGAGAAAAATACAAAACGTGATTTATAATACATTCTCACTCCCCCTTGATATGATAGCGTGCTCCAATTTTCAGCGTCTTTCGAATCGACAAATGATGGAGATGATGAATATAATAATTAAAACAGACAATGGCAATCATCTTATTTTCCACGATTATTTTTCCTTCTTATCGCTTTTTACTTATTATTTTATTTCTGAAAATCAAAAAAATTACGATCTCCTCCTTCAGATTGAATATTATTAACCACTGTCACATCACGTTTTTAGAAATGAATAATCTCTCGTGGAAGTATTTGAAATATTGATATTTTACTCAAGTAATGGTTGTTTATTGTTTCCCAAAAATCAAACGCGACGCTATTCTCTTTTTCTTCTGCAGTTATTTCCATTTATGGGTCGCTGTTCCTAACTAGCCGTCTCCAGGTCACTCTAATATCGCGGACATCCTTCTCTCTCAAACAAATCCTTCTTTCTCCCTCAAATCATTCTCGACACAATCTTTTTCTTTGGTCTTCCTCTTCTTCTCTTCCCTGTAAATTTCGAATTCTGTTCTCCACATAAATTCCAAACATCCCCATTTCAAATATGATCTTTCGCCTTCCTTGGGATCTCAACAGCTCCTGCCATCTTCCTTATTGTCTTATTCCTTATCTTATCTCTTTTTTTTACCCCATCATCCAAATCAGTATTCTCATCACTGCCGAATCCATTTTTCTTTTCGTGGCCTTACATAGAAGGTCAGGTTTCACTCCCATATGCCTCTGATGGCCACACATCGATTTAATATACTTTTCCCTTGATCCTGCTCCCAATTCTGCGACCACTCAACACCCCCGGCAAGGTGACCCTCACTCCTTGGATTCTGTGGTCCATCCCAATCCCACCCCACCGTCCTCAGATAGATAGGAGACAAGGCATTTAACTTCACTTACTCTTTTCAACCTCTCTTAAGATATCTTCTCATCCCCGATGTCGCCTTTTCCTCCAAACCTCATACAGATGCACACATCCCCAGGATAAATCTGTTCTTCATCAAATTCACCGCAGGCCTGAAAAAATTGGAAATCATAGGTCATGATGCAACTAGGTAGGTATTATTTTTTTTCAGTTGCCACTGCCGAATTTTAATATGCACAGAAGTCATCTCATCAGCTGTAAGAGGTAAGTGTGGACGACAAGAGCGGTTTGTGGACTGATGTACCATAACGGCCTCTTCCGAACTAGGTGACTAGAGGCATTAAATAACTGGATCAAACTTATATCCTTATCCTTATGAACCACTTCTCGGGCTAATGGAAACCCGGTACACTTATTATTACGCATTGTGCGAAGAAGACGGACAGCAGGGGACAGGCCAGCGGGGGTTCTCCGTCCACCCCCTCCCAACCCACCCCTTCTGCTTACGTGACGTCGCTCTCCTCCGCCCACCCACTTGTCGAGGGAGTAAATGAGAAGGGGAGGGGGCTTGGCCCCTATGTCATGTTATGTAGTCGTCTCCCGCCCACTCAAGTGCACCTACACTTCCACTTGGGAGAAGAGATCTCCCGCATGAAGTACACTTTTTGGAACCCTGCTGTAACCACCCATCATACTTTCGTGCGAATTCTCCGTGCTGCTTGGGAACCTCCGAATATTCTAGGCCAGCAGTTCCGAACTTTTTTCCTCCCGTATGTGAATAAAACTAGTGTTATACCCCGAAAAATGTAAAGTGCACATTTAATTACATAACTACAGATTTTATTACGTAATGGGGTGGTCTCCTGTTATTATTATTGCATAAATCGAAAGATTATTACTCTTGGAGAGCTTATTTCACGGTTTTAGATTTTTAAATATCGATATCTACTTTTCGCAATAGGGTGGTTTCCTAAAATTTTTTTATTGTCTAAATCGAAAGATTATTACTCCTGGAGTGCGTATTTCACGCTATTAGATTTTTAAATGGCGATATCTATTTTTCGCGATTAAATGAAAAGTGAAAATTTTCAAGCGCGCGAAAACGCGACGGGTAAGTATGAATGCCGGGAAAACTCCCGTGTGACGTCGTTCTGGTTCCCGCTGCCGCAAGTGAGGTGACCTTGTGGCGAGGCTCTGAGAGCTGATACGACGCAGGATGCTAGCAGGTAGCAGAGTACCATGCTAGCTGGTAGCGATTGGCTTAAATAAGGATTATTAATACCCTATCAAACGAGGAAAAATTTCCGATCTTAGCCAGTTTTAATAGGTGATTATTAAGACATGTTTCCCTGAGCTCTGTGCCTCATGCATGCGTTGGTAACCTCAGACGTTGTAAAACTCCTATCTACTCGTATAGAAACTAGGTCCCTGAGACGTCACGTGGAATGGCAATGCATGGGCGCTAATCTGGCCTTCTTCAAATGAGGTTAAAATTGACCATTGACATTCGTCTGAACTGGGATTTCTAAAACCAAATAATTTTTATATTATGAATACACTAACGAATAATGAATAATGAATACACTAACGGTGGGTAACGAATCGCAATCAATGCCTCATCTACTCATGCTAAATGCTTTTCTAAAGAATGATAAATTTTAGTTACAAATAATTGTATAGGTAGAGGGAACGTAGCGTCCACCATTACCGATTATTTTCGGCGTACCCCCGGCTGGTTCGGTACGTGTACCGCCGCGCTGGTTGGGAACCGCTGATCTAGGCGATGTCGGAGCGAGAGAATAGTAAAATAGGGCGATGCGCGATGGCCCAGCGAGAGTGTGGGCGACGCGTAATAGTACAAACACATTCTGTTTCGTATTCGGAGCACGTGGTCTTACACACCATTCTCCGCCCCCTACGCCTCCCCTCCACTACTCTGCTGCCACCTATCGGGAAGGGAGAGAAGCATTGCTCTGAAAGGGGAAGGCGATTCCTCAGTTGGCGGTTGGACTGGATCAAGGGAGGTGAAACTCGCAATGGAGTGAGTGCCTGCTTCTTCAGCGATGCTCACCGCACGTGTGTCAACCGTCGCGCACTGAAGTCGCGTCTTTCCAGCTTTGTGTCAACTGCCTTTAATAGTGTGTCGATGGTGGCAAAGTGTTCATCGAATAGCATCATCAGCGTAGGAGTCTTATTTCGTGACAAAATGTCTGTTTCTATCAGCGGTCATTCTGCTTCACGTCACGTTTTTTTCACCTTCCTGCGTGATTATTTCATTGCGTCAAAGTGAATATTTCGACAGGTTCTTCAATTGGTGACGCGTGTCAATCGGCAGATGTTTCTCTGGTTGTGTTTTCCAATGTAAGAGAGGCATTGAAGTAGCATTAAGAAATTTAAAATATTCTTGATTTCATGTTGTGGTGTAGTACTGTCAAGCGTGTCCAAATACATAATTGAAAGCGATGAGTCCGTAACGTTCTTCAGGTGGTGATGCCCGTCAATTGCCAGACGTTTCTACAGAGGTGTTTTCCTGCGCGAGAGAAGTCGTATAAATCTACTTTGGAGTTGCCTTGATAACTTGCGGTGTAGTTTTACCTGCTTGCTCATACATTTTATTGACAGCGATGAATTCTTTAAGTGCTGCCACTAGTGTTGGCTGTTATTTGGCGGATTTCTCCTGTGGTGACGTCCTTCGATAAGAAGTGAGGCCATTATGCGGTGTTGAGTGTCGGTGTATTTGGTGCTACCCAATGTGATTGGGCGACTCACTGTCTTCTCTTCCTGCAATGACAGTCAGACATCGCTTGATAACCGCCATTGTAGAATGTGACTCCACATGTTTTCAATTGCTTGGATTACTCTTCTTAATGTGTTATCGTCATGGGCCGTGTTGAATTGTGGGAGTGCCGAAATGGGAGAGGGAATGTAATGTCTGTTCTTCAACAATCGCGAATGAATGAATCCAAGGATACGTGCGTGATGCTGCTGTTGATGCCTAAAGGATAATTGTGATCGCTCGATCGAAAGGATAAGGCCAATCGGGAGGTTCGCCGGTTGGTCAGAGTGGGGTGGGGTGCTGCTTTGTGATTGGCTGACGCGGTCCGGATGTCTCGACGCAAGCAGAGCAACCCCAAGCCGATTCTCAAACGTGAGTGCATTCATTCTCGCTCATTCAAGGACTTCCAACGTTCTATTTCTTCAGCATCAGTACCTGCCTCATTGCATCCTATTCATCGAGAAAACGTTCCTACACTCCTTGTTTATGCGTACGAGTACAAAGCCGTATAAATGATCGTTGTAGGGCGTTTGTTCTCTTAGTATTAGAGATTTTTTACTTTGGATTTTATGTGGCCGTTGGCATGAGATATACGTCATTCTTGTAAGTACGAGGGCCTTTTGAATTAGGATTACATTGGGACAAGAAGCAGCATAATCCTCATTAAAATTTATACGGGAGTAATGTCATCTGGATAGCCTAGTCCATAGTTCAAGTCTCATTCCCGGATAAAAATTATTCCGGTGAAAAATTAATTTTAATCGATCAAAAACTTAGTCTCTGCGTTGATGAGCGTCATACCCGATGAATTCATGAAGAACGTTTCCTTTTATCTTTCCATTTTAATATTTTACTTTTCTCTAAATCAAAATTATGTCGATATACGTGACTGCTAAAGTAAATGAATTGAGCGATTGAAAAATCTTATGTCATATTGGCGTTTCCCTTATGAATGATTTTAACAGGTGGTACGTACTACAGTTATCCTTAGCTCGCAAAGTATTTAGTGTGGAACAGTTCATACGTAAGATTAGAGGTCTATTGGAAGTACTAATGCCTATTAGCTTGTTTTCAAGTTGCTCCTTTCATTGTGGCCATAATGCGAATCCTTTTGTATTAGCGAGCTTTTCACTCATAGGTATCTCATTGCTTTGCTTTCGTGTCTCGTGTGTTATGTTCGCCGAGGGTGGCAGTGGATGTTAGCCGCGAACCGTGCCCTCCCTCGCCGGCCTCCGCCTTCCCCGATCGACGCGACTCTTCCCTTCTACTAACAGAGAGGATTGGAAAACATAATGCCTACTCTCGTCAAATTGCGAAATCTATTCGTTAAATAGCTATTAAATTCTTTGGTTCTTGTTAATTTTGTTCATATGTTTCTGATGTTTTGCTCAGGTGATTCGAGTTAACTGTCAGGCGTTTTAAAAACGAACGCTCTCACCAACATATCCAGGATATGGAGAGACTAGACCCTACTCAACATTCACCTGCATATGTATAGCAATTTTTCTCTTAAAAAATAATGTGCCAATTTCTTCATAATTAAGATAGAGACTACAATTGTTCCAAATGGGGATTGCACCATATCCTATCTCCCGCGGTCAGTTTCCCTAGTCAGTAATAATTTACACAAATAGTTTTACAGGGGCATAAGGTAGATTTTGAGATGCTGTTTACCATCCCATCCTTTTCCGCTTTCCTCGTCAAGAATTAGAGACTCATTCCCTTGCGTAACCCTTCCAAGCAGGGGCACAGCTAGGAATTTAGGCTGGGTTTGTGGGGGTATGGAATACCCACCAGAATAAGCGGTAGGTGCGAGATTAATAAATTGCGGAATTTTAAGATAAATGGTTCAAAACGGTGAGTTTTACGGCTTTCTGAGGGATATTTTATCAACCCTTATACTATTCTACTATTAATATCAATCCAATTCAGCAACATGGATTAAACTTAAGAATTTCTCTGAGCTCTGGGGGGGGGGGGGGGGGGTTATCCCCCAAAACCCCCCCTCGATGTGCCACTGTTTCTAAGTATTGTTTCCATCTCTTGTCGTTGTCTTCGTTTTGAGTCTCAACGTTTATTCTTTATCCCTCCGTGGTATCGAATTTTGCACTCCGCTCCTTCAAATGTTGCCCGATAATTTTATTGGCGGCTACCACTTTCCCATATTCAAGATTGTTTTTTTCCTTCACCGCATACCTTTTTTCATCCACGTTCATCATTTGACGATAAGCCTCGTTTCTTATCCTCTTGCTGCTAGTCTACCTTTCCGCTTCCCAAATTATTATTAAGTTAAGTCATTTATTTGTGAGTCTTAGTGCTCATCCGTGATCTATATATTTTTTGGATAGACTTTCTTCTCCCTTAAAGGTTTTACTGCCTCCACTTCTAACGCTTTTCCCAGCTCTTTACTATCCCGTCCGAGCGTACGAACGGGTGACCATCGCATTAAATTTAGAGATGTGCTCGTGCTGAGGATGGGCATTTTATTCATTCTCGATGGAAAATTTTCAATGGTAGTAAGATGATTGTTTAGTGGGTGGCGCGTGGTAGGTATGCAATGCATGGCAGTGATAATGCGTGTGAAGTCTGATATGCGAGGAAAAGGGGTTTTAGATAATCATTAATTATTTTCAAACATTTTGTGCTTAGCTGGTGAGTAAAATTAGATCTAGCACCTTAAAAATCACCACCTCTTCAAATTTTCCCGCAATCTCGACGCCCTCCCAATAATCGGTCACTGACAGCAGCACATATGTAAAGGGAAATCATGCAATGGTGTATGCATCCGGTAGTAAGTCCACGCGGTCTTATTTGTCTTCGTTTCCTTTGTTAGTGTCAATTCTCCGAAGAACCAACTCTCATCGGTGACTCAGTCGACGCGGGAAAGAAGATTCCAACTCCGTGCATGAAACGTGGACGTGCTCAAGATGAAGTAGCAGGCAGGAATGTTTTCGAACGAGTGATATAGGGGGCGCGTGGGGAACTATAGGAAAGGGACGTCCTGCTCTTCAGAGCGCTCGTAATACGAAAATAATGCTAAATGGTATCGTAGGACTAATATATTCCGCAAATATGCCATTAGCGGATGTGTAATTATGAACTGTGGAGCAAATATAACATGGATAAAGGTCTTGACGACGAATTCGTCGGGTACGTGAATCGGAAAATAACAAAAACGTATATTTGTGGCAATTTCGTAAATACAAACGAGTATAATACCATGAATCTTCGCTTGACTGTTGTATAAAACTCACTTCTTGAGCAACAGAGCATGTAAATGAGATTTTGATGGTTCGCTCCGATTTGTATTAAACATCTGTGGACGCAATGCATCTGTCTGGTAGTCAGGAAAATGTGCTATAACTCCCTTCCTCAGCGATAATGAAATAGTTATTAACATAAAGTTCGCTTGCTATCAGTCAGAAAAAATGAAAGAGCATTGCGATGATGTATGTATAGTACTTTCAAAAGTCGGTCCACATACCTGGCGCAGCCGTCTCCGTTATTTTCCGAAGTCGACCTTCGCGTATTTCTTACGCGTTTCTTGTCAACTGGGGATAGATTTGACTTGATCGTGTTGTGCAAATGGTGCAACTTGACTACTTTACACACCGCATAGAGTCCCAAGCACGATTTCAAAGGTAAGAAGGCCCCGTGAACCCTCCCCATCCACAGCCAAACAATGTCGAAGAAAGCGGAGAAGAATTTAAGGATTTTCCGGCGAGTAACCCATCGCGCGAGGAAGAGAGAGGAACATCTAAGTCGTTTACTAAACTTAAAATATTATACATATCAATTTCGAAGCATTTCGAGCACAATAATCCAGTAATTTTTCCTACACATTTTCCTGTGAAAATAAACGTAAGTAAATACTACAATGTTAATATTGCCGTTTGCGTCACGGTTACTATCCGTGATCAAGTTCGCCTATGTCGGTGGTGAAGGAATTTCAGTCATTTACAATGTTTGCAAGTGAAATAGAGGTTACTCCCCAATTGAAAGAAAATTAATTTCCCAAGACCGTACTCTTTTGATGGGCGGATGGGAGAGGTAATAATGTTAACACGGGGAGTGATGGACCAAATAAGACACTAACGGAAATACAAACTAGAAACTAACACACGCACAAGCACTCACTTACTCAGGTTTGTGAAAAACACGCTACCGACAGTGACCCACCCACAACAATAGAAAAGGACAAATAATAAAATAAACAAAACAAACCTGAGTGAGTGAGTGCGTGTGTCCTACGCGGCCAGTTGTTCCTTGGAGCAAACCCGCGAGGTACGTGAGTGAGAGCGTGTTTTATTTGTTTATTATTTGTCCTTTTCTATTGTTGTGGGTGGGTCACTGTCGGTAGCGTGTTTTTCACAAACCTGAGTAAGTGAGTGCTTGTGCGTGTGTTAGTTTCAAGTTTGTATTTCCGTTAGTGTGTTATTTTGTCCATCACTCCCCGTGTTAACATTATTACCTCTCCCATCCGCCCATCAAAGAGTACGGTCTTGGGAAATTAATTTTCTTTCAACTGTTTAACGGCCGTAGTTCGTTCAATCCCTTATGTTACTCCCCAAGTTTCAGTTTTTTCGGAATACAAATATTGCCTGCATTTTGAATACCTAAACTTATTCCTATACTTAAAATAGAATATGAGAAGAAGTATTTCAATTTTTTATCTGGCAAAATCTGCCGGTTAGGCAATTGTTTTATGAGAGAAGATAATTTTTGCAGTATATTTTTCAGCTGAGCTATAGGATTGTATAATTCCTTTCAATACAAATAGCATTTTTCGCTGAAAGAAGTTGCGAAATATTTATGGGTGTTGGGTAAAATGGCTGGCTTTTAGTCTTTTTTTTAAGTCGTCGTAGGAAGTATTTTCCTTTATTCCTGGGGAATTCTCGTACATTAGTGTTCTTTCGCGATTTTCTTAAGAAAAATAGTGCGATGAGCGTGAAATTATGATGGAGTGTCAACCATTTATGGTGGTCATGGAAAACATAATTAACCAGCCCTTCTGAAATGAAAAGGGGAGTATACTTGATTACTAATAAAGGTATCCTGAAAATGTTGTATTACATGGAAGATTTGAGGAATCAAGCAGCCTGCGCCAATCACAACTTGAACTTACCACTTTAATTAACAGTAGGCCCATTCGCATCAGGCCCTTAAAATCTATCCGTATCCTAACTTTTATCATCCTTCCCCAACCCCCTTGCCTCAAATCTCTCTACCATGGATATCACTTCTTCATTTCTTTTCCTCCCCGTCCATCTCACCTTTTCCATTATTTTTTACACTCACGTCTCGGATACCTTCATTATTTTCTTGTTCCTCTTTTGTCGGCGTCTATATTTCCGCACCGTAAAGCGCTACATCCCAAGCAGCATATCTACATTTACATACTACCCCGCGAGCCGCCTAAAAGGCGTGTGGCAGAGGGTATTAGCCACCAGCAGGTTAGGGGACACCAGCCATTGTCACACAAAAGGAAATGCCCTAACGAAATTATGACTTGCATTTATAAAAGTCCTTAATGGTTCGGCGGAAAAACGAATTCCCATATCTATCCGTTCGGCAAAACATCTCTCTTAATTTATCGCTTTTGTCGGACCTGGAAATATAGTGCGGCTCTAGTATTATGTTCTCCGTGTCGCTCTTAAAGTTATCTATTCTTGATCGCTCGAGTAATCTAACAATAACCCTATCGCGCAACCTCCGATTCTCCAGCGGCTCCTTGCCTAATTCGCTTAACATCTGGGTAATGCCGTTTGTTTGATTTTTCGTGTGATAAGACACGTATAAAATTGCAAGATAACATTTATTCCAAGAAAATGCTTAGGAAAAATGAAGGCACCGAAGAGATTGTCTAAAATACTTAAAAATAGATTAATATGCATTGATGGTGTTTGATAATCATGTGTTAAAGACATAATCCATAAGTTAATCTTGTGGGCAACTTTTGGAGCCCTCCTTTAGACGTAAATTCCGATTTTCGTTTCTTCTTTACATGTGCATTGCGACGCTGATACGTCTTGGTACTTTCGAGTACAAGCCAGACTACTCCGACTATCCGTCTCAGAATACTATCAGGGTAAGAGTCACGTGACTAAGAGCTTGTACTTCGCTTTGTGTTCTGTCACCGGGAGTCGGGGAAGCCACGATGAAATTAGGAATAGTGAAGAATGCCTAGGTAAAAATTTTGCGGACGGTGAGAATAAGTTCGACTGGCCCTTTCAAGGCACAGAAGGCATAGCCAACACCCGAAGTCTGATTGTGAGCGCAGAGGAAAAGGTAGTTGTTCAATATAGCCGTCGGGGCCGACTTTTGAAAGTGACTGACTGTGCGTTGGTGACGGTCTTTGAGATACTGGTCTTCGAACTCGGAATTTAGCAACTTGGGTAGTGGGTCGTGCATTAGATAGATGGTCCCTCCTTTGAATCCCGGATGAAGCACTTGGGCAACACCAACAGAAAATTCCTCCTGGTATAGGTGTCCCAATGAAAAGCATCCACCCTCCCCTGAACATCGACATGTCTTTTGACTTAGTATAGGGTTAGTACTACCCTAACCTATCCGAACCAATTATCCCGGGGTGGGTGATGATGAAAACGACTACTTGATACGCTACGAATCTACCCAGGAAATATATCCTACCCAAATCCATGCAGTTACCCAACAAGTGTCTGGGTAACATCTTTCCTCAAATAAATATAGTTCCATTGATTTTTCAATGCCCTAATGCCTAGGAAATAACATTGTATACGGTATTTTGTCTTTTTCTTACCTTGAATTTTTTTAGCATAGAAACCCCTAGTGTAGAATGGACATTTGCGTTTGGTGCCTCATTATCTGGCAAGAAGGTGAAAATAGTTAAAATTGGTTGACGCGCTACCCAACATACAACCCTTTTCCGATGTCTCTGCGGAATTTAATCAAAATCTCTAAATTTCAATGAATTAGGGATCAAGAATATACTAGATTAACGGGGAAGTAAATGTATTTATGCCATTGCTTTCGTGTGCTCCGACACCTACTGAATTTTATTCGCCTTATTTGCAGTTGCAGCCTTGCCTTTTTTTATTCGTCGGTAGATGGCAGTGATTAGCAGTCGCGTGCGTGTCCTGCGGAATGCGATATCAGCGCCGCATTGTAATAAAGTATGCAGATGTATGCAGCAGCAAAAGGTCTAAAGAGGGCGAATTCCCTTCAAGATGCATTTCAATAGTAATGTGAGATTACTTCGCGCGATAATGCGTTCAAGCAAAGGAGATTATATTTGGAAGGGGAATTACATCGAGAATCGAAACTAGTGCCTTAAAAAGTTCTGATCATCCTCTTCTTATTTTAGTTATCCACCGCATTGATTGGTTCAGTTTAGGATTCTAACCAATTGCATTTTCAAAATGTCTGTGCTTTGTAGACATAGAGGACATGGCTTCTGAATATCGTTTCAATGAAAATTGGAATTATGTTAATCACATTAAAATAGAAATGATAAAAACCCAATATCGGTATCTCGCTACTCTCAGCTTTTAGTTGATAGCTAGTAAACGAAGTTAAATTCGAGCGTTTAATGAAGATAGCGCTACGATTGAGCTAAGAAGTGATGTAATGCATTCAATCTTTTTATACTCTAAAACGGAAATTATTTCTAATTATGATGCGGCGGCAGTTAATCGCGAAAGGAAATCTAATTTGGCGTGAACAGCACGCGGAGGATTGATCGGAAAGTTTGAGTGGAATGATGAAGAACTTGCATTGCCCTGCTTTATCATGCGCTTTCTGGGCTTACCTTTTCGGATTGTTCCTGCCCAATTAGCGGTTTCCTTGGTAATTTTGTTGTTTGCGCGGGACGGAAAATATTTTGAATTATTGTTATCTTCTTCATACTTTTGAATGGGGTGTTTGCATTAAAATTTTTTGCGCTTAAATATTTCTTCATCGTATAGAGGAAAGGAAGTAGATAAAGAAAAAATAGGTTTTAATGCAGTAAAATGGAGAAATATATTATTAAATGAATAATAAAATCGCTAAAATGCCAAGGAAATCAGCGGGAGAATATACGGCTGGTGACGTCACTTGCCCGTAGTTACCAGTATGTGGCCTCATTGCGACTGGGAAAAGTGTCGAAAACATGGCATTAGAGGTAAATTTTGATAAAGGAAATACAAATAATCTACCAAAAGTAGATGTACTTATGGTGGCGGAGTATTTGAAGGGAAATGACGACTTCAGCATTCCGGAAGTTAGAGGAACGAAGGCACTTCGGTAAGTTACCTGATGACTTCATCTCCATAGTACAATGAAAGGTATGGGAAGCTGCCTTTTTATAGTACCCTATCAGGCCAATAGATCAGTTCCTTCAATGTGTGTGCCAGGATTGGCACAGTTCTGTTAAAAATTTACATGCATGGCCACATGATATGCAAAATTGATCCACGAGCCTTTCAAAAGAATCATTTACCTTGATTTTCATGAGAGTAAATACAATGTCTCTCTGGCCAAGTTTAGTGCATTTCATTATCAAAAGCATTGAATGAGGAAACCACTCATCTGGCTCGCCAATATACATTTTGGATTTCCTATTTACACAAGAGAGAATTGCATCAGGGTCCTGAAATTCATGAGCAGATTCATCACTGTCAGATGAGCATGGCTCATATTCACTCCCACTGCCATTTTCCACACCTTCAGTTGTTGTGACAGACACCGATTCCTCTTCATCCACAGCCCCACCTATTCTCTTTAGTAGAGATGTCGACACATCTCTCTGTAACTTGATGGGTGATGTGGCAATGTTAAGTACTTCCTTTTTTGTCATATTGCAATTAATACCCTTACTCCTGTGAGAAACAGAAGTTTGGACACTAGCATCACTAAATGTCTTAGTAAGAGTCAATGGCTTATAGTTTGATGCAGCATATCCACCCTCATGAGCTTCAGAGCAGTCTAGTTCTAAGCCCACTGACTCCTCATCCAAATCATGACGTCATTATATGGGGAGGGATATGTTTATCAACCCAAAAGAAATGCATATATTTTATGAGTTGTATAATTCAGGCAATAATTTGCAAGTAACTGACATACATTTAACGAGACCCTTATCTCCATAGTACCAAGTTGATTTTTTTTAATTTGAGTACCTGAGCAGCACCAAACTCTTCACTTCAAATTTTCAATAATCACTTGAGCTTATATGAAAATATTTAAACTCCTAGTGGGCATATAAGTATAGAATTAAATATATGATTAACAACATTTCATTTCACTTTCAAGCTTATTATTTTGCTCATTTTATTTCAGATATGATGGGGTTAGAATCCAAGTATAGCCAATAGTTAGAAGCCAAGAGTATGGATGCCACATTTTAATATGAAATATTTTTCAGAAATATTAACTGCTCTGTTGTTATTAGGCTTCAATGTTGCACAGGGCTGCATATGTATATCCAGGATTTTTTTCAGGGGGAGGGGGATGCACAAAGATACCTCGTCATACAAAACGAACGAAATGATAATGGGACCGTATTTAAAATCTAGCACGTTTGTAAGGTCTGGGGGGGCACGTGCCATCGTGCCCCCCCACCCGGATCCGCCTATGATGTGGCAGCATATCATACATTAGTCAGTCTATACCTGCAGAACACATTTATGTCTCTGTAACTGTTTCTATTTAGTGATTATCATTTATTTTATTCATTAATTAAAATATTAATTTATTTAAAGGGCAAATATAAGCAATGCAGTCTAAACTTAAAGTAGGTACCTATAAAGAGTTCCCATAATAAGACTGTAATATTCATCAATTCACATTGAGGCTACAAATATCTTTAGATCCAGCCTAGGGAGGGCTGCATATGTATAACTTACACTCAGTGCGTCTTCTATTAATCTCTGCTGAGTCCTCTTCATGGGTAATTTTCGGGTGGTTGACGCAAATGCTCTCTGCCGATCTTCCTGGCAGCCAAATACGTGGGGAAAAGCACATTTTTTCAGTAGCTTAAGGCCGTTTTACACGGGGCACGGAATTGCGCATGTTAGAGCTGCATTAATTTCTAAAATGGCGCGTAATTGCGCGAATTCATGAACGAAATTAGAACAGGGGCTGTTTTGCCGTCTCGCATCCACGCATTCTCGCATGTGTTCTAGCAATTCACCGCTTTACACGACGCAATTTTGATTGCGCCTTCGCACATACGTCAGATTGCGCAATTCCGTGTACCGTGTAAAACGGCCTTTATGCCCTCCTACCCTTTTGCACCTCATGAAATTTTCCATGTCGTCCTCCATCTATGAACAAAAGCATTGGGTATATATTTTTAACTGTACAAGTACATACCAAAATCATAGCTCAAACTGTTTACTCCTGATCTACCATATGCTTCTTCCTAGGTTTTCTTCGTCAACAATTTACATCCTTTGAATTGCAGTTTTTTGGAAGCATCTACTTTTCTATTTCATTACGTTGGCTATTTTGTACGATTAATGGATTCATTCAGCAGATGTTACAGGCTCTTCATAATGAATAATTTACGTGTCATATACATACATTAGCATCTATTCAATAAGCGTCAGTCCTAAATATTAAAATACCTTAAAATGGTCCTCGCAATAAGTGGTTGATTTCCGAGAGACATTGAAGTCCCTTCTTGTAGCTCTAAACCATTTCTTCTTCCGTTTCTCTTCCTTTTGAACAGCTATAAGTACTTTGTTAGGGTTCCTGCTGTTCGTATTTGTACACTCTGGTACAAAACACCATTTATATGCCGACATTGCGCACAGTTTATCTCTGACTTTCGTTCAAGAGAGCGCAAAACCATTATCTACAGCATACCCGTACGGCAAGTACTCGAAGTTACGGGCACGTGACGTCACTGGCGGCCATGTTTATTTTTCTTGTTTTCGCGGACGTTCAAACCAGGTAATTTTTTACGCAGCCAGAAATGGCCAAAATTACCCTAAATTTAAGATTAAATAGCATTTTCGTATCTAGGATGAAGTGAAGATTCCGCATGTATCGCTAAAAAAATCCATGCAAACACCCCATTCTTTGGAACTATTATGTGCTTTTTCAGTCGCTAATAAGCCTATTAATAGCGAAACATTTATTTATTTCAGGAAAGTTCTATTGAATCTATCTTGATTTGAAATTGAAAAATAATTTATCTTATAAATAGCTGAGAAGGTGAATTTTATAAAGGACTTCAGAGCAGGTCTTCTCACTAAAATTCTCGTATCATGCATTACCTTATCTGATTCAGCGGGACACTTTAAATTCTAGAATTATTCACTTGCGATATTTTGGCCTTATTCTTTTAGATCTATCTCTGGAAATTTACGGCTGTACGTGGTTGTTATCCTCACGCGAGCTGATAGTTACCGAAATAATGCCGTCTCTATCGTGTGAGACTAAATTCATTTTTGAATAACATTAAGTTATAATTGGCTATCAATTCCTCACAAAAAGAAATCTATTCTGAAATGTCTGTCATCTCACCCTTCTTTATGTTTATGTACATTTTGTGTGTATTCTTATTTATAATATGAACGACTGAAAAGGTAATACTGATCTTGTTGATGATGAATTGAGATGTGGAGGATGTACAATGGTGGTCAGAGAAATGAGTTTGTTTTTCAGTGTAGTGTGTTGAAGCCCTTCTGACCATAAATCGTAATACAGTGGAGTAAAACTCGAGAGATTTGAGGGGAAGGCAGAATTTGGCGCTCCCTAGCTCACCCTAACACTCAACTTAGAGTACAGTTAATTTTTGGGCGTAATCGCTCATGATGTGAGTGTGGTGTGTTGTTTGAGTTGGTGAGAAACTTAAAATGAAATATGGTTTGAGTTGATTCAGCACATTTCTGACTTTGATATATGCTAAGAGATTATTTTATTATTAAATTAATCTTTTTTATTTCTATTTGTTATTTTAATTTCCCATTTTTTATTATCATTTTACTTTTTTCGTGTGAAAATTTTTTAACCATTGATTTTTTAAATTTTCTCTATTTCATTTTTCATTGTCATAATTTAGCAATTGAAGTTATTCAAACTTTAGGGAGTTCAAAGGCATAGAAAATATTCATAGAGGAGTAAGTTGGTGGGACATCATTCATGCTGCTGTAATAGTTGCATCATAGAGTTATATGTCTGTAAGTAGGGTCACATCAGCTGCCCCGAGCGTGGTCTTTAAGTTATAGAGTAAGTGCCTGAAGAAATTTTTAATTGTGTGGAGTGCTGGGGCATCAACGACATCGGAAATGCGGAATAACTAAGAAATGAGAAGCGAAATACGCAGGGTTTTATTTTGTTGAGGGAAAATTAATTTGTGGATTTCGTATTGCTTTACGATGGAATAATATTAGGCAGCCGTGTTGGCTAGTTAAGTTCTTATGGCTTTTTTTCATCTACAGGCTAGCTCATCAACATCGTAACAAGTTACAAGGAGATAATTAAGAGGTTATTTTTAACACTACGTGGTGATTCTATTCGAACTTTATCCTTTACAGAGCGTGAAACTTGTGAGGGTATCATGAGAATAAAACTTTCACATATTGTGTACCTAATATTGGATCTCAATATTGTGAAGCCAATTTTATCATAGGTATCATCGCCACTATCTATGAATATCGTATTGACTTGATGTATTGGTTTTCATTTTGTAGAAATTTCCTGATTTTTAATTCTTTTATATGACTGTGTAGCATGTCATAAGTCCTATTTTCGTTTTGCTGATATTTTCTCAAGTTATTAAGAGACGGTAATTGTGAGATCATTTCGCGATAATCTTAAGAATTGCTATGCCTTTATTATGAATTAAGCTAGAGTGTTATGCTGGCCATTACCCCTACACATTAAGAGGTATTTGCTATACTGTTGGGATGATAGAAAGCTTCAAGATGCACAAGAATTGGAGAGTAAGTATTACACTTAAGAAAGATGAAAAAGTTTTTCGTGAATATTTTATTAGTTAAGAGTGAAATCAATGCACCCGGTATCATATCTGAATTTGAGATGTACCCTGTATGGTACAACAGTACCATCAGTACAATAGTATTTCTACTACATATGTGAGTACAATATGCCCTGTAGCTTGGAATTAGCACGAGAAAAAACAATGAAACTGAAGCGCTAATTGCAAGAGGGATAGATCACAGGATGAATCAATATGCTATTGAAAATATCATTTGGGTGTCACCATTAAATATAGTTGATGCTTGTATTGAGATTATTTTTTATGCTTAGCTTACAGAAATTGATTCTCAATTATGAATAATTATTACGTCATAATATTGGAATGCATATTTGTAGTATTCTTATGCTCATGTACAGTGCAAAATTACGATAAGGCTGAAAGCAATGAGCCATAGGTTCAAACAAATCGCCTTGATGCGGCAAAGGAGGAGAAGAAAATTAAAGATAGGAGGAGAAATACTTAAAAATAGAGGGCGATTGATGAATTAAAGGGACAAATAAGTGCCCTTTAAAATGCCTGATGAAGCTATTATGGGACTTTATAGACTATCAAGGCAATATACCGTGCATTTAATAATTGAGGAGAGGTATCGTCTACTTGCTGCCACTAGGAAATCATGTGTGTCCCCTGAGTTAAAGATAGAATGACTCCCAAAATTGACCTAACTTCTTTCTTGATTTTTGTTGCACCTGTGTCAGTTAATTTACACAAATCAATTTGATTTTATGAGGTAGGTATTCCACTCTCTCCACTTTTATTACCAGTGGGTCTAATCAAAAGTCGCTCTCTGGATGAGGTAACTCACGCTCTTCATCATCATCATCATCACTCGTCAACATCCTAGGATTGGTTTGACGCAGCTCTCCACTCAGTTCTTCTATAAGCTAATCTTCTCACACCTACGTATTTCTTCTCTTTCACATCTCTCTTTACTTGTTCCATATATTTTGTTCGGGGTCTTCCTTTTCCATTATTGCCTTCCACTTGTCCTTCGACGATTGTCTCCATCAGGCCATCATGTCTCAAGATGTGGCCTATAAGGTTGTTCCGTCTTCTTATTAAGGTTTTCATGAGGCTTCTCTTCTCTCCTACCCTTCTTAGGACTTCCTCGTTACTAACTCGGTCGATCCATTTGATTTTCATCATTCTTCTGAAGCACCACATTTCGAAGGCCTCTACTCACGCTCTTAACTCCCCTAATATCGTTTTTAATTTGATACCTTTTCCAGCAACAAGAAAGAAGGGAGGTGATTCGAAAGTTAGTGAAAAAATTTTGATCACCTTGTAGATAAAATTTAATCAGCAAATTTACCTGAATGATTATGCAAACGTTAAGAAAAACGAGAGACATACTTTCACAGCGTAAGGAGATAGCCACTGCAGTTAGAAAATGTTTATATCATTCGTATGAAGTATTGTAATACTGTCTCATAAAATTTTCCACGAAAAATGAACACTTTCAAGATAGCGTTAGCCTTACGCTCTATAGATTGGAAAAAAGATATCATACCAAAATTAACTTTCTGTCCCAAATTTTTTTACAGGAATTACAGAGAAATAAGGTTTCCTGGAGTTGTGACTTTTGTAAATGGAACTCATGTTTCCATAAGGACTCCATCTACTTACGAAAAATTATGTGAAAACAGAAATGGGGATACCATTCAATGAATGAACCCCGACTTCAAGCATATTTTCTTAATTTTTATGTGCCGACATCATTGTTGAATTAATTCATTTTATTGATTTTTTTCCTGAAGTTGAATAAAATTGTGTGTTCACCTGTCTATAGATATGCGATGGTGACCTCATAGGACAAAATTTAATATATATGTCTGGGACCTCAATGAAATAAGGAGGGTATAGGAGAGCAGTGATTAGTGTGAATATTTCGTCAGAAGGTACATGCTGTTAAAGTCATGATAACAAATGGGTATTTCAACCAATTATTTGATTAAAAATAACAGGGTGATAACAGTATCGTGAACAGACGATTATTCTATTGCAGCTTTTAGTTTAGCCTTTTGTAAATTGAAGAATTAAGTGAATTCCTGGTTATATGGTATTGCATTATTACCAAAGGATTCTCAATTAAAACTCTTTCCAGAAATAAAAGTAAATTACTGTTATCCAAATGAGAGTAGTGGGAATTTGGGGAGTCTGGCGCATGACGTCACAACGTTCCCTTTCGCTCCCAGTGAATTCCAGACACGTGCCGCACCCATAGCTTCTCCCACTCGAGTTGGATATGTTCCCATTAGCAGTTACCAAGGTCTAAACACGTGCGGTTGCAACGTGAATCGTATTTTCCCGTCTCGGCATCGGAAATAACCGAAATAATACCTCTAACTACTTTGCTATTGAACATTTTTGAAAATAAATCCTTTTTAGTAAAAGAGCAAATAATTATCAGTAAAAAAGGTCTCCTACACTTTTTCGATACAAGTCATAGTTATGAAGATAAATAGTATCTTGTCTTATAAACAATTGTTGATTATTAAAAATCGCAATAACTTTGTTAATATTTACGCTATGATCACCATTCAAATTCCTATCATCATCAAATTCAATCTAGAATACTTTAGCATTTCCAAAAATTCGTCACCACAGCGATAAATACTCATTTTCAGAACCCTCCTCAAAAACTGCACATATTGTCTATGGTATGAGGCAAGGCTATAAGTGAAAGGCGTTTCCAAGCGATCTAAGTGGGATGGGTAGGTTACGCCTAGGAGACAAGGCTATAAGTGAAAGTCGTTTCCAAGCGATCCAAGTGGGATGGGTAGGTTACGCCTAGATTTGCCCCTTCCACGGTACCTTCTAAGCAGTATATAAGGCCGTGAAGTCTCTGAGAGAATCACCAGCGGTCTCAGAACTAGTCTGATTCCATCGGTCCAACTGAATCATCGAGCAGGTCTTCTAGAAGTGAATTCTGTAGGAATTCTTTATGAATTCTGATTGAATTCCGGAAGAATCATCAGAGACCCGGACGCCGAAGGAGTTTGCCGCTTTAAGGTAAATATGATCCGTAAAACTGAGTTTTTCGGATTTTTCCTATTTTTTCTATTGCTTTTAGAACCGAGAAAATTCATGAGCGTGTTATGCTCAATACCCCCCTTCGACTCCCGGTCAAAAAACAGGATGAAATTTTTTAAGTATCCTAGGATACTAAGGGTATGGTAGAAATCCTGGTCCTAGTAATCTCGTTTTCTCCTCTAAAATTCGGGGAGATGAGTAAAGGAATAATTCCGTTTGAAAAATTTTGATAGAGCAAATAGTTTAGATTCGGTGGGCCAATATATGAATGATGGTATTAGGAGAATATAGGTTAGTAGCAGGTATCTTTGTAAGAAAATCTTTTATAACTCCCTTATTTGAACGAATAAGACCATAGTTTAAATTTGAATGTTGATGAGTAAGTGACCACTCATCTTTTGTGTGTAAAAAAAATCACCTCACTCTAAGGGCGTGGCCCCTACACTCTGGAGATACTTCCTGCGATTGTCTATAACTCCCTTATTTGAACAAATACGACCATAGTTTAAATTTGAATGTTGATGAGTAGGTGACCACTCATCTTTTGCGTGTAAAAGAAATCACCTCACTCCAAGGGCGTGGCCCCTATACTCGGGAAATAATTCCTACGACCATCTATAACTCCCTTAATTGAACGAATAGGACCATAGTTTAAATTTGAATGTTGATGAGTAAGTGACCACTCATCTTTTGTATGTAAAAGAAATCATCTCACTCCAAGGGCGTGGTCCCTATACTGTGGAGATAATTCCTACGACCGTCTATAACTCCCTTATTGGAGCAAATAGGACCATAGTTTAAATTTGAATGTTGATGAGTAAGTGACAACTCATCTTTTGTGTGTAAAAGAAATCATCTCACTCCAAGGGTGTGGCCCCTATACTCTGGAGATAATTCCTGCGATGGTCTATAACTCCCTTATTTGAACAAATAGGACCATAGTTTAAATTTAAATGTTGATGAGTAAGTGACAACTCATCTTTTGTATGTAAAAGAATTCATCTCACTCCAAGGGCGTGACCCCTATACTCTGGAGATAATTCCTGCGATGGTGTATAACTCCCTTAATTGAACGAATAGGACCATAGTTTAAATTTGAATGTTGATGAGTAAGTGTCCACTGATCTTTTGTATGTAAAAGAAATCATCTCACTCCAAGGGCGTGGCCCCTATACTCGGGAGATAATTCCTACGACCGTCTATAACTCCCTTAATTGAACGAATAGGACCATAGTTTAAATTTGAATGTTGATGAGTAAGTGTCCACTGATCTTTTGTATGTAAAAGAAATCATCTCACTCCAAGGGCGTGGCCCCTATACTCGGGAGATAATTCCTACGACCGTCTATAACTCCCTTATTTGAACAAATAGGACCATAGTTTAAATTTGAATGTTGATGAGTAAGTGTCCACTGATCTTTTGTATGCAAAAGAAATCACCTCACTCCAAGGATGTGACCCCTTTACTCAGGAGATAATTCCTGCGGTGGTCTAACTCCCTTATTTGTGGATTTCTTACCCTATTTGGGGTGAAAGGAAATAGGGAACGACTTTGCTATCCACCCGAGGATAATTTAGCTAGGTATGTGCCACACTGCTGGCGTCATTCAGTAGCAGCTTTGCGCATTCCTTACCTTATTTAGGTGTAAGGAAATGCATAACTTTGTCATCTATCCGTGAGGATTGACCTCGGTTTTTTTTCCACTTAGTTGGAATACCTCTGTAGCTGACATCATACAGTCTTCTCAACCCACTTGGCAGCCATCCGCTGAAGAGTAGGAGGAGAAGATTTTCTATTAAAAATACCGATCGAAGACGGAAACTTTCATTGCAATCTCGTCATTTGATCCGAGAACTTCCTCTTGGTGACTACTCCTCAGACAACGTCATCTGCTCTCTACGAAGACAACATCATCGTATCTACATCTGGGTAAGTCCAACTTTTTAGTCATATTCCAAGTTCCCGACATAAAATAACAGCTTGAGGAAGTTATCATCGCAGAATAAACTAACATTTTATTTAAATTGAGATTTTAAGTAGATGGTACGCGTTACGAGGTTAGAATCGAACGTTTTTATGATCCTACAATTGATCCAAGACGAAGAATGAGATAAACTTTTCTCTATTTTTTCAGATTTCTCACATTAATCATGACATCCATTACAGACATCATTTTTAACTTTAAAAACAATACATATAGAACTAAAGAAGAACTTGAACAGGCTTTAGCGTGCATTTACAGAAAAGTAGCTTTTGAAAACGAAAGCATTGATGACATGGAAACATATCATGAAATGAAAGATGCATTAGATAAAGCAAATGGTAGAAAATTTTGCTCTTACTGCGAAATCTTCTATAGCCTTGATGAGGCTATGCCTCATGAGAATACTAACGCACACCGGATGAAAATTAACGAGCAAATAGGGAGAGGGTTCAATGAAATCGAATCGGCAATTAGATCCAGGCTAAAAACCTTTTGGATAACTCCCGAGGGGGATGCTCGGGACGTTGTAACTTTTCTCGATGGAATAAAAAATCTATTGATTGAGAAAATTAGAGAGCAAATAAGGACGAACAGAAGTATAAAGTTCAACCTTGTATTGATTTGCAAATTTCGAAAAGGAGAACACGAGGAGCTAGATACCTCATTTAAGACTAGTAATCAACGAGTCCTACTTGTTGATCAGTTAAATGAGATTGTGGGCGAGAAATTTTCCAAACTTTTAAAAGAAAAGTCCGAGTTTCAAGCAAAAGGGTCAGGATGGACTTTGGGTGAAGTTGTAGGTTTAGAGCTCCGTATTAACAAGTACACCCCCCTTCGAGGTTCAACGTATATAGATTTGCCACGAAAGATAAAAAATACCAAAGCAGTTATAAACGTGGAAAATGAAGACCAGTTTTGTTTCAAGTATGCGATATGGGCAAAAAATATCGCTAAAGACCCCCAGAGAGTTTCAAAGTATAATACTAATATATTTCATGAAAGTTACCATTGGGAATGTGTCGATTACCCGGTTGATCTGAAGGATATCCCTAAATTTGAACGTACAAATAACATTTCAATTAATGTGTTTGGACTAGATGATAAAAACAATGTGTATCCTATAAAAATTGTAGATTATGAGCTTGAGGATCATCGCGACCTCCTCTACATTACCAACGAAACCACTGCTCACTATTGCTGGATAAAGAATTTTGAAAGACTCGTGCGATCCCAAATTACGAGACATAAAACTAGAATTTTTATTTGCAAACGGTGTCTAACTTATTACCATGACGTAGAAAATCTCGAATCTCACAAAGACTTATGCAGAGGAACGGGAACTCCAAGTAAAATAGTGCTACCAGACGAGGACAATAAATTATTAAAATTTACCAACATTAATCGCACTTTCCGTGTACCTTACGTGATATATGCCGATTTTGAATGTCTACTGAAAAATGTAAACACATGCGAACCGTGTTCTAATACTTCGTTCACTAACATCATACAGAAGCATGAGCCATTCAGCTTTTGTTATATCATGATGACTCCAAACGGATGCGAGGAGCCAGTATTGTATCGAGGGCCTAATGCAGCACGTGTTTTTATTGAAAGTATAAAAGATGAAGCCCAGAAGGTTTTCAAGTTGTACAAAAATACTATTCCTATAACACCACTCACAGAGGAAAAAGAGAGCGCTTTCCAAAACGCATCGACGTGCCACATTTGTGGGAATGAGTTGAACGAGGATAGGGTTAGGGATCACGATCACCTGACGGGACAGTATCGAGGTCCAGCTCATTCGTTTTGCAATGTTCAGTATAAGATGCCTCAATTTCTTCCAATTTTTATTCATAACCTGTCCGCGTATGATGGTCATTTCATTGTACGAGAGCTAGACTATGATGAGAGGGAAATATTCATTATTCCAAATTCTGAAGAAAAATATATCACTTTTTCCAAGTCTATAGAGGATAATTTCAAAATTCGTTTTGTAGATACCTTTCGATTTATGCCCGCTTCTCTTGCTTCTCTAGTCTCGAACCTGACTGAATTTAAAAATACCTCAGAAATTTTTGGTAACAAGACGCGACTAGTTACACGAAAGGGGGTTTATCCCTATGATTATACTGATTCGTTGAATAAGCTCGATGAAACCTTGCTCCCGGACAAGGATAAATTTTACAACAGGTTGAACGACGAGCATGTGTCAGATGAAGATTATGGTCACGCTTTGAACGTATGGTCTTCGTTTGGATGTGAAACACTCGGTGATTACAGTGATGTTTATTTGAAAAGTGACGTCACTCTTCTCGCCGATGTTTTTGAGAACTTTCGCGACGTGTGCTACGGAGCCTACAAGTTAGACCCGGCGTGGTATTACACGGCACCAGGTTTAACATTTGATGCAATGCTAAAATATACCGAAATAGAGCTAGAGCTTTTGACTGATTACGATATGATACTCATGATTGAGAACGGTATCCGTGGTGGAATTTCACAGTGTTGTAAAAGATACTGTGAATCGAACAATAAGTACATGTCAGGTTATGACCCAGGTAAAGATTCAATATTTTTAACCTATCTTGACGCGAATAATCTCTACGGATGGGCACTCTCCAGACCCCTTCCTTACGGTGAATTTCGGTGGTTAAAACAGGAGGAAATTGACGATTTTAGCGTGAAAAATGTTCCCGATGACAGTGAAAATGGATTTATTCTCGAAGTGGATCTTGAGTACCCACATCGGCTGCACGATACGCATTCAGATTTCCCTCTTTGCCCGGAAAACAAGACACCACCTAACGGTAAACATGAAAAACTTTTGACCACCCTCGAAAATAAAAGTAAATATGTAATTCATTACATGAACCTGAAACAGGCATTAGAATTAGGCATCATACTCAAAAACGTGCACAGAGTTATCGAGTTCAAACAGTCTTCGTGGTTAAAGACCTATATTGACCTAAATACAGATCGTCGAAAAGTTGCTAAAAATGAGTTTGAGAAGGACTTTTACAAGCTCATGAATAACGCCGTATTTGGCAAGACAATGGAGAATGTAAGGAAACGGATGAATATGCAATTAGTGACAAGCGAAAAAAGACTTCAAAAATTAATCAATAAATCGACATTTTTGGATAGGACAATTTTCAACGAGTCTTTAGTAGCCGTTCACATGCGGAAAGCCACCATCAAAATGGTTAAGCCAATATACATTGGTTTCTGCGTTCTCGATCTCAGCAAAACTCTAATGTACGACTTTCATTACCGTACCATGCTGCCCAAGTACCAAAATAAATTGTCACTCGCCTACACAGACACTGACAGCTTCATTTATGAGATTAGAACGGATGATGTATACAGAGATATGCTAGAATACCTAGATGCATTCGACACCTCGAATTATCCAAAAGAACATCCGTGTTATTCTGAAAAAAACAAGAAGGTCATTGGAAAGTTCAAAGACGAATGCGATGGTCTCATTATGACGGCTTTCGTTGGATTAAGAAGCAAATTGTACTCATTCAAGATGGAATCGGGTAAAGAAAAAAAGAAGGCAAAGGGGATAACGAAATCTGTGAAGGAAAAATGCCTAGAATTTGGTGATTATATTAATTGTTTAAGAGAGAACTCGACGCAATTTCGAAAGATGAACGTAATCCGTAGCAAAATGCACGAGTTATACACTGTTAAAATAAATAAGGTGACACTAAATGCATCCGATGATAAACGATATATTTGCGAGGATGGAATGAATACGCTTGCTTGGGGACATTACAAAATTCCACGGAAACGTACACATGATCAAGCATTTGGTAATGATTGAAATTGATAAAAACTAGTTTCATCGTAATCATAATTTCAGTGTTAATCATGACGTTAGCCTGGAAACATCCTTTCACATGCATCTGCGCGGGTCCGTCAGGTTGTGGGAAAACCACATTTGTCACGCGGTTTTTGGAAAAATTGGATTATATGATAGATAGTCCGATAGAGCAAGTGGTTTGGTGCTGTGCCCCAGGAAGTGAGCCTAACATACGAATACCAGTTGAATTTTACTCCGAAATACCTCCTTTCGAAGAATTTGGTGGTGTTCCTACTTTGTACGTTATAGATGATTTAATGAGTGAGGGAGCCTACAGCAAAGATGTGTGTAGATTATTCACCAGAGGTAGCCATCATTTTAACATTTCGGTGTTTTTGATCACGCAGAATATTTTCTATCAAAGCCAGCAATCGAGAAACATATCATTGAATTCAAAGTATATTGTAGCGTTCAAAAATCCCAGAGATAAGTTACAATTTGGGCATTTAGCTAGGCAGGTCTATCCAGAAAAATCGGGGGAATTGGAGAGGGTATATAAACAGGTTACGCAAGAACCATTCGGTTATTTGGTTCTAGATCTTGGTCAGGACACGGACGACAGATTCCGCTTTAGAACCAAAATTTTTCCCCAAGACGGGGCCACTGTCATTTACATGCCCCAACGCGATGAAAAGATTGAAGAATAATAAACACTTGCTCCACGTCCTAAAATCTGCAAAGCCTAAATTACGTACTGCAATATTGAATAGCTCGGACGAAGAGTTGATTAAAACAATTTGCGATTGTTGCCTCAATACTCTAAACGGAAATCATAAGATTGATAAGCGATTGAAACGAAAATTATCCAAGCATCGTAACACACTGAGAAAGTTGGCTGAACGAGGAACTAGTGTAAAAAGAAAACGAGCGCTTCTCGTACAAAAAGGTGGCTTTTTGCCATTACTACTGGGTTCGATTTTAAGCGGTCTGATCGGTAGACTGCTTGGAAAATGAGTTTGCAGAAAATGCTCGTAGTGAGTCCCGAAGTCTTTGATCGAAGTCATGCAAAGGCTAGGTTGAGTAAATTGGATAAGGAAATGAAACTTGTGTTAGCGAGTAAAGGGCTAAAGGCTATTGACAAGTGGCATTTGTATAAAAGAATACTCGATAAATATCTCGACTCAGTGTCAGACTTCAAATCTCCCGTACACGTTCCGATAGTGAAACACTCTCCACCAACAAGACTAGATGACGGTAGTGATGCAATGAGAAGGCGGTTAGCCGAAATCAAGAGGACAAATTCAGAGTTGGATTCGACATGGGCACGAATAAAGGAACAAGTCGAAAGCGATTCTCCACCGAGAAAAATGAAGCGAATAATAGCAACTCCAAGAGAGCCAAGTACACCTCCAAGGGAGCAAAGAACATCTCCAAAGGAGCGATGGACATCTCCGAGATCAATTCCAAGGCGAAGCAAGCGAAAAAGGGTACCAAAAATGTTCGGGGCAGAGTGGGACACGACGTAATAGCTAGCGTGTACAACAATCCCGCACATCCCGCTGGTTTTTCCACCGATAAAAAATTAAATAAAGCGACTGGAATCCCGATAAAAACAATTCGCGAGTGGTTGGAATCTCAAGAAGCGTACACACGTCACAAGCCGACGAGAAAAAAGTTTGTTAGAAACCGTTACGAAGTAAACTATATAGATGAGTGTTGGCAATGTGATTTAAATGATTTGAGAAGTTTGAAAAAATACAACAATGGGTTCTGTTACATTTTAACCGTAATAGACATATTTTCCCGTTATGCGTGGGCTAGTCCTCTCAAGTCAAAAAGACCAGAGGAAATTATAGAAGCATTTAAGGTCATATTTCGCGAGCGCAAACCATTGAAAATTCAGAGCGATAAGGGAGGGGAATTTGTTAATAGCAAGTTTAAAAGTTTTCTCTCGAATCAAGGTGTAAAGTTTTACACTACAAATAATCCAGAAATTAAGGCTAGCCTCGTGGAACGCTTTAATCGAACTCTCAAGACAAAAATGTATAAATATTTTACAAAATACGCAACTTACAAATATATCGATGTGCTTCCAAAACTCATCAGTTCTTATAACCATAGTACGCACTCTAGCATTGGGATCGCTCCCTCTCGAGTGAATTCTAAAAATGCATTTATCATTGCTACTCGGAGAAAAAGATTAAGGAGGACGGATGCAAAATTTAATAAAGGTGATTACGTAAGGATTAGCAAAGAGAGACTTCCATTCACCAAAGGATACACACCAAATTATACCAAGGAAATATTTCAAGTTACAAACATTGATCAATTGAAACAAATACCAACCTATAAACTGAAGGATTTGAACGGGGAGGATATAAAGGGTAGTTTCTATGCGGAAGAGTTAGTCAAGGTTAACGTGTCTCCCGACACGGAGTACAAGATCGAGAAAATATTGAGACGTAGGGGTAGTGGTCCTAATTTGGAGTATTTTATCAAGTGGGACGGATATCCACCGTCTTTAAACTCGTGGATTTCCGCTTCTTCCGTGCGTAAAATATGAACGAATTTTATCTTACACTGCCCAGCGATAGCTCGAGGGAATTTTTCCCTAGAAACACAATCGCTCATTATCGTACAAAGTTGAGTCATCGCATCGATTTGGAAAACAATAAGTGGTATGTCGGTCTTGCTGAGATTTCGATTCCTTCTATTGAGGTAAAAAAAGTTTCCGAAGACACACCTGCTGTTATCGAAAACTTTACTCCAGCGGCTCGCGAAGCAGACGAATTGCCTCCTAAGGATAATAGGACCCGGACTGAAGAGGGATTAGTTCGAGGGGATAAAGAAGTTATAAATGTGAAACTTTTAGATGGTTCATACTTTACAATTCCCATTGGTACTTATGACAGTATTGCGGTGGCATTTGCAAGACCATTTATTGCCTCCAGTACACAAAAACAAACTTACATTTCAAATGAAGTAATGCGTTATATTGATAGACTGAGTGTAAGGATTAATCAGGTCGGAGTTGATGAACGTATATTACCACGGTCTGTGCAAATTCTTGCGAGCGGAGTAAAATACTCGTTGTCTCCGGGAACGTATGATTCGTTTGCCAGCTTATTCAATAAAACTTTGTCTGGCTTTAGTGGAACTCGCAAGGAAAAGATAAAAAATGACCTATCGTTATTATCGGCTGTTCTAATTAGATTACCATTTAAAGATTCAACGTTGACAGATGATGAGTTGGTGGAAATCATTAATAGTGCCAGGGCAGAGATTAACACTAAAGACGATATAGGAAAAAGAGGAAAAAGAAGCATTGCAACTTCCTCAACAAATGTTTACGTTTACACAGATATAATAAAACCGCAGTTGGTGGGTGACACTTTGAGTCGATGCATCCGCATCATAAATGTCAAAATTGGTGAATATCAAACTTTCAATCCGATTTATTACTACCCCGTCGAGAAAAACAATATCGAGAGCGTTGAAATTCTTTTTGCAGATAAACTCGGTGAAGCAATTTCTTTTCATAGTGGGGAGCAAAGCTCGATAGTTGTGCTACACTTTATAAAAAAGAATTGATTCACGTTAGTACATCATTTTACGACGAGATGGCGCCGGTGATGGATCGATATTATAGTTATTATTCGAAACAGGTGGGGGGAGAGATTGGATCCTTGTATAGAGCTTCTTATAGGGTGCAAAAGGGACGAGGTATCGGGAGTTTCCTCGCGGGATTGTGGCGATTTGCAAAACCTTTGCTATTTAGTGGGCTTAAGACTGTTGGTAAGGAGGCCGCGAGCGCTGGTGCAGCAGCTCTTGGAGACCTTGGAACAAAACCGGTTAAGGAGATACTGCGCAGTAGAATAAACGAGGCAGGTCAGAACTTGAAACGCAAGGCCGAGGAAAAGATAAAAGGCATGTCTGGGGGTGGGTTGAGGATCGCGAAACGTCCAAGGTTAAATAAAATAAAACATAATTGCGTAAACAAAAAGCCACAGTCAATCAGAAGTCGGAGAGGAAAGAAGGTCGTTGGAGGAGATATTTTTTCGCGATAATGGCAGAGCATATGCTGACTTCGTTGGATTTGTTCCAGCCCAACCCACCGGTGCAAACTAACATCTTGGCAAAAAGACTCGTGTCCTACAAACCCATATCTTCGCTAGATAATCGATCGGTTATAGAATTCCTGATCAAAGACTCTGGGGATGCGTACAAGGATTTGAATAGTATATATCTTAGACTTAAAGTGAAACTTTGCAAAAAAGACGGGACTGATTACAATGAATCCGCTACCAATCAACCGGGAGTAGTGAACAATATTCTGCACTCTCTGTTCGAGCAGTGTAACGTTTATTTCAACGGGACGTTGGTCACCCCATCAGAGGATAATTACCATTACAGAAGCTACCTGGAAAATGTGTTAAATTATGGCACAGATGCGAGCAAAACACATTTACGAAATGTGGGGTGGGAGTTGGACACGGGAGACGATATTAACTTGACAGATACTTCAAATTCTGGTTATACAAGGCGTAAGGGTTGGTTTAAGAACAGTGCAGAGGTTGAGTTGTATGGTAAACTGCACGTAGATGTTTTTAATCAGATACAATTAATGATGGATCGAGTAGACATCGGTATAAGACTATTGCTCTCTAATCATGCTTTCCATCTTATGGGAGGGAATGATGATGGACTATTGAAAATTTTAGACGCAACTTTATACGTTCAACATTTCGATATTAACCCATCCATTTTAGTTGCACATAATAAAATCCTGGAAAACAACAATGCCAAATATCACTACAAGCGTACCGAGTTGAAAACTTTTACTGTTCCTTCTGGTGGACGAACTTTAAGCCTTGACAATGCGATCGTGGGTCGAATACCTAATGTAATTATTTTTACAATGGTGGATAATGAAGCATATGCGGGAAGTTTGAATAAGAATCCATTTGCTCTCTCTCACTATTCGCTCGAGAATTTTTCACTCTTTGTGAACGGTGTGCAAATTCCATCCGAGGGATTACAATGCAATTTTTCAAGTAAAAAGTATTGGGCGCGAGCGTATGACACAATATTCTCAGGAAGTGGGATTAAGCATTACAATAGGGGTAATCAAATCACTTACGACATGTTTGGACACGGTTATTTTATGCTAGTCTTCGATCTAACACCCGATGATTCGGGTAATGAGGATTATATAAGTTTAGGTGATAGAGGTGTGGTGAGAATAGAGGCGAGATTTGAAAACGAATTATCGAGAACGGTTACGTGTCTACTTTTCTCAGAGTATGATGCAACAGTGGAAATTGATAAAAACAGAAACATTATCACAAACTTTTAGTCATGGATGGAATTCAAATTAACAGGTTACTAAGACCACTCAATATATTTCGCGGAGTTTACGCATCCGATAGGTTACCAAAATCACCACGAAATGGAGTTTACATAATAAATTTAGATCCATCTAAATTACCGGGTTCACACTGGGTGGCGGTATATTTACATAATAATTATGCAGAGTATTTTGATTCCTACGGCTTACCTCCTTTTGTTTCAAATATAAGTAATTTTTTAAAGTCATTCTCAGTTACTCGCAATCACGTTCAAATTCAAAGCTTTCGTTCGGATATTTGCGGTGAATACTGCTGCCTCTATACCGCTAGTAAATCATTAGGTCAAACACTACACAAATTCCTCACACACTTTCATCACACCATCCCTCATCTCAACGATTGCCGAGCCCTGAAGCTGTTTCATCAGACCTTCAAGCGGGTTCGGCGGGCCAAATGTCATCCCAGAGCTCAGCGGTGCTGTTCCCGAATAAATACGATGAGCAGGAAGAGGAGGTGATTATTTGAGAAGAAACAGCCGCAGAATGCAGATCGTGGTATCTGTGACTTATAGCCAAGGCGGGGTGACGGAGCTTGCAGCCGTCGACGTGGATTCAAATCGTTTATTTTGGGGCAGTTTCAAGAAACATGGGAAGCTCATCGCTGGAGGAAAGAAGCTACGTTTCCCAGACCCCTTACAACGAGATGAGACATCCTTCAACGAAGGATTCATTTCACACACCGAACTTTCAACTACCCTGGAAGCTATGACTGAGGGTGCAACCGCTCTCTACGCATTCAGCGAAGCAGAGTGTGAGTTCCTGACCGATCTCACGGGACGCACTTTCATCTCTCTCGAAAAAGAGTTAAACTGTCCCCCTCCCGAAAAATGTTCCTTTCTTGCCTTTTCCTGCCTCAATCCTTGTCACAAATTGCGCAACAGCACTTGCGCATTGAGAGATGCACATTCTCTCGCCCAGTGGTTCCAGTATAACCGTCTCAAAACCGAAGTTGATCCTTGCCCGGATGACTGTTCCCCCACCCCTCCTCCTACATCAACCTCTAAATAAGGACGATTACGTCACCATACGCCAGTCGTCATGCAGTCATCGGTGGATGCAGACCATCAGTCTCCTCCGGTGAAGAGAAAGAAACCTGCTGGAAATTTTATTCCTTCTATTGGACAATCGGACAATTTACTTCTTCAAACTGTGTATTATTTGAACAAAACAAAGACAAAGAGTGTGTGTATTGGTTACGATCCTGGTAGAGACTTTGAATCAGTTGTGCAATTTAATCAAGTTGGAAAAAAAAGTGTAATTGTTTCACAAAGCGAGTGGGTAAACATCTTGAACTGTGAAAAGGATGTGGATTTGTTCTTTTACAAAGGAGAAAAGCATTTTTTAACTTCCTGTTTGGCTTATGCGAATTACTTTGGGAAGACTCATTTGGTTATTAAAAAGACCTTTAATTTAAAGCAAGAAGAGTGGTTTGCATTGGTGAAACTCTTCAAGCTGATTGATTTATTTCTCCAGAGACTTTCAGCTAGTCGTGACAAAGTGAGACATTTTCTCGCCACAAAATTAGCAAAGAATATCACAGATTGTGATTTTGAAAGACTTGAATTAGAGATGGTACTCATAGCGTATGGTTCGGCTGATGAATAGCCTGTGTGAGTGAAAGGCTTTCTAACCTCTGGCGTGAATGAAAGTTCCGTAAGTTAGAGAGTCTTGATGTAAGTTCAACCCCTGGCATTGGGTGTAAAAACCTTGTAAGTTGGACATACATCACGATGGGTGCCATTGTCGAATTTCAAGGATTTACGGGTAGCAATGGACATTTTATTGTCAAAGAATTGGCAATTATCGCTGTCCAGAATAAATGCTGTAATACGTGGTTATTTAAATCACCACAGAGATTGCTCTTTACAAAAGAGTCTTCTTGGCTGAGAAACAACTATCACGGCTTGTGCGAATACTCTGGAGATGTGGATTATTCAGAACTGGAGAGTATACTTCACAATTATACTAAAAATTTTAAATATCTATTCACAAAGGGTGCTCAAAAAGCTGCCTTCTTAACAAGTCTTCTTCCCAAGGGAATTTGTGTGGCTAATCTGGAACTTTATGGGTGTCCTTCATTCACGAAATTGACCACGAATGAGGGTTGTTTAATTGAAATTCATATGGATGGTAATCTACAATGTGCCAGAAAAAATTGTTTTAAGCTAGCTGATTGGTGTATACGAAATAAAATATGTTAGATTTTCTAGTCAAATGTATCATTTTATTGTTTTACATCATCATGTTCACTTTGATCATTTACGATGCTATACAATTGAGAAAATATGATTGTATCTGGGGATATTTAATCGAATGTGGTTATTTAAACGAGAGTGCTAGAGAACTGTCTGCGCTCAGACGTGCTGTTCAATTGTTTCAAGAGGATTATAACATAAGTATGAGTGGGGAAATGAACTATGAAACCATGTATATGGTGAACAATGTAACAAACTCATCTGTGTGTGGTTGAAGAAAATAAACTTTTGTTGTTAAAATTTACCCTGGTCTTTCATTTGGAAATAAAAAACACATAGTATAGTATTTAATATATTTATTGTTAATAAATATACATATCAACTTCAATTTTGAGTATAAACTTTATCACTCTCAGACGGGTACCTTTAATGGCGTCTGTGGTACCATAATCCACTTTTGATTTTCTATGGTCTGTATAACAAACAGGTTTTGGTCCGTCAATACAGTCACTTTGAGTCCTCGTTCCTCCTCCTTTTGCGTAGACTCGGGGCTGGTAGCACTCGTACACATCCAACCAGATGATTGGGTGCTGCTTGTCCGCGAGGCTTCGCTTTTCCGGATCGGTGATGTCATCCTGGTTCGTTATGTTAAATCTCTCCACTACACCATTCTCATTCTCGAAGCCGGAGAAAGTCACTTTATGTCCGATCACTTCAAATATCTTTCTCTGGTGTCGGAATACGCAGTAGTAAACTTCGTTAAAAAGTACCGAGAGCACAAAATCTGTGCCTCGTTGAGGGATGTACACGATGTAAGTATCCGGATCTGACTGCTTCTCCACCCGGAGATTGGTGTCCTCCAGGGAGGCTTCGGGATCTCTTCGCAGCTCAGCAACAGTTCTGGAGGTCATGTTAACGTTGAATGAGGTAATAATCACTCTGGAGTCATTTATATGCGGGAGTGGGAGGAGTCACGTTGCAACCGCACGTGTTAAGACCTTGGTAACTGCTAATGGGAACATATCCAACTCGAGTGGGAGAAGCTATGGGTGCGGCACGTGTCTGGAATTCACTGGGAGCGAAAGGGAACGACGTTGTGACGTCATGCGCCAGACTCCCCAAATTCCCACTACTAATGAGATCCTGAAGCTAACAGAATAATAGTGTCAAGGTAAGGGGTCATTACAATTAAATATTAGATCCCGAAAAGAACATCTATTTGTAGAAATTTGGATTGGTATTATCAACTACTCATCATCATCATATGGAACATTTTATTGAAGCAACTGAAATATTTGCATATAAATTAACGCAGGTCATCCTCTGGCTATGTATCTGCAAAAAGTCAATAAAAAATTTAGCCTTGAATTATTATAATATCAATGCAATTTTTAGTACTCGGGTATCAAATTTGGTAGACTTAAAGCAATCTTCCACATTGATTTAACGTATTTGTATGTATGCAGCTAGCTTATTTATTTCTAATTCGGTTACCCTCATCAATTACAGTTGAAAACCACAAGGGTCCCTCAGAGAAGCAGCATGCTTCTTCAAACGCCGAAGTTAGGAGCAATTTGTGATAAAGGATAAAGTTTAACGCCTCCTTAGATATTACTCACCAGCTAGATCTTGGCTTCACAATATTTGTTTGCGGAGAAATAGGGGAGACCCGGACAAGAAGCATCGTGCGGGTAAGAAGAGTAAGTGGTTTATTCACAAATACCTAATAGATAGCGTCACTATCCGTGCAGGTCGGGACAGCTGATCGGTTTGGCGACGCCATAACAGTTAAAACAAAGCAATACGGACGCGAGTTGGTCGTTAAAGTGAATAAGAACGATTTCTGCTGTTTCCTTATGATTTTCGCTCAGATTTGTTGTTTGTACGCATTTTTTGCACTAATTGTCTAGTGATCACTTGGAACGTAGGCTTTTGCAGTGAGATGCATTGTTGTTGACTTTCGGGTGCATCTGCGTGTTGCGCGTTGTCTTGCAAGCTTTCTCGGCCATTGCAGGTCGCATCATCAGGCGATGAATGAGAATATGGAAAATATTTTGAATTATATACTCGTGAGGAGGGTTGACGAATATATAATTCAAATTTTTTCCAATTTTTCATTCATCGCCTGATGATGCGACCTGCAATGGCCGAGAAAGCTTGCAAGACAACGCGCAACACGCAGATGTACCCGAAAGTCGTCCACATCAATGCCTAGCGATCAATCATATTTTCTATTAGTTCGATGGCACGTTTATTAAATTTTAATTTGTGACTTTATTCTTCCACTGATTGCCATAGATGTCAGAAAGATTTACGCATATTTCGAATGTCGTGGCTTGGGGCAAGACGGACATGGGCAAAACGGATAGGGACTCGTTTCGGAGGAGAATCACAACTTTGATGTGACTACCATATATAGCATGGACAAACAGGTGTAAAGAGTAGCTCAAGTACCTTCATCAATAGTTTTATCTATCAAAAGCAAAAGCCAACTCGGAGCAGTGAGCAGCGTAGAAAGGGTCCACTGACCACTTTTATTTGCTTTTGCAATGCAAGCGGTTGCTGTTTTCTTACGAAAGATTCGCAAAGGTGTTTACACAGTTTTTACACCCATTGTCTATAGGGCAGACAGAAAGACGATCAACTCCGGCACCTTCGGTGACAATCATACCACTGCAAATTAGATTCATTCCGGCTATGGTCGCTCACAAAACAAACCGTTAAAACAAGAGGAATCGATCAGATATATTGACGTCCACTCTTGCTAAAGCTTATTTTTTATTATTATCATTATAGTATTCTACCGATTAAGGTAGGTTACCATGGAGTGTTCGAGAAGTGATCTGGAAGCCTCCCTTTCCTACCAGCACTGCCTTCTTGAATTCACTGTAAGGCCTTATCCCTTTCAATCTATCTAGAATCCTACTCTTTTCCGTCCCCTCCCTCGTTTCCCCAACATTCTACCCTCCAACACCTTTTTCAACACCCCCTTCCCGCTAAAAATTAACTCCATCCATACCTTCTATCTCCTCCGTATCTCATCTAAAAGCTGCCTCTCCTCGCCAACCATATCCAGCACTTCGTCGTTCCTTTTCCTCTCCGTCCATTTCACCTTCTCCTTTCTTCTCCATACCCACATCTCGAATGCCTCCAATCTTCTCTCGTCTTCTTTCCTCAATGTCCACGTTTCCGTACCATAGATAGCAAGCACTCCAAATCAAACTCTTCATTAACCTTTTCTTTAAACTCTTACATAACGATCCTCTCAGAAGCTCCTTCCTGTTTATGAACGCCTCCTTTGCTAGTGCGATTCGCTTCCTGATGTCCTTGCTACTGTGTCCGTTTTCCTCTGATGTTCTTCCCAAATAGTTAAATTGCTCTACCTGTTCAAGTTTTATACCTACTTTTATCATGAGTGTCACATTACTCGCTCGCGATACTTTACAAAACCGCATTACCTTAGTCTTCTTGTGATTAATCCTCATCCCATTCTCCTCGCACCGCTCGTCTAACGCATCCACTAGAGCCTGAAGCCCCCTCGCAGACTGGCTAATTAGCGCCTGCTCATCCGCGAGCCTTACCGATTTCAACATCATTCCACCCACTTTCACTCCAGCTTCCAACTCATCCAACGCTTCTCTAACATCTCCTCAGCGTATACGTTAAAAAGCAGCGGCGATAAGGGCAGCCTTGCCTCACACCTCGGCCAATGCTTGCCCACCCGTGCTAACAGGCCGGCTAGCTCAGCGGTAGCGCGGTCGCCTCCCAAGCGGGCGGCCCGGGTTCGATTCCCCGTGCCGGAGAGTGAAATTATTGCCGGCCTTGGTGGCGCCGAGGTAAAGTCCCCGACTGCTAATCTAAAGGTCGCGGGTTCGAATCCGGCCTGGGTGGTTTTCAAGTTTTATTGTGTTTTGTATGGGATGATGCATTGGATAAAATGGAGTGAAAGGGATCCAAATGTCTGCCTCATATCAACGTCATTGAATGCGCAGTTGGCGGCAATGCACAGTTTTCACTTCTGACTTAAAGACGTTGGTAGGATAGGCAGAAAAACTGTTGTCCACAAACCAACTGACGCGGGAGAAAACCCGATAAAAATGCAGAGATTAAAGTTGAATAATTTTCATTGTATATAGCCTTATAACCTTATAGCCTTATAACCTTCACTTTTGTCCTTTCATTGTATCCCATTTCATCGCATTTCATTGACAACTGTAGCATTTTTCCTACTCTTGATAGAATTCCTGAGCACGGGTCTTGGTTAATCCCAAAAGTAAGTACACTTTCTTTTCGAACGTGGAGTCGCAACTCGGTTTCATCGCGAAGGCTACCTCGAACGCTTAAGAACGCTTTTTTGTTGAAGAATTGCAATGCAAATGCAACTTATGCTTCAACTCTGAAACTTTGGTACAAATAATCAGCCATTTCTTTCGAGTTGACACATTCTGTTAAGATTACCCATGCTCTTAGGTTGTCATCAAGGCACGTGCACTACTGGCTCAGGTTCACACTTCCAGTGGAAAAAAGACCAATCAGATTCCACGGAATAAGTGTAGAGTTTATTTTGGTCGTTTGGGTTGGATTTGATAAAATAGGAGCGTGGCGATGATCGAATGAATGATTAATTCATAAAGCATGAACGTGGAATATGGTTCGTGCAATCCAAGGCGTTTTAAGAATCAAAATATTAAAATGATGTTTTTCATGGGCAACCGTCTCACTTTTCTCATTACCAGAACACTCTTATCCGTGCATGGTATGCGGTTTATTTCAAGCCTTAATTGCGGTGGATTTCGTATTAATGGCCATGGAGAAAATTCCCCTGTACCGGGAATCGAAGCACGGAACTTTGGCTGTCTGTGCCATGAGAATCAAAGAACTTGGAAAGCATAGTGGACTTCGTTGTGGTTCGGATCCCTAAGGTCCTTGGTTCGAATCCCGGTGCCGACGAATTTTTCTCATGGCAATCTGAATATCACCGCTGATCTCTCGGCTGGCTTGTAGTAAACTACATTTAAATAATATCGCTAAGAGCTGGGAATGTCGTTCACCTTCTGGTAGTGGTATCTAGGAAGCGCAGATTCCGTTGTGTTAGTATATTTCTTTAATGGACCGCAAGTTCTTGGTATCTATCACCGTTGAACCTCGATGAAATTTCCATGCGTATTAAAGAAACTACAGAGAGCAGAGGTCTTCGCAGGAAAGCCTAAGTTCTGTGGCTCGATTCCCGGTGCTGGGTGTTTTATCTCATGGCAATTAATGTGAAATTCTCCGCTCTGCCCGGGGCACGTGCACTCGAAAAAATGCACTCCTGGTAAAAATGTTGGCAAACTCCCTCGCCTATAGCGCACGAATAGACGTCATAAATATTTTACAAATCGTTGGCAAAAAAGACATAAGTCTTATGATAATAAGATCGTTAATACAGACGTAACGTTTGAATGTTGTATGAATACACGAGTATGAACGCATCTACGTTTGAGTGGACACCTATATAACTAGTGTGCATATCATCAGACATTGTCCTCCATTTTGTTATCATGAATCATTTTTTTTACATTTTCGGAAAGAGGGCTCGTAAGTATTCGTCTCCGTCGCGTGATACGTCGGACCCTCTCCATCAATTAAGGAGGCCGTCGTTATTCATCCCATCCCCATCTCTTGCAACCCTTAAATTCCACCCTCTGCTTCTGCTATCAAACGCATTCACCCCAACACACATCCAGACGACTTTTGGTTCCTCTCTCCATTATCTCTTCGAGTCGAAAAACCCTCCCTCAGGTGACAAACAAAAGAATAGCGCCACACCGTGGATGCCCTGCGGAAATACTTGCGGTCATCGGCCATTCTTCTTCAGTCGCCGCTGCTGTCACCTAGCGGATAGGGGAGTAAGCGCACCTCCACCAAACACAGGGACTGGATGACGAATTTACTGTTTTTATCTTCTCACATTCTCATCATACTCCACTACCTACCCCTTCCTTCCCTTCTTATCGGCTGGAGAGGTGAAATCCGATTTTGCCTTTTTTACATTATTCATGCACACTCCCTTTATTTCTGCTTTTTATTTCGTTTCGACCATGTGCACATATGTATACAAATCTGAATCTCGCGTTTCCATGAATAGGATTTAGGAATATATTTTGGATTTTTGGCCAGTTGTGGTGATGGTTGAATACATGTATTTATAGTACAAAATATATATGTAGGAATAAAATACATTCCTTTCCGATTCCAACTCATGATATTTCAGAGCTTGTTGGCACCGTGTAAATGTTTAGATAGGTTACCGCAATTGTCGATTGTCCATACCGGAAGGCTCACTGCGTCTACGCAATGTCCTGTACACGAACCTACGAACGTACTTCGCGTTAGGCAAGGGGTGAGTTCTCTCCAATGCATTGTGCTCGGAGCACATGATGGTCGTGAAAAAAATGGACTGATGTAATTCTCGTCCATAGGACCTGTTGCCATCTTTCCACATCATTCAACGCAACATTCTCGAGGAAGAATTAAGCGATACTAAGAGAATAGGCAGTGGTTAGCGCGAATTAGGAAAGATTTTGCATTTTCGTTTGCGCTAAAGGAGATGTCAGATATTCAAATCTGAAATTCGATAGGGTGGCAAATGTTTCTTTAATTTTCTCTATTTAAATGCCATATAATATGCCACATTGTCATGTCTATGTTACTGACTACACCTTAATAGCGCTGAATTCGATTACTTGCGGTTGTGGAAATGTTTCAATGGGTTCGCGTATTATTCCTGGGACATCTATGAACAGTTTGTTACATTGTATTTAATTTAATTTATATTTTGTAATTTTTAATGAATAGCCTTGCGTTGTTAACTTCAATAGTGTAGAAAAACCATTCAGTGTAGAAAAATTACCATTCTATCTGGATGTGCGCCGTTTGTTATTCGGCATAGCCTAAAAGACCAAGGTCAGGATTGTTAGTTGTCATTAAGAAGATATGCGTTGTATTTTCTTGTAATTTCAGTGACGGATATTTATCAACATTGGCCTTTGGTCCCGTATCCTTTTGCTGTTATACCTGGCATTTTTAAACAGCAACCTTTTAAGTAATGTTATTTTCACAACAGGCTGTTCTGAAATGGTCAGGATTTTTATGGATAGAATATACTCTAGCGCGTTGAACATGCAATAATTCTTTAAAGAATTGAGCTTTAGGATTACCATTTTTTCCTCCGAAAACACACAAATTCTGCTGGGCAAGAACTGGCTTTGGTAGTTTTGGTGATGATAGTAGCCATCCTGAGCGATTCCTTGCCCTTGGTGATTTGTGATGATTAATGCAATTGATTTACCCTGGAAATTATTAGACGCATTGGGACGCGATGGGAACGTTGGTGATATACTTACAACGAATCAAACCAGTGGAAATCTTCGGAAGACCTAACAAGTTTAACGCTGCTTGCTACTCTTTTCTCTGTATTTAATAATTTTTTCATGCTTTAACACCACCTTTAAACATTTTTCAGACATGTCATTCTTGGCCTTCCTTTGCCGTCCTGAGTGTATCCTAATTTCTTTGACGATTGTCAGCAGTGGTTTTCGGAACGTTTTGCAATTGCGCAACAAGCAGAGCGGCGACTTGGCCCTCTTACCCGAACTTTATTCCGGAAACAAACAAAAGAATAACTGAAGTCCCGACTGATAATACAAAGAAAAATGTTATTCAAATCCTTTATCTATCCATTTATTGGTTATTATTTGAACTTTTTGGGATTCATCGCTATTACTTCCTGGGATGGACTATTTGAAGGATATAAACGGGGTGAGTGGCCAAAGTGAGCCCTCGGAATAATGGATCGATTATGTTCGACCATCGCAGAGGTCATCTGCCGACCTCTCCCCTGACCTCGCAATATCTTTGAAGATCGCCCCTTGAGCGGCGGACGATGTCATTCCATTCGGATGTTGATCGCGCTGTGTGTTCCAGGGGGATATCGCTTCTTGACTATTACCATCACATCCTTCCTCGCCCAACAGATGAATTCAAGTATCTGAAATTTACAATAACTTCGGAACTATTGTGGGGAATACGGCGGAGAAATATTAGTGGCAGAGCTTGAAGATACTAGGACTCGTTGAGCGTGTTGTGGAAAGGTTTTCGGACGAAAAACTAAAAGAGAAGTGTGTTATTTCGTAATCATCTGGCCTCACCTTGAATAGGCAGCGAGCATAAGGGATCCGGTGCACAAATGGTAAACGAATTGCGTCGGGAGCCGCTAGAGACTCGAAGGCTGCGCGCGATCTCATTACCAGTATTGACAATTCGCAGTCCAGTGTGTTGGGTGAATTTCATAGAAAACCCAAAACTTTTGATCGATCGCTGTTAAATTTTGTGACTGCTTATTTTAATGAACTCTCACATTCTTAGTGGTCGTGGTATAATCTTTCAAAAAGGTTCGTTACAATATCCCGCGGAATTATCTTTTTGGAAATTTTCTGTAGTTTGGCGTATAATTTCTCATTAAATTATTATTTTTTTCTCAATGTCCAATTGAGACTAATGCTTCATTGCGGTGGATTAGATCCTAGAGTTTGAGAAAGAGATTCGAGGACAGAATCAGATTAGAGTTCCCAATACCTAGAGTTCCCTTCCTGCAAACGGTTTAAGATCGCATTAGTGCTGGGAAATTCGATTTTCTGCAACGCAGTGCCAGTGGCGCAGCGAGGGGGGTTTTGGGGGATAAAAGCCCCCTCACCCGGAGCTCAGAGAATTTAAAAAAATGTTAATCCATTTCACTTAATTGGATTAATATCACTTATAGAATAGTGTACGGATTAATAAAAAATCCCTCAGAAAGCCGTAAAACTCGCCATTTTGAACCATTTACTTGAAATATTTTCTGGGGAAGGGCTCCTGCGCCTCCTGCTTACCGCTGGGGGATATTCCACACCCTCATACCCCCCACTATTAGTTGCGTCTAAAACCACACCCAGCCTAAATTCCTAGCTGCGCCCCTGCTCAGTGCTATTACGTCATTTCCTCCTCCATTGTCAATGGACGATCAGATTTTAAGACCGGGAGTATTGAAAAGTCAATAAGTTGCATGTAATCCAGCGCATAGCGTCACTGTCCATGGGGTGAGGTCTGATCTGGTCTTTGGTTAACAGTTCATTCAGAGATTTGTGGGACCCTTAAAGGCAAGCATTAGCTGTCGAGTAACTCTTGTTTTCACCAGTACTTTCAAAACATACCATCAGGAGTTTTTGGTTCGCTGTGGTATTTTTTGGTGGCTGTGAGGGGGTGCCATACGACTCCATCTTACATCCATGCGTACTCGCGTGGAGTGAAAAATTATTTATGAATTAAATATTATTTGAATCCACAATTGCCGCCATTACTTTGCCGGTGAAAATGTTTTTGAAAAGTCCATTTCCGTAGCTGTTTTACGAAGGTTTATTTTGTGAACGCAGTTATAGAGTTTTATTTCCTTGTATGTGGATAGTTAGTTTGTCAAAGGTACTGGATAGCAAGCATTGGGAATTAACTTTCCAATCCATCCTTTATTCCAATAATTCCATCTCATGATCGAATTCTCTTCTTTCCACACTTTAAGCGTTCGATATTACTCGCCTCCGCTCTGATTTTATCAAGTAAGCGTAGTTAATGTTTGATAAATTAATTTTTCATTAAAAATAAAGTCAATTTTCTTGTTTTATGGTTTCTACATTGAAGACTAAACGCTCGGAATTCATATTCCCGTGCGCAACTAAAGAAAAATCATAATCCCTAGAGTCTTTTGAAAGGAATTGGAATACATCCAAAATACATATCGTGGGGGCATTCATTCGAATTACTTGTCTCTTTGTTAGCATCAGAAAAGTCGCGTGTTATGAAGATGGTGCAGCGGAGGGAGAAAACTCGTAGCTGGGGGCGAGGGATCAGACAGATGCTATCAAAGAGAACTCGGGTCCTCTCTCTCTCTGATTTCATCTTATATTCTTTATTTTTTCCTTCTTCACATCGATAAGGCTCATCGATAGGTCAGGCCGAGTGAAGTCCACCGTGATAGCGAAGACGGTGTCTGTTCACTCGAGATAATAATAGACTCCCTCGTCAAGGAATTCCTAGATCGTGATCAGCTGTATGCCACTTGAAAGGAAATGAGTTTTTACTTGAATTTTATTCGTTGGTTTAAAGACATTTTACTTATGAATATTATTTTTAACGAAATGGCGCAAAGGTTTTGAAAACAGCCCACTCTTTTATTTAAGTATATTAAATGTTTGGTGTGATCTTCGCAGCTGAATGCAAAATGGATAATAAATGCTCTACTTTTGAAGTTTTAATGCATATATCACAGTATTCTCATGGTATTTCGTGTTAAACTAAATCATGGTCTTATGTCAGTAAGTGTGTAATAACATACTGCCGCGTTTTCGCACGACAAGGTACAAATATGATTTTTAATACTTGATTGGTGCGACAATGGTGAAAGTTTGGAATAGAATAGATGTTGTTTCTAATGGTTTCTTGAAACATATCGTGTTTAGAAGTAATATATTGAGTACTATTGAATTTTTATATTATTTCCTTAAAATATCTTTGATTTATTAGTGTCATGCAATCACAACAGCGGCCATGGAATTCTGGCTATATGAAATAATTCTATCTCTTTAATAAACGCAAGGGTCAATGTTTTTGTGGTCAATTGAATCATTTTTGAATTGCAACCCTTATTTTTCTGATCTAGATATTGGACCAAGAATGATGATCGAATGTCATACGTTTGAATTGGTAAAATTAAATACTAATGATTAATATTGATATTGAAAAATCTATTTATTGTACCCACAAAGATTATGCGCGAGGACATTTTAGTATTACCATCACTTACAAATATTTTTGATAATCTTACTCTTTACGATGCTCTGACTGGTCAAAAAATAACTGAATTAAGACCGTTGCGACCGAATTGGCGCTGGGAGATGAGATCCAATTGCGTTCGGCAGGCAGTGGAGAGCAGAGTTCGAGTTTTCGCGGAAATAAGAATTCGCGTTGAAGGCCTTTCTCTCTTTCCTTCCTCCTCGTGATTTGAACGCATTTCTCGTGTTCCTTCGATAGGATTTCTTATTCGGTGGATACAAATTGTTTTGCTCTCTTTGAAAGCTATTCATGCATAGCAAGAGGAAAAAGGTGAAGGGCAGGCTTCCCACCCCGTGGACTCGGGTTCAAATCTATGCGATGGCAGAGAATTTTCAGAGGCCACCCGGTCCTTGCTTGAGTTGTGTGTGGAAGACAGCGCACGACACTCCGTCCGTCGGATGGGACGTTAATCCATGGTTCCCTTGGCGCCGAACGCTTATAGCGGCCCAACGCCGGGTTTCTCTCTACCCTTCCCTTCTATCGTGAAATAATAGCTCCTAGCTGTCGGTCGCCTCCTTCAAATACCATTCCATGCCAGTAGGAAAGGAGCATCTCAACTCCTTGGGATACGTACTTATTTCAATGGTTATAATACCTCGAAGCGTGGTTAAGCGATCGCTGTTTTTCTTCTGCTCTCACTGCCGATATGAAGCATAGGAAATATCCCCAACTCTCGCTATTCCCCGCACTCTCGGCCTCTCTGTGTCTAAGAAGGTCGCTGCATGTCTGATATCCGTTGATAAATTGAAATTCCAAACAGAAAATCGGGAATTATCAAACGAATTCGGTGGATGGGAAATTTGACAAATAGGTAGGTACTACACGCATTGCTCATGGCCGCTCTTTAATCTTTACGATTTTGCGTTCGGCCGAAGCCTCCGTTGCTTGCGCGCCCCTCGGAAACGCAGAGCATTCAAAAGGGGAGGAATGCTTTGGCGATGGGCCTCAAACTCAGATGGAGAGATATGCTTTCATTCTCATCCTTGGACTAGAAGGTAGCATTATCACAGACATTATTCTGCGTGGTCCGCGGATTTTTAATTAATCGACATTAATTAAGGTATTGATTGAGTTTCGCATGTTGAAATTGTTTTGAGTATGCTCAAATTTTTAAACAAATGAAAGGGAATGCTTAACTATTCGACATAATACGACTTGTTGCAACTTCTAAGGCCATCCCTATGGGTCATCACCAGGCCTGAATCTATTGCAATCTGAGAGCGATCGCAGCGCCTCCCTGACGACATTTCGAATCTCGCTAACTTTATACTATATCTCTATCAGAGTCCTCTAGATTGCTCTCTCAACACTACTCTCTCATCATGTCGAGTCGTCGCATAGGCTTCCACTATGGCAACCACGACGTCCGCCATTTTCGGTGTAAATACTCTGTTTTCCCATAAGGAGATGTGGTAAAATTTCTTCGATTTTTTGGTAAGCGAAGAATGTTGGTAATTTTCGGATAGGTGATATTGATTTTCGAAACCTTCAGTAACATAAGTACAAATTTTCTAGGCATGACAACAATGCAAACGGCGAAAATAAAGGTAAAACCAGGGCAAAGGCTAAACGTAATACGACCTGATCGAACCCTTGTTTTAATGGGTTGACACCCAATTGCGCTAAATAATCACTGAAAATACTATTAACGGAAACTCTTACCCTCATTAAAAAGGCTCTTTGCAAAATATGTACTGACACAAGCAATTCCGCCGCGAGTTTAATGACTGAAATCTGATAGTAGGACAGCGGGTAGATGGGCGTAACCAGCTGGAGACGGCCTTTCAGCGGCGTAGTGCGGTGGGATAGGACCCCCCTGTCCCCCGGACAATATGAAAACACAGTTACTTTGATTAATTTAAAAAACAAAATATTGAGAAATGACGAGTTTACAAAAGATTTCTTTGACAAATAGTTTTTTCGATCATTAACCCGAACGAAATTCCTGGTTACGCCCCCCCCCCCTTAGAAGCGAAAAGAAATTAAGCTCGTAACGAAAATTTTAAAGAAATTATTTAAAAAATTATATTCGCATAAGACATGTAACAAATTTAAGTCATTCTCTTCATTGTATAGACCAATGAAACGCTGTCATAATTTACTTACAATTTTGACTTCTTCATTCTTTGCAAAAATGTTACTACTTGAAAGACCACGACATGCCCTCCTTGCTTTGATCCTGGGTACCAATGGAGCAGCGAGGGGGGTTATGGGGGATAAATTCCTCCCCCATAGAGATCAGAGAAATTTTTAATTTTAATCCATTTTACTTAATTGGATTAATATTACTAATAGAATAGTGTAAGGACTAATAAAATATCCCTCAGAAAGCCATAAAACTCACCATTTATCTTAAAATTCGCCAATTTACTAATCTCGCGCTGACCGCTTATCCTGGAGGGTATTCCGTTCCCCCACACACCCTGGTATTAGTTGCACCTAAACCCACCCCCCCAGTCTTTAAGTACTACCTGGGCCCCTGCAGGGTACTCACATGGATGGATGTGCTCAATACCAAATGCCAATGATAGAAACAGACAAGAGGGCATATCTGTTCCAATGATAGTAGTATCCAGCGGTCTGGGGTCCTGATGGGGGAATTCGGAGGTCTTCCTTGGAAAATTTTAGGGAACTGCATGCCCGAAAATGGATTTTGACAATATTCTCGCTCTTAAATAGTAGATAAAGTTAATAAAAAATACTATGAAAATTGAGAAAATTAATAATTTATTATGGAGCTGATATCTCTTTAATGACTTTGTCCCAGAAACAGCACTGATATCTAAAAAAAAGAAACTAAATACAATCTTTCCAAATAACCATTCCAAATAAGCACTTGCAGTTTTTTTTTACCTTCTGGACACCTAACTCACTTCATTTAATTTACAATGAGTATGCAGTAAAGAAAGCAACCAATGAACACAAAACTTTTTATAATTACAAAAAATATTGGTGCAAGTAACCTAAGTAATGAATATCTTTTTTTAATTACACCTTTGATATCCCCTCAAGATGGAGCAGGGCCCCCCTAAGCTTGGGTGACTCAGAGATTGCAAACCTGGCCAGCCCGTCCTTGTACCCAAATAGCAATGCAAGCCGGAATCAGGCTTGCAGCAACCTAGAAAAAACAAACTTGAATCACGGTTTAACAACTTGCTTATTATCATCCCTATGCAAGCCCTTCCACTGTTTACTGCATTACTAATTGAAAAAAAAATTAATAACTACAAGCCTAGGTGAACCACTGGGGTCTTTTCCTGGGAAATAAGTCCTTGGAATAGAGAACACATAGCAAAAGAAAACAATTCTAAAATGAACATCCATACAATTCCTTGAAAAGTAAAAGTAGAACAAAATCTAACAGGGGATCATGTCAGACCATTCTCAAAAAAACCTAGTACGTACACTAAGACGCACTCTTGCAATTAAATCAACACAAAAAATTTGTGGGATACAATGAATGAACGCCTAATAACACAACATAGCTCCGTGAACAGTTAATTGTGATTAATAACAGCAGTAGGTAATACTTAACTAGACATATAAAATTAACTTCTACAATCTGAGTTGACACAAGGGTACTAACTTTCAAATTCCAAGCAGACACATTTGGTAAAAAATTTATTTATGACTGAAAAAGAGATCATTTCTCCCATAATATCCCAATCCCAGATAAGATATTTGTGATTTTAAGCAATTCCCATCTCTGCTTAAGGTGAAATGAAGTGAAACATAAGATAAATAAAGAAGAACCAAAGTGCTCATATTAAGGCCAAAATGCCTAATATATACCGGGGCACTAATGTAGGAATAAAATTCAATCTATATATGACATGAACTATTTTTGTTATTAATCCGAAAACGATTACTGAAGTCTTTTATGACCAGGACACAACTCCTCTAATGGCATGCCCATGCATTTTGTAACAAAACACTCAAAAGTATATGATAAGATATGGAAATAAGAATTCCTTCTTAGTTAGCTTCAAGTCAGCTAGATTGCTATGACTTTTGTCAACAGCAGGCTCCTCATTTAGTCCACTCTTGTCTCAATTCAATTCCGTGAAAGATTTACAACAGGACATCTCTGTTAACCTAACTGATATGCCATGGAATAAAATACAATTTCCATACACTTAGGTATCAATATCCTTAAATTGGAGATTAATGTGAATGACATCCATATCTTAGTAGCCATTTTTTACATCCTCATCATATGCTTAGGATAATTAACATAATTATAGAATGATTTCCATACGTCTGCATAATAGTTACAAAAATTTAACATGCATGAATCACCTAAGTTTATTCATGAGTCCTTTGATGTGATCTCATGTGTTCTCTCTAAACAAGTGGACTAGTAGTAGTACTGTATGGGAATAAATGTGAAAAATGGCTCTTAATCTTGACAATATGTTAAGCAAAGGTAAATACATTTTTTAAAGACCGAACCATGCACCTTTTAGAAGTGATGTAAGAATCTTTCTCTTACTTGAAAATTCATTAAAATCATAGGTAAGGAGTGTTCTTGGAAATCATTCCTGCAAATTAAGGACTTCTAAGGATATTTAAACAGAAAGATCTGATACTAGGTGGTAAATTATAATAAACTTTGCTCTTTTCATGCCAAAATAATGAAATATCTGATGTAACAGTTGATTTTATATCTCTATATAAGACAACTTAATGCAAACATGTTTCACTAGAATGTGTAAAGCTGTCAACAATCCACATTAACCACGACTCAACTGGTAGATAACCAAGTATTCATGGTATAAACATTATACATATTGGTAATGATAAAATGTGTATATGCCAAAGAGGGATATATGCAATTAGAACTGATTAGTCATAATATCAACACACAACAAACAAAGAGGGAAAAACCACTTAACCAGGCCAAATATACCTATGTCAAAGCATTAGAATAAAGGTGCTTCCATGCTATTGAATAGATTGAGAATTCCATATCAGCAACTCATCTTCAAATTTGATGTAAAGAACTCAAAAATGTAACCACTTATGTGAATTACCAGAGTAAAGCAATGGAACAGGTAGTTAAGAGGTAATCATTTAAAAAAATTACTCTTGTATAAAATACATCAAGGCCAGGTAAACACTGACAGAAGTGATGCTCTAATAACTAGCTATGTGGAGCAACATCAAACACTTGCTCATAAATAAATAATACAGATGACACCCCATGGAATCAGTTTTAACATAATAGAAGTTCAATATGATTTAGACTGAGCGTTGAACTTGAATATAGAAAAAACAAAGAACAAGTTAGAAAATTTATGAAAAAATACATTTTGCTACTCCAGATATATTCTCTCATTAAGCAAAATACATGGTGACACCACAATGCCAATGCAGAAGATGATTGCTGTGAATATAACGCTGCACATGCTTCTTCTGCTTAGGTTATTTGGACATGAAATGCAGTAATTGTATCTTATCATTGTAGAAGTCGTTCCATTATATAGCCATCAATTCCAAACATGATACAACAGGCAGCATTGAATCTGGAACAAAGGAATAATCTTGGTGACATCAACTGAGTGAACTTGAGTAACATATAAGAATAAAACAAATCACCACTGGTATTCACATAACATGCATTTCAATTTAATGCACAATATATGCACTGCAGAACACCTTGGTAAGAGGACTATCCACTTAGAAAATAAAAAAAGCTAATCCATACAATATTATGGGCCAAATTCAGTACCAAAATATTCTTAAGCACTCCACTTAGGAGGATCTGAATTCAAGATATTGCCCACCCTGTTCCTCTAAATGATGCAACAAGATGATGAGCCCAGATATGAAGAAACATTTATGCACATTATTGAATAAGACACTCAAGTTTAATGCAATAGAAGCATAATTATAATAGCATCCAAAGTATATTAATCAAGAAACGATACTGAATTTCAAAGTGTCAGAATGACTTTTGCAAACACGATGGTAGTTCTCAAATCAGACAGTCACCAAAACAGCTTAACATAAGAGCAACCAGTGACTCCATTTAATTAATATTACTACTAAGTATTTTGAAAACACTTTTTCAATGTAAAGAAGCAATTTGGATGCTATGGAAGTAATGAAAAATGGTATAACTGAAAAATTGTCCGAATATAAGCAAAGGCAATGTGAAAAAGAACTTGCAATAGATATAGTTTAATCTTACATTCAAGAAAACTTGTCAATTTGAGAAGCTACCTTATTTGATAGATGATAAGCATTAGCAAAGACTGCATCTTATTTTACAACAAATGTGCTGATTTCTCAAAATATAATAGATGAATGAGAATGTTAACAAATAGTCATTTAAAAATATACACATGTAGTCATATCTCAGCAAAATACCAAGTCCAGGTGACATGTATGGAAGATAGGAAAGAAATGACTTACACCACCTAAAGACAATAAAATGAGGCATAATAGAAACAGACAAACTTTGTACAAGAGATTTTAGAAGTCCATGACTCAGGGTAATATAGGTGCTTATGACATGAATAAACACACAAATAAAGACATGCTCCATATCTCCAGCTCATAAGACTGCATTTAGTCTTCAAAAAACACTTAACCTATCCTAAAAACAAGACCTTGGATTCATCCAGCCTTCGACTATGCCAAACATGAATTACACACAGGTGATTTTTTCCAAGGAAATCTATCGAGAAACCACTGGTCAATGATTTTGGTTTCAAACAAAAAATTTGCATCATTTCACATTTTAATATAGCATTAAAGTACTCTCTCAAAGAAGTAAACAAATAGGACTTTAACAATGAAAATAGCAATGAGGTACTTCTTCATTAATTACTAAAAAGTCCTCTTTATTTTCTTCCTTTAGCCGCAGTAAGTTCAAATATTGTATCACAAAATGAAGGTAGTTTCAAAATCATTTGAGTTGTCAATATCAGCAATGTTTTTGATTTGTAAATTAGTTCACAGACCCCAAGAATACAATGAAGCTATGAATGGAAAGTAGAGATATCACTTGCTTGTGCATGCTTGCCACGTCTTACTTTGTACAAACGTGAACCAATAATTAAAGAGTATGTTTAATTACCACTTCCTTTTGATAATAATACTTCAGGCAGCGCCTGACACTGAGAACCTAAACTATTGAATGGACGATGAGGATACATAAATGCTTTGTTGATGCCATTCCCTAATAAATGCCCTGGCATCACTATCAATCCACCAGTTGTTTGTAAGAAACATTTCCAATGAACCCATTTATAAAGGGATCGATAGTACTTGTACAATCATATTTTTACAGCCTAGAGCTAATAACCAGTCTCTCAGGCTGGTTAATAATCTAAACAGGACAGCCGTTAGCGCTACTTTTGAATAATTTCATAATTTAATCGTCATAAGAAGAGATAAGTGGGCAGTGAAACTTGTGCTATCTGTTGAGCGTAGGTATGTGGGTGACAGCAAAGGACGATGGAATTGAAAATGCTACTCAAGATGAACAAAAGAAAACAAAGCCCAACAACCAGATGACTGATAGACAATAACCCAATTGAACGGTGCCACAATACTTACTTATCACCAATAATAATACCGTTCATTACAATGCACTGACACTGATAACATCATAAACACACTCTCAGCAAATGCCAATAGTATGAATAACAGAACAACCTTAATACGTACATACCACACTCGATGGCTCTTCAACTTCAGCAAAGGAAAAGACTTTCAATTCAAGACCGGCAATCGAATATTAGAGGTCTCCTCTTGGTGTAATAGGCTTCGGACGATTCGCGACGCCGAAAATCGTCGGAACATCATTGGGCTTTTAATATTTTCCAGCCTCTCTTCCGAGCGGATTCAAATTTTGATTCGTATAATTGCACCTGTGGTAAGGAAAACTCGCAGGAAAATGTTTTCATAATGATTAAATGGCTAAATAAATACATGCATGTAATATATGTTGACTATAATATTAATTAAGGAAGGTTTCGCGGCTTATATAAATCGCATTAATTACAAGGTGTAAAATCCAAAATGGATTCGAATGCAATTACCTACAAACATTCGTTACCAACAACATATAGTTCCAAAAGGGACATGAATATTACATGCTTTCAGTAAGTCTTTAATGAAAACTGGTATCATTGATTGTATCACACGTAAAGTTCCTCACGATATTTCAAACGTGAAAGCACTTATATGTTACAGGTATAACTTTCAAGGACACTTACAAGTATAACTTTCACGCGACGAAATAATAACAACCTACCACATTCCATTGTGTGAATAAGTTGCGTATTCTAGTTTATTGTTTAAATTAATTAATTGAATGTAGCACGGGTTAATTGTATCAGTATTACGACACTATCAAAGTTTAAAAACCATTGACACAAATAACCTTAAACTTATACATGAAAAACTCTCAACAATAGCAGGAATTATTATGCACTCTTTTCTGTTTACATTACGTATACAACGTAAAACTGATTGGCAAAGGTATTAATCTTTGAAGTAAATCACAGCCTTTCATCAAATTATGCCGAAACTAAGTAAGAACTTGATCTTCATATGAATAATTACCCAATACATTGAATTACATCAACTTCTAACTCACCTCACAAATAGTGGAAGACGGCTACGGTTGCCACTCATCCATCCCCCACATTTGTAGCCATTTAGCCCTTACCTGAGGATTACAAGGAAAAACAAAACGCGGAACACATCCCTACAACTAATGGAACAGTTCGGTGCAGAAGAACCGCCCATCTCTCTTATTTATCAATTACAAAAATGTAAAAAACTGCACCAACTCGACGTTACGCCTATGCTACAACACAGGCCGCCATTAATGATGAGAGTGAAGATGGCAGTCTGCGACGACTCAACTTCGTAGTTATTATATGGCAATATAGAGGACTCTGATCTCTATCTGCTGCTGCTTCCATCTATCGGTCGTCCTCCTCACTCATGCGGGCGCCTTTATCAGCCCTCATCCGAGGGTTGCGACCCGTATGCAATATTCCTCCACTCGTACCTTCGGTCGTTTGTAAATGCGAGCTGAAAGAGGCGACTTCGTTATCAGTGGGGCGTCCATCTGGGAGGATGTTTGGCATATTTATTTCCGAATTATCCCCACCTCTCTCCATTTTATTTAAAACATCCACGGATAGCAATATTGCCATTTTGCAGCGGTGTAATATGAAAGGCTAATCGTAAAAATCAACGAAATGGACGGGAAAAATTTGTAATAAATTGTATAAAGAAGTGCAGGTACTGATTGCATTGGTCAAAAAAGTAATTTTGTGGCCGAAAATTTTAATAGCTGATTTTTACTGTAATTGTATGGGGCTGAATCAAAAAAATTTAATCAGCTTTTTATGTCAGTTCTACTTTTGCAGATGTGAATTATTTTCATCCTTTGATCATTTGGTTTTATGAAGAATCAAGGAGCGATAGCATAAAAGCCCACTCCAGGGGCGGCTCTAAGATTTCCTTGAGGGGGGGGCGCGACGGGCTGCTTACCCCTCCCCTCCTCCCCCACTCTTTCTCTCTCTATATATATATACGTTCGTGTTTACATTGAGAACGACTCTCGGACAACAATGGAAGTAACATTAAAAGTACTACGAATTTCGTTCAAACATAAAAAATAATCATTAACCAGATGATGTGGCATACAAGCGTCAAAATAAGATAGGAGTTTCAGTATTATAGTTGAGAAAAAATGAAGCAATTGGTACAAATTGTTTGGTTTTAATGAGCGAATTAAGAAAGCGTTACATCGAGAAAATGCAAAAGCCTGTGTTAATTTATGGAAAAAGTTGTAAAAGTAATTTCCGATTTACGTATGGAATTTCAAACGATCTGTATATTTTTCGTTCCAAGCGGGAGACACAAGCTTTGAATAGATGTTCGAATCGTAGATTTCGATGGAGAGTTGAGGGAAATAGGGCGAGAAAATAAAAAAAACGCCGTGCAATCTTATGGGAAAATTATGAATATAATTTACGACTCATGTATTATTTATGCACTTTCAATTATGATCAAATCATGTTGAAAACAGAGAATCCACACCAAATGCAGCAAACCCCATCGCTGTAGATCAAAAATTGAGAGAGAAAAAGCAGGCAGAAGCGTAACATTTATAAATAGAGGGTAATCTACGGTACGTGATGCGAGTTCGCATTTTATACCCCTTGACAAGAGTGCTTAGTGGGCGAAATGAAGTTTTCACTTCAATATATTCAATTCCAATTTTATCCATAAGTATTTAACTTTTGGATTTCAGGAACCACTGTATGATTGATAAAGAAGGAAATACAACTGAAGGCGACAGTAAAATCATTTGCCGCATTTCATTTGAATATCTTGGAAAATATTTTTGAGAAGCTATTATAGAGATTATTATCAGGTATTTATAAATACAATCATGTGCACACACAAATTTTCTGAGGTATATAGCAAGCTATACATAAAGAATAAGAAAGCTAGATTTCTACAGGAACCATAGAGTAACATGGTTTTTTAACATGAACTTACATTAAAATTTAGAAGTAAAATGACAATAAAATATTTTAGAAATAAAATGTCGATAAAATTTTATGCATCATAATAACAATTCACATCTTCTAGTCTTTTGACGAGCAAACCGATTGATTACATTGACAGTATTAATATTTATGTTTCTGTGAATATATAACAACGCCAACCCAGTCAATCGATCTTCATTCATCCTTGTTCTGAGCCAATTTTTCAGTCTTCTCAAATCTGAAAAGCTCCGTTCAGCCGTAGCAGCAGAAATGGGTAGGGTCACCAACATTTTATCCAAAATTCTCAACAGAGGATAAACATTTTAATCACATTTCATGTAAAGTTCCATGGCGGTTTTCATTGATTTCATGTCATTAAATTCCGGACTTTTTTTCAAAAAAGTTATCTGATTATCTAATTCCGTTAACATTGTACTTTTATTTTTTTTCAATAACGGTGCATATTTACCACATATTTTTTCAAGCACGCTTTCTAACGAGTCCTAATAATTTATTTCCAAGAAAATAGCTGGGATTAGTGTATTCAACTTGAAGCACTCTATTGACTCTCCAGCAAATCTGCCCTTGATATCCGTATTTACGTAATCTAAGATGGGAATATAGATGATTTTTTCCCAATACGCGATTATATCATCTTCATCATTGGACGCCGGGTAATTTGCTCGATTCTTTTGTCAATTGACTGCACGTGGAATGAGGATTGGAATGTGCATTTCCTCCATAGTTGTCTTAGCGTTTGCAAAAATTCCAGAGAAATTTTATGAGTTCATCCGCTTATCTTTTAGTACTTGTAAAGTTTGGTCAACTTTTTTTTAGCTTGAAAAACATCTACAGTCTCATTTTGCAAATATCTGCTTAAAATATAAGTTGCACTTAAAACATCACTCAGACTAAATATAGTTCAAATGAATTCACAATTACAAATTGATAACAATAAACATTTTCCTTTAGCTGCCGTTTTATAATCATCCCACTTTGAGACTTTTTCGAGAGCTTTGGCAATATCGGGTAAGTCGTCTATAAAAGTTACAATAGCTTTATGCCTTTCTACCCATCCAGTCTCACAGTTACCTGTTATTTAATGACCTAAGATATCAACAATTTTTTTACGGGTTTTATTACGTTTACTTGATGCTTTAAGAAAGAAGACGACTTCATTAATTACGCCAAAAGCATTCCTCACACTCTGAACTTTAGAGCTCCTTGATATGGCTAAATTGAGAGCATGGTTCTTGCAACTACATAAGAGACAGTAAGTCGCTTCAGTCTGTATTTCGGACACCGCGCCTCTACTCTGATATATTAACAGAACAACCATCACAACCAACACCTATGTAATATTTTGTATCTAAATTCACCTGTTTAAGTACAAATAAAACAGATTGTCCTAAAATTTTGCCGGTAGTTTTTGGTTCTTCTTCAACCCCAGAATAATTATGGTGGTGCAAATCCAGAAAACCTACGAAATCTTCATGTATTTGTCCATCGTACACATATCGTAAACAAACAGTTAACTGAGATGTGTGCGACATATCTGTTGTTTCATGAAAAATGACAGAGAAATATCTGGCTGCATGAACACGTTCTTGAACAACTCTCAAAATTTCTTGCCCGTAACAAGCAATCATTGGCAGTATTTTTTCCAATATAGGTCGCGGTCCCCTTGCACGTTTTTAGGTGATTATTTCTAAATCATATCTCCGCTGTCAATCCTAAATCTTAATGAAGCTCTGAAATTTCCATCATTGTGAAGAAGATCTTCAGAATCTTCCAGCAAACTCGCATCATCACGGTGACCTCTCAGCGGAATATTCTGCCTTCCATGGAACATTATTGTTTTAATTATTGGGACTAGCCGGGCACGATTACTCATGATCTGTTTCTTACTCTCTTCGCTTATTAGATTAATTATGCTGTGTTCTGGGTTTTTGTAAGCCTTCAAAAATGCATTGCCATCTATTTCCGCACCCCGGTGATATTTGTTTGAACGATGTTTTTCCAAATCTCCGTCTTTTCCAGAAAGTTTTGCATATTTTTGTAAAGGCTCGGAGACTAATTTTTTTAAGGGTACGGTTTTTTGTCCTCCACTCAACTTAGAATAGCAAAAGACCGCACAGAACTTGCAAAATAGACCCTGCTTTTCTTCAGAGAAGACTAACCAAGGATATTTTGTGAAATGACTAACTTGGACAGATCTGAGTTCACTAGGCTCTTGTTCTCCATGTCGTTTTGCATGCAAGGAAACCGGAAAATTGTATCCAGGTGGAAATGAAAATGAGTCTATGGATTATTTAATAGGATATATCTGGTAAAATCGTCTAGTTTTTCCATGATTTTGATGTAAAGGCCAACGTCATACTTCGGTATACTTATGGAACCATCAGATGAATTTCTATTGCCCTGTGGAAGAATATCTTATTAACTACTTGTAAAAATTTCACAAACATATTTTTTCAATGCTTCTTCTCTTAAACGAAAATAAAAGTTTTCGTGCGGGATAAGTTACAACAAATAATGGAAGTTTTTCGCTCACTGCATCAAAATACCCCGATGGAATGAGGAATACAAGAAAATCAGATTGAGGAAAAGTAAGAATCTGATGGAACTTGGTCGTCCTCGCTCTTATTATTTATTACTTGTTATTAGGTGCTGATTTATTCAGCCAGTACACGCAAACAATGGATGTTGAATTCAACATTCGGAAGATCGTGAAATGGCGGAAATAATCATTAATCGGATACTTCTATGTAAAACTATTGAAATCATAAGATAGTACACTTTTTATACATCATAATTAAGAAAAAATTAAAGCGGTTGAAATTTCATAGTTTTATGGATGAAATACGTAAATATTGCGCCGTGCAAAAAGCCCAGCGCCGCAAGATATTTTCCGTTTTGGAGGGTTTAAAATTAAAAAAGTAGTTTTCCAACTTCCCGTAGGTTACACGATATGAGCTACAAGTGTGCCAAATTTCAAGACTCCAGCTGAACTGGAACTGGCCTAGAATCTGTATACCTGAGTGAGTTAAACAAGTGGTTGTATAGTATATTTCGTATTTGTATATTATATATATAAATAATCATAGAAGAGAAGCGTTGTTCAGAGGGGCGAAAAAAGTAAAATAAATTCCTACGAGTGTGACAGAGTCTCTAAATTATTTAATTAAAATACAAAAAACGTTGAGAGCATGTTCCACTGTAACACCCAATTCATACGTGTTATCATAACATAACGACTTTACGTATTACAATGAAAAACACGTTTATTAATTATTTTTAACGTAACTCAACCAATTTTTTGATATATAAATATGATGTGACAGATGTTTCCCCTCGTAAGCTTTAAAGAGAGATTCCCCACACACAATAGAAATACGTAGGAACTGAATATCAATATCTAGTGCAAATGCGCCTTAGCATGAATTGGGGCTAGTACTATGACGAATTTTATCGAAATATTATTTATTATGATTGCGAATGATTTCACTTCAGAAATACCTCTATTTAAAGCTTTAATGAATCGGGATACACAAATATCTCAGCTCACAAATATACAGCATTAATATCAAACGCAAGGCGCAATAAATCTGGTGAGTAACAAATGACAGCCTTTGGTGTACAAGATATTGTGAATGTCAAGATTTCGATAATGTTCATAGTTGAATAACTTAGTCACTCAAGGAAACGGGATTTTCGTAAGACAAATAATTGAATAAGAAATACCTTTGATTGCATTTATCCTCCATAGTGTATTATTCACTGCCTTTGATGCACCAACTCATGCATAACAATGCACATTAAAAAGGACATTAACGGAAAAGAGAACGTAAACAAAAGTAAAAAGTTATCGCCATCGCAAAAAATGGAAATAAAATCATTTTTACCTACTAATATTTTGTGGAAGACTTGTTTAAAAGTCTTTCTACTACAATCATATATCGCCAACAAGACACGAACTACATTCAACAGCACGAATCATCTTTTTAAAATGGCAATATGTGCACTTGTTAACTATGAAATTAATAACAACCACACTTTTGTTGTAATATACCAAAAGCAATAAGTAATTTCCTACCTTATATTTTTCCGCTTTTCATTTGAAAACGCTTTGATGTAAACAGGTGATTATTCATGTGGAAAAAAGGCATAAAGAAGTTGACATTTCAAAAATTACTTTCTAAATTTCCTACCTTATCTTTATCAGTTTTTCGTTTTAATTCCTTTATCTTCTTATACAATTTAGATTCTCTAGCTTGCATAAACTGATGTGTTGCCATGATTATTTTTTTCTGATCGCCGCACCGCCATTGGATTTTGGAGGCCCTTTTTTAACTTATCCTCATGCTCAATTTTAATTGAATAGATAAATAATTGGAAATTTATTGTTTTTATAATTTTTCCTGGGGTTTCACACAATTTTAGAGGGGGTCTTTCTGGTCACTTCATCGTGAACTTTCGCTAGTGTTTACATTTCACGCATTTCGTTGCGCTAATGTTTTTGCTTTGGTTACGGTACGAGTGAAAGTGAGATGTTACAATAACTGATTTAGCAATTTGTTTCAGGATAATCATTTCGTTTTCTACGTTATGATAATGTGAAATAGCATTCGTAAGTGATAAGCTGGAAGTCAGATGTGAAGAATCCTTTAGAACTTCAACGAGTGCAAATTCTTTTAGTGTGAGTAGGGAAGTTCGTTTTGGAGGGCGCGAACGCACCGAGGCGAATTACCTGCAATCCATGTTCAAAACCCCAAAACTGAAATGTGTTTTGAAGTTTTTTTTTTGTTATTGCCACCTAAGATAAACTGAAATTCTATTGACATGATTTATATAATATTTATGGTTTCATTGATTGTATTTGGCAGCCTCGTTCGAAGGGTTTTGACGATAATAAGTGTCTAATTTCGGGGAAAAATGGACACCAGGTGAATAAAATCAATGTAGAATCAATATCTGGAAGTCATTCAAGAAAATAAACATTTCTATAGAACACATTTTATCTTAAATAATTTTACAAAAAGTATTTAGTATTGATAACTCACCACATTACATACAACTATCTTTTTAAATGAATGTAGGTATATGGATACAGGAAATAGTATGTTTATTACATATTGCTTTAATTGATAAAAGGCTTAAAGCAATGGACATGAGACTTCCTCCATTTATTTATCTCCTCTAACGCTTACACTAGCCTAATGGATGGAGCTTTCGGCTTCTGATCGAGGAGTCCCACTTTCAAATCCCGGATGAACACTTCGGACACTCTCTAACGAAAAATCTTCGAAGTGCGAGGTTTCTCAGGGAAACGAACTGGCATCCCTACCCAAAAGAGGGAAGTTAACATGCCTTTGGCTTAGGCCGTGGTGAGCTCTGCCCTCAACTAACCAAACCAACCTTCTGGTTGAGAGAGAGAGAGTGAATACTCTCTCCTCTCATAACATTCTACTTGTTTTTACAATTTTCATTGTATAAAATTATCATCTTACTGGTCAGCAATCCTGGGATTGGTTTGACGCAGCTCTTCACTCAACTATTCTATCGGCTGTTCACATCATAATCTGTTCACATCCACGCATTTGTTGTCTTTCACTTACTTCTTTACTTGTTCCATATATTTCATTCGAGGTCTTCCTTTTTCCGCTTTTGCCTTCCACTTGTCCCTCGACGATTGTCTTCATCACGCAATCATGTCTCAATATGTGACCTATAAGGTTGTTCCGTCTTCTCATTAAGGTTATCATTGAGCTTCTCTTCTATCCTGTTCTTCTTACAACTTCCTCATTACTTAATCGGTCGATCCATTTCATCCTCATCATTCTTCTGAAGCACCACATTTCGAAGGCCTCCCTCCACCCTTGCTTTATTCCGCTGCTTTCATTGCCCATGACTTACCGTTGAGAAGCACACTCCATATGTAGGTTCTGAGAAATTGTTTCCTTATCTCTACATTTGCATATCCCGATGTAAGTAGATCTTTCTTTTGGTGGAGTGCTTTCTTCGGCTGGGCCGTTCTTTTGATAATTTCTTCCTTGCTTCTCCGATCGCTAGTGATCCTGCTTCCCAAACAACAGATTTCATCCACCTCTTCCTGTTTTTGATTCCCTATTTTTATGTTAATCTTGACTTCTTCTTACCCGCTGCATACTAATATCTTGGTTGCTGTAATGTGCTTATTCTTCGGTGATATTTGCAAATTACTGTACCCATAGTTGCTTCTGCGGTAAACAAGAATTGCCATGAGAAACAATTCCACTGGACCGGGAATCGAACCACGGACCTTTGGCTTTCCGGGCCACTGCGCAGACCACAACGTTATCCAGGTTCTATAATTCTCATGGCAATTATACCGAGGCTCATGGTACTAGGTGTTAGGCCCTCGCGGTCCATCAACGAAGGCAACGCGAGGGAGAGAGGACTTCCAAGAAGCCACAACCGGTTGAGAGCCTCAAACCTGCGCAACTACTAGTTACTTGCTACTGCGGGTTGACAATTGTAATAATATTATTTTGACGTGGATTTGAAGTGCTAGGCTATTGTGTGGTGTAAGTGGGTGGAAGATTTGATGTGGTGCGGGAAGGATTGTGAGGGAGGGGGAGATTAGGAGTAGGGGTGAGAGGGTTGATCACGCCCATCTGGCAGGAAGGAAGGACAAGTATAGTCGACGGATGCACACAGCACTGCAGATACGCATAACGAGTGGAGATTGTCGACCGCGCATATCTTCTCTCACTAAAACTGATTATCTCTCACTTCCGACCACTCTGCCTTTGTCTTTGCTATTCTCCTGTTTCTCTCTCTCTACCTCTATGAATCGTGAAATGGAATAAATCTCCGGGAATCACAATGTGAACTAAAGCCATCCAAACCTCATCCCCGGTTTGCATTTTTACGAACTTAGTTACTGGATTGACAGTACGATTAATCATCATAATACCCTACGAACCACATTTAGGGTGTTTAGTGTGAGGTGACCAACCAGCAGGAGTTCGCGTTGGAGTGTTGGCTAGAGTATCGACTTTCCACCCCGTGGTCCCAGATTGAAATCCCGGAAGTGGCATAGATTCCTTGGTCCCTGCGTGGGTGTTGTGTGGAGGGCATTTCAAGCACAACTCTCCTCCGTTCGTTGGATGGGACGTCATGCCGACGACTTCTTGGTGCCTTTTTCTGAGCACAGGCACCGCCTTTTTCTCCACATTTTTAATAAGGCGCAAATAGCCTCAGTTATCCCTCACTTCCTCCAAATACCACGTAATACTGCGGAGTCAGAGATTTGATGGCCGGGGGGGGGGGGGGGGGGGGAGCATGCATGTAGCATGCAAGATGTTCCCAAAACGCACTCACTCACACATATGTCCATAATAAACATTACCAATTATGCAAATAGTACATAAATATAGATGCAGGTGGCGTGATCTCCGCCTAAGACCTTTGTGTAACCCGAAATTGTATTACTAATGCACTAACATAGATGGCTAAAATTTTCTAACGGTCAGTAGTTCATTCGTACGAGTAGTCTTATTAGAAATTTTCTTTTATATTCCTTTAAAAATCCACTGCTTTCAAATTTAATGGCAAAGTCTTTTGAAATCATATTTAGGAGTATATAATGGAGGTTAATCCGTGATTATAATTTCTAAAATTTTCCCGGATTATTCCAGAGAATACTTAAGTAATACCAGCTGGCTTATATGGAAATGAGATTGAGCTTAAGTATGTGAATTTAAATGTAAAAGAAATATAGCAATTAGGAACAATTTTTATTTTTAAGCGATTTTTAGGAATTGTTGCATCAAATTCTGTTCGTCAAAACGATGTTAATATTGCCGTTGTAAACCTTAAACTTATTATCGCTATAAATTCCCTTTGATATTTGAGATTTTTTTTGACGATATTCGATCAAAAGGTGTTTTGAAAATTGGAGAAAGATACGTAGGGCATGTTTTTAAAATTCCTTTTGGGAATGAGTTGCCCTCGTTTTACTCATCGAGTAACTACCAGTAAACAAATTATCATGCATTTAAATATTTAAGGGCCTCGCGTTGGTTTTATCTTAATATCACCTTCGTCTACGCATCCGTCATCGCCATCATTGATCAACAATACTAATGTTGGTCTGACACAGACCTCCTCTCAATACTCATGTAAGCAAATCTTTTTATGCAGTAAATATTTGAGGCCTTTACATTTTAAAATTCTATTTTAAAGAAGAAAATGAAAAACTTTCCGGGCCACAAATTAACATTCATTTCCAACTAGCTTCTGTACATTGTGCCATCATTGTATCATCAGCACAGGTCTTGATGATGATACAGTGTATCGAAAATAAACGTTAATTTATAGGAACAAAGTTTTTTATTACCTTCTTTAAATCTTTTCACACCTAATTATTTATTCTATTCCACGTCCTTCTTTCCTTGTTCCATACATTTCATGCGTGGTATTCCTTCTCCGTTGTTGCCATCCACTTGTCCCTCAACGATTGTCTTCATCAAACCATCATGTGCCGAGTTATGGCCTGCAAGGTTTTTCCGCCTTGTTATCAGGGTTGTCATGAGGATCTTCTCCTCTCCTAATCTACTTATAACGTCCTCATCACCAACTTTTACTCGGTCCATTTGATGCTCATCATTCTTCTGTAGCGCCACATTTTGAATGCCTCCATTCTTGATTCCTCCGCTGCTGTCATCCCTCACGCCTCACTACCTACCTCAGAGAAGCAGTGAAGCTCTAGTGAAGGAAAAATAAAATGTACGCAGCTATTACGTATGAAGCATGTTATGGTGCGCCTGTATTACCTCCACTCCCAACCATTTATGCTAACCAGCGTGAAACTCACTGGTGTCAGTGCACTATTGTTTGCTGTTTATTAAGGACGACGACTGCTTAAGTACTGCTCTTTAGTACGACGTCTTCTCGTTTACCCATTAGGTGCTTGCACATTCGACATTTCAGGCAGTTGTTTGACCTCTGTAGAATTTTCATTCTCACTGGAAAGTAATTTCTGTACCGAGAGTGGAACCAACTCACAATATATATTTCGTTAAAGGCTTTTTCGCTATTTCATGATTTTCTAATAGGTGCGCCATCTGCATCAAGAATTAAATCCAATACTTATGACACACGCAAAAAATTAAAACCATGGATAACTAGTCATCTACTAAACCTTATTGAAAGGAAAAATTATTTACTTAAAAAATATATCCACTAAACGAAAGTTTAGCAAAGGAATTTACAAACTGTAGAAATAATTTAAAAAAGGAACTAAGGATTGCCTCCAATAACGACCATTTAAAAAGATTCCAAGGAGCAAATGGGAACTCTAAAATGCAATGGAAAATATTTAAAGAAATAACCGGTCGCATACTACTCACCCCAATTGAAATCTGTCTGGAAATAGACGGTAGTATCACTTCTACTCGGTCTAAAATAGCTACGGCATTTAACGACTATTTTGTTTCTTGCGTTGATGGCAATAATAATAGTAATAATAGTGGTATTGATGAATTCGTCGCTGAGTGTTGCGGTTATTCACATAGCTTCGAATCAATGTACCTGGAACCAGTTGACCCCGCAGAAATAACTAAATTAGTGAGATCCTTTCCTTCCAGCAAAGCCCCCTGTTACGACAACATAAACAGTGAAATTTTGAAACTAGTAATTGATGACTTAGTTCCCATTCTTTCATATATATTTAATCTAAGTTTTACCAGTGGTGTTTTTCCAGACGAGTTGAAAAAGGCGGTGGTCACGCCCTTATATAAAAAAGGGGATCGTTCAAGTATACTCAACTATCGTCCAATTTCATTGTTATCGATATTTTCCAAAATGATAGAGAAGCTAGTCAAGTCGAGATTAATTAGATTTCTAGACAAAAAAGGCTTCTTCAGCAAAAACCAGTTCGGGTTTTTAAGTGGAAAGGGCACAGAAGATGCTCTTGAAAATTATTTCACTCATGTTTACAGAGCCATAAACTCAAATCGACGCACTGGCAGCTTATTCATTGACATTAGCAAGGCTTTTGATTCCATCGATCACAAGATTCTGCTCTTTAAGCTTCAGAGGACCGGAATTCGTGGAATACCACTGAAATGGTTTAACAGTTACCTGTCATTGAGAATGCAGTGTGTAAAAATTTGTGATGTTTATAGTAATTATAGTATGATAACTTTTGGAGTGCCTCAAGGGTCTGTCTTGGGTCCAATCTTATTTCTTGTTTATATAAACGATCTGTGTAATTTCAATTTTAGAGGTTATGTGACAGCATTTGCTGATGATGTCGCCTTAAATTATTCAGGTTTAAACTGGATAGATGTAAAATATGATATACAGTTAGATTTGATCAATTTGCGACGTTGGTTTGCCTCCAACAAATTGAATATGAGTGTAGCTAAAACAAAGTATATATGTTATAACTTATGTAACAGGTACAAATTTGATTGGGTTTTACATTATCATGAAGAACATTGTCCTATAACTTTATGCAATAGCTGTTTACCCATTGAATGGGTTTCTAGTATTAAGTACTTATGAGTAACAATTGACGATTCCTTAAAGTGGAATCAACATATCAACAGTCTCACAAATGTTATGCGTCACACACTGGCAAATTTTTATTAAATTAGAAATAAATGTCCTGAAAGCTTTCTAAAGACAATTTATAACGCCTTAGTAAATACCAGGCTTAGCTATAGCATTTTTTGTTGGGGTGGCGCATATCTAAACTCCTTGAAACCTGATGTTTTTTTACAAAAAAGAAAATTACGTATTATTTTGAAAAAGGACAGATTTGAAAGATCCTTCCCACTTTTTCTTCATTTGCGCTTGCTTCCGTTGAGGCATCTATATATTTATAAGGTCCTACGATGTATGTATGCTAGAAGTGGCAACTCTAAAATATTTCAGTCCCTGCCTTCTCCCTTTACCCTGCGTAAAATAAGTGTGCCCTTACCACAACCAAATTTGACTTTGTTTTAAAGATGTTTTTTGTACAGAGGACCAAAGCTTTGTAATTTGTTACTTCAGTCATGCTTTATTTCAAAGTCTTTGAAAAAGTTTTTATAAAATGCATATTCTTGGCTTCTCACTAAAGAAAGTGTAGAATAAATATTGTTGTAAATGAATTGCAAATAGTACTTTAGTTGTTTTTTTCATGTACGCACTTTAGCTTTGGTTGTATAGATTATCAAGGTAACACAAAATGAGCTACACTATATGTAAAGCATAAATATTATTATTTTGGATGGTAGCCTCAAACAGGTTATCCTTCGCGGCTACCTAAAATTACTCAAATTTGTTATTGTCATGTAATTTGTGTGTGGAGTAATAAAATTATTATTATTATTATATTATATTAAACAAAAAAATCCCGATCTATTTCAATTAGTTCGGTTCCTATTAGTTCGGATTAGCGGCACTCCTCTATATAAGGAAAAGGATAAGAAGGAAGTGAAATGTGAGGAAATGCCTTGAATAGAGGTCAGTCGACTAACAATGCAATAGGGCACCATTAATCTTTATGGATCATCTTAATGCGTCTTCTTCCTATCGAGGCATTTTGGAAGTTTTTGACGACGCAGTTTAAATATGGACATGCTGAGTCTCTCATTTTGGATGGAGTAAAATGCTTTTCTTCAAGGTAGAGTGAAAATATGGATTATAAAATTCCTGCTGTAAGAAGGCTATCTCACCGCTTCGGATTATGCTTTGAGTTAAAACTCCTACTTGCTGATTAATTCTTTGCAGCATTTACAGAGAACTTTATTGCGTGGAAACTCATTACATTCAGTGCAGAATAAGTATTGCAGTAATGAGAGGCATCTTTTGAAAATTTAACGAAAATAGCGTTTTCGTCTATTCTCAATGCAACCTTCTTAACAATATACTTACGCTCGTGAATGATTGACGACTCTTCAGTCAGACCTTTTCCATGTTCACGCGCGTGCAATACTATGTATACATTCGATTTTTTGGCCTTTCGGTTGCTCGGAACGAAATATTTAAAGCTATTTTTTCAGTAAGCCGGAATTACATCGATACGGTATCAATTTGCAAATGCGAGGTTGGGTACGGCTGCACAGGTGGCTTCGTCCTAATAACAAACATTCGTGCCTGGAATTCGCTGTATCAAGACAATCCTCAGTGCACTTGTGACAAGGCGGTGAGGCGGCTTTTAAGTAATATTGAGTAGGGCGGCCAGGCAGCCTCAGGAGTGATACACAAAACGGAAATATTTAAACGAGTCCTGTTCTTTCGGACGCTCTGATACAACTACTGTTGAATGCGTCTTGTTACACTTATGTAATTAGCAATTGTTTTCTTCTTCCAATTTTTCTTCTCACTCACATCTTTGCGGCTTTTCCTTGATTATTTACCATTATTGGAAAATATTTTTATTATAATTTTCTATAATTATAATTTTAAAAATACATTTTTTATTTGTATACCAATAAGGTTATTCTTGTGCGCAAACATGTGTGTTTAGGTTTATTCTATGACATAGGAACATATAATTTATTTTGGCTAAACAATGCCCATACTTAGTGCCCTTAAGTATATGCATTAGATGAAATATTTTAAAGCTTGTACTTGATAAGTTTCATTTTCTTAAATTTTTATCTTCATTTAAGTGATACCTACTTTGAGGGTGTTTGGCAGATTTTTTTCCCTGACATGAATTAAGCCAAGTGTTGTTTAATTTGTGGTGCTACCTCAATAGCACGTGTACATTAACTTGTGTCGCAAGGTTTATTCTCCCCAAGCATGCATCAATGCATCATTTATTCCGCTACAGAAGACCGTAACTTAACACGTCCTGCAACTGAGGACATGATGGAAAATTTAGTCTCACGCCGTATTGACTACTTGTGCACTTGTACTTCACTACTTGTGGAAGTTAAATCTTTAAAAGATAATGGAGGAGGAAGTCAACTGAGTGGGAACACTATATGGCAAAATAATTTTGTTTTTATTGGGAGTAAAATCCGTTTTGGTCTTCAATCGTAAGTGGGAAAAATGAAATGTTGAATCCCTCCGTTTTCCATTGTCACTGTCGTATTTTGTGAACTAATTGCTCTGGATACATTGAATAATCGACTAAAAATTTTCTTTCTTGTAAATAAGTCGTATTAGTATGTAATTTTTTTGTTTATTTATTTATTTATTTTGCTTTCAACTGACGAATTGTGAATTTATTACACAAGTGAGCCAAGTAATTGAGTCTTTCCTACTGACTCTGATTTAATTGGCACTGAGAATATATATTCAACGTGAAATATGACATCGAGCACACCCTATTTTAAGACGTCACCTTAGACGTGGCTATCCTTTCTAAGGAAGATTGGAAGACGACCAGAAAGTGATGTTGGAATCAGAAAATCACATTAGAGAATACGGAAGAACGAGTAATTTTTCAACCACGAATAATGATGGCAAAGCTGAATTCACCATATCTGAGCAAAAATCTCACCTTTACCACGTAATTTTACTGCTTCATCGATGCCATACTCATAGTAAATATAGTTTTCACCGTAATTTACGATATTTCAGACGGAGAGATAAAAATAAAACAATTACATTCCATCTTTTGACGAGTGAAATACTCTCACGTGCGCTTTAGTCTGGGGGGAGCTCGATCTTGACCTTCTACCTACGATATACTTTGCAAAGAAGTTTATGCCTATTATTTATTGCAAGGTAATCTTCACCGGTAACACTTTTGATTCTACTCTTCTATTGTCGTATTTTTTATGTGTTTATCAGGTAACAGTCGATCATTTTTTAAGAGCTGCTGTATTGGGATGAGGATATTCGACCTAGGCTACCAAGTAGATTTTTGAGGCTGCATAGTGAGAGGCGGCGTGTGGCAGGCCCACCCATTGTGGTCGTCTGGATCGCAATTCTCGATCGCCTTTTGTTCGTGTGCGTGGGGTTGGCCATTTCTCAGCCGCACTCTCTTATCGGCGTCGCCATCTTCCCCAGCCCACACCCTTATCTCTCTCTCTCTCCACACTCACTAATCCTTCCTTCTCTTTTCACTTCTTCCTCTCTACCCACCATCTTCCTCTTTGTTCCGTTTTCTCCCTCCTTTCCATTTGTCTCTGCTATTTCTCCATTTTTGTCTTTCGTAGCCGGAACTCCCTCACTGCCGGACAGTTATTTGAAAGTAAGTAGCTAATTATATTATGTGATTTCACCTTAAAATAACAGTTTCCTTTTAATAAATATAAATTCAATGAGATGAAATATAAAATTAAATCCAAGCGAAATGAACTAAAAATTAAAGAACACTATAATGAGGAAGAAAATAAATTACCTTCATAATTATCATGTGTATTTCAACTGCTTTCGAGATTAAGAAATCTGTATAGGTAACTCCATTTATAGCCAACCACTATCTTAATTGACTCACCTTATAATGGAAAATTTTGGCTCCCATCACCACTTTTTTCCATTTGAATGAAATCCATTTGAATGTAAGCCGCTCTTCAATATCCTGCACTTTCAACCAGGCGTCTCACCTCCGCTATCCTCATCCTCCAATTCTCTCTTTTATTATAAAATTCGAGGAATCAAGCGAGATGGAGTGGAATCGATTCATATTGAAACTTGACTTGCAATTTTCCACAAAAATAAATTTAATTCGACTCGAGTTTCGATGTTACTACATCATTGTCAAGGTACAAATGGTGGTAAGTGCAGTTAATTTATACATATATAGGAGGCGGGAGTGGGAGAAGTGAGGGGAGAGAGAGGAGAAAAGGGATGGAAAATCCTCAAGGAGGTGGCTGGAATGGGTAGAAGTGGAAAGCGTGGGGGGGGGGAGGGGGAGAGTGGAAAAACCGGAGGAGGTAAAAAGGTTGGAAATTAACTCTCTTTTATTCCTCTTCGCCTACGCCATCCACCTTCATTCTCTCTAACTCTCTCTTATTGTTCCTATTCTACCATACATGCACACTATCTCCCTCCCTTTCTCTTACTTTCGCCCCTTATCCTTCAACCAATCTCTCCACTCAGCGCTTCATAAATCTTTTCACAGAACAGTATTGCCCTCTGAGAAATAAATTGCTAAGAGAGAAACATGTCCATCGACAATTGAGATCAATTATTGACCTGGAATTTGGTTTTGTGGCTTATCTCATGCATCCCTCTTTCTTAATTTACGGAACGTTTCTAAATTACTCCAGTTTTTTAATGCGCTCCTTTTCTCATGCTTTTGTTTCTTGGAAGACGAGTCCAGTGAGGGACCGAGGTAAATTGTCTTGCCTATTTCAATCGGTGCATCTTGAAATGTGCTTTTTCACGCATTGGATGGATGAATGGTCATTAGCGCACGTGGAAATCCTACATCTCCATTTAATGCAATCGTTGGTTATGCGTCTGAGAGTCATTCTCTATTATTATTATTCTATTCCAAATTTAGCCTATTCCATACTTGTGTCTAAGCCATTTTGTTTTACTTAATGATGTTTCTAAGCCAGGAAGACTTTTATTTTCGTATACTAACATTGACTCATGTTGATTGTTTTCCTTTCGTGCGTGTATGATGTCTTATTTGCCCTCACCCGCCCTTTGCTTCTCGCCTCATTTCTCCAACTACTCTCCCCCCCTCCTCGTCCCTTCTTCTCCTCCCCTTTCTCCATTCGTGCCCTCAACATGACGATCTCTCTTCTCAGAGCGCAATCAGCACTCTTCTTTCAATGGAACAATCAGTAGTACATGCATTTGCTACTATATATACTCATTTGAGAGATCCTCATTCACCATATACCCACTCCTTCTAATTTGAGTAGATGTTTGTTCCTCTGCCTTATGATTTATACGTCCCAAGGCGAAGCACCACTCTTTACTTTTCGCCATCTTCTCTCTTGGTTTTTCTCTATTCTTTCCATTCTCCTCCACTCCTTTTATCTGTCTTTCTCTATTCAGCGCTTCGTAAATCTTTTTACGGAACAATAAAGAAAAACAAAATAAATGATTTCACTTTTAAAGAACAATATTCCATCTCAGAACGCCATGGAATACTCATTAGTGCATATATACCTCATCGGATGCGATCTATCCTTCATCAAGTGACCCACATCTTACCTATTCCCTTTATTTCCAGTAATTTTTCCATCGTAATTATGTTTTTATGCGACCCAGGGTGAAGTTGGACACTACCAACAAATACCGATGTGGTACGAGGAGGGAAATTGCCCTGAATGCGCAAAATAGCACGCAGGATAGGAAATAGCTCAAACACAGCAGCCATTGGCTTGGTTCGGTGCGAGCTCTGCCCTCACCAAGCCAAACTAACCTTCGTGTTGAAGCACAGAGTGAGCAAATTATTATTTCCTATGGCGTGTAGATGGATAGATATCGAATTAACTTCTTGCTTTGCTTTTTAATTGTTTCAAAAGTCGGGGAATTTGAGCTTCTCGTAATATTCTGCCATATGGTGATCTCCTCTTGCAGTCAATTTCTCATGCACTTTACAAGATTTTCATATCATAAAGGCATTCGCCGGATCTGTTCCCATATCTTCAACAGTTGATTCTCCTTTGCTTGCGTCATTGCCCTCCCAACCCTGCATCATAATTCCCTAAAGTTTTACAATAGGATTTAATCAACAAGGAGATCTTCATTGCTATTCTCTTGGATATCCGGAAGTCAACCGAGAAATTTTCCTGCTAGAGAGATGTGTACTGCTGAAGTGGAATATTCTATGGGGGCAAATCCTCTCCAAGGCTCTCCTCATATATGTATCCTCTCCCCACCTCCTCCGATCCCACGTTCCCTCGTTCGCCCTCGCACCAGTAGGGACAGACCCCCGTGAACTCGTGAAGAAGCCCAATCTCTGACTCATCGCGCCAATCCAGTTTGGCAAAAGACTTGCCCTGCCACAATTCCACACCCTCCAACAGTAGTGCTCTTCTTTCCACCCCATCTCGCCTCCCCCACCAAAACAATGCCCGCCCATCGCATATCTGTGGCCCTTATCCTCTCTTTTTTTATAATATATCTGTTCAAGTGACGCTCCTACCCCACTTGCAACAATTTTTCCTGGAAAGTAGTCGAAGGGAATTCAAATTAGAAAGCCAGCAACCCATCATCGCTATCCCTCAGTTTGACAAACTAGGCCACACAACAGAAAAAACTTCTATTATTAATTGTTCCAACTCGCGTATATATAAATTGAATGGTTTGCGGCGTAACTTCGTGAAATTGCCTCATATTGGAATGAAAAAACTTTGTAAATTTCACATGAATTTTATTAGCACGACCAGTTTCATCGCTGCGCGACATCATCAGGTGCATATACAGGAGAGCACGGCCTTAAATAGGGTATCCCAGGTAATCCCAGGGTAGGTAATCCCAGGGTATTTAAGGCCGTGCTCTCCTGTATATGCACCTGATGATGTCGCGCAGCGATGAAACTGGTCGTGCTAATAAAATTCATGTGAAATTTACAAAGTTTTTTCATTCCAATACGCGTATATATAGTCACCTCTGAGAATAGTATCGTTAATCCCTTGGCAAACTGCGAAGGCCCGACCTTATTCCAGAGTAGTGATAAAGATAAAATGGAACGACCGTGTAAGTAATGAGGAAATTCTAAGAAGAGTAGGGGAAAAGTTACATAGGACAGGTTATAGTTAAAGAGAAGAAATATGTACTATAAAAAGGCAAGTGGATGGGATTGTAGGCCTATGATGATAGTGATGAAAGTGTGTTTGGAGAAATGGTAAATACCTTTAGAGAGGAAGGAGCTCCTTACAAATGCCACACTTTGGCGTGGATTTCATTTTTATATATGATTTTACACTTTCCCGGCGAATAACTTTAGAAAAATCTTCTCGGGATTGCGCGCGGGTTAGATTATTTTTAAATAATCTAACCCGCGCGCAATCCCGAGAAGATTTTTCTAAAGATTTCATTTTTGTTTTCGCGGTGAGCTTTTGAAGGTCACGATCAGGGTGATAGCCAGCGCCCCCTTTTGAATTTTGGTCGGCGATAATAAAAAGGGGTGGTAGGGGGTAGAAGAAATGGATGGTAAGAATGAGGCTGTGCTCTCGACTTCCAAGTTTATTCGCCCTCTGGTGGTGGAACTGAGGGATTTTGTTTTACCTTTCCTCTTACACGACCCTCCGTAATCAGTTATGGCGACGCAGATAAAAAAGGAAACGAAGAAGATTCTCCATGATGGAGGGACTTCTTTTTATGATCGCTAATTGAATGTCTCTTGTCCATGAAGTTAGGTGGCATATGACTTTCGCAGACTATTTGATAAAGCACGGTGTTAAAATATTCACAGTGACTCACTTTTTCCCTGCATATTTTATTCAGAGGGCCTGAGACAAAATATTAAAGTTTTTTTTTGCTCATGTGATGACTAATGTGTTGAAAATTTAGTGTTACCTAAATACTACTAATCAAAACTCACAAGCTTTGTTCACTAAAATCGATTTTTTATTGCCATAGACAATAGAGTTACAGCATGAATTTCACCTTTACAACGGCAAAAACGATTTCTTACGAACGATACAAAATTTTAACTTGAGCCGATCGAAGCGAATGTGTCTGAAAAAGGACCGCAGCTGACGCAACTGGAGCATATGCATACACGTAGTTACAGCTGCCCATCCCGCATCAGACCCCACGACACTGTGCCATGATCATACCGAGATAATAAAACATAAGAAACCATCAAAAGTGCAGAACCTCTCAGTAGATAGCTAAAACAGCTGGGAACTTGAGCTACAATCAAAGTCCGCGAAATTTCAGCGTAGCGTAGTACCGCATCAAACTCCACTTCTGACCTGGAGATGCTGCCGGGAATGTCGGCAAAACTGTCGCATTCGGGCCTCAAACAACGCGGTGAAAACCTGGAAACCTTGATGACATGAAACACATTTTTACACGAGAGTACTATTGCGTGAGTATTTGAGGATCTTTGAATTTTTATTTGAAAGGGATTTCAGGAGTTTGTTCACTTATCATATATCTCAATATATATCTCAATGCAGCTCTTCTTTGAGAACATGTATTTCTACATCTATATAATAGCTCGCAAGCCGCCTCGATAGGGGTGTGGAGGGGGTGGGGAATGTTTGGAACACCAGCCGTCAACAAAAAAAAGTTGGAGAAAGGAAGAAAAGGAGATGTGCGCACTGAGTCCGGACTGCATGCACACGATGCCACGCAGACCGCCTCAATAGGCGAGTGGCAGAGGGTGTTTTAGAATGCTTGCCGTCCACCAAAAGGTAAAAAAGGAAATGCACGAGCCGAGTCCTGTCTAGTCTTTATTGAAATCCCTCGTTTTTCGAGGAAAAAACGGATTCCTATACCAATGTCTGTTGGGCCAAAATATCTCTCTTGATTTATCGTTTCTGCGCGCACCTGGAAATATAGTGGGGTTCTAATACTTTATTCTCCGTTTCGCTCTGAAAAGTATCTCATCTCAATAGATAATTCATTCTAAGCCTATCTTGTTTAAAATATTTTTAACGTTTTGTGTTCGCTAGCAGCAGTTTTTGGCGAATCGCTTTCATTTGCACTTTATTAAGCTCCCAGAGTGACTTATTGTCTTTTTGCACCGAATCCCATGTAGGTACATTCGTCCCATTGCGTAGCAACACCACTTCGTCAGTTTTTCATTTATTTAACTATTTAGGCTCGTCCCTACTTGTGACTTGAAGAAGCGATACTCAGAATCCGACTTTTTTCGCTTTCGGATCGTTTAAGCAGATCGTGACCGTGATTGGAACGTGACGCAGTCGTCTTCCGCTGCGACCGCTTATGCACACTAACCCCAAAACGTGCGACTCGAGGATTTAAAAATAACCGCAGTTGCTCTCAGTCCGTGCAGATGCCTCCTGCATCTCTGATAACCACGCTGAGCGTATTCCACGTGAGCACACTCTACGGCATGCACGAAAAAAAAACATTCCTGTTATGGTAGTCAGGGACTTATTGCAAAAGACGGGAGAATGTTTTCACGTACTCCAAGAGATAAAACCACGGATTTATGTCAATGATTGGGAAGACTTGAGGGTGTAACGGTTTGATTTCGTGCTGAGAAATAGGCCGACGATGTATTAACCAAAGTGCAAGTATCTTGAGCAGATAAAAACAGCGAAGTAGATCTAGCAAAAGGAGGTTGAATCGACGCGTTTTCAGCACAGGACATGGAAAATTTTCGTAAAGCAAACTGGGAAGAAAATTTGTTGACTATTGTGCCCATATTTACTTGCGATTTTCACCCGGCAATGATGATAATTATCAAGCCGTTTTGACTGATCGTCACTTTCTAGAGATTCCTTTCTTAAGGGTGGAGAGTTGCGTCAAACCATTCCTTGGGATAATGATCATGTATCCGGGAGGCTTAGGGACGAGGAAATAATCCTAAGATCCAGCGAAATATCTAGTTAGTACGTCTGCCGAAAGCGCTGTTTCTTCTCTTATCCGCACCGAGGCGCTGCTCTCCGTTATCTTCGCCTCATTACGGCAGCCATTAACCCTCGATGGCTATTTTTCTCCCTGTTCTCAGAGTTCGATAGAAATTCGTATTTAAATTCGAGCTCATCCATTCATTTTGTGACAGATAAGTTAAGAGACCAATGGAAGCGTTCATTGCTATCGTAAGACATTCTCGAGGACTCAAATATAAAAGGATTTGAAGATCCGGCCCAGGCATTAGCCTCACACATTCTGCAGGCCGCATTCCTACGCGCTATCTTAATGGGCTTTTCGATAAGTCGAATCGCACGCCTTCACACACACCGACTGACCAGTGATCATCCGTGCCAGGGCTGACTTCAAAATTTTAGAATCACCCTCGAAGGTGGAGTAAAAATGGGAACTTCGAGTCACAGTGTTCGCAGCGTGTCGAAGCGGAAAGCTCACGTCGATAACGGCAGACTGAATCATAAAGATATCACGGGAAGATGAATTAAATCACCACAGCTGGAAATGAAAATTAGGATGTGGGTAGTGACTTTCTGAATTGTATTGAGAAATTTAGTTCAAAGAAAAGTAGAGGGCGTAGTAACACGGAGAATTCGTTAATAAAGAACAATGACAGACTATTTGACTGATATTAAGATGTAGAGCTAGGGTAGTCCTTTGCACCCAATTCAAAGTCTATCATCAAGTTCAATTACCAACGGAAAGCATGTTTTTGAAAACCTACGTAGTTCTTTGGTGCTTTCTAAGGAGAGAAGTAATCTTTTCGACATTAAGGCTTATAATGTCACTCAACTATTCCCCATAGTTATTTGAAATCTTTATTCCGCCGGGTTACCCCCTTTTGCGAATTCTTCAGCTCAGAATGAAGCCAATTCTTGAAAAGGGATGTCATCTCTCGTCCAATTCAAAATATTTATAGAACTCATTACCATACAAAAGTATAAAAAGCAATTTCAGCGGTCTTGCGATGGTTAGAAATTGTAAATAATTACAGAACGAGTGAGCGAGCTGTAGGAAGTTATGAGTTGAGGATCCCGCGACGAGGGCCTGGTCCCACAGCCTTCGATATTTCAGCATTCTCCACTTGGCCTACGCAAATCCTAGCTATGATACGCAAGACGGGAACCAAAGCTGAAAAACCGGGGCAATTACGCAGAAAATGCACACGAAATAATCAGCATGAATAGAAACACAATGGTAAATTTACAATAATAAAGCAACTTCTCCCAATCCGTTCATATATCTTCACGCGGAAAAGAAATATTTGCGGTACGTAACCAAGGACAATAAGGTAGTGAGGGAAACTAGACTTTCTATAGAAGTAGAAATGGCGCCACAAAATTTGTCCAAAAAATTTAAAAGTTACTGTACGTAATCAATTGTTTACTTCATCGCGTTTGTAAAAGTATGCTTCATTATTCTTTACCAATATACATATTTAATGATTTCAGAGGCAAATATTTTGTTATAATATTGATAACCGTAACACTAACAATCTGCGATACTTGCGACGTAATTGATCTGATGAGGATTAATGAAACACTATTGGAAAATACCTAATCACCTAGTTGTGTAAATGCTAGCATTTTTCAGCATCTTTTAAAATATCCCTAATAGCTATTGACTATGTTTAACTTGCTTGCAGTATGAATTGTGAGTTCTTCGGTTAGCCAATATGGTTTAGATTCTAAAATTAGATGGTTGGAAGGCGCTATATTTTTAAGGATATATTTTTTTCAATTGGACTCTCTCCGCGCCACGATGTAATGGTTTAAATTCTTAATCATTAGTCGGGTTGAAATCATCACGTCACAGGTGGATAATGATCGCGCCGAAAAAGAATGGCTCACCCCTCTCAGCACTCAATAACTCATGACTTCCCAATTCGTAATTATTAGTTTAAGTTTCAGTCGCGAGAGCGCGCCACTCTCTTTGGGTCGTGCTTCATCTCTCCCTCTCTCTCTTCCTCATTCCACTCCCAACGCATTTTTCCTTCGCAGCATCCCTCTCTCTCACCTGGACACATTGAAATCTCTTATCTATCTCCAATTTCATCCCATCTTAAATCCTCTACCTTCCTGAATGGCATCCTAATCCTCCCACATTCCACTATATGTAATACATACTACATACTACATGCACCAAGCCATTCTGCACTTCTCACGTTTTCATTCTTAGTTTTCCCTTCTCGGTATTCAATTACATTTTTTAGGAAACTGACAATTGCGTGATTTCATATTGAATGGATTGATGAGATAACACCATTCAAGGTTAATACTAACTAAGTTAGTAATTAGTATTAATCAGTGAATATATTTCCAATCCATAAATTAAAATTAAAAGAAGTCGGAAAAAAGAACACTCGAAATAGACAATAAAACACTCGAAATTTTGAAATCTTATCAAGGGTGTGCATGGCTTACGCAATCACTAAAGGCTATGCCATAGGCCGGCGTACTTATTTTCATATTGAAATACTATGCTTTCATCCTTTAGTTCTGGATCGGATCAAATAATATTTTTTTATTCCTTTCACTTATCTACTTGTCCAAATACCATTTCATTTTACAGAATCGTGCTGAGCGGGCTATCGTCGTCTCCAACAGAGAAGGAAAAACATCGGTCATGATAAACCTGGACGCGGGGAAATCCCACGGGAAATTTTATGCGAATATAATTGTGTATTGTTTCCATTCGGAATATGCATCCTTCTAAATGTTTTTTATAACTTTTGCGATTTGAATTCAAATAAAACGATTAAATCTGGTTTTTGAACGGATAACGATATAGGGAAATCTTTTGCATTTATCACGAAAGTGGTTTCATTCTGTTTTGTATTTGGGTTATCTTCGATTAATGGATGACTAAAAGATCGCTCAAATGAAAGGCGTTGGGGCACCCCCCTTCCGATCGCCTTCTTCAGTCGGCTCGTCTTCGTACTGCAATCCTTGCACCCATCTATTCATTCCTGTAACCGTATGATAAGCACTCTATTATATTATATCTAATGTCTTGCGCCGGGGTGGCAGTTGTGTGCTCCCGGAGCAGGAACTATTATAATGATGACCTCGAGAGTTTGAAACTTCCTGAATGTGGAATGTGTAGTGCTTCACGTCCGTCAGATGCCACGATGCTCGCTTTGCTTGGAAAGAAGGTGATTGCAGCTAAGAATGCACGATTTGTTCTCCTATATTTCTCCATAAATAAAGGCTGTTGCGATTTTATATCGACAGGGGCTGATAAAGCCTCTTATGGTGGAGTTTGAAAGTGATTTAGACCAATAGACTGAGGGAGAGGATGAGAATGGGAATGCTGTATCCGTGTTAAGTGATCTTTGAGAGGAACTGCAATCCCTCTCATAAGAATGCACTCGCCTCTTGTTTTCCTCAATTGGATTGTAAAAACTGACCCCTCATCATCTTAATATAAAACTTCAAGAGTTTGCAGTACTATTGAGAGCTTTCGTATACGCTTTAGGCAATGAATAAGTACCTACTTAATGTACACATCATTACTTATTATCAGTACTCACAGTTAAGTTGGATTTTTTGGACATTATTTTGATGCTAGTTTTAAGTAATCCTTTTATTGGGATGCCAAATATACGTGGAATAATGTGTGTACTCTTGATTTTCAAGATCGAGGAATTTACTGCCTTGAAATTTATTCTTTAGTTACTGGTGTGCATTTGAAAGTAGATATTGAAACTTCAAAAACTCGCGAGGTTCTCCGACTAACATACTCTTATCATCTGCGAAAGCTTCTACGAAGAATGCTATCCGAATCCTGGTTATATATTTATTCATTTCTAACAATCCTTTCTTTTATGATTAAGTACTCCAGCACAATCTAAAGCCTTATTCTTGGTAATAATATTCAGGCGTACACTTTATCTACATTACATTACATCCGGTCGAAGGAGCTCGGGGAATGCTGGGAAAAATGAGATTCCACCCCTCTCGTGGCGAAACATCTCCTTGAAGAGAGAATCAACCACGCGAATTTTACCCACAGATCTTTTTTCACATGGAGATGAAAGGCCGAAGACTCGATGCACTCGAAAGAATGTAATTAGTGTAATTGCTGCGAAGGCTTCCGCGGTGCGATGCTAATGAAGACGTATTTTTTGGGCTTCACCGCGGCGTCGTTGTCATGGAGACAACAGTTTCTCCTGCATTCCAGCAGGCGTCTTCACGTCGAAGTGCCGTGTCTTGGCCGCCGCTATATAGCCCGGTGGTGTGTGTTGTCGCTGATTGGTCGACTTGCGACCAATGTAGTTGAAAATCGTGTAATTGGAAGGAGGCAATTCCTTATTGAACGAACAAATATTCATGGACCACGCCCCATTCCTTACCACCCCATTCACAAAGTGCAAAACCCAATGATGTATCTCTCCTCTTTTCCGCAACCTTGCCTTTCTACTTCCCGACCCAACTAACTCATCCAAATACAATAAATAAAACTACAGAAACTGTCGATATCGAAGTGTAATTTAAAATGACCTCACGGTCGAAGCGCTTCGTTCGGTACGTAATATACTTCTGAAAAAGCGCCATCTCTTTTTCGTTCACTGAGGATATTCCGCCGCTATAACTCACCTGCCTGTCACTTTTACACTTCGATTTACATTCTATACAAATTCATACATTTCCTCACCATGTACTCTACTCGTTTCTTATCGCACCTTTCAATGTAAATACCTAATATCATAATACGCGTTTAGACCCCACAGTGGGTTGCCTTAGGAGTGGAGTGTATCGAATGCTCTGCTGTTATAATATCGCCTTATCCCGTTCCGCTATAATACGTGCATATGCTCTAGGCGTAACCACCACTCATAATCGCCCCACTTGCCTTCTCCCCCTCCTCCTCTCGCGGCGGCATCTTCAATCAACCGATCTCACTTCGTGTTAGACCCTGCGGTGGTTAGACTCCCTTCTGTTAAGTACACCCCCTGCCACCCATCAATCATCCCATAATTCAGACACGCCCACATTCACGCCTTCTCTTCCCCCCCTCCCTTCTCTTTGAGCACTTCCTCCGCCTTGTGAATCCCATATCTTCATCTCAACCATCACCTCCTCCACTCTCTTCTCCGCAATGCACACCATCTTGGGCATATTTTATCCGAGAATATTCTCTACATGTGCATCTAGCTATACTTTCCTCTTCCTCTACGTTGCAAATACGCTCATGCATCTCTTTTGAAAGTACCTGCAATCTCTATATTCGCCAAACGGACCTCTGTCTCTTATTTCCTGGGGCGTGGGACAGACGAGTGTGATACCCTTTTCAGTGTAACGCTCTCCTAGTGACCCTATGCGCAACAAACCATGTGCAATGGAGTCATCCGGAAACACATTAGTAACTATCTTATGCATTGGTGTCGCGAGCTGGAGTCAGTTTTTCATGTATTTGACGCATGGAAATTTGCACATATATTACGAATAACATTTATTACGGCAAAACGCCTTTAAGTGCGTGGTGGCCCTAGGAAACGAACTGGTCCCATTCACCGATCTTCAGCAACGATTCAACGGACGAATCTTCCCTCATTTTTCAGGGCGAATCATTAATTTTCATAGCGCAAAAAACTTATTCATTCACGCTAATTGCGATGAGCAAGTCGTCCGTTGAAAGATTGCTGATATATACAAATATTTAAACATACCGAGATGACAAACAATTCGCCGGAAAAGACTTTCATCATCTTTTTGTCTTTCCTATTGTTTGAATCCATGGGTTTTTACAAAAGTGATGGAAATTTATACATTTGTGCTTTGAATTTGTTGAAAAGTCATTGGAAATGCTAAAGTCGTATACGTAGGCAGTTAGATTCTAAGTTCATTCCACCGGTGCGATCTCTCCCATGAGTTCACATCCGATGCCGCACTCCTATTTTCACTTGTCTCTCGTCCCGCTCCCCACTTCGCCCTCGTTCTCCCGCCATCTATCGGCTCTTCTGCGTGCATCGCCTCTTCGCGCACGTGGCCTCCCCGCTTCTCTTATCTCCACACCTTCGTCTCTTCACGATCACTCTCTGCTTCGAGGCATTTATCCACCGCTCTGCTGCGAATTTCAAACAATCCTTTCCATCATCTCTTCGACTTCTCCTCGCTGCCTTCACCTCCGTGGCTAATGTGATGTTGACTATCCGCTCTCCTCCAAGGAGGTTTCAATATCAACTGATTTTGTGCAAAGTTTTCCGTGTCCATCCTGTACTCTTATGTCATCCCAAAATAATTGTAATAAAAATAGTATACTAAAGTTTGAGTACGAGCACTTGGTAATTTTTGTGAGAGAAAATTGTATATTCACATCGCTGGGCGATAAAAAACTCATCATTATCATTAGTCAATAGGTTAGACGCAGCTCTCCATTCTTCTCTCAAATTCGCTAGCCGTTTCATAGCGACGTATTTCATCTCTTTTACATCCTATACAGCTTATCCCATGTAACTCATATGCCTTTCTTCCCTTCCACCTGTCCTTCTACTATAGTCTTCATCAGGCCAGTCGTGCCTCACAATGTGGTCAAATCAATTGTCTCGTCTTTTCCTTAAGAAGAACAACACTTCCCTTTTCTCCCACTCTTCTTAGCACTTCCTCATTGATTACTCAGTCGATCCATTTTTATAATTATTCGGTAACACCGATTTCGAATGCTTCCACTCTTGATTAATCCGCTGCTGTCAACATCCAAGCCTCGCTCGCATAGGTGGAAAACATCTACGAAGACACAAATACAGTAAAAGCTCATACGTTTTGATTCAATTTTTCGACCGTTTCTCGGTCTTCTCCGTCAAGAACACTGTGCCCTGTTAAGACCAGGAGGGTTAAAGGCTTGGTGTAGCTATACGCACGAACGCTCCAAGATTTTCATGACCCTAGATCCCTCTGTTCAAGAACCCCCGAGGATGAAACAATCTGCATCTAAATTGGGGTAAAAAGTGTGGGCGGGGGAAGGGAGCGAAGCAGATGGGGAAGAAAGATTGATTGCACGGCAATCGATGTTTGTCAAACATTTTCAGCCATCCTGCTAAAATAGGAACAGATTTACGAGCATAGCAAGCAAATGAATGTGTGACCTACGCGAAATGTTGTCATACACTTGTGAAGCCGATTCTTCTGGTAAACCATACGTAAGACATGTTACTCATAGACATGTTCATCATTCACGATGAATAACACTCAGATCTCTCTCTCTTCTCGTCGAGGCATTTTTTTCAATCCCCTTATTTTCTTCAGAATCAATCTATTTAGCCTAAAATCTATACTGATTCAGATTCTATGTAGATTCCGAACTGAAGATTGATTTGTGCTCGTAAGCCATTTAATGGACGTTTTGAAGCAGGATGCAAATTATAATGCAATACAGAATGCTCTACGTCTCGCATCCATCACTTCGCGAAGACTCTCTCGATCTCATCTAATCTTTCGGCTCATAATTGCTAGCTTTTGCTTCGAGGGTTTAATTACTCTCAAGACGGCTCCAAGTAATTTCGATCTCTGTATTGCGCCATAAATGACTGGACCTCCGTCCTGCGGTTCGTCCAAGCCTTCGCTTCAATACCTGTTGCACTGCACGGCGTTTGATTTTCTCAGATTTTGCTGCCTTTTTTCTTTATTTCTATACTCTATCCTGTTCCTCTGCCTTTTTGCCTGTCTGCTATCTGATTTGCACCGTTTAGCGCTCCTTGCAGGAATCTGCAGTGAAACTTGTCGGCTCCACTTGCTGAGGTTGTGTTCTCTATGGTGGGGAATGAGGGAATGCTATATAACACAATCGCTTCGTTTGCGCTCGCAGCGATGACTGGCCGAGATGCACTTCGTGATGCGGTTGAGATTTATTTGGAACAACGTTTGTGAGTCCTTAAGCTTTCAGATATTCTTATTATCACTAGCATTGTGTTCTTTGCTGCTTAGAGATTACCTAAAATTGTGCGTCCATGGTTTTAAATCGCCATGTGTATAATTATCAATAGCAAAATGTCCTCTTTTTCATGTGAAACGCAATCTCAGTTTGAATGGACGTAATGTCTCCGAAACTATCTTGATCTGTCGGCTTCTACGCCAAAATTGTGCAGTTTGCCACCGGTTTGGACTCCTTTTTTTATTGATATTTATTTAATATTTTGTCTGCTATTTATCAACAAACAAAATTGAGAAGGGAAATGGTGAATTGCTTTCCCTTTAACTGCGCAAATAAGCTGAAATAGAGCTCCCCACAGGCGCAAAAAATGATAATATTTTATTTTTGCATAATTTTATTAATTATACTTTTTTACTTAAGGAAAAAATGTTTCAAAAATATTTAATTGACTAATTTTCTGCTGATTTTACTTCAAATGATGAACTTTAGGACATGTATTACAATTATGCGAGAAATAATTTCAAAATATATTAATAAATACAAATCGTCAATAGACGTTGGGAGCATTCTGCTAAGGCAATCGCTTATAATAGGAGCAATATAATGGGAGCAGGTTAAGGGTTAATGTAGAGAAAATGACAAAAACACACTGTTTAAAAGCATTTGTGGTCACCACCCACGGAATCACGGAGTGATATTTCATAGGCCTTGAAATTCTCAAATATAAAAGGCTCAATTGTCATAATTTGAAAGATGTTTAGCGGTATATTAATATTTGTGTAATTTATTAAATTTATGGAATCTGAACATGCGCTTATTGTCAGTGCGAATGACATGCGTTGAATTGTCAGTGTGAATTATCCGCCAATAATTCACTCTGTCATTCAACGAAAGGTAGAACTTTGGGACTCGGATCCTTTCACAGTTTCTATTTTCAATTAGGCATGGTCCTTCGTGAGTTATTTTTAAATATTATTATTATATTCAAGTATTAAAAACCCATCACACGTGAAGAAGGTGAACGACGTCACTTGTAATCGTAGGTGGAATTGTCGAAGGCATCTCTTCGCATGTAAGTAGTTTAAGTGAAGCGTGGAATCAGATGTCATTTCTGCATATGAACATACTGGAGGGATGTGCGGCACGACACCTCGTGGTCATGATTCGAACCATCTGTGTCGCTTTAACACTTCGGCCATCGGTGGCGCAGGAACTTCGAGAGGTGAGAAATATCTCTCGTTTTTTTTTCTTGTTGCTTCCTTGGGTTTCCCCTATCGCTCGCTCAATCGTAAACACACGGCCATTAACGAGATCCTCGCTTACCACGCGGACGTGTCTCCGATGAGACTGGCGTTAATTATTCAGACAGTCACTTGTTCGCTGACGCCGCTGCTTCGATTTGCATTCACAAGTAATGCCTTGTCGTGGTTCATCTCATATTTATTTCACGCTTGGATATTCAATACTATCAAAACCCGCTCCTCGAGGCAGACTTGATCCCTTCGCGAGAACACCTGTCTGGATATTATTCTGGAGATCTTATTGGAAGATAGGCCAACCCTCACCCCCTCTCCTGTTTCCCAACACTTCGATCCCAACCACACACCCACCCTACCGAAGGCAAGACGAACTGCCGCGCTGGTGAAGGTATTCGAAGCACTTGAAAAGGAAGAGTCAAATGTAATGAGTTATCTTACTCCTGGCACATCAGAGATTTGTGCTAATTATCCTAACTGGGATTAACGCTTGGAAACTAGATCATAATAATTATCATCATCACTGGTCAACAATCCAAAGATTGGTTTGCCGCTGCTCTCCACTCAGTTCTCCAATCAGCTAATCTTTTTACACCTGCGTATTTCTTATCTTACACATCCTCCAAACCTGCTACATATATTTTTTTCGAGGTCTTACTTTTCCGCTCTTGCCATCCACTTGTTCCTCGACGATCATCAGGCCATCATGTCTCAAGATACGGCCTGTAAGGTTGTTCCGTCTTCTTATTAAGGTTTAAAGGAATCTTCTCTTCTCTCCTATTCTTTTTAGGATTTACTCATTGCTTACTCAGTCAATCCATTTTATCCTCATCATTCTTCTGAAGCGCCAAATTTCGCAGGCCTCTGCCCTTGATTGCTTCTAACTGTATTTCTTCTAATCTCGTGATTGGAAACTGCACACCCCCGTCTAATATTCATACCAAAATTACCAAATAAGGACCGAAACGTAATGCTATCACCTGTAATGCACTGGGTAGCTTTCACATTCGATTCCACAGATCATTGTGGATGCCCGGGTCTTTTGCTGTTAACTTTGCTTGGGGATCTAGTTCTCCGCCATTAGGTGTCTATTGAAAATGCTCGCGTACTTAAGAGGACGCGTAAGTACTGAGCTACTGCTCTTAATTGTCACCTTTCTGGTTCAAATTTTTTCTATGATTTTAGAGAATAATTTTTATGCCAGTTTCTATATTTCGTCCTATTTTCTTCCAATTTTGTCATACATTGAAATTAAAAAAATAATTTTCCACCATTTTTTTGCCTGAATTCGATGCAAAATTTTCACATTTTGCTGTTATCTGGTTATTTATGACTTGAGCATGCATTGTGAATCTAAAAAAATTGAAACTAAAACTGAAAATTGTTAACTCCTGGGGTGGAGAAGGAAGCGTCCATCTGGTCTCGTTCACCTGGGACCAGATTTAATGAGACTATGCTGTTTTTTCTCAAATGTGTATTGAGCACTCGGCTTCTGGCCAAAGGATCCCGGGGTTAAATCTCGGGTGAAGCCGTCCGACAATTTCCACGAGCGTCATAAATAAGGTCAGGGAAAGGCAATGGGTCCCAGGACGAGAAAAATAAATAGATTCAGGATAAGTATGAAGGGCCAGTTATTCTAAGTCTGAGGTTAGCTAACCTTGGCTCAACTAATCGTCGATTAGAATAACTGGTTAGTGAATGCTATTCGTTTTAGTACGTCAATTTTGTCATCAGTGTTTTTATAAATGACCAAAAATGAAACTCAATATTTGTAATTTTGAAATCTCAGCACACGACGGAACATGCTTCGCTGTCTACCACGTGCCACTCTTTGCTTTCATTGGTCTGCAGTTTGTGGTTGGACCTGTTCATTTGTTCAATAGTGACAGGACCATATCTAACTAGACGTGGAAGGTGCAATTCCATTACCGTCAGACTATGATAGAAGAGATCACGAGAGTAAGATAAAAGAAATAGACATCAGGACAGAGACCATTCGATCCTAGGATTATCAGGGATAGTAATGGATGTGCCGTCAATGTAATTAATCGCTGTACTAGCTACGTCCTCCATTTCTTTTCCCTTTTCTGATTTGGGTGTGTTGGTCCTCGTTCTCATTTGCTGCACCGAAGTAGTTTTATGTAGCTGCACGGATATTTATTCAGTCAATAATTTTGTATTTTTCGCTTGGATGGTGTCAACTTGCATGGGGCAATTCATGATCGGTGATGTCTCACACCGGCTGCTGTCATGTGCATGTGTTAAGGCCTTTTTTTCTTTTTCGATGACGACGAAGACATAGCATATTGCATGCGGCATGTTGGCGTGTACTCACCCCCTGCCAAACACCCTTGAGGTAGGTCGTAGGGTATAATGTAAATAGATATAGATGTAGAACATTTTGTAACATCCTTTCGGCCAATAAGGCCCCGAGTCATCCTCACCAAACCATATCAATTTCTCTTTTGTCTCGAGGCGCATTTCCGTCTTCATTTGTTTCGAATTCCACACAGTTTGACGTTTCCACCCTTCTCATCTTCACGTTCCTGAATTCCAGGGATATCTCTCCGCCAGTGGTCTTGTGTTCGAGACTGCAGTTTCTTTTTATTTGACCTTTTCGTTCGAAAGGGAAACTAATCGCAGTCGGAGGTTGACCAAGAGAAAGCCCTTGTCTTTCGTCCCCGCTTGAATCTGCGTCTCCGGACTTTCGTGAATTATCGCCTTGTTCCTCGAGTCCTCGTATGCTCTGTGTGCCTTTCCGGGAATGTGCGAGCGGAATCAAACGAAAGAAGGACCTCTGGTGGATTGTGGGCGGAACTATTCGCATCGAATTCTAATCCCAACCACTTCGCCACCTTCCCTGGCGTACCTTATGGATTAGGATTCTTTATTGCTCACTGACATACGTAATACTTTCCTTTCAGACAACATTTAACGGCAATAATCCAATTGTTATTATTCCTACATTAAATAATGACTCAGTTTCAACTGCTACTAGACCCAACTAATTTCATATACCTTTTATAATGGTGGGCGGTAACTCCTGTGTTTACTTATTTTAAAAGTACGGACGAACGTGTAACAGGCGAGAGGTTGACCAAGAGTAATCGTCTCCCTCTAATTCCGTCTGCAATTCAATCCCCGTGTGAACCCGCCCCTCAAACATTGCCTTCTTCCTTGCTCCTCCAAAATCTTCGGTTTCATACGTGCTCCGCGCATCTTTCTCCGAATGCGCTTGCATAAACAAAGGAAAGAAAGATCGACCTCAAATGGATTGTAGCAGTAGACACATCTTCTCACTTCGTATTAAATTTTTAGCACTATACCACCTTGCCTGGTGTATCTTATGGACTATAATACTTCTTCCTCTCATAAATTCAAAAGAAGTATAATGAAAATTGGAAACTTCATGAAAAACAAAGAGATTCTAACGTTTGTGTTGGAAAACCATAAATTATGCAAATAAACAACTAAGAAAATATTCCGTGTTAAACACTTCTATTATTAACAATTAATTCACGTGTGTATAAAGGTTGGCGACAATGGGTGGGATTTTTTTATTAAAACCTACGAGAGAACGAAGGAAATAGTAAGTGTAATTTGCTGTCTTGACATGTCTCTCACCTTCATCTGCACTTTGAAGCCGAATTTTTAAACTAAAATACGATTTCAGTCGTCAGTGAAGTACGATTCTATTCGTTGCAGGTGAGAAAGAGGGAGTGAGGGAGAGAGAGAGAGAAAGGAATGGAGGAAGATATCGAGTTGCGTGCCCACCTTATCCCAAATATTAATACACCCTCCTTCGCCGCAATTTGAACTCCAATCAGCAAACAACGCACCTCTTCGCCTACCCTTTCTTAAACTCGTACGCACAGCACACCTCCTGCCCCTTCACCTCGCAATCCTTCATCTCCATCGTCCCACTCCAGTATTTACAATTTTCCTGCTCTCGCGCCTACTTTCCGCAAAGATGCCAACGAACACACAGCCTACCAGTGGCGCCGACTCCATGGGGCCTGAGGTGGCCCGAGCCCCCTCAAAACTTGGTTATGGGTGTGACGAAAAAATGTGCCAGGCTTGTTGATTTTCCCTGGAGTGTCCAGATATCAAAATTCGAGTCATCAGGGTTCTAATGCTGATCATATGAGTCTTCTAAAATGCTTAAAAAACTAAAAACTCACTACTTACAAAATTTCCTGGGGCAAGATCCCCATATTGGCCCCCCCCCAATGTTTTTTGTAAGTCGGCACCCCTGCAGCCTACATATTAATAAATAATTTCACCCAAATCGTAGGGTGCTGAGGGTGCATTTTTCCAGTTTCGTTCAAATTCTATTTTTATTTGCTTTTTATTTCGTGGTAAACCTCAGAGATATTTATTGAGAGCTACGTCAATACGGTTTTCCAATATAGATCCCTATGGTCATGGCCTTCGAAAAATATAGAGAAAAAGCCATGAAATCAAAATTCCTTCAAAAGCACCTGTGGAGTCACGCCATTTGTGGGAAAACGTTTTCGACCCAGAGTATCTGAATTGAATCCATTGAAGCACTTATTGCGGGTGAACTTGTCTTCCCTCTTGGCGAAGTGTAATTTAAGTGCGTTGCTGACATGGAGGTTAGAAGTGAGCCTGCTGATCTCTGGGTAATTTCCCTCAACCGTGGAATACATTTTCTCTCGCCCCAATCGAGTTTGTTCGGTCCGAGTCTTCGTTCACAATTCCAGTTAGAGAAGCGCTACGTGGAATCCATCAATGGTTATCCAGAGGGAAGCACGGCTTGGATGACGGAGTTCACAGACTCAATCAAGATTTATTCGGATGGTGGGCTGGCGATAAGCGCAGCCAGCATCCTTAAAAATTGAAGAAAAACTTTCGGATTTCGGGTCACATATTTTCAGCGAATCCGCTTTCGCGAGAATTTTGTACATTTCGCGTATCTACTTGTGATTTTTTCCACTTTTCCATATGTATTACTCATCGCGAGCCTTCTTTGATCCAATTATTCTTCATTGAGAGGTAATTTATTACATATGCAGGATTTTCGCCAATATTCAGCCGATATGCTAAAGCAAAAGTTTCGGTGGACCCAATGAAACATCTTCTCGCCTAAGCAAGTAGATTTTGAGACGCTATTTTACGCATGATTAATTTGACATGAAATCAATGATTCCGATCACCATAGAGAGTCTATCCATCTTGCAGGTGCTGACATCTATTTGGTCTCGCACCCTCTCTCTCCTCATTCGGATCGCGTTGGCGTGTTTTAATGTGATTCGCAGCTGGAGTCCAGCCAATGGAGCGCCGCCCACACGCTCCATCGAATGCGAACGGCTCTACAGTTATTTGGGAGATGTCTCGACACATGCCACTAAAACTATCATTCCACTAAAAGTCGTAATTTAGAAGTATATCCGTCTGAGGGAATGATGAAGATAAAATGGATCGACCGTGTAAGTAATGAGAAAGTGCTGAGGAGAGTGAGAATAAAGAGAGGTCTTCTAAAAAACGGACTGCTAAGTTGGCCACATTATAAGGCATGATGTCTTGAAGAGAATGATCTTGGAGAAAAAAGTGAAAGAGAAGAAGGGTTGGTCCCCAATGAGTTATATAGGACAGGTAGTAAAGGATGTCAAAGAGAAGAAATACATCACTGTGAAAAGGTTAGCGGACAGGAGAGAGGAATGGAATAACTTCGTTAGACTCATCCAAGGTAGTGAACCGAATTATTTGAAGAAGAAGATGTTAGATACTATGAAAACTAAAAGAGAGGAAACAAAGAGTGTCATGAAAGATTCCATTTTGATGAAATGTCTTACTGTACACTGATACTGGTGAAAACAGGCAAGAGGACTTATATATCATAGGTTAGAAGGGAATTTGCGGTGTTAGATGAATAATCGGGGTCCAAAATTTTGGTGTTTGCCTCGCCCGAAGGATCGGCAAAAGTAATAAATCTGCGATTCTCGATTTATTTGCGAAAGAAAGAGTGTTTACACCAAATTCAAAAGGAATTGGATATGAAAGTACCACGTGAATACCGCCCAGAAAGGAGGCATCATCCATCTGCTACAAGCACAATTCCGTAGTCCCTCGTGGTGGTCCATTTGCTAGCTGCACAAATTAAACTTATCATTGTGACATAAAAATAGAGAGGGCGAACTAGGGGCCCAATTTTGAGGATCCATTTGCTCATTGCTTCAAGAATGCCACATTGTGGCATTTGCCACAGCCGTGTGTTGTAGGATTTGAAACTAAAGCATGAATATTGTCTCCCGAAATTGACTTAAATACGCTGAGCACCGATCAGCCATATCTTTCGAAAAATTTCCATTCTGTGTTAATATGAATTTACTCCGAAAATTTGGCAAAAAAAACTCCAGGAAAAGTGTCCCATTTCCTTGCCTTACACCGGCCAATAGGCTGCTGAGGCTACACGTGTCCACCAGAAATCCAAACGCTAATTTATTAGATATAATAACTTTAATTCAACATGTTTATAGGCCTCTCTGATTTTTAGTAAATATGAATCATTTCATGCACGATGAGTCTCTAAATTTTGTGAAGGCTCGACAACTGGACCCTGCCGGAAGAGCTGAAAGTAGTCAAAAAGTCGGTTATTCAAAGGAAATCCGGTTATTCAAAGGATTTTTCGGTCACTCTGACGATGTACGATAGCTGGTAAAAATTGCTATCATTGCATGGAAATGAGACGGGATGGGCGGAAAAAATAATAGAGGCACGCAAGAACACGCTTGTGGCGACCAACCCGAGATTTTTATTGACATATTTTAATTTCGACGCAGACGACTACCCTCTGGTGATGGGGAGAGACCACGGTACCTCCGGTTGTATCAGACCTTAAACTCAAAAATGGTTTGAGCAACGTTCAACTTTGAAGCTATATATTCCTTATATTACCCATGTGGTCAAAAGATTCGTGAAAGAGGTCACCTAAACTTTGTTGGCCGCAGCAAAACACGAGAGACTACAACAGCATAAGAAATACAGGATAGACTGGAAAGCTGAGTGAAAAACCCCTTCGAAACCAAATCTAACTGTAAGTTCGTGTTGCAATTTTGTAAAGTCAGAAAGTTTTAAATTAATCTGCTTGGCTTGGTAAAGAAATAAGTTAAAAATTACTTCCATATGCCAATAGAAATCGCTCGTTAAGATAAGCTTATTTTTTCAATCAATTGCTACTACAACATGAGCATTTTATTACTTTTTAAATAGTATTTAAACCTGATATGGGCAATGCTCATTAATACTTATTTTTTTCATTCTGTCACCTATCAGAGAAAACATTGTAAAAATAGGATAAATTTTTCTCAATCATGATGTTTTCTTTCCCTTCTTTGGTTTTGATTACAGTATTTAACATTCATCTCAAATGAGTAATTCTGTCGTTAATGCTCATCCGCAGACGAAGTTGAAACATCGAATATTAGTTAGACTAACGACGATAGATGCACACGTGTGAATTTTGGTGCCTTTGGGCCGTGGGAGAGGCGAGTGGGGAGGGGACGCGAGCGGCCTCCTACCAAAATCCATTTAGTCACGGCTCTCTCCAGCATTATCGGGAGAGAAGCGCGTCTCCAAAGTTCGCACACCTTTCTAGCCACTTGAGTGGCCACTTCTTAGACCGTAGGCTACTTGCCTGCGTTCTTGGGACTAAAACTATCGCGAACAGTACAAAAATATTTCGTCACTTCTCTAAAAGTTGTTAACGTCGATTTGTTTAACGCCGACGGGGCGTCAAAGAGGGACAAGTCACCTCATTACGCATTCCTTTTTATCTTATTCCATCTGCCGATTTATTTTTGTCGAAGAGGAGTGCCCTCGTCGGAGCACACCTTTTTAGGGGGGCCATTTGCTTTTTGGCATCTACCTGTCCCTCGAAGATTGTCTCCATGCCTCAAGAAGTGGCCGATAAGGTCGTCGCATATCTCATCAAGGACTTCACGAGGCTCATCTCCTCTCTTGCTCTCCATAGCTTATATTGAGAACCCCTTTGCTGCCGCTTTACTTTTTATTAATTATCTGACGTTTATTTTTAAATTTTGATATTTAATTATCTGTCACTTCCTCATTACTCACTCGTGCGATATTTCATCCTCATCATTCTTTTGCAGCGCCACATTTCCATTCCCTCCACTCTTAATATATTCGCTGCTGTCATTATCCATGCCACACTTCCGTAGAGAAGTATACTCCAATGAATGAAAAATTAAATTTACGTTGTTATTACTCGTAAAGGATGCTATGGTGCGCTTAGATTACCCACGATCTCCACTTACAAACATTTATGAAACAATTATAGAACACACCCGTGGCAGTGTACTATATTTTGCCGCTTAAGGCTGTTAACGGGGTCACCTCGTTTCCTCATTGCGTACTCGCAAATTTCAAATTCCAGCAGTTATTCATGCATCAAAAAATAGAAGAGAACGCACTCCGTTCTTTTAAGCTTAGCCACGATTAGCAAATGTAGTGAACCCCTTCAAATTGACAGCACCTCTAGTCGATCAATGCACAATCCTCCATCTTAATATTCAGGATTCAACCATTTAGTACACAACTCTCTTGAAATTCTTCCGGCCCTTGAATGATGGCACTAATATCACCCGTAGCGTTGCAGCTGGCGTTCTGAGACTCTTCAAGCACTGCGACCTGAATATGCAACCCTAGTGATATTCACATTAGTCGCAGGGGAAAATATTACATAGTTATTTGAATTGCACCGCCGTTCACGCGACAGGATTAAAATATACCGGCTTTACCAGCGCAGGCTCAGCGTTAGGCCTGGAATGGGGAATGAGTTCACCTTTGAGTGGCGGCATCTTGGAATCCCCAAATTCCTTGAGTTGCCATCTTGGCTGGACCGCAAAGGAGTCTAGCACCGTTACCCACGGTAGTATTGGCATGGGAATTCAGGAATAACGCAGTGGTCTATGCAGTGGCCTAGAATGCCAAAGGCACCTGCATGGTTCGATTTCCGCTCCAGGGCAATGCTTTCCGCTGGCAATTGATGTGACTTCCACAGCCACTCATGCGACAGCATTGACATGCCATAAGTAGTAAGTAGTGGTATTGTTGTCGCTATTCAAAAACTACTCGGTGGAATCCCGAAAGAATTTCAAGAGCCACACAGAAACGCCGCGGAATCCTTGGAATCTTCTTCCTTGACCATGGTCGTAATCAGCGCTATATAACGTTATGAAGTGTACTAGTCATAACACTTTAGTGAGAAAAAAGAGTGTAATTGTCATATAGTCATAGAAATAAGTCCTCCACAGTTTGGAAATTTGTAGTTTCTTGTGATATCTGTGCCATCTAATTGTAAGATGTATATCTTATTTTAATCCATGACGGAATTTATTCTGGATTTGGGAATGCTAATTAGCTGGTAAGCGTGACATTTTCTTTCTTAAGTGAACAAGTCAAATAGGCGGTAACTTTGTTGCTTTGCACATTCTGCTCTAACTTCCTTAGATATAATTAATTACAAGTCATGCATCCCTAAGGAAATTATTTTATTATTTTGGGTCCCTAATAATTTTCGATTGAATATATGTTTGCCCATTCTTCCACTAACGAACTCGTGCCGCCAAAATACTCATACCCGTGAGTAATGTTCGTGCACTGTGATCGGCTGTGACTTTGCATGCAATTCCACGATCACCTCTCTATCAGGCGGATAGGTACACCTGCTCAGTGTCGCGTGGATGCGATCAAGCGTGAGTGGGAGTCTAATTAGAAGATTATGGCACTCTCTCCCTTTCTCTATTTCTTTTCCTTCCGTGATATTTCTCGCCATCGATTGGAAGGTGTCACGCCTTTCGAATGTTTTATAAAACTCTCGTGTTTTCTATCAATCGGAATTAAATATTCGACGTCGCCGATTCGGGTGAATTAAATTCCATCGACTGATAAAGCCTCGTCTCCAAATATAACTTTTTCTCCGCGATCAAAGGCTGTTAAGTCGGTTGGTGCTGATTTATTTTACGGTTACCCGAAGGCAGGCATTATGTGAATATCTCTCTGTAATTTCTCACGAGTGACATTGTCAGAAGATTAATAAATAAATCGATCATGCTTTTATCACCTTATGACGAACGAAATAAGTATTCGGCCATTCTTTTACTGCGTGAGATTGCAAGGGTGAGTGCTGAGAGTCATTTCATTTATTAGCAGATTATACTTTTCCAATTTTTATCTACGTATTTTGGAGTGCAGTTTCCGGTATTTTTCCAGTATTGACAGAACAATTAGCCTCAAATCAATGGATGATCTGGATTTTTTTAAAATTTGCTTGGCGTCAATCCTCTCTCTAATGACTATGTATAATTTATCATTTTTAATCAGTAAAACCTATATCCTATATCAGGTCTAAATAAATGTAGCCTTTACTAATTTCATCCATTGATTACCATAACCAAAATTGAGGCTAAGCTTTGTTCCGCACTGCGGCTCGCGAACCAATAGAACCAATCCACTCTTCGAGAATTTATGACGCCATGTCAACAGCTCGCTACGTCGCGTCGTCACAGAAAAATCCTTTCATTTTGGATTTTCTCAAGAAGGTGGAGGTGACAATGTGCCGGAAATTTCAAATTATTGTTTGTATATTGTAATATTAGGTCTGCAAATAAGCTGATGTAGTTGAAGTGGTAGTAAATAATGCTATTCATTTCCTTATTTTCTTTTGTTCTGAAATTGATATAATAGAATAGTAGAATAATAGAATGAAAGAAAAGGTATTTCGACATTTAAGTAAAGGCAAATGATGGTCCTACATTGGAAGCGTACATTAGCTTGATACATACCCTCCTTCAGTACCCTCCTTTTGAGTCTTTTCCTAGCTTTCATTTTTTCCGTAACACAGAGGGCACTCGGAAATGTTTTCCTTGGAGGGCTCCCTCTCCATCGTGAGCTCTCGTGGCGTCGACGAAACGACTAGCAGTGAGGCCACCCTAAAAATGTATTCAAGCCAAGGAATGGAATGTTTACATACTTGGCTGCCTAACTATACATCCTATTGATAGCAGCTATCACGTCGCAACAAAGGAAAAAAAAATTAAAAAATATCTTATTATTTGATCGCGATTTCAGCTGAAATATTACAATTGCTGATCTGGTATGCTACAAGTAAGTAGTACCAAGTCATTGCGGATATTATAGGAAAGGTAGAAGGCATGACTCTAATGTCTTGAGCCGATGATACAGTCATGGATTTTTATTGGTGCAGGCAAGAACTACGGCAATAGTCGAAGGTCTCTTTGTACTGAAGTGTATCATTTGAACACAATAGCTCAAATATCATTTTCAACTTTCCTTAAAATTCATTCTAAAGAACCTCGGGGACGTAGCGTTTTTATAAATATTGAAATGGTAAATAAATGAAATCAAGTATTCAAGGAGGTTTCGTGAAAGTTCTCGCTTCGCGATAATCGTGAAATTAACACATGGGATTATCTGCGATTAATGTTGGTTGGGATCAGTCTCACTTTTCTGGAACGAATAATAATTTACACGCCCTTTGTGGCAATTATGTGGAAGTAGATTTATCGGGAGGTATAGCCGTGAAAGGGAGGATATTTATCTTATTCCCAATGCTACCTCCTTCTTTGTCCATTCGATTGTGTGCGGCCCCAGCCTACGACTGATCACCCGTATCTTTATCACCCTGAAAACTCGAAAATTTGGCCATTATTTATTCTTATCATCGCAATATGCGTCATTTTAATACATCTCTCTTGGTTTCAATAAAATGTGAATCGCGAGTAAAAGCAAGGAGGCTCGGGTAGCTTGCGTGGGCACTTATTTCATTTTTGGCCTTAGCAGTATGCTATTCCTTTGTTTTCCGTGATCGCATTGTGCTTGGGTGAGATTGGGAAAGTTTATTCCTAAAATTGTATTCACTCGCCTCTAACCCTCGCTCGCCTCTTTGTTCTCTATGTCATTTCGAACTAAAACAGATTAAATATTTATTATTACATTTATTGGATTAGTCATTGGTAATTATTTTTATTTGATTTTCAGGTATCCGATCTAAAATTTCCGTGGTTGCAATGTTTTTTATTCCCAAAGTGCCGCTTTCCCCGATTATCCCGTAGCGCAATTTAAGTATTTTGCTTCTGAATTGAGAAGTGGTTTGGTACTTATATAAAAGAGGGTGAGAGGCCAAGGGGTGCAAGTAATATATTTTTCAACAGAGTTAGGTAAAGTTAATTGTTAGCAGAAGTACTCATAAATTTGGTTGCCATGGAATACGAGTGAGTCTCTGTTATGTGCTGACATCAAGTGGATGTTTAAATGCACTACTAAATATCTAATTGATCTGGTTTGTTTTCTACGCCTAATTTCTGTGCCTAACAGTGCATAGAAAAAAAATTCTGTGTACCCACTCATATGCGATTGACGGGGTTCGGGCTGGTGTAGCGGCTAGAGATTAGGATTCCCTCCCTGTGTCAAATTCCCTCCCTGGGTTCAAATACCTTCGGTGGCGGAGATTATGCAAAGACTGCCCGAATCGTGCTCCAGTTCTTAGTGGACCTTATTAAGACAATCCGATGAGACGTTAAGCCGTGGTCTCCATGGTGACTTTCGCTCACGGCAGGCTGATTCAGACACCGGGTTTCCCTCCTCCCTTCCTTCCCTTTCCTTTCCTCGTGGCGCAAATGATCTCAGCCGTCGGTCGCTTCCTCCATGTCCCACGACTTCCGATTGCGTCACATCCCTACTTTAACAAATGGCCTATCAGTGCCCACTCCTGTGTTCTCCCCCCCTTCCCTCTCTCTTAAATTTCATTACATGCTCGCACATATTCTGAGGCAAGCGCATATTCAAATCTTTGGTTGGCACGCTTGTGTTACGTTCCCTGCAAGTGTCTCGATGGTTATCTTTAATCTGGGGATGAATGACCCGTTTCAATGACCTTGCGATAATTGCAATAAAATATAATCACAATTAATTTTTATAGATGAATATATTCGTATTTATGCTGTGGAGAAAACATTTAGTGATGTAATGTGCGTCCAAATTCTCGAGTTCTGTGGGAAAAGTCCGAAAAAGTCTGATTTACAACTGTACGACAAAATATTTCAATACAAAGAATTCTCTCGTGGCTGGATAGTTCTTTTTCGTAAGGTATTTATTGTCAATGTTTAATTTTTTCGTATCATGCTATTATGATGATCATAAAAGAAGTGCTTCCTTATCGTTCGCTGGTTTGGCCCAAAAAATAATCCGCGAAGCATGGAAATTAGTAGAAGGTATAAATTTGAGAAAAGTATTTCATTTGCATGATTTTCGCGATGTTGAAGCAAACAAAGAATTTCAACATAATTTAATGTTCTTTCTCCTTCGACAAATTTAGTGTTTGAAAAAAATTCATTGTGAAATTATACATCCAAGCTACTGCGGAAATTCATGATTTCTGTGATGATGGCAAAAAAGAGGTAATATCTTAAATTCAGCATTTTGGAATACATCTTCTGATTTTGGTCTGATACTTCTATGTTATTGAATTATACTATTCATAATTAGGGGATTTATTAGGACACGAGCCAGAAAAATAAAGCCACTAGCTGGTAATTAAAAAACTACAAGTAAGTGCAGTAGTTGAGTCATGCATGAGTTATAGCATACCAAACATTTCATGGGATAGCTAGTATCTAAAATATATAATAGGTTAGTAACTGCTTACGCAGAGCCTATATTATCAAATCCGAGTCAATCTATCCCAAAAGAAAGTACTATCATGATCCCTTATTAGCCCGGTCTAAATAGACATTGACCCTTGCATAAATTGCCAACAAGCTGAAAATTTGCATGAACCTTAAGGATACCACTGTTATGAAATCCTGGAAAGTCCCCATCGATCCCGTGTGTACAAAAAATTTTATTCAAGGTCAAAAGTCACAAAAATGAGTGAATTAACTTCCAACCCCATTCTCCTGGACAAGGGCGTACCCAGGATCAAAACTTGGGGGGTGAGGGGGGCAAGCCATGGTTGTTCAAGTTGTAGGTAAGATTTAAGCATGGAAAAGGTGAATGAAGCCAACATTTTAAGGAAACTGTAACAGCTCTTTATTGGTGTTTAAAAATATTTGTTTGAAAAAATATTATTTTCCTTAAAGACGTTTGCGATTCTTTTATTCGAGGGGGGCAGCTGCCCCTCCTGCCCCTCGTTGGGTACGCCCATGCTTGAGGATCCAGTTTATTGCCAAGTTTATTGCTTGAACCTATTGATACCATCGATAGAAATATCGCTGAGCAGAAGCTGAGGTTGATGGAAGACAAGCAAATTTTAGCTGGGACTTGAAAGACCGAGGTCTAATAGCAGTCATAATACTAGGACAAATTTGAACATACTGATTTCATAAGTTCTAAATTTAACCGTTTATCTTTTAAAATAATTTGCTCTAAAACATGTGTCAATGACCACGGAATATATTTTTAATGTCTATAAACATGCGACTTGGTGGAGGATAATGAGAATTATCAATGGCTAACGATTGAATATCATCACGGATGATTGCTGCCGCAGCTTCCAGGATCTTAAGTCACTCTTCTTTTCTTGATTAAATCGATCATTATGATTATCAATTAAGCATATAAATGCTAATTTTCCGGGTTTCTCAGTGATAATAACCTTATTACCATATATTGTATTAATCGCAGTTAAAAACTTCTGTTATCAAGATATGCATTTTTGCAAACAGTTTTTAATTCTTCCAGTGTAGACTGACAGTTATCACTACTCTCGATGTAGGCAAATATTTCTTCCATGGCCAGATTCAATGCTTCATCTCGGGGACGACCAGTTTTCCTTCCTATGTGTGGTTTTAAAGAAGAAAAACTCCAACCATGAGCTTCAGCAGCTACTAAATTATGTTTAAACCTTATGCGAGCGACAATATTTTTAAAAATTATTATCAGAACGAATTATTATGAGCTATATGTAGAGTATATTCATTGAATGAAAGTGTAATAACTTTACAAATTCTAAGCCAATACCTCACACCTCGTTTCCTTTCTATTCTTCATTCCGTTAATCGCCGAAAAAGAAGGAATGATTTTTAAAACAAAAAGCTGAGTCATTTACGTGTACTATTGTACGAGGAGGCTTTACTTTCGATGTACTGGCTTGATCCGCTTCATGATGTCTTTCCACTGAAGCAATAGTACCACTCCAAGTGTAGTTTTTACAACATGGCACATGTTTTGCCACTGATTTTTGGCTTTTTTTGGAAGTACTAAATAAAGCACAAAATTTAACTTATAATTCTAGCAATGACCACATGCTTTCACTAAGAGGGAATATATAGAACTAAACCCTCTGTCCCGATTGTTGGCGGATGGACAGGTGAGAGCTAGTAACCAATATGCGAGTTACGCGTCCATTAATGTTCGGAGAGCGCAACAATATAGTCATGCATATTACGGAGAATTCAACTCCAGCCTACATTCGAATGGCTTTTTCTCATAAACGGTAAATCTTAGAGAAAAAAGTGAAATGATAATTTTGTAGATAATTTTCTGATCTACGATTTTGGTTTGAGCAAATTTACCATAAAACTAACCGTTTGGCCAAAAAATGCAAAAAAATCATTTTTGTGACCTTTGGCCTAGAATAAAATTTTTTGCACACACGGGCTCGATGGGGACTTTTCAGGATTTCATAAGAGTGGTATCCTTGAGGTTCATGCAAATTTTCAGCTTGTTGGCAATTTATGCAAGGGTACCCCTATTTTTTGGGCTAATTTGACCGGGCTATATTGTACGCGGAAAATAATGAGTTTAGAATGACGGGGAGGAATAGAGGGTGGAGTATTAAGAATGATGCTCGCGTGCCACTTAAGGGATGGTCTGCGTGATCACCAAAATGATCGCAAGTGACTACTTCACGCCTTCAAGCAGTGGGCGTTCATCCAATAAACATAAACACCCTTCTCCCATATTTTCACTAATTTCACTCTTAGGCGCAACCTCAGTTGGAAATGGCGTATGGAATCAGTCATGGAAAAGAAAAGTCAACTCGGGACTTCTCTGAAGAATCTGAGCTTGGGAAAGTTTCCCAATCGAACGTCGGACTACAACGTGCAGACCCTGATCCGGTTGAAAGCCTGAGAAGCTTTCATTCAGGACTTCTCTCATTATTTTTATTTTTTATACATTGTTTTTGAGCTTTTAGCAAACATGGAAAAAATAAAAAAGGAACTCCGGGTTGGTGGTCCGGCATTCATTCGCCCGAGACGCGAAGGAAGAACGCCGTGTTGCATTGATGTCGTTGGAGTGCCCGCAGTGATGTCCATCGCTATTATCTCGGTGTCCTTGCATTGCTGCGGTGTGGCCGGTCTAATGACGAAGCTTAGACATAAGATGACGACGATCTGTTGTATACATGTACAACACCCGTTTTTTGAGAGGGCGTTGAATGGGGGGGGGGGCGTGCCTTTCACTCATAAGGAGATAAGGAAGAAGGCCCTCCGAGGCCCCCAGGGTCCAAGAGGGGCCATCACCACACACCTGCTCCATCGCCACCCCGCATCTAAGCTGTCCCTCGCTCTAATCAAATCCACGTGCACACCTCCTCTCTCCCATTATTCAATCCCAATCAAGTCTAGCGTTCAAATGGCGGTGTTGTCTTGTAACACATCCCGCATTTACGAGTTCAATTTCATGAAAATTACACCGTGTACACGTGCACAGGATGCAATTGCAATGAGAGATATTAGGTGCATCCGATCAACACAATAATCACCAAGATCTACTGGTTGCCAAATGCATATTTTACGCCATGTGTTGGAGAATGCAAATGCCTTATAAAAACCTCATAGTTAAGAGTCGATAATTTATGGGCGTGCTTCCGAGCGCCTTCTCAAAAACCATTGTGCTCTATTGTGCTGTAAATGTATAACATACCTAATAATGCATGAAATATAGCTATCTACTTATGTAACACAAAAAAGTAATATTATGTGTCAAAAGATATGTGGGAATAAACAAAGAATTCCGTACGGTATATCCTTTTCTGAGAAAATCCTACTGCAGGAAAGCACCCGTACAAGAAGAGGGGGATAAAAAACTTGCGAAAAGCTATTGAGAAAAAACTAACGATTAAGTGAAATCATACAAAAAATAAAAAATTAAACGCAGGTCCTGGAATGAAAATTGAAAGATTAGGTGGTATTTAAGGGATGCAGACTTGATTATGATGGGATGGAAGATAGATGGATTGGTGGATGTGGATGGAGGAAGGACCACATTGAATGTGAAATAGCGTGGATGGAGATGGAGCCGGTGATAGGGCCCCCAGGGGCCTCAGAGGGCCCTTTCCCAACCTATCTTCCCGTAGTGGAGAAAACGCCCCCCCCCCCCTGTGAGGAGCCCTCTTCAACTCCGTGCTCTGTTGTGTTGAGGGACACGCGTATCTTCCTCTTATCTGCCATCTCTGATTCCTCACCCCAAGTATTAAGAGTCGATAATTTAAGGACGTGCTCGTGAGAGGGTGTGAGGGTTGGAGGTCCGACGGTGTCCCTCTTAAATGATTGCTTTGGTGGAGCCAAGAAGCCTCGAGGTCATGGCGATCATGTGGCCAATGTAAGAAAACTTTAGTCTGTTAAACGTCACTGGGCTTTTGAGTTACTTATCTCCCCATGTGAAATTTGGCAACGATGTCAACAATAAATGGAAATTATCCAGAAGACACTGAGGTTCCAAATTTCATTTTCTCGCCACATAATATGAAATACTACATCAAAATTCTCTTCGATTTATGGCAATGTGGACAAAATGGAACTGTTAATTATATTTATTGCTTCTTCGTCCGTATAGTGACTACTCCTAAATTATATTGATCCGCATGTATGTGTGTTTATGGTCACCATTGTTTTTGAACCCTTAAAAAGTGAGGCACACATTTTCTTTGCAGCCATTCCCTCGGTGATTTAACCAGGACGTTGGTTTGGATAGGTGAGGGTAGAGCTCATTCCAGATGAAGCCAAGGACGTGTGAATGCCACACATCCATGGGAGATCCCTTCCCTCGCTATTCGAGGTTTTATGATTTGGGGCGTCCGAAGGCCTTCCTCGGGATTTGATCACGGCAAGCCTCGATCAGCGGCAATGCGCTCTCTCCAACCAATGCAATGCTCTGCCTCGCGACACTCCTTTTCGGTGAGAATTGCTTTGTCATATATAATCATGTGCCAAATAAGATTTGTATTTCGATTAAGGTAGCGTAAATACGAAGTTAGAGTAAGAAAGCATTAACAGAGAAAAAATGGAAAATCAGTTTCCAAAACCTTGGTTTACTGATAGCGAGGAATATCGAATAATTATTATCGATCCAAAAAGGGTTTCAAGAAATTCCGAATCGAAGTATTTCAGACCAAGAGATAGAAAAAGAAAAGGTTGTATCTTTATCTAACCTAGATAAATTGTCGATTTTTCTCGTGTTGGAAAACTTTCCAAGAGATTTGTTTTATTCTCTTCCCTTCGCAAGATTGCACTAATTGAGGGAAATTGTAAATATGTAACGGAAAATATGTGAAAATTGGGAAAAATTGGTATAAAAATGTGCGAGGTATAAGGAAAACATAATGCAATCTTGAATATTGATTTGTTATTTTGTGTTCCGATTCAAGCAATTACATTTATCTGTTTTTAGCGAGGTCGGTGGTTCCTGAGCATTTTAAATTAAAGTAAAACAATATTCTGTGGAAAATATACCTTGTATTAAAATGCTATCGGGAGGCAAATCACACTTTTTCGTATTTTCTTGATTTGACACCATTAGACCCAAAATGGATCCACACTGCTATCGATCGAGTTCCACCGAATCGGAGTTGAAATGAAAGGGTCAAGTCAATCTCACGTATCGCCCTGGAATTTCGATTTCGGAGAATATACGGCAAAGCAAACGATCGGAATAACTTCCGTCTAATATAAGTCAGTGAAGCTGAAAATACAGATATAGGATATTTTACGATTTTGATTACGGTTTTCACATCCTTGGGATTTAAGTATAAGTTATTTTCCACAGGAAATGAAAAACTTGCCATTTTCGGAAGGAGACTCCTCACATAGGAGTAGTATCGTGAGTGACTTATGATAATTATCTAACGCCAGGATAATTTCAGAGAAGTGGTGACGACAACGACTTCAATCTGTGTGTGTCGCATCCTCAAAGTGTCTATTTCCATTCGACCCACTTATTACTTTATGGGAAGTTAGGGCGACTTAAATCGCTGCGAAGAAGTCATCAGGAGGTCATATCGCTGAACAAATTCAATCTCATGTCCGTGGCAATTCTAAAATCCTCGCCGCCGCATGCTCCACTACTTGGACTTCAAAAAGTCAACCGTTTCACCCCCGTCTATGTTTCACTTAAAAATCGGGAATTCTCCTCAGCATCTCAGGGTGGTACTTTTTCATTTGAAGAAAATAATGTAGATAATAACATAAATTGAAAGTTTTTGGCAAAAGTCAGGAAGAAGTAAGGATATGATGGATAGTGAAAATAAAACGTATAAAGCTCATTATGATACAATTGTGTGAGTAATTAGGGGATAGATGATGCCAGTGAGGTGGAAAGTGGTTAGCAGTGCAGTCCGCAAATAATGTGAAAGTCGTAATAAAATTCTGGAAAAGCATTGAAAAAGATATCACCCACTTTCTCTCTGATTCGGGAGCCAGTGAGGTGGTCCAGTGAAGTGAACTTTCGATCGAACGGTCCCGGGTTCCAATCCTGGATGAAGCCCTCGGCCATCCCCGCGCGAATATCCTGCAAGTGCGAGGCATCGCAGGGAAATGAACTGATTCATGGGTGAAATACTCGCACCAGTGGCTTAGTATTAGGTGATCTTTGCCTTATTCAACGTTACTAACCTTCGGATTGAGTCCCTGAGTGTGTTAGCTACCAAGCGTGATTTGCAGCTTAAGTCTCTGTAATTCCTGAAAATCAAACCAAGATTAAAACTGCAAATATTATTTTCCACACTTTAATACACAATTGAACTATCGGCGATGGTTTCGACATTTTATGCCATTTTTAAGGCAATATCAGCATGTGGAAACCATCGTCAGTATTGCAATTAATTGTAGAAATTACCATTTGCAGTTGTTGCCATGGATATATCCCATTTCCACTAAGTCAAGCCTGTAACGATTTTATACCAAAAGTCAAAGGATTAGCTAAAATCAATAAGTTGATCCCACGATAGTTGATCTACCTACCAAAGTCTGTTTTTACCTCTAATTCATATGTAAATTAAGCCTTTCTATATCCACTTCACACATAAAGATCAAAGAAATCACCCCGCCATTGATTTCAGTGTTAATAGTTTGCTCAAATTTCTTTTAAGCGCTACATTAACTATATGCTCAATTCATAACTATTAATGCATCATGTTATTCGATGTATTTTTAAACCAGTATTCAAAATAGATTGCAACAAGAATTAATTGTTGTTTAAAAAATGCTATGAATGACTTCCAAAAAGCGTCCAACATCCAAGTTTCACTTCCTTGATGTAAACCCAGGACTTAAATATGAGAAATTGTTACACATCCTCGCCTCGTATATATTCTCTAACCTGATGGCGCCAGTTTCTCTTGCTTTTCTGCCTTTCGTGTTCCGCAAGTTTTCAATTCGAGATTGGATTCTACGAGGAGGAAATTATAACGCCACTCGATCGATATTTCTCGAACGGAGAGCGGATACCGATAGCGAGGCTCAGATGACGCCTTGAAAGGACTCCTTTTCCACTATGACTGAGGAGGATTTTGATTGAATCCCGATGAAGATGCGAATCTCATTTCGCGAAACGCATGAAGACTTACTCCCAGCCTTTTAGGATTCCCTTTTCTTCACCCCTGATATTCTGATAAACATAATTTTCCTTCCCAACCTCTTGATTTAATTGTCCATTAAAAATATCTAGTCTAGGTCGTCAGTTTGGATGATTCAAAAATCATTCTTTGCCAGCGCTTCGGAATTAAATAAATCACATCCTCAGGGCTTAGTTTAAAGTATAACGGTACTAGCCGCGGTGATAACTTTTACGGGAGTCACCCGCAATGCACAAACGTGCGAAAGATCCACAGAGAAAAAAATGATTCGCCTTGACCGGGAATCGAACCCGGGGTTCGAATTCGGAATCGGGGGATCCGGGTTCGAATCCCGGTCAAGGCGAATGATTTTTTCTCTGTGGATCTTTCGCACTCATGGCTTAGAATTAGTTTATGGCAACATCGTCATTGCTACTTCATGTTTGGATGAGTCACCTCTTATTTAACGACGTTCTCAAATCTGGGGAATCGAAAAGAGAAGTTGGTGCATTATTTCTAGATTTTAAGAAAGCTTTCGACACAGTGCCTCACAACAGACTTTTATAAAAATTACAGTTATGCGGATTAAACGGAACAGTGGTAAACTGGATACGCGACTTTCTGAATGATCGTAAACAAAAAGTAGTTCTTGACGGAATCACCTCTGATGTAGTTAACCCTTAGGTGCACGCTAAGCGGAGATTTTGCCGCATTTTTCAAAAATTCGAAATAGAGCGTTTACTGTGAATGGATCACTTGTGGCATACTTTGTTATTCTATTTCTGTACTTTTCCCTCCACGAAGAACATATGTTTGCGTCAATGTGACCACCAACTATTGCGTTACAATCTTACAAAGTGAGAACGATGACAACTTCGGGTGATTTGCCGCTAGATGGCGTTCACACGATACTAAGGAACTACTGATAATCTGTCGTTACCGTGGAAACTTGGAAGCATAATCCTTTTTGTAATACTATGTTAATATGTTGTCTCGTATTTATTATATTTTTGTAAGCATTTGCATTATCATTTCTTTACTATTATTATTTGTATAATTTATGTCAACCTCAAACCACATGTCGTAATTTAAAAATTTCGTCTTCATACTCAAATATGCATTACATTTATGTAAAAATGCACTACATAAACTTAACTAGTGACCGAAAAATAAGTGATGCACGTTTATTATAATGTATTATGCATTGGTGCATGAAGACCAAGGGCCGGCACTTTTTGTATCTACCTGCGGGAAAAGAACATAATGCGGCAAAGGCATTATATCAAGATTCAGGAATCGTAACCTCCTTATGGACATAAATTGTGTTATGAATTTAAAGAATTGTGAACAAATCGAGCCGGTGATGACTAATGTAGAGTATATGATATTCCAAGGTCGGTACGTATTTATCACCCTGTTGAGTTCTAACGAGTGCTTCAAAAGCTTGACAATGAAGATTGGAGGGAAGGGCAGGTAAACCACGATATGGAAAATATTTTTTTTTGATTTCTCACATGAAAGTGAAGGGGAGGAAGAATTTTTTTGAAGACGCATTACATTTCAGCGAGAGTTAGCAGTCTGATGATAATAATATTATTAGCCGCCCACATAATTACAACGTTTGTCTAGATCAACGGAAAACGGTGAAACTTTTTGGCTGAACTCTTAGATACAATTTGCAAACAGCCAAACAAAAGCTAAATACATTGTTCGTATTTCACCAGTGCCAATATCATTTCCTAAGAATGCCGCAACTGAGCTCGAATTGTTGCCGAAAACGATTTTACTGAACGTGATTGAAAAAAATATCGAAAATACCGTCATGCCAAAAAATGTCGAAAATACCAAAAATCCATCGAAGATCAAGAATGGAGTTCATGGAAGCTCTCGCATTTAGCCTTGCAGATATACATTTTAAGTCCAGGGTGAAAAAAGGTAATCTTCCAGTAGACACATAGGCTTTTCTAGCGATGAGACTTGGGAAAATTCCTGAATTATCTGCTTCTGCATATGAACGTCAATGTAGGGCTGGTCATTGTTTTACACGTGGAAAATATACAAATTATAATACGGTAAATATACGAATGTTTTCTAATTATATGCAATAATCATTCCATCTGCGTCAAAAAATGTCACAAATGTCATTTCAGAGGCAGTGATGGCCAATAAGGATGAAAAAATTGAAAAATTAATTTTGCTTGTAAAGTTTGTTATTTTTAAAATTTTAACTATTGCGTTAACGATTTAGCATATACATTTCCTTTTTTGTGTGTGTTTTTTTTTTACTTTATTCCAGATTTCCTTTTGTCTAGATTGCCGTCTGCAATTCCTTTAGAAAAATTAGTCGAAGTATTTTTCAAGAAATTTGCATATAATTATGTGATATTTTAGTTTATAAATGAATGGGAAAAATATTTTAGGTGCTTTTATTTATTAGAAGTTACCCAAATAAGTTAAAATACCCTCAAATTTGAATTTATACTTGGGAAAATCAAAAATGTAAAAGTGCGGCAAAAACCCCGCTAGCGTGCACTGGCGCTATACTTGCAGGCGCGTGCACCTAAGGGTTAAAATGACATCAGGTGTTCCACAAGGAAGCGTAATCGGCCAACTTTTGGTCATTATATACTTTAATGATCTCTGATCCCGAAATAGCAGTAAAATCGTTTATTTGCTGATGACGCTTTCATTTATCGTGAAATTAGTGATCACTCTGACTATGAAATTCTATCATCGCATTTATACAACGTTCATTTATGGAGCCATGATTGGGGACTCGAACTTAATTTAGCAAATGCATGATGGTACATTTCTTACGGCATTCGTCCAATTTTAACGATGTTTATGCTGTGGATAGTATTAATATAAAGGCAACAGACGAAGTGAAGTACCTGGGAGTTATTATAACCTCGAACCTATCGTGGGGAGCACATATAAGGAATATCTGTGGTATGGCCTTGAAGAAATTAAGATTCGTCAAGCGTATTGTGGGAAGATTTTCGGATGAGAAAGTGACAGAAAGGTGCTAATTCGCACTCGTCCGCCCGCACCTTGAATATGCAGAGAGCGTATGGGATCCGGTACTGAAAGACTTAATCCGCGAACTGAATAAAATGCAAAGGAAGGTTGCGCGTTTCGTCAAAAACCGCTACGGGCGTACAGACAGTGCTACCCAGATGTTCAGCGAATTACTCGGAGGCTGCGCGCTAGGCTTAGATTGCTTGATCATTTGAGAATTGATATTTTTAAGAGCAACACGGAGAACATAATATTAGAGCCACACAATATTTCCAGATCCGACCGAAGCGATAAATGAAGAGAGGTGTTTTGCCGAATGGATAGATATGGGAATTTGTTTTTCCCCCGAACCATAAAGGACTTTAGTACATGCTAGTCCTAACTTCTTTAGAGCACTTCATTCTTAAGAGTAAACTTAAGGTTGGAAGGCGATATTTGGTGGAACTTGTTCACAGGAAACATAATGAAGATACACTTTTGTATGTTCCACAAGAGTTTTTAATACCGACCCAGGTTTCGGCAGTACACCTTGATCATGACAGTGTGTACTGCCGAAACCTGGGTCGGTATTAAAAACTCTTGTGGAACATACAAAAGTGTATCTTCATTATGTTTCCTTAAGAGTAAACGACTGGTGTACTAACACCCCCTGCCACACGCCTTTTAAGTGACTTGCGGGGTATTATGTAGATGTAGATGTATATGTGTTATGTATAGTAAGTGGAATAAATGTAATAATGGAGCCTGAAAGAAACATTACCATTGTGTCTCTAGCCCTTTCCTGCCGGAGACTACGAAAGCAAAACTTTACCACGCTACGAGTAGCATAAGAACATTTTAAAACTCTCTGTACGGAGCTCTTTTTTGGGGGTGAGTTGCCCGGGTACACTCGTCCCTCGGATTTGGGACCCAACTCAATAGGGCGCCCGGCCATTATCCCTGCCTCTCACCCGACCCTCGGACCCTTTCTTAGCGGGAGTCCGTGGTCAACTTATTATTTTACCGGTGTTTTTTATAAGTAATTATTGATGACGATTTCTTAGAAATTACTCTTACATAATAATAACTGACATATTTTTAAGCATTGTGATATTTTAAACGGGTTTATAGCGTTGATAATAACCTAGTTAGGACCTTTTCATTTTTCAGAAGGTTAGATGTTTGAAGTTTTTTAGAAGGTAAGGTGAGAAATTAGAGAGGGAATGCATTCTCGTATGGGCAGGCATAAGTACTAAGAAATGGGTTTTAGTGATAACGTTTTCATAGAAGCTGAGGATGCATTCAGCATAATGGAAAAAGGGTAGGGAAAAAGGAATGCAAGCCTGAAAACCCATGAAAGTACTAGCACAATAGCATATTGAGGATCGCTTTTCTTAGAATCGGAGAGGGCCATCGAAAAATTCGGCGAAAATGTCATTAGCACTCAACACCTGGACTGTATGAATTCACGTGCGATATCATTGTGAGAGTGGAAGGTTTGGTTTTTCCGCGTAGTTTACCCGAGACATCGTCAGTCAGCTGAGCACATGTTCCACCCAAAATTAGTAGCTAACAATACGGCATACAACGCAGGTACGAAGTTGGATGTGCAAGTTAAATTACTTTGGAATACCGGCGTATTAGTAATTACTCGGGGGAAAATTAATGGATCAGAAAATAAAGGGTATGTAATGTAGGAAGTTATTTGGATTGTAACATTCATGAGCGATAAAACAATAAAACAACAGCATCTCCCCATTACATATTTTTCATTCCGTAAGATGAAAGAACAAGGTATTAAAGCATTCGCATGAGAAGTTCGTTAAAAATAACACTAAAATTTCATTTAAAATTTGCCTAAGCACAGAACAAAACGAAGAATTCATTACAATAAATAAAAAATTTGAGTTTGCAACAAATTATTCTTTGCAAAAACCATTGCCATTTCAACCACTTCACTGCAAGTTCCTGCTGTGTGAAGGATCATAAATGAGTGGGAGGGTCGGGCTTAATAACCTAAGGGGAGGCATAAGGGTCTCCCTAAGCTGGGTCTCAGGCCGGGCCTGAATACCACGGACCATAGCTACCGCTGCGGTCGGTTTCCATCCCCCGCGACAGCTATACCCGACATCAGGTCGTCTGTGTAGAAAAGTTTGCGACAGCTATACCCGACGTCAGGTGTTCTACGTATAAAATGCCCGTCGGCTCCACCCGACGTCCGGCGCGAAAGGGCTATGGACCACCAAAACAGAACTCAGAGACCAATCATATTGGTGCAACTGTACATGAGGCTCTGCCTTGAAAAACTTTTCCTCCGTTTCATTTATTATTTTTGACATTATCTAACCTGCAGTTATGTTTTAGATGCATGGACACATTTATAGATGGTTGAAACTGGAGAGCGGAAGATTAGTGTGGCCAGAGCCAAAGGTGGTCCGAGGTGTAGCGGCGATTCCATTGATCATAATCGCCCCTTCCTAAATGTTTATTGCTTGGCGTAAACGTGAGATCTAGTATTTGCATTGCCCTGCAATCGCAATGGCATTGCACACCCTTCGTTTGACTCCGTACCGCTACTCCGCGATCGATAAGACCCTTCCGTGATCGTAATTAGAGCTCTTGAAATCAACCTTAGATATCATCAACTGCATTGCTCACGCCACTGCTGTTAACCCCAATAGAATGCGTGAAAACAAATGCAAATACATCTATTGCCTTCGAAACTTAAAATTGGATCAAATGCTTGTCTCCCTGTTGGCTTATCTGTGTTTTTTTTATGGAAATCTTTATTTCTGCTTTCGCTGGCGGACGAATGAAAAAGAGGAGAAAATACTTAACATTAGTGATGGACTCCCTTATTTCAATCGCTTTGAGATCATTGTGATTGTAGTAAAAAAAACTTCAAAGCATGGATTATGAGAAATCTTTCGTTTCGGGGATCTATAAGCTAAAACACGAAGAGCTGCAATGAAGTCAATTGTGGACGAGTTCGTTTGACAAAATTTAATCTAACAGTGGAACAAGAAGTAGGCGATAGGCGTAGGATAGACCCATGAAAGAGCAACGTGGTGAGCAGCGAGTATGCAGTTAGAGCTCAAGGATCATTTTTTTATATGTGTGATGGCGTGGAGTGCTATCAGTTTCCGTGATCCCGGACTGAAATCTTTTACAAGGTGACGGATGAAATTACTCACTGCAGAGTGTTTATAATTGGAAAAGACGTTGGATATACGGATTAATTTGCATCAGTAGCACGCTCGTTCCTATCCAGGAGGAGGACGTTCGCGGTTGTCGAATTGTTGACGAGTTACAAAAACCCCAATGTAAGGTCAAATAAAAGTGCTGTTTGGGAGGTGCGAAAATTAATGAATAAAAACTTTTTGAAAAAATATTATCGTAAAAGCGCATCGTTACTAGGCATATTGTAAATATTCCAGGAAATAAATTAACAATAGTTATTATGCCCTTTGTTGCATTAAGCTGCCAGTATAAAAGCGTTCAATAAGTGTATTTCGACTGGCCATTGGTTGTAATGCGTTTTTTTCCCCCGAATGATAAAGGACTTCCGCAATTTCAGCGGAGAGGTTAAAGGGATTTTAGTCGCGTGTGTCCATTCCTGTAGACGACAGCTTCACCGGTATTGTAGCTGACTTCTTCAGGTCGCTGGAGTGCAGAAGTATCGATATTTATGAAAGACGGTCGATACCACCACTCTCTGCTCTCTTGATCGACCAGAAGAAGCCAGCCGCATTGCCGGCGAAACCGTCGTCTACACAGTTGAACGCACGCGACGGAAGTCCCGTAAGCATCTCCGCTGAATATTCGCCACACCGCGAAGGCCTTCACACAGACAATGATAAATGTAACTTTGCTGAGGCATTTCCTCTTTATTTGCAAACGGCTGGAGCAATAACACCCCCCTCCAAACGCCTATTGAGGTTGCTTGCATTGGGGTAGTACATATGTAATATGTACTACTGCTGCTCCACCCCTCTCCCTACCTCACCCCAAATAGCCTAAACCCTCTTAAAAAGTGAACAAAGGATGCGAGCCGCCACCGAAGAAATTCTAGAGTGTAAAAGAGTAAGTCCGGAAGTGGAACGGCGGAGATAAGATGGTAGTCTGAGATTGGATAATAATGACCTGCAGGGGAAAAAGAATTGCAAATCCCGGCGGGAATAAGGAAACGATAGCCATTGTGGCATTCTCAGAAGGCCGACGTTACGGGTAGGAAGTTGAGCATAGATAAAGCATTGAAGGAATGTGCTACAATGGAATAAAAATATCTGATTGTGTAATTAGCATTTTTCAAGGATTCCAATGCGAGATAACGGCTGTGGCAATGAAAGAATGCCGAAATGAAAGACGTTTGAAATATGACTGCGGCAACGCTTTCATGAATGCAGTGAAAAGGTTCACAGTGGAGCAGTAAGTTGCTGAGAGAGGCAAAATGAGAATTATTCGTAAGCGATACTAAAATAGCGATCCTTAAAGGATGTGAATTAAATGAGCCTCATGTTTACACCCGCTGACGCATTTTCATCATCACAAGATGCATTTATTTTTATTGAAACACGTAAAATTCAATTTCCTGTGAGATTATAGAAATAATTCCTGGATAACTTCGTCGTTTGATTACTATATTTTCATGTTTTTTTCTGTCTTAGCATGTGTCTTTAGATCAGTGACAGTCGTTGACTAGAATCACTTCAATTTTGACAGTGAAAAGGTTTCTGTGAAGTTCAGAAGATTTTGTCTTCCTTTGAGTATCCATTACTTCTCTCATGCTAACGCGATGATCTTGAAATGAGCACGCCTTTTTTACCAATATTTTTTTTCTCAAGCATAAAAGAATTCATATGAGTAAATAATTCATATGAATAAATTTTTCAACACCGTGAAAGAAGTAAATGCAATATACTTTATACGCACTTACAATTTCAAGATTTTACCCAAGTTTTAAGCGGGTAATCCATTATCCAAAATGACCGTTCTTTCGAGGGATATGCGTCCTCTTAACTACCTTAATCGTCACGGCAGTGTAAACATTTCCATCACTTTTTACAGTGCGACTTATGCCAAGCATTTTCTGTGCTATGAAGAGGTTTTAGTCTTGACGATGTTCATTGGTGGTAAGTTGAGAGTTTTTTTTCGGTCGTCTGCATGTGTCCAAGGCGGCCACAGCCTTTGATCTGAAACCTGTTCACTCTTGTTCACTCTTTGCCATCCATTCATTTTGTTCGAAGGATTTTTCTGTTTTTCAGGATTGCAAATAATTTTCTGACTCAAATGAGTCCTCACCTAGGTAGAGTTCTCTTGTGCTTTCTCAGGACAGAAAATTTGCAATACAGCCTAATCCGTTCCTTTCCCCCCGTATTCCGGAGTGTCACGGATAGAAGGATCTTCCTTCCGTCCTACATAATTATTAAGCCGTTCGCTCACTTGGCTGCCAACAAAGCATGAAACAGAAACACCTTCTCTTTTAGTTTTCGGGAGAGATATCTCTTGAATCCAGTCATTCAGATTAGATCAAGAGGAGTTCCTCTCTTTGTCCCTTTTAACTGTGAAAACTGTCATTTGAAAGGATTGTGCTTTTCTGCATGGGGTCTCAAGTCTGTAAGAATTTCCGTGGCGAGAGATTTTATGGGGAAATCTAACGTGAAATGTTACATGTAAAAGTGTGTTGCCATTATTTATTTTTCCGCTTTGAAACGACGACAGTGACTTGGGGAATTATAATCCATGGCCCCGAGCGTGTATGTCTCCGAATCAGATGTTTGCTCGTGTGATTGTGCGTTGGGAGGCGATCAAATATTCTGTGGAGAAGGCGCGGCGCGGCGCCCGGGGCCTGACTGTCGCAGATAGTCGCAGACACGGGGTGCAGCAGTGGGTGAGGGAAGATGCGGTGATAGCGCAGATTAGGGCGAAGGCTCAGGAGGAGAGATAATAGCAGAGAGAGAGGGCGATGTGGCATATGACGATGGGATTCGGGATTTGGCCTAGAGAGATATAGTGTGGGCTGGTTTGCTCTAGAGTGGACCAGAGATGTAATCGCAAGATATTATACTATAGCAGGCGCCAACCCCCCCAGGGCGATAGGGGAGGGGTGGGAGGGAGACGGTCAGTTACCCCTGTCTCTCATTACCATTTCCACCCCCTTCCCGGCGTTTGCTCCGAGGATCTAAACACACGATCACTTCAAATCATAGACTTCACTCATTGTACTTGATGGAATATCGGCTGATATGAAAGCACATTTTTAATATGTTTTGATTTTGCCCACATTAGATGTCGTATATGATGGCAAACTTCTTTTTTGTAAAATGCGCAATTATTATTAGTTTTGAGTGAGAGCGCAGTCGCTGACCTGAGTTCCGCTACTTATTTGACATTGAGAATTGAACTTAATTGAATTCAGGACTCTTCCCAATTTCATGCTGGGTCCATCATGACATCTCACGGGTGATGGAGGTTGGTTATAAGAAATACATGCCGTATATTATTCCATGGATGATAAAAGCAGGCGAAGGTAGTGGCTTCTTGCTAGTTCTGTTGACACAGTCTAAGCATCGCTATTTTCTGTATTATGAACATTATCGTGAATTAATTTCGGAATGGTATTTCTAACTTGAGGATGGTGTAAACGTTAATGACAAGGTCAGAAGTTACATTCTCAATTTGTAAAACTGCCAATATTTTCTTATTTGGAATAGATATCCAATGGAAAGAAATGCCACGGCAGTTAGTTGATGTATTTAACCTAGGAAATTAGGTCTTTTCTACATTGCCTTTCGACTTTTGTGACGTCATTTCCTGACGCTTGGCTCTGACCATGCATCTCATCTAAATCGACACGAGTGCCGACGTCATCAAAATCGACTTCTTGTGCCACTTTCCCCTTGAGCCGATCTTTGGGAATCAGCATCTCTGATCTTGCTCGGATTAAATATGAAGCACTTCGGAAAATGCTATTTTGTGCATTACACAGATCTGAGACTGGCTCTTCATGCAAGTAATTTGAAATATCAGGCAACCCCACCAGTTTTCATGAATATTTCGAAAGCAATGCATTTGCAGTGGAATTAGATAGTTAAACTATTTTATTTTGTTGTTTTTTGGTAGACTTCGGAAAATATAGAGGCCCTACTTTTTATTTTTTTTGATTCGTACCTTTCCTCTCGAGATTTTCGCAACGTAACCTTGTCTGCCTTTTAACCTATACGCAGATGACGTCACGCACTCCTGCCGAGCAGGTCACCGCTTCTCAGTTACTCTTCAGCCTCTAGAATCTCTTAGTTTGCAGTTGCCTGTACTCTTGGGATCGTTCCCGTCCCACAATGAGCGCTTCTCTTTGAATGAATAAATGAAACTGATTTTTAACGGCGTCAGCAACTCATGAAGAATGGGCGGCAGCTTTCAGGTTTTTCTTTATTTTCAAACTTACGTGAAAATGCCTGCATGAGGAAGATGGTTTTTCGTCGCGACTTAATTTTCCCTTGGTATCTTCCGAATTCTATTTCGAGGACTGCGGTTTTGGGTCTGGGTTAGCAACGACATTCCTTCGAAATGTAAAACAGATTTACATCGACTATTTTCGACGCATACTCATTCCGTGATTTGTTTTCTTCCTCAGTATTATATCACCATGGTAACTCAATGTGATTTTGGCTCACTTAGGACTAATGAATACGTTCTGGTCCTCCATTAATTTGCATTCATTCTCAAGTGTAAGCGATAAGGTGTGTACAATCTGTGTCGTGACGCGATAGGCGAACCGCCCAGCGGCATGCTGAGAAGGCTCAAATCTGGATATTGTCGCTGTTGTGGTGATAATTGGGATATTGCGTGCGGGGAGACATAGACGTGGGCTACGGATATACATCCGTAATGAGGCATTATGTTTAGCGTTCGTCGATGTGATGCATTCTTTCGTTGGATACCTGAAGGGGAGAATTGAAAGAGCTTCGTTTGGTGGCGTTAGGCCCTTGTTTCTTTTTCTAATCGACCCTAATATGTCTCTCATTTCGAATATTTTCGACCTTAAAATCGATCATGATTGGAAATTCTATTTCCTGTTCCTTTGCCCCACTTAAGATAAGAGCTTTCCTGATTCTTTAAGAGGTGTATTTAAGTTGGTAGATTTATTTCCTAAGACGATCACCACGAGTTTCAAAAGATCTTTTATTTCTTATCGCTCCGTAGGCTCCACCAAGAATAGAAATTAATGCAGTTTTCGCGGAAGTTCTTACTTATTTGATGCCTTATCACGATATTTCGATTGCCTCTGGCTATATTGTGATGTTCACTCTTTGATTTAGAAAACCGTTTGGAAATATTTTAAAATGGCGTCGTTCACTCGAAAGCGAAATTGCAATGCATCGAAAGCATTCAGAGGATGGGAGGGAAAGATAAATTACGATGAAGCCCTCATTCAGCCATTCTCTCGTAAGTTTAGGAATTGCGGAATTTGCCGCCTACTTTCCGTGAGTAAATGGCGTCATCAGAGCTCCGGTTCATTGTGTCACTCATCCAGGGAAGAGCGCTCATCAAAAGGCAGAGATCGTTGAAAATAGTGTGAACAACTATTGCGAACCACGAGAGGCCGATGTGGGACAAGGAGCCACGGAGAGGCAGGCACACGCACAGAATTAGTTCGCCACGTAACCAACTCATTGGAGAAGGGGTTAAGATTGTCATTTTTTCCCGCTAATACACTAGAAGTATACGATGGATCGAGAAACGGAAAAGTATTTTTTCCTCTAGTTTTCAAACTCCATCATCCCAAAAACAGTCAATCCACAAACGATCAAGTCTATTCGCTATCGTTCCGTACAATTTCACTTTATAATTTCCACAATATTTTGAGTGAGGACAACTGCTAATTGCTTTAAAAGTGTTTTGTAATAATATTTTCACCAGTTTTACGTCCATATTGAAAAAGTTTTACTTTGTGCACAGCAAGACATTCATAGAAGCAGGCAATATTTTCTTTAGATTTGGAGTTCTTCTGAGCCATATGCGACGCATCAGAAGGTTCTCTACCTTTTTATTTTCTCATTTTTGCTATTAACACATAAATTGAACGCGTGATAAAATGCATTGCATAATATACAAAGTATTTCATTATAATTTTTAATGTTCTCTTCATGATTAATGTGTATAAGTACTCTCAACGGCGATACTGTTGGCTTTCAACTACGTATACTTTCCTCGGTTTGTTGGCGAGTAAATAATATCTGTAATTATCACACGTGCCCCCAAATACGATAATTTTAATATATTTGGTCAACACAACCTATTTTAGCCTCTTCTTGTAATCATGCCGTATCATTTCTCGACGAAAGCTATTGGCATTGTAGCTGCTCCAACCAAACCCCCACGTACTTCTTTCAACCTGCAATATTCAGTGTCCAACTCTTTTCCACTCTAAAGAAATTTGCAGGATCCACTCATACTGCTGCGCTTCCCCAATAATTTGACCCCACCCGCCCCACACTGGTCCCGAATCGAAAAATGCGTACCAAAATCATTTGCCCTGGCTCCCCCCCCGCGGCTCCTCATCGCACATCGGCCTCGCGTGGTTCGCAATCGTTGTTTATAGCCTGTTTACACGATACATTAAAACGTACGAGTTAATGTCTGTTTGGATGAATGATTTTTGTGGACCGGAACGGAAAATGTATGAATGCATGAACCAAATTAGAACAGGTTCTATTTTCTGTGCACGCATTCGCACAAGTTGGGTGGTTACACGGTGCATTTTGGCGTTTATTCTCGCGTTCATAAACTTAGACAATAACCCGTACGTGTTCATGTACCGCGTAAACTGGCCTTTACACTGTTTTGAGCGCTCTTCCCTGAACGACGCTGTTATTATTACGTATATATTTGATGCAAAGGAGTATATCCACAGTTTTGGATCCGTTAATTCTGATTTTTAAGTATTGTTTACATGTTTGCAATAATTTCATTGCAAATTTACAATTTATTTGAACAATTACTAATTCAAGATACCCAATGGAATTTAAGATAATTTACGTGATAGTAAATACAAATTGTGCATCTTAAAAATTTAAGTCAGTTATTAAAAAGTATATATTTAATGAATTTTATTGTTTATTCTTGGACAGTCTTTGAACAATTTATTGTCAATGAACCAAGAGAACGTTTTCTTCTTTCCCATACGTTTGATTGTATTTAATACTTAGTTAATCTTTATTTTTGGAAGTTTATATTTTAACTCTATGATAAATATTATTGAGCTGCATTATTTTTTAAATATAATAAAAATTATTAACAAAGCAGTGCGCTGCTGTCGCTGATCCAGGTGGTCTCCCCCCTTCTGCGTCTGACCCTCATCCCTTCTCCGTATAAATTCTCGAGGTGACCTCTGCCATCATTCCCCTTTGCTTTCTGCACACACATCTCTCTCCACACCCCGCTCCAAGATATCGCAATCTTTAAGTGGGTTTCCTTTGACCGCAAATATCGTTTCGAATCCAAAGTATGCATTTCATATTATGACTGTAATAAGGTACTAACGATTAGAAATTACGGTTAAAGTGCGTTTGGTGGGGCCATGGAACAGGTAGTCCGAAGATGGGCGTGGTACACCCTCCGTAGGGTCCTTAATCCTCAACCCTTTCCTCGACGCGTTCGCCCTCGCTGGCCCCTGTCTTGGACCCTCCCAGCGGGGAGCCTCCCTCCCGAAAAGTAACCGCTATGACTGCAATTTGGAAATCAATTAATCAATCCAATTATCAAAAGATGATTGTTTGCATAGTGCTCCTGTCAATTGTGCGATCAAGTACGTCTTTGAAGCGTGATTCTGCGATGAAAAATAACGATTTTGTTAACTTTGCTAAACACGTGGCTGCGGACCACCGGAAAATGGCAACAGCGCTTTGGAATGGGCAATGTAGCGGGCTGTTTGAATAAGTTACGAGCATAATTTGGCCATCTGGTACCGCTCATTTGCACGCCAAGGCTTCAGTTAATTTACCTTCAGTTCCACATAGTCTCCGATTAGATAACCAGCGTCGAGATAAAGAAAGGTGGATAGGTTGTGTGAATTTTAGACGGTGACTGCGAGTCCCTTTACGTATTTTCTCCAGAGAAATGAAATAAAATTGCACAGTGTTGATACTATTGTACTGTACCGATTAATGCTCAGAATATCGGCAAAGACGGTTTAAGTTCATTGTATGAATTGCTGTCACATATGCCCATGGAAAAATGATGTATGCTTTGGGGTTATTCTTAACACTAGCTAATTTTTTGCTACCTGCTCGAAACCCAAGCTAGTCCTGACCGATTTTCATCAGGATGAGAGTCCAGATCGGAATTTCCGACATCGCCTTCATTCCTGCTACCCTCCCTGTATAATGCAAATTGCACGACTATTTTGGATGGTCATTAATGGGGTGCATTTTCTTAGCGCTTTAGAGTCCATATCTACAAAGAACTTTGCTGAAATGGCTGAAAGAGGACTGAGTAGTATATGTGAGCATTTATGTGTGACAAATTCAAAGAATACCTGTCAGTGCGATAGTTAACGTATTCTTAAAAAAAATTTCTTTCCTTTCTCTGGGGAGAATATATAAAGGGCCTCGCAATCACCGTCTAAAACTCACGCAGCCTAACCACCTCTAGGGTCAAAAAAGGCTATTCGGGCTTCCAGCCGGGTGGTCTCCCTCTACCACCCGGCTATGGAGGGAGACCACCCGGCTGGAAGCCCGAATAGCCTTTTTTGAACATATTCGCCGGGAAAGCATCAGATTTTACTTCACCTCTAGGGTGTTTGGCAGGTGGTTTTCAACCATTATATGCTATAGCGTTATTATTACAGCGCTATTTCCCTGTGCCTCTCTTACGAATAATAGGAAAGCCTTAGGATTAACGTCTATGTATTTGCCCAATATTTTTCGTTTGAATTCATTCGATGCCCCCAGAAGAGTTTCCTTTGCATCATTTTTCGATTTTAATAATTGTCCCGCATTTATTTTATTTTCACACAAGAAAGATCTACCCGTGCCTTTTTCATTTTTGTGAGAGAAATTAGCTACTTCTCCCTCATTAGACTCCATTTAGAATACACTGCCAGTGTTTGGGATCCTCGTGAAATATGCTTAAAAAACATAGAACGCGTGCAAAAAGGAGCTACCAGGTACGTGAAAAGTCGTTACGATAGTCTTGGGTGACTGTTGCATACTTCATATACGATGCGGATATGGAGAAGGTAAAATGGACGGAGAGGAAAAGGAACGACGAAGTGCTGGATATGGTTGGCGAGGAGAGGTCGCTTTTAGACGAGGTACGGAAGATTCAGAATGTATGGATGGAGCGAATACTTAGCGGGGAGGGGATGTTGAAAATGGTGTTAGAGGGTAGAATGCTAGGGAAACGAGGCGGGAAGAAAAAGAAAAGGATTTTTAGATAGATTAAACGGGAGTAAGCCATACAATGAATTGAAGAAGGCAGCGCTCGACGAAAAGTGAGGCTCCCAAATCACTTCTTTAGTACTCCATGGAAACCTACCTCAATCGGTAGAATACTATAATAATATATGATAAATTTAAGAGCAGTGTATTTTCCGACGAAGTTAGCCATATATTACGAGCGCCAACATACTACAGGAAATCGGATGATATAAATAAATTAAGTGAGATAGGCTGTAGACCAGTCTGATTCAAAATATCTTCTTTTCCACGATCAAATAGAGACTATAACGGCAGTGTTAAAACTCACAAAATGGTTAGATGACTTGTATTGTTGCTTACTAACTTATGTGGAGCGATGGCTAGGTTCTACAATAGGGTGGTGCGAAAAAACTCAAGTTACAAATTCAGTGTCGTAATAGCGCGGAAAAGTTGTAATACGTTAGTACAAGAAAAACAAAAAAAGAATTATTAAAATCGGACGTCATCTTAAAATACCGCAAAGCACCTGAAAAAATGACAAAAATGAAAAAAAAAATTCTTTGTTGTAAAAAAATTAAATAAACTTTATAATTTTTAACGCTGTAGCTAAAAATTATTACAAATAGTGTAGATTATTAGTAGTACATACATATACATGGCTTTAAACAGCTATATCCGATCGCGCAAGATCATTAAAAATGTATAAAAATTGCAAATCAGCCGATTTTTCAGAGTCATGTAATAATTACTTATGACAAATTTTAGTGAAGTTTTATTTAATCCAGTAGATCAAAAAGAGACAATATAGCTGACCACTAGACTTGAAAGGCAAAATTGTGCTTTAAAAAGGCAGCATGTTAACCCTGTTGAAATCGAGAGTGAAGATGTTGAGGTTTTAAATGACGCCACGCAAAATTTAACAATCAAGGAGCAATTTGATGACTTTGAAGATTAAATGTCTAGTATATCCAAGAAAAATTTGTCACCACGGCAAATGAGGGTAAAATTACAAACTACAGCTTTGCATTGTGATTGTGACCGTGCAGCTGCTGTTATAGAATCAAGTGCACTTGAAGACATTGGTGTTATAACTGAAGGAGATACTTCAAGTTCATTGAATGGTTTGATAATAGAAGGGAAAGGAGAAATAATAAAAGCGATTTACAGTAAATCCAGAGGGGTAAAATTACAAACTACAGCTTTGCATTGTGATTGAAAATTGATTTAGGTGAACTACACGGGTAATACTTTGGAGGGAAGGATAGACGATACCCTAGTAATAGAAATTATTGATTCGAAGGAGTACCGCTGGACAGTTAAAGAGGAACACCATTCCCTAATAAAAGAACCGTCCTCTGTGTATGTAAGTCATGTTTAGCCAACCTCCGGGTCTGCTAAAGACATTTGGCCTTCAAATTATCTCATTTCTCTGATCAAGGAGTATCGTTGAAGAGCTTAGATTTAGTTTGCTGTGATGGCACAACACCAACATTGGATAGAAAGGTGGAACTATGAGAGAGATCGAAGAACACATTGGACATCCGCCGCAGTGGGCAGTTTGTTTACTTCATTTCATTGAATTATTTTTCCGCCATCTTTTTCAGTATTTGGATGGTGAATTAACTGGCCAAAAATCTTTAAGTGGGGATTCTAAAACTAAATGATTATGTAAAGCTTCCAATACTGCATTTCCAAACAATTGAATATGAAATTCTACAAGTGGATGGATAAATTTTGAGCAAGGGCCAAAGATACCTTATTAACATAAGTCAAGCAATTATCTGTGGTGACTTTCCAAATGACTTAGCAAACCGTGATCCAGGACCATTTTCACATGCTAGATGGCTTACCTATCCAAATCGAGTTCTCCGACTTTACGTAAGTACCGAAAACCCCTCAGATGCTTTTAAAGACGTAGTTACTTTTATTTTAAATCTTACATGCCTGTTCGTGTGTACAGAGCAATAGAAACCTCTTGATTCTTGACTTAAGATTAAAATAAAGTAGTTTTCCCGGTTATTGAACGGAACTCTTACTTTGCTCACCCAGAGAACGTATTGATGGCGATGTTTTTTTTTATTATAGAAGGCACATTAGAGAGCAAGGGCTAAAAAGAGTATTAAAAGCCACAGACTTAACCAAAAGGCAAACCCATCGGAAACTTAATTACTCCTACGATGGACTTCAAAGCAACTGAATATATAGAATTGATTGACCGGAATATAGTAAAACTATCTACTCCACCTCTTCTTCGGAGAATGACAAATGAAGAAATAGCTTCCTTCATTGAATCAGGTGATAAAACATATTGGGATATTAAATCTTCCCATGTCACACGCAAGCAGTGGAGCCGTGAGTGAAATTGGTAACAGAGGCATCCCTTAAGCTTTGTGGTTATCTATCCAGAGATGAATTTGTTAGGGCTATATTCAAATCAAGGTCCATTATGTCAGACTTCACCACCAAATCGTAGTATAAAGTAGCGTTCAAAAACTAAAAGCTAAAACTGTAAACTACTGCTTGTAGGACAAAAAATGTAAATATTGTAAGTAGCAATAACCCTCATTGGTTGGATTGAGGGAAGGGAAAGGGTTGAACCCGAAGTAAGGCCACCTCCCCCCGGAGAGTTCTGGGATGTTTGAATATTATTAAATCATATCTTAATAAAGGTAGAGCTGCATAATCAAACATGTATATTAGACTAAAATATTACCTCAAGTAATTATTACACAACTCTGAAAAATCGGCTAATTTGCAATTTTTATACATTTTTAATGATTTTTCGCGATCGGATATAACTGTTTAAAGCCATGTATATGTATGTATTACTAATAACCTATACTATTTGTAATCATTTTTAGCTATAGCGTTTAAAAATATAAAGTTTATTTAATTTTTTTTACAACAAAAAATACCATTTTTTTCATTTTTGTCATTTTTTCAGGTGCTTTGCGGGATCGGAAGATGACGTCCGATTTTAATAATTCTTTTTTTGTTTTTCTTGTACTAACGTGTCGCAACTTTTCCGTGCTATTACGATACTGAATTTGCAACTTGACTTTTTTCGCACCACCCTATTCTACAAACAAGTATCTCAAAAATAGCAGCTTTCGGGAAAGCAAAAGAAACTATTCATATTTTTAATTGTACACTGAAATTCAAAACCAAAAATATATTTATTAAAAAATAAATTCAACAATGATGTCAGAAGGGAACTTAGGAAGCAGAGAAATTTATACAACGTGTACAAAAAGTCCATTACGTCATGTAATTAATTGAAGGAACTTGAAGCTAAAGAAATTTACGCTCCACAACGCTCAATAACTAAGGAGTTAGCTCCACAGATCACTCCTTACTAAGAGATAATATCAAGGAGTCACTATCAGAAGGAAAGTTATCGCTACACTGGAACATTGCAAGCGTTACACCCATATTTAAAAAGAAAAAACAGACATGACCCAGGCAACTACCGTCCAATTTCAATAACATCGATCATAGGCAAGATACTTGAGCATATCGTCGTTAGTAATATCATGACTTTCTCGGACTGACGTAACTTCCTCCATGACTGTCAGCACGGATACAGAAAAGGTAGATCATGCGAAACACAGCTCGCACTATTTCTTAACGATGTTCTAAAATCTGGTGAATCGAAAAGACAAGTTGACGCATTGTTTCTAGATTTTAACTTAATCTGAACAAATGCATGTCGGTACATTTCTTGCGGAATTCGACCAACTATAACCATGTCTATTCTATGCATGGTATTAACCTAAAGACAACAGACGAATTGAAGTACCTGCGAGTTACCATAACCTTGAACCTCTCGTGGGGAACACGTTTAAGGAATATCTGTGGCATGGCCTGGAAGACATTAGGATTCATCAAACGTATTGTGGGAATATTTTCGGATGAGCAAGTGAAAGAAATGTGCTATTTCGCAATCGTACGTCCGCACCTTGAATATGCAGCGAGTATATGGGATCCGGTACCGAAAGGCTTAATGCGCGAACTGAATAAAATACAGAGGAAGGCTGCGCATTTCGTCAAAAACTGCTACGGGCGTACATACAGCGTTTCGCAGATGTTAAGCTAATTATACTGGGAGCCGCTGGAGACTCGTAGGCTGCGCACTAAGCTTAGATTGCTTGAAAAATTGAGAATGGATGTCTTTAAGGGTGACACGGAGAACAAAATATCAAAGCCAAACTATATTTCAGGGCCCGATAGAAGCGATAAATTAAGAGAGATGTTTTGCCGAACGGATAATATAGGAATTAGTTTTTCCCCCGGATCATAAAAGACTTAAATAAATGCTAGCTACAACTTTGTAGAGCACTTCATTTTTTATACGTAGACGGCTGGTGTCCTGACACCACCTTCCACACGCCTTTAAGGTTGCTTGCGATGAACCATGAGGAATGAAAAATGTGCCTTGTGGTCAATAATAACAGCCTCAGTTCTGATTTCGCTCTCGCTGTCAAGAGGTCAAGGTTGTTGTAACCCCTGGTAGGTGTATTTTGCGTAATAATATAATACGTAAAGGGACTCGCAGTCACCGTCTAAAATTCACACAACCTATCCACCTTTCGGGTATTTTTCGACTTTTTGAAGTAGTTCGACTGCTTTAACCCTTCAATATCCGACTAAGGGAATAATTGACCCTTTATCTCGACGCAGGTTATCTAATCGAGACTATGTGGAACTGAAGGTAAATTAACTGAAGCCTTGGCGTGCAAATGAGCGGTACCAGATGGCCAAATTATGCTCGTAACTTATTCAAACAGCCCGCTTCATTGCCCATTCCAAAGCGCTGTTGCCGTTTTCCGGTGGTCCGCAGCCACGTGTTTAGCAAAGTTAACAAAATCGTTATTTTTCATCGCAGAATCACGCTTCAAAGACGTACTTGATCGCACAATTGACAGGAGCACTATGCAAACAATCATCTTTTGATAATTGGATTGATTAATTGATTTCCAAATTGCAGTCATAGCGGTTACTTTTCGGGAGGGAGGCTCCCCGCTGGGAGGGTCCAAGACAGGGGCCAGCGAGGGCGAACGCGTCGAGGAAAGGGTTGAGGATTAAGGACCCTACGGAGGGTGTACCACGCCCATCTTCGGACTACCTGTTCCATGGCCCCACCAAACGCACTTTAACCGAAATTACTCCATAATTAAGATTTATCTAGCATTCTAGCCTTACATTTCCCCAGTCATTCGATAAATGACCTTGTTCTCTTCGCTCACCAAAACGGCCATTCTTATTTTTTTTCAAATCATTACGTTTTTACATAACATGTACTTAGATGTTTTTATGGCGTCTAATTTGTGGAAAAAAAACTATATATCTAGAGCGTTAATCAGCAAAAGCAGATAATAAGAAAACGAGGACACGGCTGATTCTTTAGGTGGTAGGTGATCTTAATAGGTGACTCAATTGACCCAATTATTTCGAGTAATCTGTGTGAAATTTGCCCTTCATTATTTTGCGCATAACCTTCGGAATGAAAAATAGTTAGTGTGGAAACAATTTTAATTGGAGTTTCATTCGTTTGTTTGTCTCTATTTGATCATTCTATCCTTCTCTGCATCTACATCCATATCTACGTAATACCCCGCAAGTCGCCTAAAAGGCGCGTGGCAGTGGGTGTTAGGACACCAGCCGTTTACAGCTTTAAAAAAAATGAAGGGCTCTAACGAGGTTGGGACTAGCGTTTATTAAAGTCCTTTATGGTTCGGGGGAAAAACGGGGGAATTCCTATATCTATCGGTTCGGCAAAGCTTCTCTCTCAATTTATCGCTTCCATCGGACCTGGAAATATGGTGTTGCTCTAATATCATGTTCTCTGTGTCGCTCTTAAAGATATCCATTGTCATTTGTTCAAGCAATCTAAGCCTGGCGCGCAGCCTCCGAGTCTCCAGCGGCTCCCAGCCTAATTCGCTTAACATCTGGCTAACGCTGTCTGTGCACCCGTTGCGGTATTTGACGAACCTTTCCTTTGTATTTTGTTCATTAGGTACGCGGATCCTCTCTGAACCGGATCCCATACCGGATCCTGGAGCATATCTGTGCCCTGCGTGAAAGAATACGAAAATGTATTGTTATCCTTTGGTTCACTACGATTCAAGGTATTTTTCCGAATATCGGAATTGACTTTATCTTCCTTTCAGTGTTATTAAATGTCAGTTCTGCATATTGAATTGACTTGTTGAGGGCATTGAGTGCATCGTTTGGTCCGCCATTAATCTTTGTTTTGCTCTTTCAGTAATTGCACGGATTCATGTCACTGGAAGGGAAAAACTTTGCTTAGAGCCACATTTGTGTTATTAAATTTTCGAAGTTGTTTTTATTGAATACGTAAGTTGTTTTGATAGATTTTCATTGTGGAGTGCGCACGGTGAATGAAAAGAGGATCGACTGACGAGGCGTTATTTTATCACGTGGGGGAAAGCACAGAAGTCCATGAAATCCGTATCCTCCATTATCTGATTGCATGCCAAACCTATTTGTTTGAATTTAAATTGGCTACGGAAATGAAAATCGCGGTGATAAAATATCATTTCGTCCAAATATTACGACACTGCGTGCAGTGCTATGTTTTCTTAACGCGTGGGAATATGCGATTATCTTTTGTTTCTGTTTGTATCACCGGTATGTTTTTTACGCTTGTGCGCTGGGCGGGCCTCTGCCATGAGATAAGATGAAGGCGCAGATTGAATAGCAAACACATTCAAATCTATCAAGCGAAATAAGTTATCGAGGTCGAGCTAACTTATTCTCGCGCGGTGGCTTGGATTCGGTTTTTTTATCTTGTCTGTCTTCATCTCCTTCGCCCTCTTTGAATACCGCCGGAAGCATCAGATGTGAGATAAACCTCATAAATAAAACGGTGAGGATGATTTAAAATTTAAATGACACAGATCTCATCTAGCCTCGAGGTCGTTGCGTGAGACTTTTGTAACCAACGTCATTTTTATTGATATTCTTGGCGGCTGACGACAATGGTGGTACGGGTGCACTGCAGGCCTACACGTGAAGGAGTTAGTTATGTCTCTCGTATCCCCTTAAGCAAATGTTAATTCCCTTTTCGTTTTCGACGACGAAGGACTAATCAGTGCTTCATGTCAATGCTTTCGCGAAAAACTATTGATTCTTTTATAGGGAAAGAAAGTACGATTACGATATCTTCTCTTACCTTATATTTTAATTACTTTGCCCCAGCTTGTTCATCGAAAAAGGAAATACATGAAACATTGCAGGTTTAGAGATACGTTTGCAATTTACTCGACAAAATGAAATATTCAATTTACAGAGAGTTTAAATAATCAAAATGATTCCTTTTACCCTTAGGTCATGAAAAACTGTAAATTCTAATTTAGACACAAATTTGGTACATGAATAGTTATTCCTTCTTTTAAATATATTGTCTAATTGTATGCCACACTTCATTACTTAAAATTTTCCCAAAATCCAATTGCTTGATACAAAGGGATACCAGACACAAACTTTATTGCTGGCCAATTAAAACCTCTTGTCTTATGGCTTCTTGTATCTTATGTGAAAATAAAAGTTTATAGTTACAGCGCAATTATTAGACGACACAGGTTGGTTTGTCCCTCAGTGGTCTGGAAAATCCTCTCAGTCTGCGTGCTGTTCGTCCTCGGCGGGCCCTTAGCTTTTTGGGTCTCGTCCTGTAGTTCAGTCTCCCGTTCCCCTCCTTACTTCCAGCTCCTTTGTCAATTATCCTTTTCTACGTGGGATATGCCTCGCACGATGCCACACTCTGCAACTCTTCCATAAACTCGCGTGCTCTCTCTCTCTTCGCACGGCCCTACACTCCGACGGTTTCATCTCTTCATGTCCTTCTGCGCTCGCCTTCCCTCTCCACCCTTCCTATTGCTCCCTTTTGTTGCCGACCCCTCCACTCCTTAGGTCTATTCTTTATTCTCCAAATTCACAAGGTGGTGGGTACCTTGTTGTTATTATAAACCATGAGGTGGTAAAATAAAAATGGCGAGGCCAGCGTTATGTTAGTGTCTCAGGAGGGGATATATTTTAAGGCAAAATTTGTCTACAAATATGTGTTGCAAAGGATTGATGCCTTAAAGGATTTTTAACTGTTTTGAATTAATACTTTAGAAGTTGCTTTCATTCAATAAGTATAAAAGTTTGCTTAATTTCCATTCTTGAAAGCCTGCGACTTTATTGTCTACTCAAGAAAATTACTTTATCACGATAAACAAATTTTTTTCTAATGCGTCTTCGGATGGTGTTACTGGGCTTAGTCTTTCATATTTTTTGGTCATTGCTAGAATTATTTGAAGCACTATTTTATTTGAAATACTTAGTGATAACTAATTACGCTTTTATTTTACTTAATTTATTTGAAGTTGCCTTATGTATGGAGTTCTTTGGACACTCAAAATGGTTCCATTGATTCTTTCTAATGAGTTAACGTCCAACTAAGAGAAGTTTGGTACTTTTTTCGCAGAGTCAAGCTAGAAGATCCCGTAAAATGTCTTCTCTAGCTATTACTATTTCAATGTACGTACTTCCCTCTCTATCTCTTCCGGGAGGTTTAAATTTTTAGGAGCAATGAGGCAATCGTTAATAATGCGAGGATATGTCTTGCCTGCCTCAACTGTTTCTTTCTCCCGAAAAACGAAAAACTCCTCTTAAGATTTTAATCAAGGAGAAAAACTGCTTTGAAGTGATGAGTTGCCCACTGGCGCAGAATGAATTAATAATGTATTTAATATTAACAGTGTATCAGCTGCCGTGCAGTCGCAGCGCGAGTCTATCTTCATTTTGTGTGAGATCATGCCTACCACTTTCTGTCTCCTGTTGATTAACAGAACACTTAAAAGTGCTGAAGCCAGCGACTTGGCTCTAGAATTTCTTCTTACCTAGTAAAAGTAGAATAAAGCGATGTGAGGGAATAATAGTCTTGTCGAGTTGTTTGAGGATTGAAACACTAGCAAACCTTTAGTTTTAAGAAACAGCTTGCAATAAATAATTAGCATGAGATTGTTGAAACATCTTTCAGATATGCATCGGCTTCAGCTTGGATTGAATTAAGAGTTTCTTGCGGAGGAAGAATGATATATATATAGGAATCATTAGTGATCACTGCCATATGGAGCATACTAATGCTCTCGTCAGGTGTAACTATGGACTGTAAAGGTTCAAATCAGTTATATCTTCCATATAATGTTCTGTTATAATCCTATGGAGCCATTTTATTGCACTTCTGAGAGAAATTCTTTACCAATGGTTTATGTTCATTTGCCTTATATGATTTTTGGCCTTATTGTTCGCCGAAATTGCTGTGTATTTGATACTTATTTTAAAGAATTAAAATCAGCACACCAATTAGATTTCAGATGATATAATGTCAAAACTAGGAGGCATAACTGAGTCGAGAGGCAGTTTCCTCCATAATATAATCACTCATTGATCATTTTTAAAATTTTTTCAATATTTTTATTATGGCGTTTTGAAAGATACTACTTTCTGTAGTAGAAATTTTATAAATTTTACGACTGTTTAGTATTTTTACTATGTATGGGTTTTTATGAGAAAGGTTGAGTTATTACGCATGTAAATAAAACAAAACCCATTTTATTCGGAGTCAATGTTTTAATATTCAGAGCCGTACGTAATTGTGAGTTTTTCACTCAGATGTCCGTGCTCGCAGATTTGTATTCTTGAGTGAGTTGAGGGCTGAGGTGCAGAATGTCCTCCACCTGCAGCAAATTGTGTCCGCCACGTTCGGGGAAGTGCAAAGCAGACGGACAGCGTGGAGGGGGCCCAATTCCATGCCATAGAAGGCCGACATCTATTGCCACTTCGATCGCATCTTAATCGGCCTTCAAAAATGCCCGCGGCGCGGTGATGAGTGCAATGCGATCCACTTCCAGATGCAGACTTATTTCAGACAGTATTTTGAAATATTGGGTTTGTAATTGCGAGGAAGAGCCTTGGAAATTTATGAATTTGATTATACATCGCATCATCATGTATATAAATGTCGGTTAAAATCCCTAATTGTACTACATTTCCTCGTGAAAATCGGATCACTTTGTCCGTCAGCGACGCGAGTGGCGACCTTTGTAAACTCATTTAAAGGCACAGTGGGTGACAACACATTTAGAGGACGACTTGAAGACCCTCTTTCTTAATATTTAAGGTGCAAAGGAAATGGTGGGAAGGCGGGATAAATGAGGACTGTGAGGCAAGTGATGAGCGGGGAAGATTCAAATGGAAGGAATCGCGCGGAGGAGAGGCGGTAAAATGGGAAATTTAAAAGCCGTGATTGACACTACAATCATAAAATTGCAATAAATTTCACTAATATTTTGAAATGATATCATGCATATTTGTGGGAAAAACATAGAATTATGATGCTTGTCGCTAAAACATGATAACTTTACGTCAGGGTCGACGTTTCAATCCATAGCAAAAACACTTTAGATATGGATACCCCTTTAAGCTTGATTATTTTACTCGGATGCTGTTTCCCAAGCTGGGAGTATAGTGTACCGGAGCGGGTTACGGATGAACAGAAACATAAAATTAGCAGCAGCTGTAGTTCCCATAATTGAGTCCATCGCTTCCGAAAAGGCCATTGAAAAAATGCTGGGAGGCGAAAGATGGTCAGCTAAGAAGTCGTGTTGAACGGAGGAGATTTCGGTAGCAGATGGAAGGGATCAGAAGGTACAACTTGAATCGAATTATTTTTTCCGTCCTCTTCGAGCGAGATCCAATGATGGCAGTAAAAATGACCGTTTTACGCAATCACTTTCTGCAACGGCTCCAGGGATGGAAAAATCCCATCCTTCCTTTCATGCCTTGCCTTGTCCCTTCTTCCATCGCTGAAACCATAGCTGGTACGATCCTTCAGGGAATCAGAACGAACGGCCGCTTCCTTTAGCGATTGTAGCGTCACGCTTGTCTTTTAATTTAGCGATATTTTTAAGAACAGTAAGTGACGGGAGAAGCGATAGAGGGAGGGACGGTGGGAATGGCCGAGTGGATCGGAAAATGAGAGATCACTCTTTGTGTCCTTTGAAAACTTTCGCTGGAGCCATAACGCATTATTATTTTATTGTATTACTTAGTACTCCATTCAAACCTTTCATTCATCGCCTGATGATGCGTCCTGCAACGGTCGCGAAAGCTTGCACGACAAAGCGCAACACGCAGCTGCACCCGGAAGCCGTTAGTAACGATGCCCCTCGCTGCGAAAAGCTACGTTCAAAGCTATCCATTCAAACCTGATTAAGGTAGGTTTGAATGGAGTATTAAGGAAGTGATCGGGTAGCCTCCCTTTTCTTCCAGCACTGCCTTCTTCAATTCACTGTAAGGCCTACTCATTTTCAATCTATCTAAAAATACAATTCTCTTGCTTCCCCTCCCTCGTTTACCTAACATTCTGTCCTCGTAACACCTTATTCTACATCCACTCCCTGTTAAGTACTCCCTCCATCCATACCTTCTGTCTCCTCCGTACCTCATCTATCTTCTTCTTACAATTTTCTCTCGTCGTCCTTCCTTAGTGTCCACGTTTCGGCACCGTGGAGAGCTACACCCAAGATCAAACTCTTCGCTAACCTTTTCTTTAAACTTTTACATTACGATCCTCTCAGAAGCTCCTCCCTGTTCATGAACGACTCCTTTTCTAATGCAATTCGCTTCCTTATGTCCTTACTACTGTATCCGTTTTCCTCCAATGTGCTGTCTAAATAGTTGAATTGTTCAACCTGCTCAAGCTTCTCCCCACCTACTTTATTATTCAGTCTCACATTTCTCGCTCGGGATACTTTGCAAAACCGCATTACCTTATTCTTCTTGTGATTAATCCTTATCCCATACTCCTTGCACCGCTCGTCTAACGCATCCACTAATGCCTGCAGTCCCCTCGCTGACTGGCTGATGAGCGCCTGATCATATCTATCTCTATCCTACTGGAACTTTTCCATTTCCTCACACTGTCTTTTCCACCAAGCCTCCCTTGCCCTCTTAGTTTCACGTAGTAATCGAGTATTTAGTTCCCTATGCTTTCTTTCGCCGTACTATGTCCACGTTCTTCCACTTCCTTCTCCCCTCCATTTATTTTACCATTTCCGCCGTAACCCAAGGCTTCTTTATCCTTCGGCTGTCAATGTAGGTAATTAACTTCTCCGCCGCTTTGACCATTCCCGTTTTGATATTATCTCACCCTTCCTCTACACTCTGCGCACTTCTGATCTCCCGTACATTAATATCCATTACTTCCTGATATTCTCTCCTCGTACTCCCCTTCAGTGGTTCTACATTCCATTCCTCATCCTCCTGCCTTTCATGAGTCTTTTGAATCTTACGCTGCATTTCATGAGCACTAGGTTGTGGTCTGAATCCGCATCCGCTGCAGGGAAGCTGCGCGAGCCTTTCACACTATTCCTAAACCTTTGTCTTGCATAATGTAGTCTACCTGATACCTCCCCTCATCCCCTGGACTTTTCCATGTCTACCTTCGCCCTTTTTGATGATTAAACTAAGTTTTATTGATTAATAACTTGTTTCTCCTGCAAATTTTTCATGCTTTCTCTCTCCTGTCGTGACGAATTCCTAATCCAAATTCTGCCACTTCGTTTCCATCTTCCCCGACCGAAACGTTCCAGCCCCCATCATTACTATATTTTTCTTACCCGGTGTGTCTCTAATTATTTCCTCGAGCTGTCTCCTTACTCATCTACTTCTTCCTCCCTATAATTGCTAGTGAGTATGTAAACTTGGACCACCACAAGGTTGGTGGGCCGCGCCTCAATTTCTACCACCAGAAACCTTTCGCTTACCTGGTCTATACCTGTCACACGCTTACCCATCTTCCCGTTTAATACTAAAGCTACCCCTCGCCGGCTTTCTTCCCCTGCACTATACATGTAACCATATACCCATCACTCCAATAGTCCCTACCATCCTCCCTTCTCACTTAGCATAATATTAAGATATCTATCCTCCCTTTATCCATTTATATTTTGAAATTTTCTTATTTCCCTGTCCTCATCCTTTTCCTCACATTACACGCCCCTACATTTATAACAGACTTCTTCATCGTTCTTGTCTTCTTTTCTTCTCTCTTCATTGCTGCTGCTTATTATAAGTCTCTGCAAGGATTTCGCATGTTGACGACCCCGAGGACCTTGCCGACCTCGCTGCCGTGAACGACACCCGCCCTTTGCGGACGGGTCCCGTTCTATGAGATTCCGAGTCTCATTTGGTTGTACTCCATGTTTTCAGGGAAGAGATAGTTGATAGGGTTTCCCACTTCCATTCCAACAGTGTTTTTTTACGTGACATCATCACGTGGACAACCTTTCGTCTGGCTCCTCCCGTTCGACCTATCTGGCATGGGTTGGACCTACCAGAAATAATTTATAATTAATCCCGCCAGCGCAGCTCTACGTGTCATAGGAACTCGCAAGCCTTTCCACCGCGACAAGGTTGTAGCCCAGGGGAAAGGGGGGACGGAAAAAACAATTGAATGATTCGGGTTTATGGTTATCCTGCAAAAGAGGGATGGATGTAATAAGGATGGAGGGAAAAGAAGTGAATGTTAAAAGTGACGATAAAGGGAAGAGAAATGGGGGTTGAAGAGGGTGGGGTGGAGAATGGGGAGGGAGTGAGGGATGCAGATACGATCATGCGACGATAGGGATGAGTGGTTTGTCGCCCGGGAGACGGACAGCGGGGTGAGAAGGAAGGGCTACTTTTTGGTGATGACGATGGAGGAAGAAGAGGGAAGGAAGGAATACATTTAGGAGAGAGCGAGTGTCTCCTTGAAGTGATGAAGGGGAGGTAGATGACTTGCGTTCGAGTCTTCGTGCTGCAGCGGATAACAATATAGAAGAGAGGGTGTGTTTTTGAGACTGCAGACATTGGAGAGGGTGGTGGGGGTGGGGTGGTTGCTAGCGTGAGAGAAGAGCTGCAGGTGGGAGATACGGAGATGAGGGCGGAATGAAGGCGATAGCGCCGTCTTGCGATGGCCGTCTTCTCTTTGCGAGCGAGTGCCTCTTCTTACTGAGGGGTGGTTTGCAGTTTGCGATGGAAATAAGAGGGGAGGAGGGATTTCGTGATTGCAATGTCGGATAAATATATCGTTGGTGGGGATGGGGTAGTTCTGGGGGTGGCCACCGGTAGGAGAACGCTGGGGGTTTCGATATGAATACGGAGCGGGGTGGAGTGCGAGGCAGCGTGTCTGTAATGCGGTTGGCACACGTGCTGCAGAAGTACTTTATGAAGTGGTCACGGGGTAAATGGGATATTAGCTGCACTAGGAGATAGGTTCACTGTGATTGGCGGTGATAGGCAGTTTGATTGAAAGTGGACATCTGAGGTCAATTGCGGTCACTTTGGATGTGGATGGATTGAGAAGGGATGGGAGGCTGAACTATTTCGTCTTCCACCAAGAATCCTGACTTTCTCGCTAAAAGTAAACACCTGCTAAATATGTGCCATGGAAATAAGAACAGAACGTAAGAAAACCACATTATATCTCAGCGTTGTTAAATTTATTATCCTATGCATTTTATGTTTCTTCAGCACACCCATTGGTCAATGTGGATATACTTTAATTGGATAATTTTGCTGTGTGGATAGAGAGACGATATTTTTCTTAGGTTTGTCTTTGATGATGAATGATAACAGTCACCGGTTGGCTCCTAGATCTCGGGTCTGTAAATTCAAGCAAACTTGAAAAACTCTCCTTACCAGCTGTTCCTTTCAATTATTCAGGAATATGTTTTCTGTTACTCTGCATAGTACCTACCATAGTCAATCCAAAATATTCATAAAGTTCTTCTGTTGGCTCCGCAGACTTATAGTATCCACCCATTGACACATTTCGCCCGGAATTCTTGATTGGGACAAGCAGGCATTCACGATTTCGTTTGAACCTCTGCTTGGTGGTGGTTCATTTTTTTCTCAGGCAATAACTTCCATATTGAGCACATACCTCTCGTCACAGTGGGTGAACATTCTTATAAATATCCCGTACTACCCTGGTTATTCTTTCATGAATACTATGAATAGACACCTTCCCCTAAACAATGACAACATTTCATCAACTAACATATCGGGTCCACAAATGTAATATTTGGGTGATATCGCATTGACCATTTGGAATACCGAAAAATAGGCGCAACTTTGTCGTCTTTCCCCGAGTAGACTTGTCATCAAATCTAATTAAAGGCAATAATTCCTGATATCAGTTTCGACTCTTCGCAGCAGTATAGGAGGGCCTTCCGACTTTATGTAACCACCAATCATGCGATTCTAACTTGCTGTCACCATTTGCACCGAGCAATATCAAAACTCTTACGAAGGATTTTAGTTCTACGGTATCATCTTTAGACTTCTAGCTCGTTCTGCTTCTTCATTCTCATGTTGTAAAAATCATGTCAAGAATTTCAGGATTGAAATGTTTTTAAATGATTTGCGCATATCCTTTTCCTTACCAGCAGGTAGTAATCATTGCATTTTCCGCAATATATTTCGAATGGTTCACCTAGTCACGCAGGGAGGATCACTTACGTTTTTCCTTGCGGTTTTCGCAACGTACTCGATATCTTCCTGCCTTTTTTTCTACAAAAATTACTTCCTTCACCTGCCTCACTGCCATTATTTGAACTGATTTCACTAAAATGGACTTCAGTTTCACTCAATTCTTCATTATTGATTTATTCTGTTCCACTTGTAATTTCCAATTCTCATTACACGTCTCTTTCAGTCAAGTAGATAAGCAGATAGGAAAAATTTTCAAAGATATAAACCCGTTCACTCAAAAGCCACCGCGTAGTAGCTCTAGGTTTTAACATGAGGACCAGAATTTCTCAGTAGCTTTGCAGACAGCTTGTTATTCATCGTAAATGTTCACCATATGAGAGGTGATTTTGGTATTGTATCCTGATGGTATAAATTGCATTATGTTGTATACAGATTGCATCTTGAGTGGCGAGAGTTCAAATCACGCTGCAGCTAAGTGTGAGATTGAAGGTATTGATTAAAGTACCCGGTGTGTCATAAATTTAAAAACACTAATATCATGGTAAGATATTGGGCTAGTTCTTTTTGCACTCATATTTTCCCATTAATGGCAGTCCAGTTTGAAATAAAGGTAAAATACTTCGAATTCTTGCGAGTATGATCAGATAGGTAACCAAAGTCCTTCCAGGATATGCAAAATTTCATTTTGTGGAAGATGCTTCATGAATGGCTGGGTAGAGATCTTTGCGCCCTTTTCCGGTCACGAATGAATAAAATAAATACAGTGAAAAGGTTCTGCTTTATAGGGAATGACTTCAATATTCAAAATTTCAGAAAAGTATTCAATGGCTTTCATTCGATATAATGTATCAGTATATAATTTTGCCAAGCAGAGCCTATAAGAGTAAGCAAAGTGAATAGAAATTATTTATACATGCAGTTCAAAAATTTAAAAGAAAATTAATCAAAATGTAAGTTAAATACATTGAAAAATATTTTTACGAATTCTGATTTCTTAGAATAGAATAATAATTGAAACTATGTACAGTAAAAATTTGTCAAATAAAATCAAACATCATAGTTAAAATATATAAATGCAATATGGAGCCTATTGTTGAATTAAAATAAAAGTTAATACTTAATTTAAACTAATTAAGTTATAAATAATATGCCAAATAAAACTATTGGTCCCATTATACGATTCCAATCGATCGAAAAAAATGTCACAGGATGGACCAAGGGAGGGTTACTTTGTGTCCACCGCATATTTACGCTCTCATAACGTTGTATGAACAAAATTTTCTATATACATAAAGATGTATTTATCTTTTAAAACATATATTTGGCAATATAACGAAGTTATAAATCTGTACTAGGTAGATGAGTACTTAAAATATTGAAAAAATGAAAAGGTGGACATTTTTTAGCCCTCCCTTGGTCCTTTAAGGGTCCTCTCACGTGAGTTTTGCCTCTTTTGCGTTGAGCATTCCGAGACTTAGTCTTATCGTTTATTACTGCACTTATTTATACTATGAATGGGTCTAAAATGAGCAAATAACGAAATACGATACCGATTTTTAACTTTTTTCATTGGTTCAACGAATTTCAGCACCAATACGTCTCCCTCTGGTTTCTTTCTAAGGTCCTGATCAAGCATCAAGTAACTTGCGATGGCGCCACAGCGTCTAATGTGGAGGAAAAGGGAATGAGAGTGAGTAAAAATAGAAATGTATTGAATAGAAACTGTTTGCATATATTAGAGTGGTGTTTTTTTTACATTTGAGTAACGACTCGAGCAACCTAAAGAGTGAGAATTACACTTCTGAAAATATTATCATTTTGCGACGCTCCTTCACTATATAAGAGAAGATTGGGAGATAGAGAAAGCCATTCTTTAAGATGTTGTCGCACTTGGAACTCTCCCGGAAGATCTCTAATCTAGTGACTAAGTACGAGGCGGAATGAGGCTCCGATCGAGATGCCATCTGGCGTATAAAAAGCGCGCGAGTGATTCACGGTGCATTATATATTCGGAGGCGGTCCGTTCCATTAGTATCTCACCTTCGAATCCATCACAAGCGGACATCTCTCTTCCATTCCATACGACGCCGAATGCTAATGCTCTCCCTCCATCCGGATGACCTTATCTTAAGATTACGCGCACCTACCGCTCGATTGGGTTTCCTTGGTGACGTATTATTCGCTTGATTCTTGTGCTACCATCTTCACATTTCTAGGTTCCGTACTGCATAATGTGGGTAACATTTCCCTGCGTGTCATATTGGAAAACTTATTCTCATATGGATAAAGTATATTCTCATTTGTGAGTGTATTGTATTTTATAAAAAGTTAAACAATGGAAAAGGTCTCCTCCTCTTGTTCTGGAAATCTCAAGATGATAGCTCGAGTTTGAAATGAGAATTTCGTGCCCATATAGGTCGACCCAAGCACGACGGGTCAAGAGTGATGCATTGTTTTCGAGTGAACTTTTGATGCATATTTTGAAATATCTTTCGATGATTAGTTCCTCGTAATGGGTCTCACTCAATCAATCTTAGCTTCCAATCCTTCTACAAGTTCAAACGTAAAAATTGGATTTTATATGGAAAAATATTTTTTTAAAACGTGTGAAACATGAAAAAATGCACTCAGTGCTTCTAATCGAGAGTTGGTTTGGATACGTGCGGGCAGAGCTCAACCCGAATCAAGCCACAATTTCAGAATATTCAGAGAGCTATTTCCTATCCCTGCGCCACATCGCACTCTTAGGATATTGCGAGGGGAGTGTTCGAATTACACCAAACTGATTCATCGTAAGAAAACGCGGATATTATTGTGTGCATCTTTTATATCTTTCATCCGTTTTGTAAATACATTTAATCTTATCAACTGTTTAAATACCACTTCAAATTGACACATTAAATAACAATGTTACTAGCAAAGAAATAAGCTGTAAGTATACCATAAAATTAAGAATAGATATCCAGTATGGTAACATAACCTTAAAAAAAAAAAAAAAAAAAAATAATAGCTCAGGTTCATGGATTGATTGATGGGTGGAAGGCTTTTTGCTTATGTAATGTAATTATTTACGTGCACGGAGGTAAAATCGTAAACATGCAAAGCTATCTACGAAAACCTTAAATTATATTTGAAGTGTAAATAAAAATATTAATAGATAATGAATATCCTTGCAAGAGTTTCGATTGGCTCATTGTAAACCCCGCCCCCCCCGCCATAAATGCTTAAGGTAGCACGCAGCGTATGATGCAGCTGTGTTTTGCGACAATGAGAAAGGGAGGGGTTGGGGCAGAATGGTCACAGGAGGGGTGGATGGGGTTACTGGAGGCGAAGTTTGGACAAAAGGACGATGTCCTCGTACGACTCTGGCCCCTATACCAAATATTGAGTGAGTGAAATATTGAGTGAGTGATCTATGATGAAGAATGGAAAAGAAACTTTGTGATGCACATGATATAATTATTTACACGACCGTGGTTTCAAAGTAAGACGTCAACATCAGGTGAAAATGTTCTCACTTGTTTTGAAAGATTGTTACATTCGGAACGTTGGTTTAGGTAACCAGCAGTGGTTTCATTCAAAGGAAGAAGGAGTAATACCTAATGATGAAAATGATGTGCAGGACAATCCATCCACGAAACAGCCAACTTAATGCACGATAAAATATGCAAATGAGCGATGCAAAATATTTTGTAGAATGGCTAAAATATTTTATTCGTACTCCTAGGTATTGGCACAGTCCAAAAAGCAACTCCTCAAAACTCACTTTGGAAGGAAATACTGTTTAATCATGGTGTGGTACTGTATTTAAAGGAGGCAGCTTACAGCCGAGGTAATTTGTGCGCAGAGGGAAGGGTTTGGAAGGAAAGGTGGAGAGAAACCCGGCGTCGACAGTGGCGTGCTCTTAGCGAAAGGCGCCAAGGGGACCACGGCTTAACGTCCCATCCGACGGACAGAGTGTTGCGCTTGAAATTTCCTCCACTATTCACATAAGCAGGGCTCGGGCAGTATATTAAAAGTCACCGTCATAGCCGGGATTTGAACTCGCACTCACCGCGTGGCAAGCCTAGCCGCCACATCGACACCATCGCCCCTGTTAATTCATTCAGCAGACGCTATGATGGATGCGGAAGACGGATACCTGACATGAGGATATATTCGTAAATAGTATCTTTTGATCTTCGCGTGAATGTCTCGATCTGCTTGCCTTTCTAATCTCGCCTCTTCCTCCTCTCGTGCATTCACTTCGTCGATTGACAGCTGCTTGAAGAAAGTGCCCCTCCACCTTCATTTGTTCTGGCGGTGCCCCCTCTTGGCTGCATCTTTCGTGGATCGACTACCTTGCACATCATTTTGATCATTAGATATCATTCCCTCTTCCTTTGACTGCAACCGCTGCTGGTTACCCAAATCAAAGATCCGAATGTAACAATCTCTCAAAACAAGTGAGAACATTTTTAACATCGATCACAGATAATTTTCATGGCATGTAGTAAGTTGAGATTTCACCCTTTACTTAATTTCCATCAATGTTCCTTTTCTTTTTTCCTCACTTAACAGTTTCAGCTAGAACGGAAATGATGCATGTTTTCATCCATTCTATTTTGTTTTGTGGTTATTCTTTGCGATTTAAACTATATTCTCTGCATCATGTATTCTTTTTCATCGAGGTTACAGTTAGTTTCCTGAGTGAAGTACTTTGCGTCAATATTATAAAAAAATTGTCGTAAAATTGAGCAGAATGAGATCGCAAATATTAAGAATTAATGGAAGACCTGAGTGTAAGAACCAGTCATGGCCAATTTTTGCAAAAATGATATTACCACAATCACATGAAGCCTCTCTTCCCATTTAACACCTAACATTGTTATTTTTAACAGTCAGCTCTAAATAAGTTCAGCAGACTTTTTTGAAAACTTGTGTTCTTGTCTGTGAGTGCTGAAACTATTAACTTATCTCATTTTTATCGAAACTTTGCCTTTGGTTTATATCTAGTTCTTAAAATCATATCTTCAATTGTACCAACTTCATTAGAAGTTGCTCTTAAAAATTGAGGATATCGGTCAGAGGATATTCCAAGTATTAAGAATGAATTGTAAGCTGCCCAGTTACTGCTGGTGGCAACGGCATTTCAACGATCAATTTCTTCGCTGGTCTGATGCTATGGTGTAATAGTCCCAGTGACCCATGTAGGTGGCTGATATGTTTGGCAGGAATATTTATTTATTTATTTGATTGATGAGTTATCTTCTTTAGGGAAATGGACATCACACTACATTTATCTGGGCTTAATGCAAGCTTCCAGACATTACACCAATTCGATGTCTGACGTAAGGCATCTTGTAGGTCTTGGCGATCAGATGGTTTTTGAATTTCCTTGAACAATTTACAATCGTCAGCATAAAGGAGAGTTTGAGCTTGGGATGAAGGTAACAAAGAGGCAAGATCATCAATATACAAGTTAAACAGATAAGGACCAAGGACACTCCCCTGAGGAACCCCAGATGTCAGTGGAGACCAAGGAGAAGATGAGCCAGAAAGAATAACCCTTTGGGTTCGATTGTTGAGGAAGCTAGTTAGGAGACTTTTGAAATTACCAGAAATATTAAATCGTTCACCTAATTTGTGGAGGAGGAGGCTATGATTGATAGAGTCAAAAGCTTTAGAAAAATCCAGGAAAATGGTGTCTAACTGTGATTTATTATTAATGGAGTTAATGGCATTATGCTGAAAGACGGATAAGTTGGTCCTGCGTGAGCGGCCCGGAAGAAAACCATGTTGAATATCAGAGAGATGAGGGGAGGTGAAGTAGTATAGTCGATTTAAGATTATTCTTTCACAAACAGAAGAGAGAACTGGAAGTAAGGAGATGGGTCTATAGTTTGATGCAACATTTTTTGGCACGGATTTATGAATGGGGATAACATTAGCAGTTTTCCATTGTGGTGGGAAAATGCCAAGGGAAAAGCATCGGTTTAAAAGCAAAGTTAAAGGAATGGAGAGTGATTCAGCACAATGGTGAACAAATATCGGACTCAGGCCATCAGGGCCTGATGAACGTTGAAGGGGAATTTTGCGTAAATATTTAAGAACTTCAAGCGGGTCGGTTCGGATTTCACAGAAGCAATTACTGGAAATGGGTGCAGGGAAGTGATCATGGGTGAGAGGTGAGGAAGAGAGGGGTGTCATGCATTCAGAGAAGAATTTGAGAAAGAGGGTCGTCCTGTTTTCTCCAACGGCATTAGCATTACCGTAAGAAACCATTTCAGGGATTCTAGGTTTACTGCGGCGGCGATTTACAAATGACCAAAATTTTCTTGGGTTGGTGGTAATGGATGAGGTGACCTTCTGGGTGAACTCAGCATAGTCATGTTGAATGAGGACCTTAGCTTCTGTAGGAGTAGCGACGCAGGTCTTTGAATGAGCGAAGGGTATACTCGTTTGGGCAGGATTTGTAGAGGTACCATGCGCGGTTCTTATTTCCAAGAATACGCAAGGTCTCGGGCTTGAACCAGGAAGGAAATTTTCTGGTCCTGCGTTTTACCTTGGGCACACAGTCCTTAATGACACTTTCAATAACACTGTAGAGGTAGTCGACCGCTTCCTCAGGGGATAAAGACGATAGAACGCCCCAGGGGATGAGGTCGAGGCGGCGGTTGATGTCCTCCCAGCAAACTTTTGACCAGGCAGGGAGGGGAAACAAAGGACCATTAGGAGGTGCACGGGTTGTCCGGGAACGGCAGAAACGGTACTCGGCATCGAGGGATTCGTGGTCAGAAGCAAATATATTTCGCCCCGGTGTAATTTCTTCTGGAGGAAGAGACGAAATAAGGAAATCCAGTGTTGCCAAATCGCGAGTATGGTGAAGATTATATTGAGAGAGTTGAAGGCCAGCTATGAAATGGTCAAGAAAATAGCGATCGTGGACATTGAGCGGATGGCCACAATTTGGGGAGTCCCAACGGATTGATAGGTTAAAATCTCCCAAAAGAATAACATCACCAAGCTTCACAGCACTAAGAACTGAGTCCAAACAATTTTCTAATATTGTGATGTCACTTGATGGGGGGCGGTAGAAACAACCTATTAAAATTTTCGATTTCCCACGGTTGCGAGAAGGAGGAGAAACTTCACACCACACAATTTCACATCCCGTCTCCAGGTCCTTGCGACGCTTTGAATAAAAGTTAGAGTTTATAGCGAGGAGTACACCACCACCTCTAGAGGATCTATCGCTGCGGTAAATTTTATGAGTGTCAGAGAAAGACAACTCACTGTTGCTAACAGCTGAAGATAGCCACGTTTCTGTGAAAGCAATAGCATCAACCGTTGGGGTCGGCATAGAGCTTTCAATTTGAATTCCTGTCCCGAGGATCGATCGTGGCTTTCTGGTTTGGAGCCGAGTAGAAGGCATAAACCAGAGGCTGCGTCGTTTCTGCACGGACATCGGAGCCTCCTTCGTGGACCTTACGCCGGCAATCCGATCGTGTCGGATCCCTCTGAACCGTTCGGGAGTCCATTACACAGCCGAGTCGGCTAGTCGTGTAGCGAGTAGTATATTTGAGCACTGTAGGTCTTTTTTAGAGTAGAGAGCAGGGCAGAGTGTAGATATAGTAGTGGGTTGAAAAATAAAGGGTAATAATAGTAAGTTCAAAACTTTTCACAGACAAAAATTCTTCCAGAAATGAGAATAGAGTAGTAGAAAGAAAAATCAGCGTTTCAGGTATTACATTTAAGCACGAAAAGCGTCAGTCGAGCAATACGTTCAAAGGCAGTCAAGGCTCAATTCATATTGATAGTGAGACAATAAGACATGCATTTCCATTTATCAGCGGTATAGAGCCTGCGAATAGTCTATTCGACAAAAGTAAATCAGAATTATTCCCGAATCGCAATAATACTGCTTCCGAAGTTTTAATCGTGGCTGTGGTTAATTGCCGTAGTTTAAGAAATAAGATTCCCGAATTCCACCATTTAATTCATAGTACGAAGTGTAACAACATTTTTGGAACAGAAAGTTGGCTAACAGATGATGATTCAGGCAATGAGATCTTCCCAAAATCGTTCACTGTTTATCGGAAAGATAGAATTAATCGAGTTGGGGGCGGAGTTTTTATAGCATTAAAGAATTCAATCGTCAGCCAAGCGATAACCGTAACTGAGACCAGCGTTGAATCTGTGTGGTGTTTAATTAAATGTCCAAAATTCAAAACTATTTTATTATGTTCGTATTACAGACCACCTAACTCAGATATAACGTCAATGTTGGATTTTCAAAATCAAATAAACAGCGTAGCATCCTTGTATCCTGAAGGAAACTTGATTGTAGAAGAAGATTTCAACGTACCTTCTATAAATTGGGAGACTTATAGCTTCATTCCTGGTGGGAGGGATAAAGTGATCTGCGAGGCTTTATTACACACATTTACACCTATTCATTGTTTCAAATAGCATCCGCACCAAACAGAGGAGAAAATATTCTTGATTTATTAGCAACAAATATACCACATCAGGTAGTAAACGTTGGCACTGTCGAAGGAATTAGTGACCACAGGGTAGTAACTGCAAATTTTTCTCTAAATACCGCTGTAAACTTTTAAAAAGAGCGTAAAGTTTTCATTTTTAAAAGAGCTGATTTTGATGGGTTTAAGAGTCATCTGAAAAATGCTTTCCCCGAGTTTCTAGAATCAGTATTAAAGTTAAATGTAGAGAATACTTGGAAAGCTTTTCTTTCGCTCGTAACTTCGGGAATAAATAGCTACATCCCTAGTAAAACAGTAAAAGAAGGCAGCGAACCGAGATGGTACGACGCGGAAGTGAGAAGATCATTGAGGCGACAGAGAGCGTGTCATGCTAAAATGAAAAAAGTCAGAACGGATTTATCCGCTAATGAACGCGAGCTAATAATAAAAAAATATAGGATGACTAAATCCGCCACGAAGGAAGCGTTCAGGAATGCGTTCACGAATTTTAAAAGAAAAACACTAGCAGAGCAGTTACACGATAACGCTAAAGCATTTTGGTCATATGTTAGGTAAGTTCAAGGTAAACGATCTACCGTATGTTCGCTGAGAAACGACAATGGAGATGTGTTGACAAGCAGTTACGATAAAGCCAATTTATAAATTCCTACTTCAAGAGCGTGTTCACGGAGCCTTCCGAAAACTCACCCGAGACCGATGACAATCTCTGTATACATAAGATGCCACCTATTGACATTAGTACGCTCGGAATAGAAAATATATTGAAATCGCTTAGTCCAAATAAATCACCTGCTCCAGACGAAATCCCTTCTCGCGTATATAAAGAACTAGCCTCAGAAATTGCCCCTTACTTGCAGTTAATATTCAGTAAATCCATCAAGCAACACGAAGTACCTAATGACTGGAAAATCGCTAATGTAACGCCTATATTTAAAAGTGGAGACAAGGAACAGCCATCTAATTACAGGCCGATATCTTTAACGTCCATCTCTTGCAAAGTCCTTGAACACATCGTAGTCAGCTCGGCAATGAAACACCTAGACGCGAAAAACTTATTAATGGGAACTCAACATGGATTCAGGAAAAGCAGATCGTGCGAAACTCAGTTAGCGCTTTTCGCCCACGATATTTTAGTCTCCGGGGAAGACAACATTCCAGTAGTCGCGATTTTTCTTGATTTCAAAAAGGCATTTGATAAAGTATCCCACGGAAAGTTAATGATAAAACTGAAATCTTATGGTCTAGACGAAGATGTCATTTCCTGGATAAGAGAATTTTTGAGCGACCGCGTCCAAAGAGTATTATTAGACGGTGCAGTCTCCAATGAGGTTAGAGTCACTTCTGGCGTTCCTCAGGATAGTGTCATTGGCCCACCCCTATTCCTTCTTTATATAAACGACATTGGCGAAGTAGTGCAGAGTAAGTAACGATTATTTGCAGACGACGCTGTAGTTTACAGAGAAATCCGTTCCAGCAAAGATATAGATGAACTAACGAATGACCTTGCTGCTATCCAAGCTTGGTGCGATGCTTGGCAGTTAGAATTAAATTTGGAAAAATGCGTCGTAATGAATTTCTGGAAGAAGAATAACTCCCTACTGCGTAACTATATCTACATCTACATCTACAAATTACCCTGCGAGCCACCTCTAGGGTGTTTGGCAGGGGGTGATCAATCACCAGCATGCAGCATGCATTTGGACTCCCACATGCACACCACACCGTCCAAGAAACGTCCCGTATAATAACAAACTATACTACTATATGCTGTTAGAAATAGAATATAGAATAGAAATTCAGAAACATGCAGTGAGTTTTACATAGGTTAGTAGGCCACACTACAAGTCATGCAATCTATTTACGCGTTCTATTGCTGCCGTTATAATCTCTTATTGATCGTGGAAAAAATGACATTCGGAATCTGTCTGTTCTGCAATCTATCTCTCTTATTTTATTTATATGATCTGATCTTCCGTAGTACGTTGGCGTCCGCAAGATATGGTTAACTTCGTCAGAAAAGACACTGCTCTTGAATTTATCTAAAAGGTTTAGTCTATTTTTCAATCTACGGTCCGACAGAGATTCCCATCCGAGTTTATGTAAGAGGTCAGTTACACTAACAAGACTATCGTAACGACCTTTCACATACCTGGCAGCTCTTCTTTGCACGCGTTCTAACTCTGTTATTAAGCCTTTTTCATGAGGGTCCCAAACACTGGCAGCGTATTCCAAATGTGGTCTAACGAGGGAAAAGTAGCTAATTTCTCCCACTTTGTCGTCGCACTTTCCTAATATTCTTTTAACAAAACCCATTTTACGATTAGCTTGACCGGTTATTTCTCGAATATGTTTATTCCACGATAGATCATTATTGAGTCTAACCCCTAGATATTTCACAGATTCAACTTCCTTTAACTGCGTGCCCTGAATGACATAGTTACGCTGTAGGGAGTTATTCTTCTTCCAGAAATTCATTACGACGCATTTTTCCAAATTTAATTCTAACTGCCAAGCATCGCACCAAGCTTGGATAGCAGCAAGGTCATTCGTTAGTTCATCTATATCTTTGCTGGAACGGATTTCTCTGTAAACTACAGCGTCGTCTGCAAATAATCGTAACTTACTCTGCACTACTTCGCCAATGTCGTTTATATAAAGAAGGAATAGGAGTGGGCCAATGACACTACCCTGAGGAACGCCAGAAGTGACTCTAACCTCATTGGAGACTGCACCGTCTAATACTACTCTTTGGACGCGGTCGCTCAAAAATTCTCTAATCCAGGAAATGACATCTTCGTCTAGACCATAAGATTTCAGTTTTATTATTAACTTTCCGTGGGGTACTTTATCAAATGCCTTTTTGAAATCAAGAAAAATCGCGTCTACTGGAATGTTGTCTTCCCCGGAGACTAAAATATCGTGGGCGAAAAGCGCTAACTGAGTTTCGCACGATCTGCTTTTCCTGAATCCATGTTGATTTCCCATTAATAAGTTTTGCGCGTCTAGGTGTTTCATTACCGAGCTGACTACGATGTGTTCAAGGACTTTGCAAGAGATGGACGTTAAAGATATCGGCCTGTAATTAGATGGCTGTTCCTTGTCTCCACTTTTAAATATAGGCGTTACATTAGCGATTTTCCAGTCATTAGGTACTTCGTGTTGCTTGATTGATTTACTGAATATTAACTGCAAGTAGGGGGCAAGTTCTGAGGCTAGTTCTTTATATACGCGAGAAGGGATTTCGTCTGGAGCAGGTGATTCATTTGGACTAAGCGATTTCAATATATTTTCTATTCCGAGCGTACTAATGTCAATAGCTGGCATCTTATGTAGACAGGGATTGTCATCGGTCTCGGGTGAGTTTTCGGAAGGCTCCGTGAACACGCTCTTAAAGTAGAAATTTAATTAATTGGCTTTATCGTAACTGCTTGTCAACACATCTCCATTGTCGTTTCTCAGCGAACATACGGTAGATCGTTTACCTTGAACTTCCCTAACATATGACCAAAATGCTTTTGGGTTATCCTGTAACTGCTCTACTAGTGTTTTTCTTTTAAAATTCGTGAACGCATTCCTGAACGCTTCCTTCGTGGCAGCTTTAGTCATCCTATATTTTTTAATTATTAGCTCGCGTTCATTAGCGGATAAATCCGTGCTGACTTTTTTCATTTTAGCATGACACGCTCTCTGTCGCCTCAATGATTTTCTCACTTCCGCGTCGTACCATCTCGGTTCGCTGCCTTCTTTTACTATTTTACTAGGGATGTAGCTATTTATTCCCGAAGTTACGAGCGAAAGAAAAGCTTTCCAAGTATTCTCTACATTTAACTTTAATACTGATTCTTGAAACTCGGGGAAAGCATTTTTCATATGACTCTTAAACCCATCAAAATTAGCTCTTTTAAAAATGAAAACTTTACGCTCTTTTTAAAAGTTTACAGCGGTATTTAGAGAAAACTTTGCAGTTACTATCCTATGGTCACTTATTCCTTCGACAGTGCCAACGTTTATTACCTGATGTGGTATATTTGTTGCTAATAAATCAAGAATATTTTCTCCTCTGTTTGGTGCGGATGCCATTTGAAACAATGAATTAGATGTGAAAGTGTGTAATAAAGCCTCGCAGATCACTTTATCCCTCCCACCAGGAATGAAGCTATAAGTCTCCCAATCTATAGAAGGTACGTTGAAATCTCCACCCACAATCAAGTTTCTTTCAGGATACTTGGATGCTACGCTGTTTATTTGATTTTGAAAATCCAACATTGACGTTATATATGAGTTAGGTGGTCTGTAATACGAACATAATAAAATAGTTTTGAATTTTGGATATTTAATTAAACACCACACAGATTCAACGCTGGTCTCAGTTACGGTTATCGCTTGGCTGACGATTGAATTCTTTACAGCTATAAAAACTCCGCCCCCAACTCGATTAATTCTATCTTTCCGATAAACAGTGAACGATTTTGGGAAGATCTCATTGTCTGAATCATCATCTGTTAGCAAACTTTCTGTTCCAAAAATGACGTTACACTTCGTACTATGAATTAAATGGTGGAATTCGGGAATCTTATTTCTTAAACTACGGCAATTAATCACAGCCACGATTAAAACTTCGGAAGTAGTAATATTGTGATTCGGGAATAATTCTGATTTGCTTTTGTCGAATAGACTATTCACAGGCTCTATACCGCTGATAAATGGAAATGCATGTCTTATTGTCACACTATCAAAATGACTTGAGCCTTTGAACGTGTTGCTCGACTGACGCTTCTCGTGCTTAAATGTAATACCTGAAACGCTGATTTTTCTCTCTACTTCTCTTTTCTCATTTCTGGAAGAATCTTTGTCTGTGAAAAGTTTTGAACTTACCCCTTTATTTTTCAACCCACTAATATATCTACACTCTGCCCTACTCTCTACTCTAAAAAAGACCTACAGTGCTCAAATATGCTACTCGCTACACGACTAGCCGACTCGGCCGTGTAATGGACTCCCGAACGGTTCAGAGGGATCCGACACGATCGGATTGCCGGCCTAAGGTCCACGAAGGAGGCTCCGATGTCCGTGCAGAAACGACGCAGCCTCTGGTTTATGCCTTCCACTCGGCTCCAAACCAGAGAACCACGATCGATCCTCGGGACAAGACTACAAATCGAAAGCTCAATGCCGACTCCAATGGTCCCACCCACTCGCTTCACTTCGGAATTCAGATCCCGGAGGGAATCTAGAATTTCCTCAGATCCACGGAAGGTGGCATCATTGACGCCGACATGAGCCACGACCCGCAGTCTGGAGCACTTCGTGCCCCGTACCGCCGCACCAACCGCCTGCGTCACCTGAGGAACACCGCCACCAGGGATGCACCATGACGTTACACGGTCGCTTACACCCTCGCGGTCTGCCCTCTCCCGTAACGGGACCATCACACGACGGACATTGCTACTCCCTAACACTATGATCCCCCCCTTCCCACTCTGACGCCCCTTCCTAGGTGCCGGTTTCGGGGTAGGAGTAGGCACGTCAGGCACCTCGGAGTTTCCATCCGACAGCAACTGGTACCTGTTCGAGACGGGGACGGGATTTGCCTCAGCATCCCCCAAACCCCGTCTTAGAGTGACACTACCACCGTCCCTCCGAGACACGACCCTCCAAAACTCAGATTTACGGGGTGACGTGACCCCGTCATCGAGAGATGGACCTCGAGGAAGGCTCTCGATCGACCAGCCGCTATTTGCAATCGGGCGAACCCGTGCAGCCCCTGTGGCACGGCGACCTTTCGAAGAACCACCCCTCGGACCATTCCCCTCAGCGGTATCAGCCACCCTTTCAAACTGGGCCCGAAGTTCCCGCACCATCGTCTCCAACGCGGTAATGCGGTCTCCGAGAGCCTCGCATTCACCGGCGTTTTCAACTCCGGCAACGGGTGACCTATTCGAAGGCATCCTATCACTATCGCAACTTTGGATTTCAATCATTATATTTGGATTTGGATTTATATCATTCGAGGCAACCAATTAAATGCAGTTGAGTCCGTGAAATATCTAGGCGTTAGACTCAATAACGATCTATCGTGGAATAAACATATTCGAGAAATAACCGGTCAAGCTAATCGTAAAATGGGTTTTGTTAAAAGAATATTAGAAAAGTGCGACGACAAAGTGAGAGAAATTAGCTACTTTTCCCTCGTTAGACCACATTTTGAATACGCTGCCAGTGTTTGGGACCCTCATGAAAAAAAGCTTAATAACAGAGTTAGAACGCGTGCAAAGAAGAGCTGCCAGGTATGTGAAAGGTCGTTACGATAGTCTTGTTAGTGTAACTGACCTCTTACATAAACTCGGATGGGAATCTCTGTCGGACCGTAGATTGAAAAATAGACTAAACCTTTTAGATAAATTCAAGAGCAGTGTCTTTTCTGACGAAGTTAACCATATCTTGCGGACGCCAACGTACTACGGAAGATCAGATCATATAAATAAAATAAGAGAGATAGATTGCAGAACAGACAGATTCCGAATGTCATTTTTTCCTCGATCAATAAGAGATTATAACGGCAGCAATAGACCTCGTAAATAGATTGCATGACTTGTAGTGTAGCCTACTTACCTATGTAAAACTTAAAGCATGTTTCTGAATTTCTATTTTATTTCTAACAGCATATTGTAGTATAGTTTGTTATTATACAGGACGTTTTTTGGACGGTGTGGTGTGCATGTGGGAGTCCAAATGCATGCTGCATGCTGGTGATCGATCACCCCCTGCCAAACACTCTAGAGGTGGCTCGCAGGGTATTATGTAGATGTAGATCAAAACAAGACAGTTCGTGAGCATGAGAATCACATATCGAGAGTTTATTTTTGATGCTTCTAACATTTTGGTAATACATTCGAAAAAGATCACTTGGGGAAGCACCAGGGTTAATTTCCACATCACCACACAAAAGCACAACAAGTAAAATAAGCACTCCGCGAACAGGATATGGGTGGGAGATTGGTGGCCGCAAGGGTCCACGCGATCGCCGGTACGAGGATGACGACACTTCGGGGAACACAGCAAGACCACTCGATTGCAAGGCCGGAAAATAAAACTTCCTGTAACTGAAGAACACTTGATCCCCAGAAGGCACTGTTGACGGATGGGCTTCTGGTAACATACGTGCACATAAATTCAGGAAATGTTCACAAATAGAATGAAACTGATCACTGAAACACAGTATAAATGCGGAGCGACTAGAGCGCGAGTATTGCACCTCGGCGCCATCTTGAATTTACCAATTATACTGGCTTTTTATCATTCATCTTGTAGCCATTTTTCCATTCCTCTGTTTTAGCGTGACTCCAGCTCAATTGTGGCGATTTAAGAACTGGGTATGCAAATTATGACAGAAAAAAGAAATTTTTAAGTATCTTCATTTACCGATGCTTTGCAGGTCATGCGCAGCAAGGTTTCGTTGAAGTTGAGTTCGGAGCTAAGAAGTCTCTATTCTACGCAAGAGCGTCAGCTGTAGATGATAAGCGATAGTGTAGCGATACCATCTAGAACTCGGTCAAGTTAAACAGGATTGTCTCAATAAGAAAATGATTCGAGTTTCATTTTGAAGGGTAAAATTACCTTAAGTAACCTACGTGGCCACTCGAACCCCAAGAGAATTTTGAATTCATCTGCTGCTTCCTCGCCACTGCTCACTGTCGGTCCTGCATTATCAGCTCTGCTGTTACGTGTATAGCCTTTGCATATCCTTCTGCACTCCCCTTTCTGCCTCGTGCTAAATTTTCTGCCACCAGTCCAGCTCACTCATAATCACGTGACTATCCCATCTTAATCATCTACTCTCAATTTGGGAAATACGTCGATATCTTGGTTGAGGATCCTTATTTCTCTGTTATACCGTATCGTCCTCGTGCCTTAGTTATAATCCATGCCAAGAATCATACGTAAAATGTGAATTTTTGAGAAATATTTTAAGTGTAAACTATCTGCAATTCAGTATTTTTAATTGCAGTGCTTTTATCTTTATTGCCTTCGCCTTTCTCTTGAGCAAACGTCCATCAGATACATGAAATGTAGTATCATGCCACAAATTGTCCCTTTATGGAGTGTCTAACCTCCCCTCCCAAAAAACCGTGGAGGTGGCTCGCAGGGTATTCATCTACATATACATCTACATCTACATAATACCCTGCGAGCCACCTCTAGGGTGTTTGGCAGGGGTGATCAATCACCAGCATGCAGCATGCAATTGGACTCCCACATGCACACCACACCGTCCAAAAAACGTCCCGTATAATAACAAACTATACTACTATATGCTGTTAGAAATAGAATAGAAATTCAGAAACATGCTATAAGTTTTACATAGGTTAGTAGGCTACACTACAAGTCATGCAATTTATTTACGAGGTCTATTGCTGCCGTTATAATCTCTTATTGATCGAGGAAAAAATGACATTCGGAATCTGTCTGTTCTGAAATCTATCTCTCTTATTTTATTTATATGATCTGATCTTCCGTAGTACGCTGGCGTCCGCAAGATATGGTTAACTTCGTCAGAAAATACACTGCTCTTGAATTTATCTAAAAGGTTTAGTCTATTTTTCAATCTACGGTCCGACAGAGATTCTCATCCGAGTTTATCTAAGAGGTCAGTTACACTAACAAGACTATCGTAACGACCTTTCACATACCTGGCAGCTCTCCTTTGCACGCGTTCTAACTCTATTATTAAGCCATTTTCATGAGGGTCCCAAACACTGGCAGCGTATTCAAAATGTGGTCTAACGAGGGAAAAGTATCTAATTTCTCTCACTTTGTCGTCGCACTTTCCTAATATTCTTTTAACAAAACCCATTTTACGATTAGCTTGACCGGTTATTTCTCGAATATATTTATTCCACGATAAATCATTATTGAGTCTAACACCTTGATATTTCACGGATTCAACTGCATTTAATTGGTTGCCTCGAATGATATAGTTACGCTGTAGGGAGTTATTCTTCTTCCAGAAATTCATTACGACGCATTTTTCCAAATTTAATTCCAACTGCCAAGCATCGCACTAAGCTTGGATAGCAGCAAGGTCATTCGTTAGTTCATCCATATCTTTGCTGGAACGGATTTCTCTGTAAACTACAGCGTCGTCTGCAAATAATCGTAACTTACTGTGTACTACTTCGCCAATGTCGTTTATATAAAGAAGGAATAGGAGTGGGCCAATGACACTACCCTGAGGAACGCCAGAAGTGACTCTAACCTCATTGGAGACTGCACCGTCTAATACTACTCTTTGGACGCGGTCGCTCAGAAATTCTCTTATCCAGGAAATGACATCTTCGTCTAGACCATAAGATTTCAGTTTTATCATTAACTTTCCGTGGGATACTTTATCAAATGCCTTTTTGAAATCAAGAAAAATCGCGTCTACTGGAATGTTGTCTTCCCCGGAGATTAAAATATCGTGGGCGAAAAGCGCTAACTGAGTTTCGCACGATCTGCTTTTCCCGAATCCATGTTGAGTTTCCATTAATAAGTTTTGCGCGTCAAGGTGTTTCATTACCGAGCTGACTACGATGTGTTCAAGGACTTTGCAAGAGATGGACGGTAAAGATATCGGCCTGTAATTAGATGGCTGTTCCTTGTCTCCACTTTTAAATATAGGCGTTACATTAGTGATTTTCCAGTCAGTCATAATAAAATAGTTTTGAATTTTGGACATTTGATTAAACACCACACAGATTCAACTACAACAACAAAGATATGTATTACTTAAGATGATATTTTATTGAAATTTAGAGCTGAGTCTCCTTTTCTACTATCGAGCTTAAGTCATACGAGGGTCGTTCAAATTCTTTCATTGTTGGTACCGATTGTAGTGAAAACATTTCATCTCTTCATAAAAATGCAGGCAAGGAAGTTTCGTGCGGTTACCATGCACTTGTTTTTGAAAGTTTTAACGCTGGAGGAAATCAAAGCTGAGTACATTATGTTCATGGCATATCTGAGTTTGTGTTTGCAACTATGTACAATCGGTTTCGTGCTTTAAATAGGCCGTTCATTAAAAAAAAATGAACATCGATCCGTTCCTTGGGGAAGTGTCTACCCCCGAAATAATTGGCAAAATCCACGAAACGGTTTAGTGTGTTAGACGAATAAAATTGTGTGATATAGATAAGGCCACCGGCTCAACGCAATGCGCAATTGCTTTAATTTTACAAGAAAATTTGGATGACAAAAAAAATCTTGGCAAGATCGCTGCCGTGTTTGCTCACACATGAGAATAGACGCAAACGCGTGGTCAACTCAGAGACGCTCTTTCGGCGCTTTTCCTTCGCAAACCTCCTTGATTTTCCTCGTCGATACGTAACTTCTGATGAAACATGGATTCATCTCTACACTACAAAGAAAAAAGAACAGGTAAATCAATGGCATTTTGGAGATGAGCGGTCTCCAAAGCAGTTAAAGATGATGAAATGTGCCGGTGTGGTCATGGCAACGATATATTGGGATGGGTGAGTAATCGATTATTCGGAAAAAGGGGAAAACTATAACAGCATGCATCGTTATTGGACCGTTTTCACAAATCAAGAAAAGCTTCCTTCTTTGAAACAGGAAATGCTCTTCATTCTACTAGACAATGCACGTATACACGCCAGTTCCGTTGCAATAGCCAAAATTACGGAATTAAAGTTTAAAATATTGCATAATTAACCGTATTCACCCATTTTGGCCTCCAGTGACTTTTTCCAATCTCAAAACCTGAACAACCGGCTTGACAGACAAAGGTTTACGTCTAAGGAGGAGGCCATCACCCAACTAATGCCTAATTTAAAGATGTCCCGCAATTCTACTTTTTGGACGGCTTAAAATGCTTGGAAAAATGCTCACAGAAGTTATTAGAGCTGAAATGAGACGATAATGATAAATATAAAATAATTGGCCCAATATAATTTGTTTTTATACATTTTTCTAAAGACGATCCTTGTACTTTGCCATAATATGTACTTTGGATTGGCTGACAGAACATAACCCTTAGGCACAAGCTCCGAGAAAACTATTTTAAAAGTTTCCGCAATAACAGTGAGATTCTCTCTTTAAATAACCTTTGGCCAGACTACTCAAAATACCAATTCAACAGAACTTACTTATCAGAATTACGGTACTTATCATATATTTGAAGAAATTATCAGATTACTTACAGGGAAATTTTTAATGCGTCATGTATTGAGTTTAATAAGGCAGAAAGGCTTTTCTCGGTTTACTTTTTGATGCATCGATTTCAATGTTCAAAAAATAAGGGCGTTTAAATAAGCTGTTGCATTTGTAACCACGTAACATCTCATTTTCAGTACAGGAGAACGGTAAATTGAAAAGATCTGCTCTGATCTGACTGATCTATTTGCTATGTTGCGTAACGTAACCCATTGCTTCGTGGAATTCCATGAATGATAGTAACTCAGTGTTTTCCGCACAATTGATAAACATTGGTGTCAGAAAGTAATTGTGTTCGATCTCTCAATCATTATGCAGCTCTTCCTTCCCTCTCTTGTCGAGTAATTGAAACGACATGCGTTTGGCAACACTGCGCTCACCGATTCTTTGGATGCGGTGTTGGATGAATGTGGGTGATTCATGGATCGCTCGGGTGCTCGCGAGTGAGACTGAGGAAATGTATAGGAAGTGCCGTCTGACCCATCTCCTCCCGTGATATATACACTCCGCCCTTCCTAATGAAGTGGGCCAGTCGTAATAGTTGCTTATGAAGCCATCCTCACTAATCACAATCATCACCTTCCCTTATCTCCTTCGCTCCATCTCTCACCCCCCTCGCAAACGCAATCCAACTGCTCGTAATTCCGACAGATATCCCTCCCTCCCTCTTTGGGTTTCATCCCTCCGCCCACCCCATCCCCCTCTCTTAGTTTCTCATTCCGTGGAAAGACTTCGTTCGTCATTCCTTCCCCCCTCTCCTACCTTTCTTCCCCTCCACCCCTTCCCCCTTAGCAATCCATCCTAATAATCCTAAGATCGAAGCATCAAGAAGAATGGCTGGCTCCTATTGGCCAAAATGTTCAACTTTCTATTTCTACAACAGAGGGGAAAGGTTGGTTTTCATAATTTTCCCATTCTAGTGACGGACAGAATGAGCAATTATGAATGAAGGATATTGATTATTTTGATACTTATGGTGGAGATGAATTTCATGCGGACACTATAGCGGATGATTTTGCGTTTTACGTAAATATTTCATAAGTTCATCATTGAAATGATTTAATGGAATGAATTATTTAATTTAAAATTCTATGCATCACAGTATTACTTAGTAATATCGCCAATCACATTGAAAAAACCTTCTTTTCTCGTTTGCCTCAAAGGGAATGCCCATTTTATTCAAACTTATTATTTGAAAAGTATCATTTATCAACTTATAATTGCCTATTTAAAGGTAAAAATGGTATTACTTTTCCACTATTATAAATAATTTAAGAGTCAATTTAGTTAATTTTAAAAATGTATCACCGCAATAACTATGTGAAAGTAAAATCGTTATTTAATGTATTAACATGTTTGAACTGCCACTTTTTGTTACCTAAATCGCTTGCATTGACTATCATTACCTATTTTACACTGCTAATTTAATGCTTATGCCGAAGCATATGGCTAAAACTACATGATATGACCTAGGGCGTACCCAGGATCAAAACTCTAGGGGGGGGGGGGGCAAGCCATGGTTGTTCAAGTTGTAGGTAAGAATTAAGCATGGATTAGGTGAATGAAACCAGCATTTTAAGGAAACAGTAACAGCTCTTTATTAGTTTTAAAAAATTATTTCCTTAAAAAATATTATTTTCCTTAAAGACATTTGCGATTTTTGCTTCTAGGGGAGGGGAGGCAGCTGCCCCCTCCTGCCACTCGCTGGGCACGCCCGTGGATATGACTAAAAGTATACATTATGCAACTGGCATTTTAAGTCAAATATGTTAAAAAGTAAATAATTCCATTATGCTTAGATATTGTCAATTTCCCATCGTAAATTGATATCTTAGCACACGGAGGGATTTATTGTTGTACAAAATTAAGTTTCTTATTAAGTGGTTACTAATTTCCATTGCCATAGTTTTACTCAAACCTTTCAATATCTCTGTTATACAAATGACACTGCAAAGCACCTTTTTGCGTCTTTTTATTTATTAAGTAATCCTATGTGCCAATTGAATGATAATTTTTTCTTCTCTCTTTCTCTCCATCCCCTCCTCCTCTCCGTATATCTTCTTCCTTCATTCGCCGCCTTCGATCGCCAACATCGCTGCTGCTGCTGCCATCTATCTGTCTCCCTCATCCTCACTGTTTGGGGTTCACCATGGCATCATCCCGTGTCACCTTTATTTCCAAACACACACGACCCATCGCAGAAGGTGAGTAGCGTTAATAATTGTGGAGAATTTTCACAAATTCGGTATTTACTTCTGATTTCAGTGCTTATTCCACCAATCGCTATTTGTACAACCCAAGGACAACGACCGTAACCACAAATACGGCCAAGTGGCAACTACATTCAATTTCTATAATTTATGAAACTCAGTATTACTTCTAATAAGTGGTTCCCATGAAAGCAAAACACCGACTTCAATCTCTTTTAACTTTCCCGTAGATTTTATCCCCTGGTGTCCCTCTCCTCCCTCCTGGCTCCTCCTCCCAAACCCCATCTCGCTCACCCTTTGGGCTCCTTGACGTGATAATTACCACCTCTCACATCCTATAAATCCAATGTGCTCTCAAAAAACAACCCTCTCACATTGCTTTTCAACCTTATCGTCTTTCTCGCTGTGCTTCTCCCGTTCTAAATTCTTCTCCTTGGCTCTTGTGTGCTCTAGGCTAAGATTTGGTCGCACAAATACTCATTTCAGCTTTTAATTGAGTTAATAACCAATCATTACCCATGGAAAAAAGTTTAACTTTGATTCTAGTAATTATCCTTTCATAAAATCCAATAACGTTCATTTCTAATAGTTTCTTTAACTGTTATCATTTAAAATGAATGAGTTTACACTGTTTTCTATTGAGTTCAAGGTTTCTCGTTATCTCGATGAAGGATTTTTAAACCTGTTAATACTTCAAATGAGTAATTCGAATCTGGAAGTAGAAAGTTTAACTTTAACTACCTGAGACATGAGATACTGTTATGGATATGGTTTTAAAATTCCTGGGGCACCTATAGTTTGAATGTTAAAACATGGTGGAATAAAGACAGACAATATACCAATAATATGAAAGATATTGGGAGCAAATTTTTCAATTATTCATTGTTTCGCAATTGCAATTTGGTGGAGCTTCCCCCACCCCTCGCCCTCTCCCTATCTATTTCTCTCTCCCTCTATTCTGACTCCTTCTATTCACTTGTTCCGTATCTTCCGTTAAGGCTCACGCGCTCTTCTGCTTTCCTCGCCTTCCCATTGAGTTAATCTAATTCCGATTTTGATTCATGGGAAAATCTTCTCCTTCAATTCTGCGGAGAAATAATAGATGAACCCTTTGGCGCGTGACTCTGTGAGTTTATTCCGTGAGCGTGATTGTTTTCTGTGTGTGTATATTTATTGCCTTTTGAAGTCACGACCGCTCCTCTGAAATATCTTCCCTTACACCGTGTTGGGCCGGAATCCCATGAAATGTAAACACACTCCGCGTGAATCATTAATCAATTTACCCTCTCCACGCTTTTGTCGTTCATCTTTTGTTTGTTTCTCGGAGTGATTGCACGCCCTCTTCCAGATCTAAAGATAACGCGTGGACGGAGAATAAGGACGGTCGTGTGGAGAATCGGTAAATCAAGTGAGGAGATTCTGATTCTGTCATCTTCCCCTCTTAATCCAATCCCCCCTTCTTATCCCTACCTCCACGCATACACGCACTCTCTTCTCCTCTATCTCATGCAACTACACTTTTCTCTGCAACCGAATAGCCTAAGTCTTTTTCTACTTATTATAAGACACATGTCCTTTTGCAATTTCAGTTATTAAATTATTTCGATTAGATACTGAAAATAGATGAGAAATAAAACATTTTTTTATAATTGTAAGTATAAAATAACAGTAAAAAAACGAAAACTAAATAAATTAAAGACTTAAAAAAGAAAAAAAAGATAGTTGACTCTAAAAACTAAAGAACAATTAGGTAGGTTTAAATACGTAAATGCTTAATTTTTTGTTTCCTGGTAACGCAAAAAAACAATAGCAAACGCTCAAAAAATAGAACAATGCGCACAAATATAAAATTATCCCTAAACTGGCTGCTCAGTATGAACGGTGTTTCACCAGAACAGCTCATTGGGGTTGATTGTGTAACTTGGCTACCTTTCGATCGTAGAGATCCGTTTAAGCTCGCGGTATTCGAACGTTTGCTGGAGGTGGGATTGTGTATGGGCGATCGTCAACAAGCAATCGAAAGTTACGATGTTGTCATACTTAATTGGAATTGGTATGTTTCGTAATTTTCCTTGTGCGCATGCGCAGTAAGGTTAAGAGTGTCTGTGTTTGTTTTGGAAATCAAAACTAAGTAAACAATATTGGTTTCAGAGACTATTGGCCTATTAGGTTAATATGTATTTTGAAATAAATAATATGTACATTGAATATAAGGCAATCTTTTTCCATTAAATATTAAATACTTTCCTTTCTGTTGGAGCGTAGCTGATATTTGGGATAAGTAGTTTTCACTCAGATATCGCTGATTACATAAAAATGCCGTGGTAAGTACCGTTTCGTTACTTTTGCAAGTCGCTAAATGATAACTTTTATCTTTTTTTTCAAGGCAATTCATTAAGACCAAATGTTTGAACTGATCTTCAATATTGATAGGTTCCCGTCTTCACCTTAATGTGTCCACTAGAAGGAGCAATGCAGCAAAATATTGAATATTTGCCAGGAATAAAAACTCACGGGTGTGAATTAGTACGACATGTTTTAATAATAGCCGTTAGGCAAACAGTCAAAACAAACAACACGTAACTCATGAAATAAAGAAGCACTTTAATGTTCTAAATAAAAATATTCTAATCATCACAAGCCTTTTAGCCATTACCTGAAAGAAAAGGCAAGTATGCATAGTCATGTTTGTATCTCCTCTCGTCTCAAACACCCGAATATCATTTCGAATATTCTTTCTTCTAGAGGAAACCTCATCGCATCGGAGACATGAATTGAAGTACGTGAAAACATGTCCATTCCATTTAATTTACGACGTTATTGAGAAGTTAAAATAAGCTCTATTTGAGTATACGCTATATAACTCGGCGAAAAATTAAGCTTCTCCACTTCGACCTGAAGACGGGAGCAGGATGGCTCTCGAAACCGTCGTCACCCAAAACCGACGAACGCGGCTGGAGCGCCCGGAAACCCATACGCACCATGATCATCGCCGCGGAAACCTACGCAGGAATTTCACTATCCTCTACGGGGAGGATATCCTCAGGAAGTGTAAGAGATTCGAGAAGCTAAGAAAGAAGAAAGGGAAACTTCTATCCTCCCTTGCCTTCCTTCAACGTTGCCGTGACACCAACACTCTGCCCACCTGTGTTGAAGTCAAACACCACCTGAACACCTATGCAGCCAAGAATATCTTTCGCCGTGCCAGCGAAGCACTCTTGAGAGAACGCATTCACCACAAGAGGCTGGAACTCCACCTTTGTTCCGAGGAGCTCTATCGCATTCACCTGGAATTGGGAGAAACTCTCACAGCCACTGATTGGGAGAAGATTGACAAGATTTCCTTTGAGTCATCCAGAGCCTTGGAAACGACGCACCGGGAATCGCAGATAAAGAAATCCGAAAAACATAACCCTCGGCAGCACCCAAAACTGGAATCTGGCCCTGATAAGGACCGCTCCATAGTGAACCTGACGGATCTGCACATTGACGACGCCACCACCTCAGTACTGGCCAAGGGACTGAATTTTGCTATAACACCTCGAGACATACCACGGGAAAAGATCATCACCGAAGTGGAGACTGGCATTCGTAAACTCCCTAGACTTGTGGCTGACGAGATCAGAGAAGAAGTGGCTCTTGTCCTCCGCAATGCAAAACCACCAAAGCCTAACATGACTGCAGGAGAAAGGACTGCCCTCAAGGCTCTGCGTGAGAACCAAGACATCTTAACTCTGCCTGCGGACAAAGGAAACGCCACCGTTCTCATGAAAAAGGAGGATTACCAAAAGAAGATATCAGAACTCCTATCTGACACCATCTACCGGAAACTAGGGAAGAACCCCATGGCCAAAGCAGAGAGAGAGACAAAAGCCATTATCAAGAAATCTTCCATTCCACCTGAAGAAAAGAGAGGCCTGATAACATCTGCGCCCAAACCACCAAGGCTGTATGGCTTACCAAAGGTACACAAGGAGGGTGCACCCCTAAGACCCATCGTAAGCCAAATCGACGCGCCTACCTATCGTCTTGCAAAATACCTGGCCAGAACGCTGCAGGACCACACAGGAACGACTACTACTCACGTAAAGAATTCCGCCCATTTCGTGGAAATGATAAGGGACATGACCATCGCAAATGAAGACATCATGGTCAGCTTCGATGTTGTCTCACTCTTCACCAACGTACCCATTGCAGAATCAGTGGAGATTGTGAGGACCCTCGTTGACTCAGGAATACCAGAAGACTTCCCTGACCTAGTCAACCACTGCCTTCGGAATTCCTTCTTCTTGTGGAACGGTGATTTCTATGACCAGTCAGACGGAGCAGCGATGGGATCGCCACTTTCACCTGCGGTGGCCAATCTATTCATGAAGAGGTTTGAAGCGGTGGCCATCAGCACCTACGGCAAGAAACCTAAAATATGGCTGCGGTATGTTGATGATACATTCATTATCTGGCCCCACGGAACAGAAGAACTGGACCGATTCCTTAATCACCTCAACAGTCGGCACCAAAACATCCGGTTTGCCATGGAAAAGGAGAGAGATGGCAAGCTACCATTCTTGGACGCCATGGTCAGGAGGAAAGGTGATGGGAGTCTTGGACATGCCGTCTACAGAAAGACCACTCATACCAACCTCTACCTAAACGCAATGTCACACCATCATCCCGCCCAAAAGGCCTCTGTAGTATCCTCTCTACTCCACCGCGCCTTCACTGTCTGCGACGCCGATTCACTGGAATCCGAGAAAAGACTCCTGACCACAGCTCTACGCAAGAATGGATACAACCAGAAAATGGTCCTTAAAAGGGCCAAAAATGTCGCCAAGTATCACGCCCGGCCACCTATGGAACGCCACACCACTGAGGAGGATTCGGTGGCACCAGCAGCGAAACTGGCTATCTCGTATATCGCGGGGACTTCGGAGAGGATCGCCAGAATTCTTAAAAAAACATGACGTGGTCACCCGATTCAACTGTGTGACCAAGATCCATGACGCTGTGCCCGGGCCGAAAGACCAAATCCCGCAGGAGCTATACGAGGGTGTCTACCAAGTGCCCTGCTCATGTGGGAAATCATATGTAGGAGAGACGTGTCGAGGGATGGCCACAAGGATGAAGGAACACGCCCGAGCCATGAGGCAGAAGCAGTTCAACTTGTCGGCCATCGCAGAACACGCATGGGGTGAGCCGGGACATACCATTGAGTTCGACAAGGCAAGAATACTGGTAAAGGAGAGCCGTTACTACCCACGGCAAATGAGAGAAGCCCTGGAGATATACAAAACGAAGAACTTCAACAGAGACCACGGCTACCCGATCGATAAGACATGGAAGAGGGTCCTGGCATATCAGCGCCCATGGGCCACGCTATATAACTAGGCGGAAAATTAAGCTTCTCCACTTCGATCTGAAGACGGGAGCAGGATGGCTCTCGAAACCGTCGTCACCCAATACCGACGAACGCGGCTGGAGCGCCCGGAAACCCATACGCACCATGATCATCGCCGCGGAAACCTACGCAGGAATACTCAGGTTTATTAATTAAATTGAATGCGTAATTCACTTTTTCAAAAAAGACATCCAACATGACCATGAAGGTTTATAAACATTTAAATTCAATCCTAAACCTCACCTGCGAACGATTGGCGATGGTCGTAACGTCAAGTGATGTGTTGAAGACGAGATACTTTCGATCGAGAGCCGGAAAACATTCTGCACAAAAATCCTATTTTCTTCCTTCCTCTCCCTCGTTTGCCTAAGATTCCACCCTCAATAACACTGTTTCCAACTTCCTCTCCCTGACAAGTACTCGCTTCGTCCAAAACTCGCTACTCTTTCTCAGTATCTCATCTAGAAGCTGCCTCTCCTCACCCACCATGTTCTGCACTTCGTCGTTCCTTCTCCTCTCCGGCAACTTCATCTTCTTCATTCTTCTCCACATCCACATCTCAAACGCCTCCACTCTTCTCTCGTCTTCCTCTCTAAGTATCAATATTTTCTCACCGTAAAGCGCTTCACTCCAGACCAGGTAGTCCCCACAAACCTCATCCCATCATCTCATTCTATGGTTTTAACTTAGCGTTTCATCCCAACATCTTCCTATGAAACAGTCTCTGTCTGCTAATTTTAATGGAGAGTATGATATGAAGGTTACATCATGAGGCAGTTAAATTACTATTTTACGACTATAATATCGTTTAAAAAAACTGCCAAAACGGTGTTTCAAATATCAGCTATTCCTTCTATCATGCAATTTCAATATTTTTGAAGGGTAACTCGAATTGCAAACACTACATCAATTATTGTTTTTCCTTCACTATCCTCATCCGTCCTTTGAGACTTGATGATTCTTGGTAGCTTGGACATAAGTTTGCACACTAATATTGGCCCTAAAGGCCTTAGGTTCTTAGTTATATTCTGTGAACTCAACCTCCACGTCTGTCCACCCACCTTGTTATCAAACACGCTGCTGCATTATCCGCGTCATGCAGTTGATGAGAATCATTCAATATTGAATAAGAATTTATCTTTTCGTTTGTGTTTTTTGAGCACTCTTTCAACTCGCGTATCGCGGGCGTTCGTCTGGGAACTAAATCCCTCGAGTGCGTTCTATCCTCATTGCTTGAGTGTTCCTCATAACTCCTCGAGGCATTCACACTGTCCGTCAGAGATTCCGCCGCCAATGTACCTCCTTCCACTCCCCCCCTCCCCCGTCTGATTTGCTCCTTCCTTTTATCTCTCGCCTTTAAAACACTCACCCTTTTCCAAATCGCCTCAGAATCCCATAATGCATGATATAATGCCTTTTCCCGCACACTATCTTTCTCCTCGCCAGTTGCAGTATTTCATTCTCTCTTGACATGTTTTCCCAAGCGGAACTTTTCCCTTCCTCCTAACCCACTCTGGCTTCTCCTAATGCAACGCAACCATCCAAAGGCATTCCGTGGGTATCCCACCACCCTGCAATGCCTATCGTGTTCATCAATTGTCAGTTCTGTATGAAGCGATCGCATCGTATGTGATGGCTGACTGACGTTGAGATTTTGGGCATCGCAACTTATCGTTTCCTTCCATGCACCGAATACTTTTGGTTATTTGTTTTTTTTTGGATCTGATTCAACGGCCCCATTGCTGACTTGTACATACACTGTCCAAGCGGTTTACTTGTTTGGAAATGCTTTCATTCCACAGTTAATTTCATTTGAACTTCATGGGATCTTACTTACCTTCGAATGAGAATAAATACGAGACTTTTTGCGAGTTTCATCACATAAAGGACTGCTTGTTGTGATAGGCCAAAAATTGCTTTCAGAACCTTGTTACCCTCAGCAGTAATATCGCCAATTTTGAGCGACACTAATTCGTGAAGGCTGTTTCGTAGTCAGCACAGTTTGTGGATCGGAAGCACTCCCATCAAATCCATATCCCCGTCAACACATCCCCATCGGATTCTCCTAGATGCAATCTCTAAAATTTTACTTAAAATCACTCTGGATTATTGCATTTTTTAATGAAGGCATAGGATGAAATCCATTGTTCAATAATGGTCACTCCCAGAATCCGAATTCTTCGAAACGTCTAAATCATTAGTCTGTTTCAAAATTACGACTCTGAAATATTGCTGGTGAGATAAGAACGGAGAAGCAATTCGATTGAGTCTACCTGTTAATATATATTTATTTAATCTTCTGCTCACTGAAACTGAGCTAAAATAATTACTCGGTTAATAATAACGTTCTCGAGAGGAAATAATCAATTTCTCACAGTTGTAATTACTGCATAGGCAATTTTTTCTTCCTTTTTTAACTCTACCCCACGATCAGGAGGACTGGTTTTGTTTGTACAGTCCTAATCGAGTAACTCGAGATGGGCGACCACCTCTCGAAACAGAATTTTCCTTTTATTATCATCAGAGTCAAGGATTACATGGCGAGGTAGAAAAAAGAAAACCAGTCGTGCAGGGAGTGAGTGCTTATAAAATCTCCCGCGTTTAATAATTATTTTTCGCTCGATTGGATTGGGCCTTATCCCAGGTGTGAAACAAACAATAAAGCTTTTTTGCCTATGGCACAGTTGCAAAGGCGAAATGTACTTCAAAAATGGCTCTTTACGAGAGAGGAAAGATTGCATGGGTTGAGGGACAACAGTCTTTCTTGGGCAAATGAACTTTGGGAAATGCCGATTCGCGAGAAAGAAAGAACGTGAGGTTAAATGAAAACGGCAATGACGACGCCATGGTTTTGTGGTCTTCTTCACGACGGTTTCTGCAGAGGGTGTTAGTGCATGCAATTAAAGGCAGGAGATGCCGGCGCGTTCATTGTTGCGGCCGTCGCCGTAGTGATCGAATGAGTGATTGTTGTGTTGCTCGTAAGCGTATTTGCCAAAAATTATGAATTCTAATGAAATCCGACCTTCGCTAACGAATCCTTCAAAGGGGATGTTACACATAGGACAAGCATGCATGTTACGATGTACAAGTCAGATAAGCCTTCAGAGGTGAATTGGAAATGTATACCTATTCAGTCTAGAGCACACACACGTAACGGTTAACCGGATGATTTAACTCAGTTGAGAAATGGCGATCAAATAGAAGATGATGCGATTGCTTTTTTAGGCTTGTTAGTTTGTTAGTAATTAAGTGTAAAAAGAATCGAAAACGCAAATTATGGTGTATAGATTGGATTGACTAGGCACTGTGATATCTTTGCGGAGTCACCCGCAATATTTTCGGAGTTTACGCACAATTAATCCTGACGGATATTAATAGCTTTTTCTTTTTCTTCTTGAAATCTACCTTTGCTGGTTTAAAAAAAATTGAATGGAAATTTTTGGCTCTTGAAGATGTTAAAAATGGTCCACTATTTAGATTCCCACTGTTTATTACAGTTGCAACCCATGCTGCGGGTGGAATGCATTTCAAAGCGTTTCAAAATGTTTACACCGTACATAAACCCGCAAGAGTTAATGTCTAAATGCATGAACGCGAGAATGAACACGAAATGTACCGTGTAACCACCCAAGTTGCCTGAACGTATGAGCAAGAAATATAACCTGTTTTAATGTGGCTCATGTATTCGTAAATGTTCCGTTCCGGTCATTGTTCATTCATTCACACATTAAATCGTACGTGTTAACGTGTCGTATAAAAAAGCCATTATTTTCGTCTTATTGAGCAGAATAATTTAGAAATTTCACATGCGGAAAGTGGCGAATGAAGTTTTATCGTTCTCGGCTACATGTGGTAGTATGATTTGTTAATAGGCGTGACGCTATTAGGACTTTGTGGTGGTCATGTGGGAGTCCAATTGCACGCTGCATGCTGGTGATTGATCACCCCCTGCCAAACACCCTAGAGGTGGCTCGCAGGGTATTATGTAGACGTAGAGAGATTTGGAGCTACTGACACGGGAGAGTACCACATAAAACCTCTTGATTCGTCCCCATGGAATATCCTGAAAACTTATGCCACGAATTTTACAATGGGAGATCCTCCAGTCGGCCTCTAGATAAGTTGTCGCCCACTTTGTATATGAAAGGGTTTACGAAAGTCGCCACTCGCGTCGCGGATGGGCATAGTGATCCCAATTTCACGAATAGAAAAGGCTGTGTAATTAAGGTAGTTAATGGACATTTTTTGGTAATACATGTGACACATCAATTCATATATTTTCAATGGTATTCCTCGCGAGTTCAGTTACCCACACTAATGCATATATTGCGAAAAAATGGATCGCAATTCAGTCATCGCCGCGCTGTGGAAATTAAAAACCGATTGAAATTCACCTTAAGCGTCAACAGAAATCAAAATGAAGGGAGCCGACTGGTTCTACCTCTATGCGTCTCCTTACCACTCTCTTATTTTGTGGCTGAAAACGAAGGGACTCTATTAAAATAGGCTGAAGAACATAGCGGTATTCGTATCCTATTCTGCGAACGTCGCCGACTGTTGTGACTTAAATCTACGAAATATTAGGCGCAGGAATTGAAGAGTTATAACCAGTTTGCGTGAGTTAACTCTAGTCGAAGCGTGAGTCACATGAATGGAAAGCACCCAGCGTGTAATTGTTTTATTTGTTGATGTCTCCATGTTCCTGGGTTTCACCGCGTGGATTTTCTTTGTGACGACAGTTTCGCCGGTATTCCAACCGGCGTCTTCAGGTCGATGTCGGGATTCAACTTTTGGTGACTTATATAGTTCATTTTTCGCGCCAATTTTTCATGCTGGATGCTTATTGGTCCACCTTCTTTTATCTCGTATGACCCTCTTCCACGAGCTGTGGAGAGGGTAGCCGTCTTCTCTATTAATGTTTTCTGGTGTCTTGAATATTTCGATAGCCTCCTTTATTAGCCTGGGGTAATATCTATTTTCTTTTGCAACAACTGATGCTTCGTCAAAGAGTATCTGGTGTCCGGGTTCGCTCCATGCATGCTCCGCAATGGCGGAGAGCTGAAATTGCTTATTTCTTGTGGCTCTTCTGTGTTCCTGGATGCGCACTTTCATTGATCTACACGTCTCTCCTATGTAGTCTTTGCCGCATGAACATGGCACCTTATAGACCCCTTCTTGAATGTCGTGCGGCAAAACGTCTTTTGGACCCGGTAGTACATTGCCAGTCTTGGTGACACAAGTGAATCTTGTTACGACGTTGTGCTGTCGTAGAATCCTAGCAATCTTCTCTGAGGTGCCAGATACAAACGGAATTACTGCGTGTGCCCTTGCTTCCGTCTGGTCCTCCTTTTCATTGGTGTTTTGATTAGATGTTAAGACGTCTTCGTTTAACTCCTTCTTTCTTCGATGTTCCGCTTCAGCGGCCCTTTTCAGGACCAGTTGTCCACTGTAGCCATTTCGTCTCAGTGTTTTTATGAGTAGATTTTTCTCCGACGATATGGACTCGGCGTCGGAGATATCGTAGGCTCGTCTCATTAGTGAGGAAATCACTGAGTGTTTCTGGGCTGGATGATGATGGGAGGCTGCGTGAAGATAGCGATGAGTGTGCGTCTTCTTAGAGAGCTGTTTTATTTGTTGCCGTTTCGCGCGCATTTAATTCGACGGCGCCACTAGGCACCTGTATCTCGTTCAGAGTGAATTTCGCAATTAACCGTAGTTCAAGTGGCCTTTTTCAGTTGATAGTCGTCTTACATACGTAAAATGTGTGGTTTTTATGATTTATTGGCCCAGTCACATATTGCTGCCGTGTATTTCTTCGTGAAAAGTGGATAAAGATGACTGGTAGCGCCGCGATTGGAGATTTTGAAATCTGGTTTAAATGCGCGCAGAGCGATAGTAATTATAGGAGTGACTTGTAGATCCCTTAATGTTATATTCCTTTTTTTTAATTTAACGCCATATTTTCCAATTTGAGTCTTATTTTGAACTTGATTCCTTGTGATAAACGGCCGATATGGAATTCCAGAGAGGCATAGAGAGAGAGAGAGAGAGAGAGAGGTGGTGGGTGGGGAGAGGAGAGAGCTGTTTTAGTTTTTCCCGTTATCTTCCATCTTGTATTTCTTTCTGAGGTCGTCTGCAGAGCTTTTAAGGGCGAGAATGAGGAACGGGTGGAAGATAGCGCGAGGAACGGAGGAAGGAGATGACATAGGAGGAGAGTGGATTGGAGGCACAGGCCAGCCCCCTCTGCATGCCATCGTGTGCACTCTCTCCTCCTTCGTTTATTTTTTGAGATTTTTTCAAAGAAGCGGTGGTCACATGCCTTATTCTCCTCCGATGAGCGGTCGAATGGTTCGGTCGGTGGAGACATTGGGTATCAAGATGGAGTGATGCTCATATGTTGCTTGTGCTACTTGACCCTCGCACGGTCTTTCCTTCTCCGCTTCTTTCGCCTCTCATCTTTGCTTTTGGAAATCCACTCCACCTCCCACCGCCCGCACCCCTTTTTTACCTCATCCCCATCCCCTCCTATCGCAAATCGCCCCCTGTCGACCTGTCTTCTTTCACGACGCATCGCTTATTTATAGCGTTAATTATCCTTGTGAACTTTTCAATATCTCTCATAGAGCAACGTGTCCTGACTTATTCATTCACTCGCCAATGCACAGTTCAACCTATTCAAGAAACATTCACGAAATTATGAGAATATATTTATTGCATCATTCAAAGGCCCGCTAAAAACGGAGTTTTGTGTTTGGAAGAAATTATGGGGATGTTTCAATCCCATCAAAAGGTAAACTCGGTTGTTTCAGCCTTAACTTTGTGAAAATCCATTGTAAACTATTAAAAAGGCATGGTACTTTTTCACAAAATTGATTAAAGACGACCGGTTTCGTCGCAGAGGCGACATCTTCAGTTTCGACGATATCTGTTCCTGAAGATGTCGCCTCTGCGACGAAACCGTTCGTCTTTAATCAATTTTGTGAAAAAGTACCACGCCTCTTTGATTGTTTCCATTAAAAGGTGTTGAATATTTGACTCCCATGTGGCATCGAATTCCGTACAGATTTTTTTAATGTTTCGCTTCATTTACTTACACTCGGTATGCATGGAGGAAAATTATATTGTATGGATAAAGGAACACTGTGTACATGATGATAAAATAAAATAAAATGGTTAATTTCCACACACAAAGTGTGTGGAAATTAACCATTTTATTTTATTTTATCATCATGAACATTAAACATTTCCACCATATATCGCCGGACACTGTGAATTATGAACACTGTGTACATACACTACTAAATATATGGTACTGCTACGCATTTAAGTAGTGCACTTCGTCTTATTCTGATTTTTTCGTATTCAAATATGAACTATCAAGGTGTATATCATTCCTAATAAGCATATTTGCTGACGAAGATCGTGATGTGCGGGTGGGAGCAAATTGGGAAGGTTGGCTGCCATGAGGGAAAGAATAAACCCTTCTTATGAGGAAGAGTACGGAAATATTTATTGGTGTGATGGTGGGGAGATGATGTTAGGGAAAAGTAAGATCGGATTCGAAGATAAGTGCGTGGTTTGTCTCCGTATTTCTCTTTTCTTTTCTTTGACGTCGAACTCAACTCAGATGGTGATTACTCTCTCCTCCACCAGAGGCGTATGTGTCGCCGTTTTCCGGTTAAAACGAATGGTTTCAAAGGGATCAGAAACAATTGGAAAGAAGAGAGAGAGAATATGTTGAACGATATTCCTTCTCCTCTTCTTCTTCACTTCTTTTAATGATCATTGTGGTTGCAGCGAATTCTGCGAGGCGGACTAGACGATAAACAATGCCCTTTGCAATTTCTTGCCTCGTCTTCTCATCGCTGCAAAGTACTTATGTGGAGGCTTACTGGCGTGGAGTGATTTTGAACCGAATGTCGCGGTAGTTTACGATCGAAAGACTGGGCTCCCACGATTAAATGATGTTCCAATGCTACCTTATGTCGGTGTAAGTGTATATTCTCGCCTGTGCTGCTATTCTCCTTACTGTCCACCCTAACTTAATGAAACTGAAAAAATAACTACTATTTTTTTCATAGTTATATCCATCATAGTTATATCCCTCCATATTTTGAAAAAAGTACATTCCGATCCTCATGTCCTTGTTTTCAATATAAACTTCATTCACTTTCACAAACTGTGAGACTTACGAATAATGTACGAAGCATTGGTGCAAAGTGATTTCATTTCTGAGGGTGGTGTGATAATTTCAAATATTTATTTTAAAGTTGCTATGTCGAAACGGAAGCGTTCGGGGAAGTGAGCTAAAAGCTTTGCGCGGGTGTGGTGGGAGCGTTGAGCGGTATGTGGACGTTCACCTACAGCTTCCCAAACACTCCCGTAGTACTCCGCGGCGGTCGACACTTCGGCTTGCCTGACGCTGCCTCGCCACTCCCTCGCCGGTTTAAACGCTCCCCGAGCACTCCCCTTCTCTCCTCACTTCTGCACACTAGACGCTTCCTCGCCACTCCCGGGTTGAAACGCTCGCGAGACGCTCGCTGGACGCTCCCCAAACACTCCCGTTGGAGTGAACCTAACGCTCTCCGGCATCTCCCCGGTTCCTTTACGCGTAACTCAATTGTGAACGCTTCCCTCTCACTCCGCGAATAATATGAGCCAATTTTGGTCATGGGTCTTCCTCAAAGGATTGCTAATTTGTAATTTATAAGGTATGATGGAAAGGGCAAAAGACAGTTGAAGTGCATTTGAGAGTATTGACAAACAACTCGCCCGATTGCAAATAGCGGCTGGTCGATCGAGAGCCTTCCTCGAGGTCCATCTCTCGATGACGGGGTCACGTCACCCCGTAAATCTGAGTTTTGGAGGGTCGTGTCTCGGAGGGACGGTGGTAGTGTCACTCTAAGACGGGGTTTGGGGGATGCTGAGGCAAATCCCGTCCCCGTCTCGAACAGGTACCAGTTGCTGTCGGATGGAAACTCCGAGGTGGGCGTCAGAGTGGGAAGGGGGGGATCATAGTGTTAGGGAGTAGCAATGTCCGTCGTGTGATGGTCCCGTTACGGGAGAGGGCAGACCGCGAGGGTGTAAGCGACCGTGTAACATCATGGTGCATCCCTGGTGGCGGTGTTCCTCAGGTGACGCAGGCGGTAGGTGCGGCGGTACGGGGGACGAAGTGCTCCAGACTGCGGGTTGTGGCTCATGTCGGCGTCAATGATGCCACCTTCCGTGGATCTGAGGAAATTCTAGATTCCCTCCAGGATCTGAATGCCGAAGTGAAGCGGGTGGGTGGGACCATTGGGGTCGGCATAGAGCTTTCGATTTGTAGTCTTGTCCCGAGGATCGATCGTGGTTCTCTGGTTTGGAGCCGAGTGGAAGGCATAAACCAGAGGCTGCGTCGTTTCTGCACGGACATCGGAGCCTCCTTCGTGGACCTTACGCCGGATATCCGATCGTGTCGGATCCCTCTGAACCGTTCGGGAGTCCATTACACGGCCGAGTCGGCTAGTCGTGTAGCGAGTAGAATATTTTAGCACTGTTGGTCTTTTTTAGAGTAGAGAGTAGGGCAGAGTGTAGATATATTAGTGGGTTGAAAAATAAAGGGGTAAGTTCAAAACTTTTCACAGACAAAAATTCTTCCAGAAATGAGAATAGAGAAGTAGAAAGAAAAATCAGCGTTTCAGGTATTACATTTAAGCACGAAAAGCGTCAGTCGAGCAATACGTTCAAAGGCAGTCAAGGCTCAATTCATATTGATAGTGAGACAATAAGACATGCATTTCCATTTATCAGCGGTATAGAGCCTGCGAATAGTCTATTCGACAAAAGTAAATCAGAATTATTCCCGAATCGCAATAATACTACTTCCGAAGTTTTATTCGTGGCTGTGGTTAATTGCCGTAGTTTAAGAAATAAGATTCCCGAATTCCACCATTTAATTCATAGTACGAAGTGTAACAACATTTTTGGAACAGAAAGTTGGCTAACAGATGATGATTCAGACAATGAGATCTTCCCAAAATCGTTCACTGTTTATCGGAAAGACAGAATTAATCGAGTTGGGGGCGGAGTTTTTATAGCTGTAAAGAATTCAATCGTCAGCCAAGCGATAACGGTAACTGAGACCAGCGTTGAATCTGTGTGGTGTTCAATTAAATGTCCAAAATTCAAAACAATTTTTTTATGTTCGTATTACAGACCACCAAACTCAGATATAGGTAACGTCAATGTTGGATTTTCAAAATCAAATCAACAGCGTAGCATCCAAGTATCCTGAAAGAAACTTGATTGTGGGTGGAGATTTCAACGTACCTTCTATGGATTGGGAGACTTATAGCTTCATTCCTGGTGGGAGGGATAAAGTGATCTGCGAGGCCTTATTACACACTTTTACATCTAATTCACTGTTTCAAGCATCCGCACCAAACAGAGGAGAAAATATTCTTGATTTATTAGCGACAAATATACCACATCAGGTAGTAAACGTTGGCACTTTCGAAGGAATAAGTGACCATAATGTAGTAACTGCAAAATTTTCTCTAAATACCGCTGTAAACTTTAAAAAAGAGCGTAAAATTTTCATATTTAAAAGAGCTGATTTTGATGGGTTTAAGAGTTATCTGAAAAATGCTTTCCCCGAGTTTCAAGAATCAGTATTAAAGTTAAATGTAGAGAATACTTGGAAAGCTTTTCTTTCGCTCGTAACTTCGGGAATAAATAACTAATTCCCTATTAAAATAGTAAAAGAAGGCAGCGAACCGAGATGGTACGACGCGGAAGTGAGAAAATCATTGAGGCGACAGAGAGTGTGTCATGCTAAAATGAAAAAAGTCAGCACGGATTTATCCGCTAATGAACGCGAGCTAATAATTAAAAAATATAGGATGACTAAAGCCGCCACTAAGGAAGCGTTCAGGAATGCGTTTACGAATTTTAAAAGAAAAACACTAGTAGAGCAGTTACAGGATAACCCAAAAGCATTTTGGTCATATGTTAGGGAAGTTCAAGGTAAACGATCTACCGTATGTTCGCTGAGAAACGACAATGGAGATGTGTTGACAAGCAGTTACGATAAAGCCAATTTATTAAATTCCTACTTTAAGAGCGTGTTCACGGAGCCTTCCGAAAACTCACCCGAGACCGATGACAATCCCTGTATACATAAGATGCCACCAATTGACATTAGTACGCTCGGAATAGAAAATATATTGAAATCGCTTATTCCAAATAAATCACCTGCTCCAGACGAAATCCCTTCTCGCGTATATATAGAACTAGCCTCAAAAATTGCCCCTTACTTGCAGTTAATATTCAGTAAATCCATCAAGCAACACGAAGTAACTAATGACTGGAAAATCGCTAATGTAACGCCTATATTTAAAAGTGGAGACAAGGAACAGCCATCTAATTACAGGCCGATATCTCTAACGTCCATCTCTTGCAAAGTCCTTGAACACATCGTAGTCAGCTCGGTAATGAAACACCTTGACGCGCAAAACTTATTAATGGAAACTCAACATGGATTCAGGAAAAGCAGATCGTGCGAAACTCAGTTAGCGCTTTTCGCCCACGATATTTTAGTCTCCGGGGAAGTCAACATTCCAGTAGACGCGATTTTTCTTGATTTCAAAAAGGCATTTGATAAAGTATCCCACGGAAAGTTAATGATAAAACTGAAATCTTATGGTCTAGACGAAGATGTCATTTCCTGGATTAGAGAATTTTTGAGCGACCGCGTCCAAAGAGTAGTATTAGACGGTGCAGTCTCCAATGAGGTTAGAGTCACTTCTGGCTTTCCTCAGGGTAGTGTCATTGGCCCACCCCTATTCCTTCTTTATATAAACGACATTGGCGAAGTAGTGCAGAGTAAGTTACGATTATTTGCAGACAACGCTGTAGTTTACAGAGAAATCCGTTCCAGCAAAGATATAGATGAACTAACGAATGACCTTGCTGCTATCCAAGCTTGGTGCGATGCTTGGCAGTTAGAATTAAATTTGGAAAAATGCGTCGTAATGAATTTCTGGAAGAAGAATAACTCCCTACAGCGTAACTATATCATTCGGGGCACCCAGTTAAAGGCGAATCCGTGAAATATCTAGGGGTTAGACTCAATAACGATCTATCGTGGAATAAACATATTCGAGAAATAACCGGTCAAGCTAATCGTAAAATGGGTTTCGTTAAAAGAACATTAGGAAAGTGCGACGACAAAGTGAGAGAAATTAGCTACTTTTCCCTCGTTAGACCACATTTTGAATACGCTGCCAGTGTTTGGGACCCTCATGAAAAAAAGGTTAATAACAGAGTTAGAACGCGTGCAAAGAAGAGCTGCCAGGTATGTGAAAGGTCGTTACGATAGTCTTGTTGGTGTAACTGACCTCTTACATAAACTCGGATGGGAATCTCTGTCGGACCGTAGATTGAAAAATAGACTAAACCTTTTAGATAAATTCAAGAGCAGTGTCATTTCTGACGAAGTTAACCATATCTTGCGGACGCCAACGTACTACGGAAGATCAGATCATATAAATAAAATAAGAGAGATAGATTGCAGAACAGACAGATTCCGAATGTCATTTTTTCCTCGATCAATAAGAGATTATAACGGCAGCAATAGACCTCGTAAATAGATTGCATGACTTGTAGTGTAGCCTACTAACCTATGTAAAACTTAATGCATGTTTCTGAATTTCTATTCTATATTCTATTTCTAACAGCATATAGTAGTATAGTTTGTCATTATACGGGACGTTATTTGGACGGTGTGGTGTGCATGTGGGAGTCCAAATGCATGCTGCATGCTGTTGATTGATCACCCCTTGCCAAACACCCTAGAGGTGGCTCGCAGGGTATTATGTAGGTTTAGATGTAGAACACAAACGAAACGGGTGTGTCGATTAAGTGGTGCGGCAGTGGAAGTAGCGGTTGAGTGTTGTGGGAGCATTTTGGTTTTTGTTTCGCCAGTGTACTAAAACAGCTCGTTTAGGCCACTTTACGGCTTTACAAAATGCAATTTATGGTATTGGTGACGTGCCGCCGTAGATTTCTTGTGCCCTAATGCCCCCAGCGAATGCCCTGCGGCCCATTTAGGCCTTCTTTCCCACGGGAGCGTCAGCCTTATCACCGGACTCAACGGCGGTCCCCCGGTTTCGGAAATTTGCAAACTGCTATTGTGCTAAAACCGTGGTTTGCAGATCTTAGCCATTTGGACAGTGTGTTAGTGTGTGCGTTGGCCCCCCTCTGCGATCTGCCCAATTTTTGTGTCGATTCGTTTTGGCGCCGAAACTCTGGAGGGTCCATTTTCTTAAGTGTGAGTACTTCTGCGCCCTATAAATTTCTCCAAGGTGTGGGGATAAATCTTTGTGGCCACTGGCCAAAGGCATCATTGGCGACCAAAGTTTTTCTTATTTTTCTCCTCAGTGCAGCCGAACGATTTGAGCAAAATGAAATTTTGCGGGAGTGGTAACGTTGTGGTTGGCAATCGATTCAAAAAATTTGGAGTTTTTTGTCCAAGTAGTATTTGAATTTCCAAGCACGTGGTCCACGACCGCTACTTCCATTTCAACCGCTGCCTCCCACCCCCAACTCGGTCGAACGGCCACGGCGCGTCACCGCCGTGTGCCCGGCTGGGGCGGAAGAGAAATGTACCTGGTCATCCCGATCCAGGAATATTATTATGTGTGCTTTAATGTGCTTTATGTAATATTTTCTAATAAAAAAAAATAATTTTTTAAACATTTATGTACTCCATTTCAGGTACCTCTTAACATTATATTATGTATTTTACTCCGTTCGGGGCGCTTCCTGAAAACCCTTGCGTCAAAAGGCAGCTCCCCAAGTGTGGGGAACTCTGCTTGAACTGCGACGCGTCGCGACGCTCGCAGGAGCGCGTCCCCCGACACACCACCGCCGACTGCTGAGGACGCTCCCCTTCCACTTCCGAAACGCATTCGAAGGCGCTCCCATTGGTCCATAATCCGCTCTCCTGACACTTCCGCGACACTAACTCAACGCTTTCGCAACACTCGACCGCTACTTCCAGAACACTCCGCCCGACGCCCCCGCAACATTTCATCAACGCTCCCTTCTCGCCTGGGACGGCAAAGTTGTGTTGGGAGGATACTGAAAAAAAAACAAAAGTGGTTATTGATTATAGCTAAGTTCGTGTGGTTTCGTGGGGGATGATTGCCTTACACTCATTCCCTGTATTGAGGGCTGAGAAAATTACAGAACGAGGAGTATGAAATATAAAATACCGCTCCAAATGTAGTTGAAATGCATTGAAGTACAAAATACCTCTGACTTGGGTATTTGAAAAACAAACTACAAAATAGTATTTCAAATACACTCGCACTCAACCTTATTTACACAGATAGGGGGAAAGATGATAACACGAAATGGCGTAGAATCCCCTATCTCGGTCGTATATCCAACAGAACCGGAAAATTACTACCAAAAGATCAAGTGAAGGCTGCCTTCTACAGTAGAAATACACTGGGCAAACTGTTGGGCAGTGCCAAGGACAAAATTAGTGCCGGAGAACACAGCGGAGTATATAAACTCCGATGCAATGACTGCAATTCCTGTTACATAGGAAAAACTGGACGGAATTTCAACATCCGGGCCAAGGAACATCGTTCATGTTTTATTAACATCAAAGAAACCTCACACTTTGCCAAACACCTCTTGGATTCCGATCACATAAGCGATTTCGAACCGATAATCCTACATAAGGAAAACAACGGCCCAAGGCTTGACGCACTCGAGCAGTTGAAAATTTTAGTGGGCCAAACCTCACCCAACATAACATAAATTAACGAGCAATTGTATTCTCACCATTCACCACTTTTCAATGTTTTTTCTGAGAAACCATTACGGATGCCGCTCACCACTCCATAACACCCCTCCCCGTATTTCGTCATCGTACACCAACCCTCGGCTACCCCGTGCAGTGACCCATCAGCGACGTACTTCCCAAAACTGCCTTCCCTTCTCTTACCCCCTCCCCCATTCCCTCCCCCGTTCTCCAGCTCCACTCCACCGCCCCTCTAACGCCTTCAAGGGTATAAATTCTATGTACTGATACTTGTAATTGCCAGATGATGATACGCTATATCGAAACCGGTCGCAAATATATTTTATTTTGTGAAACAGCGAAGTCTTTTCGTAACCTTTGTGCATCATTTTTAATACATATTAAAAGAGAAAATGCATCTGTATGAAAACTAAGAGATCTTAGAAAAATATATAACCTACCTTGGCACGTTAATGATAGTTGCAAATATGAAGAAAACGATACTAAAGACAATGAAGTATTCACGCAAAATGTTACTGAAGTGTTATCAGAGCTACTTCAAAAGTATTTTACAAATGTATTTTTATTTTAGCATGGGAAAATACCATGAATATGTATTTAAAACACAAGATTGATTCAGGTCGTGTATTTGAAATACCAAATAAAAATTAAAAATGTATTTCAAATACGTAATTTAATAAAGTAATAAGGTGGTTTCCTATTATTTTTTTATTGCCTAAATCGAAAGATTATCACTCCTGCAGTACGTATTTCGCACTTTTAGGTTTTTAAAAGACGATATCTATTTTTAAGGATTAAATGAAAAGTGAAAAATTTCAAGCGCGCGAAATCGCGACGGCTAAGTATGAATGCTGGGAAAACTCCGTGTGACGTCGTTCTGGTTCCCGCTGCCGCAAGTGAGGTGACCTTGGGGCGAGGCTTTGAGTGCTGATACGACGCAGGATGCTAGCAGGTAACAGAGTACCCTGCTAGCTGGCAGCGCTTGGCTTAAATAAGGATTATTTTTACCTTATCAAACGAAGAAAACTTTCCGGCCTTAGGCAGTTTCAATGGGTGATTATTAAGACATGTATCCCTGAGCTCTGTGCCTCATGCATGCATTGGTAATCTCAGACGATGTAAAACTCCTATCTACTCGTATAGAAACAAGGTCCCTGTGACTTCACGTGGAGTGCCATCGCATGGGCGCCAATCTGGCCTTTTTCAAATGAGGATAAAATTGAACATTGCCATTCGTCTAAACCGGTATTTCTAAAAACAAATAATTTGTATGTAATCAATACATTAATGGTGGGTAACGAATCGAAAATTAGTGCCTTTCGTTTTCTTTGGTGAAGGAAACTACCCTGTTGCATTTGAAATACTGCCCAGCCCAGCCTATGTTTTGGTCGGGTTCACTGGGAGTGGAGTGAGTACCTGAATGAATATATAATGAATCCCATACGGAGGGTGAGAAGTAAGGGGAAGAGATAAGCGACGGGGATTGTGTTCAGAATGAGTGTGTGTTTGTGGGGTGAGGATGATCCACCCCCAAAGTGGGCCTGCCCTGATCCGCGCTCCAACACCAACCCTTCCACGTCCACATTCTTCAATCCATCGAGGGGGATGCCTACCCCTATCTATCAACCCTCCCTTCCATGCCTCAAAGCCCTCCCTCCCTCTGAATATTCCTCCCTCGCGGATGTTTGATTCGCGAGCGACTCGTCTCATCCCCTTGGTTGGACCATTCCACTTTACATCATACCCCGAATTATGCCTCAATGGGATTATGGCGGGGGGAGTAGGGCACCAGCAAAAAATGTGCCTTGTTATGAGCCAACCACGGGTCTGAAAAAATGTCTCATTGTATCGCATGTTATGCCCATTTTTTAAACTGTAATGTTATGAGTGTGATAAGAGCATTTTTCGCTAAAATTCCATGAGCCTTGATTTAGTTATATGTACTACAGCGGTTTGCTGGCCACTCATACGTATTTCAATGAATGATTTAAATATTACGAGCCCTAGCCTCAAATTTTCTATTTCATCAATTCCCTGTATTCCTCTTTAGTTTATTATTTTTCCTTTGTTCCCACTACATTTGTCTAGATTCTTATCTTCCCTTCAACTCCCACTGACTATGACAACCTTCCCATTTCGAAGACATTTTAATGTTGTATTTAACGAGCGTGGGTAGTTTATTGCTGGTTCTGTCTTCAAGTCATCAAGTAGTCCCTCACCTTACCCCTTTTCGGTGATGCTCATTAATTAAAACCTCACCATTCCTTGTTTCTCATTCTTTGGCGTCATTCGCGCCTCTGACCTCGGCGGCTGGTGATCGACTAGGTGGACTGTCGTCTCCACCACTATTCCCCCTGGATAATCTTTTGCGTTTCTTCTGCCGTTTGGAGAGGCGCCGCTTTGGGTGCGGGCGGACGGGTTGATGGGTGCGGGTGGGCGACCGGGACGCCATCTGTCCTCGCGTCCGCTCAACTAAGCCGCATTCTTATCGGCTTGAACCTCCTTCTCATATCTCTCGTTCCTTCCTTCTCTTTTGCTTCTTTTCTTCTTCGTCCTCATCCATCCGTCCGCCCATTCGTCTGCTCCAGCCTTCATGTCCGCCATTTTGTCGATTTAAAGCGGCGTCCCTTCCATCGTGGGCTCTATTTTTCACATCGCCGATAAATCCATCCTTAGCCGCGCCATCAATTGCCTGTCCCTTCCAACTCTCATATTCCCTTCGCTCGGTAGCCATGTTACATTACGATTCGATTCATCTGAATTAATTTTAAGGAATAAATCACTACGAAAGCTTATTCTCAGCGCCAAGATCGTTTACAATTAGGCTTTTAAGAAATATAATTATGAGAAAATTTCAAAAACTCTTGCAAATACCCCTTGTTTAACGCAATTAATTTTCTTAGGGTTTTTTTCTTGATTTGTTCATGTAAACTATTCTGTCAATTAGAGGCCATTTTGGATCCAATTTTTCGCCTCCCCGCTTCTATATTGATACTGAAATACTCCTACAATCCATCGCATTCTCTCATCCCCTTCGCTCGGTGGCCATGTTCCTTGTACGAGTCGACTCATTCATGACATATTTCAGTAGAAATGTTTTGCGTCATTCATCTGACCACAAGTTATTTTTGGGTTTCGACGAACGTACATATAATGAGTTTTATTATAATTAAGTATTGGCATTAAAACTTTAGCGTATTAACTATTGGACGATGTACCCGTGAATCATCTTTGATTCGTTATTCAACATCAATTAACGACACCCGTCAACGTAATATTTTCGAAAGAGAAATTGTGGAATTTTGTGAAATTTTGGAGTCAATTGTATTTTTCTGATTGTTATGTCACGGCAAAGTCATCTTAAGATTTCTGTTCATGGATTTTGCTCAGGATGAATATGATGATATGAATTTGTCCGGGGGTTCCGGATCCCTCCCACAGTTTAAAACACAATTATTTTCCTTCATAAAAGAAAACAAAATATTGAAAAATCATGAATTTACAAAATATTTTTTTAATGAAGTTTTTTTCGATTATGAAAAGTGTTAAAGTTACTTTAAAACGCATAACTTGGTATCCTGTTTTTCAAAAATGTTCCCCCTGGTTTTGGACCCCCCCCCCCAAACGAAATTCCTGGCTACACCGCTGATTTTGCTGATTGTTTTGTTCTCTTGAATACATTAATTTTTCCATTCACTTTTTGGTTGACAATTCAATGTTTACCCGTATAAATAATTTTTAATATTGACGATTATATGGCAAAACGATGTGAATCTTTTCAGCATTTTTTTGTCAGCGCAATTCAATTCAAGGGGTTCATTTTAAAATCATTCATTCATTCATTATGTCACCGTTGCATATTTCACCGAAAAGTGCAAAGTTGTTTATCTGACCTCTAGTTGTTTTTGGGATCAATCTAGCGATTACTTTTATTTAAATTTAATTTATGCATATTACTTTAGAATTCTAGCTTGTGCCTTCATTCAAGTTTTGCGATTTGAAAGGACAAGCAAGAGGTTTTAGAAAACTGAAGTGAAAGACCCATAAATCTAACTTATTTAGTTCAATTATTGTTTGGATTAAAAAATTAATATTTATGATGGCATAGTGGTTCGCAGCTGGATGGCCTTGTATCATGGCTATTCCAGCTGTAGATATTTTAAAATTGTAAGATCTTTGGAAATAAATATGGATTTATATATCACCAGCTAAAAAGTCCATAACGACTTAGCAGTAAACTACAGATTCCTTTTATTGAACGTGAGCGATTTTTTTGTATTTTTATATTAAGAAAGATATTAAATATTATTATAAATAATTAATACCAAATTTCTTCCCCCCCTTTTCTGAATTCGTCCCTTCCCCCTCCCATTCCTGTTTCTTGCAACTCCTCCTGCTTCACAAAAACACGCCTCAATTCATCCTCGGAGTCACTTCTCTCACTCGATGCATCTTTGCTCTGCCAAACCACTGTCTCCTCTAAGCTTAGTAGTATTTTCTTTTTGCATCTCTATGACTTAAAATTCGAATAATATTATGAATTGCTCAACATAACTCAATGCTCTGCATATTTTACATTCTCCAATCCCTTTTTCCTTTGTTTCCCGAAGCATATTATCAGATTTCCTCAATAAATTCATTGATATTTATGTACATTTCGTCGCCCTATTGCTTAATAAGATAAATTAATTAGTAATTTTTGCTATAAGGGCTGCATCTCCAATAGCAATTGACACTGGGTGGTATTTAAAACAAACCACACGTGCCTTATTATGAAGGACGAGAAAATGGGGGATAAAGTGAACCATAAAAAGGGGGGAACATAATATGCCACTAGATTAATGTCGTCAGTAATTCAATTCATCCAGTGGAAGCACACCCAACAGGTTTTTTACGTCTCCCTCAATGATTACATTAGCGCTGGCTTCTGCTAGTCATCTCTATGGGGGACGGCTATGCGCATTTATGTGTTATTTTTTTTAAATCCATTTCTACCAGCCATTCCCACGCCACACTGACTCCATGCAGGTAAAATCCTTTTCATCATTCTCTCCCCACTTGCGTCTCTCTCTTTAATCGACACATCCGAATTGAAAACTGTCAACCCTTCACCCGAATTCATTTTTTCGGATTCGCGCCGTCTTTTTTTCGCAATTCCTTTGTTTTTTATTATTCCCCTTCTCTGTCGTAATTCAATCCGCTCCCGCATTCACCATCACGCTCCCTTGCCTTCTTTTGTTATTTTGCCGTATTTTTTCGCGTTTGCCGTCTGCTTGCGCGGTTTTTACCCCTTCCCCTCTTCTGATAAATCGCCGCCCTTCCCAGCAGCCTCTGCGCGCCTCCTCTCTCGCCTACCCCTCCTCATACATCTCATTCCTCGCGTTCATTCACCCATTCTTCATTCCCATTCATTCTGAGCTCTAGTGCCGGAGAGAAGCAATAAGTTAACGAGTGGAAATGCCAGCACAAGTCTGTCAAAATACATTAGTGCAGGTGAATTTTTCAACTCATGGATATCTTTGCCAGATATTAAATATTTCGCATTTTAATCTGCTCTACATATGATCCATTATTCATAGATCTAATGCATTATTTCCGTTTAATTTTTAATTACCTTGGGATTGGTTCGACGCGGTTGTCCACGAGATTTTTCATTGGCTCATATTGTTTTCTTACTTTTGTTGACATTTACTCACTTAATCACCTGTACGCAATATGTCAATCTGGGTCGTTATATACTACTCACTGATTAATTGCCCTTCGAGGAATTTCTTCATCAGACCATCATGAATGTGTTATGGTTATCATCTATATCACCATTTTCGTCAATCACCATCAGTTCATTCTGGTTCCATAAATGTTGACCTCTTAGTTCATCGTATTTAGCATTTTTCGGTTACATGGTCTCTCCTTCTGGGAACATGCAGGGACCAAGAATCGGCTCGTATGTTAATTTTTTCCACGATCATAAAAAACTCTCTCAGACTCCATTTTTTCGCTGGGAACTGCTTTTCTTGTTTGCATGCAAGCTTACATCTCCTTCATTTTATTGCTTACCCTGATCATATCTTCCTTTTTGAGTCCATTATAAGGCGAATATTTCACTTCAATGCATTTAATTATATGTTATAATTTTCTTTCATTGTATAAATAATCATTCTTGTTGTTTGCTGGAATATATTGGAAGAGAAGGTATCCCTCAAGTAAGGCAATACCCTCCTTCGTTGAAAGTAACCACTCAAATTATCACTAATTAGATTCTAACTTATATTAAACTAGTGACTAGTTCAACTAATTAACAGCCGAACTTCTCATAAAAAAGAGTAATGATTTCATATACGGATCTAAACTTCCAAATGACGTACAGCAATCAACATGTAGAGCAATTTTGATTTATACGTATTAAAACGTACTTCACACTCTCACCAGAACGTCATGTACGCGAGCCACGCGCGTGTATACCGATGGATAGCAGCACAAGCTTTTACTTCCTTGCTAGACGTTTGTCCAAATAAACGTATTGAATCCCCTTCGAAACGCTTTTAAATAATCCTAAAGGCACCCACTCAAGACACGACAAAACGCTCCAACTGAACGTCACTTAATAAAAGTGTGAACGTTCATCGGAAAGACGAAGCATGAAAAAAATTCATGTAAAACTCCTCAAAAATTCTGGAAAACCCTGAAACCAAATCAGAGGAAACCCTGCGTCAGTTCAGCGCTCAGCCAGTGTTAATTACGTCGTACACTTACGAGTGTACTTTGACCTATCGTAATTTAGATAAACTTGTCGCCTCTACGGGCTATTTCCCAGTCGTGATATCGACGGAAGGTCTGTGGGACCTCTCAAAGGTTTCAACCTTCCCACCTCAGATCTGGTATCACACTGCACGCCTTCCATCTCGCAAGGATCAACTGTTCTCTGATAGACTCGCCACGAACCTAGCTACTTCCCTTCACTGTCTGCTGACTGACGGATCTATATTCTTAAGCCGCGTTTACACCTAAGTTTGAAACACGTGTTTCAAGGAAAAATTGCAAACATCTCAAAAAGCGCGCATTAGTAGACGAAACATTTCGCTGCTGCAAAAAGTTTTTCAGTGTTTGAAACAGAAATTTTTGTTTCCACCTGAGATCGGTAAAGATCAAAGTGTGTGGCAAACTTTAGTTTGAAACGCTTGTTTCGGTAACTATGTGTCTTTGAAACATGAAACAGAAACATTTCCCCAGCTATTCCTCCGCGCTTCCCCCTCCACTACCACTCACGTGATCACTCGTCGCGTCATGCTGTCATCAGGGTATCAAGGTCGAAAGTGTTTCAAACATATGCATGAAGCATGAAAATAAAATCCACGAAAAAAAATTTCAAACTTTTGTTGGAAACAACTGTTTCACACGATTGTTTCAAACAAAATTTTCTTCTAGTCCTCTCCTGCCACGTACTGTTTTCAAGACTCGAAAATTGAATTATCATCCTCCCCATATTCCTCCGTTTCATTTCATCTCTTTCCATTTGCTTCCAGGCTTTTTACGATATTATCTTGATTTGGGACTTCTTTTATTATGTCATTTGTGTTTGGGCTCTTGGCTGTGGGGCGTATGTAATGGGGTGCATGGAATAGGGCGAAGGATTGTGGAAGGATAAGATAGTGTAGCCGTCACATCCCTTTTCTTTTTCGTCTCGGAGAAAATTCCTAGGATTGGTCAGCAACAGTCTTCCACTCTATCCAATGATGGGCAAATCTTTTCAATTTGTCTGTACGATTGGCATCCAAGATCCTTCACCAACTGTGGACCGCACTTGGTCATTTGTTTTCTTTTACAGTATATTTCAGTATATTCGTAACCTATAGTTTTCGTGTCGGAGATCCAGGTATTTTTTCTCTTATGTATCATCCTAATTAGCATTATTTATCATTATAATAAGAACACGAGGTTCGTTTTTATTCAATTGATTGGAGAATTAACGTTCGTTAGAGATTTTATATCCATTTAATAGAGGTATTTGAAGCATGGAGTTTAAAATACCAGAAACCGTCTCATCCCTATGCTTTATAACACCACCTCGTTCGTTATTCTTATCATCTAGGGTATAATCAGCACTTACCTTTAAAACTAAATTACAAATACCCCCATTCTTTCCTTATCTCTCCTCCCAAGTTCCTAGTGCACACTGCCGTAGTGCAGGGCGGTCTATGCGAACCCCTTCTCCATTTCCCTCCCTCAAATCCCAGTTTGCGTCCCCATCCCTGTCTCTCCCCATCACCTCTCAATCCAGACTACGGTCACTGCCTCCTCGAATAAAAAAATAACAAGGCCACCGTTGCGAATGTAATCCTCCCCCACCCTCTTTCAACGTGGAGGGTGCTGGCTGGTCTAAGGACTATGGAGTGGTCATCTTCAAAATGTGATTGCTTCCCATTGTTGGCCGGATGGAAATAAAAAAGCCGAAGCTCTTTTTTATCCCAAGCGGCGTCAAAACGGAAGAGAATTGAATTAAAAGCCGAAAAAATGATGAAGAGATCTCTCGCATTTCGCTTGTCATTTGTTACCCACTCACTCTCTTTTTGATTTTTTTCATCATGGCGACACTTTTTCAGCGCTTTGGAAGCAGCAGGTCGGAAATGGATATTGAATGCCGTTATCGGACGCTCAGTCCGAAATTGATCCATTGAAATAAAAAAGAAACGCATGTGCGCAAGTATTTAGGTGTCGCCATTGGAGGGCCGTTGTGTGGAATGAGGGAGGGTGGAGGCACCACAAGCGGCAGCGCGACTCGACATTCTTTTGTTTTTCACCCTCGGAAATCGTTCCCGGGAGAATCGTAAATATGTGGAAGTCATAATTGAAATCACGTCCACTTGATTCTCCACTTTCCTTTCCTTTGTGAATCATTGAGTTGGGGCTTTACCGAATACGATTCCATTAAGTCTTCTGCGTAATCGAATAATTTACAAATTCCGCTCCACCTCATCCTCTATTCGCAACCTCATTATTGTAATGTGTCATTCTTTCCCGGTCCTCGATTCGAAGTTGAAACGGAAGTCTATCAATATATCAAATAATTTCTAACGCCATGGCATTTTTGTCCATTATTTAAGTCCATATTACTGAGGATTGATTGTTTTAATTGATCAAAATGAAAATGATAGGGTAAAAGACTATATTTGTGAATGATATGGAGTAATAATATGAAGATGGTTTCTGGATCAATATGACGAATTAGATTGCATCCTTTTGAAAGAAGGTCGTCTTCTCCTTCCTTAAGCATAGAGCTTCCTTCCAAATTGTTCCTAGTCCTATGAATTTAGTCTTTTAGTCTATCTTTACGTCTTTAGGTCTCAGCAGTATTTCTAGAAATATCACGTTGGAAAGTGGTCGGAAATACTCGAATTGTTACAACGAGGGTAGAATCATTGATTTACAATGATAGCCATTTATAATTATTATACAGTGATAGAATCAACTCTTCAGGACTGAGAGTAAATGCCCAATCTTGTATATCACTTCGGAAATTGTTATAACTTAGAGCAGAACTAGGAATCCGCCAATCCTGATGTTCATTACTGTTTTGAAAGGTATCATGAATTTACTCGTAGGACTTTTTAGTTCCGTAATAATGGTTTAGCGATCACCTTGGTTCTCACTAGGCATGGGCGGGACTTGAAAAAGTACCGGTATTTTTGTGATGAGTATTAAAAAGCAATAATAGTACTCTCCCGGTAGTACCGGCGAAAAAATACCGGTATACCGGTACTTTCATAATTGATAAAATATGTTAATAAGTTAAGATTTAACGCTTGTATTGCCCTAATTATCCGGTATTTCGGCAAATTAGCGTAACATACAGCAAGAATACACTAAAAAAAATCATTTACTGGATTTTTTTTTCGAAAATTTATCGGAAAAATACATGGAGGATAGATTATCTAATAGTGAGAAGGGTGATAGCGATGAAGTTTTTAAAGGCAATGATTTTGGTGCATACCATTAAATTTTGCTGTTTTCCTGGCGTATATGAAGTGTAAAGTTCTCTCGGGAACTCTATCAGATGACTTATTTTCCGAAAGCCAACGGTTATTTTCGGACTCGAGACCAACATTAGAACGTCTTCTGCAGAGAACTCGATACTTCCATTGCATAAACGCTCAACAATCGGCCACCTAATAGAATCCGCTCATTTAGTACTACAAGGCCTATCTAGATGAGCGGATTTGCTTCTGTGGGTGATTGTTGAGCGTTTATGCAGTGGAGGTATCGAACTTATAATGAAAAGTTTTCTTATTCACAGAGCTTACGTTTCAGTCTAAGATTACCTAGAAAAAGCCCCTATAATGTTAAGACATTTAATTTTATGATTTTATTAAATGTTATGGCTAAAATACTGCGATCGAATAAAATGTGACGTGTAGGTCGCTGTTCCATTTATTTCAGTTAAAGAAATACATATGTGGAATTCGATATAACTTTTACTTTTCTTGCCTTGTTTGAGTAAATAAATATCTTCTATATCAATAATGATAACAATTGTCTCGAACTCACAATTATGTAAAAGTACCGTTAAATGATGAGAAAACAAGAAAGAAACTAAGGAAGGAGGACACATCTTAATAATTAAGGAGAAAAATTGATTTGGTCTTCTTTTGGTGGTGCACTTGATAGGTTGTATGGAAAAAACCGAGAAACGGATGAACATTTTTAGTTGATGACTATTGTAAACAAGCTTAGCCTATAATCAGTTTACATTAAAATAAACAGATGGTATTATTTTTAGTGAGCTTAAATAGAAGTTGTGCACTTATTGCATAAGTCTACATCTACATTTTCTTGTCTCTTGTTATGATTTCTTGAGAAATATCCTTGGCATTAATTAATAAATAAACACTTCTTGCTCAAAATCATTGTGAATTGGTGTTTATTTCTTGGAAATGGCCTTCTTCGCTTGATATATTATCAACACTCAATTGTTGAAGTAGCTGGTAGGTAGTTGATTGATAACACATAAGATGGCAGCGCCGTCGAAATACCGGTACTTCTAGTACCGATACTCCGGTAGTATCGCTAAAAAAATACTGGCCGGTACTACCAAAGTAGAAGAAAAAATAGTACTCGGTACTACCGAATACCGGTATTTTTTGCCCATGCCTAGTTCTCACAGCACCCGCTTCAACGAAGATTCTGGCATCAATTACGGCCAATATCTTCTCTTTTGAATCGTGTTAATACATTTATGTCCACTAATTTTTTGGCATGAAAATTTAACTTATTTCCATTTTTCTAACTTATTATTCCTCTGGACAAAAGAAAAAATATTGAAAATATCCTGAAGCATTTGTTTAAAAATTTTGACATGGGTCGTTTTCGCCCGCTAGGCATTGGTGAGCACATTTAGGATATTGACTATTGGATCGTTTTCTATTAGGCTCTTCAGAGTTATTGAGGTGCAACTGCTTTATGATTTCCAATTTGTTGTGTTTTGTTTTTTAATTGAAATTTTAATTAACTTACGTTATTTTGGGATAATTTGTTAAAATAAAAAAAATATTTTAAGATACTATTCATATAAAATAATTGTTTATTTCCTTTTAAGTTTTACAGTCAGAGATATTTTTATGGTACTCCTCAAAGCACTTATCGTGCAAAGGAATGCAACAATTATGGCATGATTTTACTGTTTTACTACGGCATAAAACGCATCTTCTTCTTGGCTGATCTCTGAGAATGATATGAAAGTGCGGTCCACTCGCTCAGATTATCTCTAAAGGTACAAACTTGCTCGTTGTAGTGGAATACCATATTTCCTCAATAATGATATTACAATTTCTCTTCTGAAAGCTAAACTGTCCAGTTTCATACCATAAGTCCTGCTGAAACACCATGCATTACTCATGCATGCATCCATCATCCAGAGAAATATGGGCGGGTTTTCCCACGAATGCCAATACGGTAATTAGAGATGTTATTGTCCATTTGGTCTACACCACCCATGTTTCGATTGCACATCGCAATAACGTGGGATTGTGGACTTTCAATTCTTTTTACGGATGCTGAATATCTCGTTGCCTCCTGCTGAGGTTCGACGCCAAACTGATTAGATAGCATTGTGACAACGTTATTGTCCATCCACCTAATTGCGCTGATATTGTCCTCTCGGGATACACGACAAACGTATCTACCTCGCTCATTACTTTTAAACACTTTAACATTCTGCAAGGGGTAGTTATCAATTCAGTTCACTCTGGCGGTTCCCGTTCCACCATAGCCAAATATTGTTAGTTCGTGTATTAGATTCGCAGAAGTGAAAAAATTATCAAAATACAGGGAGAAATTCAGCTGTGGATAACTTTTTTTAGGATTTCAGCAAACCCCATCACCACAGATTCACCGAGCCCTCTTGATGAAGTTAAAACCCTTTTTTCCTTTACTTTCCCTTGGTAGATATCAAATTGGATGCAGCACCCTAGGCAGAGTGCAGCTACTCAGGCCTTGTCACTGAATCTCACTGGCTTTCCCCGAATAAACTGTTTGCATCCGTGCCTTTCAAAGTTAGGAATCATAGCCTCATCGATAGAAATTGATTCTTCTAAAGGCGCAAATCTACAAAAGTTTTTGTTGAGTTCACTGGACGCAATTTTGCGAGACGATCGGATATGTCTAATGCACTATTATCTGCACAATGGATTTTTGTAAATATATCCTCAAACTTGTTTCTTCTCATACTTCTAGACACCAGTGAATTGTAGACATCTTACTTTTATTCCCAATACATTCTTCTTCTTGGAAGCAGTTATATCCGGACAAAAACAATAGGCCTAAAAATGTATACATATCTTCCTTGGAAACCTGCACACACCTATTTCTCACTGCTGCATATTGATTTGTAAACTCAACAAGTTTCGTAATGATGTTGTCATCAATAAAAAGTTCGAAAAACTCTAATGGGTAACTGGACGAGGATAAAGTCAGTGGAGGTTTAAAACATGTTATCCAAGAATCACAAACAGGGGTAGTAAGATCACAACTGACCCATCTCCGTGTTATATTTTGGGTTTTGGTTGATTTCCTTCTCCTTTTAGAATGGGATGATTCTTCAACGAATTTGACTTCCTCATCAACTTCACCAGGGTCATCTTCAATGGCAATGCTGAAGTCATCTCCCGCTTGCAGCTGCCGGCCACAAAGACGATCATTACATGGATCGTTACATTCTTCGTCCCCAGAATCCTCACATGTTTCGTTTCCATCTTCTGGAGGAGTTATGTAAATATATACTTCATCTTTTACACCTTTTTCATCCAACTCTTCTAGCTCGTGAAGTATTTCTGTTGTAGTTAGCTGTTTGCGACTAGAGATATAAATTAGTCAATGAGCTAACGAAAAAAATGTTTCCCTCTAGGAAATTACATACTAACCTTGCCATGCCAGAATTTATTTGGACTAATGCACTCCAAAAGAATCTTATCGCAGTTCAACAGAGAGAACACTCGAATTCTGGTCAACCTAGTACGTGTGGAGTTGCCCAACAAACTAATCTTATCTACCCATTGGGTCGAAAACGACCCACACCAATATCATGACCCGAGGCAGATACAGGAGACATGTATGAAATTGAGTATACAAAGTATTGTAGCATGTCGTATCATTTTGATTGAGCTTGAAAATTTTGGTTACATTGTACGTCAAAGTTATTAAAAAATCGCGGTAAAGAGAAGTAATTTTTTATGCCCACATTACAATGATTTGAAAATGAATCCTTGGAAATATTACTTCAGGAAAGAATCAATTGCTTCCCTGTTAGACGAAAATGACAACAATGTAGACAAATACTTCAAATTAGAGGGACTAGGATTTTTTATGTCCCGTGGGTCGAAAACGACCCACTGGGCATAGGTTAAGATGATTCAAATGGTTTCAGAGACGAAGCGCAACGAGGGTAAGAGATGTATTCAAATACAATAGTTGTAGAAAGAGAAATTGAATCCTCTTGGCAATATTGAATCTTCCCCAAGTGATGGAACTACAATCGGGGTGCTTATTTCCTAAGATCTGCTTGCCAGCTCTCATCAGCCCTCGGCCCACCCCTCAGACCCTATTCTCCTCTGCGAGAACACTCAGCAGACCCAGACACCCCAGATTCACAGTTCGTGTTACGAAGACCGTCAATTATTAGCTTCGAAAGAAAATATCAAGTTACGGAAGAGCAATAGAAACTTGTTTCACCGCTACCATATTCTTTCCAACTAACTTTTTTCAGCCCAACTGCTCTCCGTTTTGAAGGCCATCGCCTATAATTTGTTCACTTCATGCTTGCGGGAAAGCGGGTGTGGCTAAAGTAAGTGGGGGTGAGGGGAGGGAAAGTTTCTCTACACGTGACTTTCCCTACGCCAATCGGCAGAGAGCAGGCGTGGCCTAGCGCTTCGGAAATTCAGTCGCTCATAGACCTCGCTGTGTTATAACATCGTGAGACTGCTAGCCGTGTTGCCAAACCTCGCCTAAGTATGCCTTTCACCAACGGTATCGCATTCAGAGTGGTAGCTGAAATGCCATGGGCTTCTGTGAAAGGGCTATCCTCAATCCCCTACAAATGAGTCGGTGTATTGTCTCGGCGCCGGGGCCAAAATACCTGTGGCCACTTTTGACTCACAAGCTTTCAGTGAGAAAGTAGGGAGACTATGTTACGTTTGGCAACGTTAAGTTCTCTCCTTCTCTCTCTCCATCTAAAACTGACTTTCGGTAATTGGTTGTGTACCTTTTTTGGATTGATAAATCATTGATAAGTACAAAACTTGGAAAAGAAAGAGACGAAATACAATTTATTCATGACATTTTTGAAACATGTTAAGTTACGATATAGCACTCCATTCTACAAAGCTACTGCTAATTATTTTTTCCAGAAAATTTTGCTTTGACTTACCATCACTTTCATTCCATGTCTTTTTTTCTGCTGTATAATATTGACATCTTGAAATTAAGTTTGTATATTGTCTATTATTACTCCATTCGGGGAGAGAATGTCATCCTTGCTGTGAGTGCGGACGCCGAACGCTGCGAATTAAATATATGTGACGAGAAGTCACTGGAGTCGCCGTGAGATAAGTGTTCGGAATCATGCTACCCTCTGCCGGAACTTAAAGCAAAAATTAGTCTTACTATATCTGAGGATACTCACCCTGGGGCAAGGGGAAATGGATAAAAGGTGTAAGTGGAAAACGGGAAGCTGAGATAGAGGGGGTTTGTGGACGAGACGGAGCACATAAAGAGGAGGGAGTTAATGGCGATAAGTCGCGTACAGTATTCTACTCTTTTTCTCTGTCTGTCTGTGTCCGTGGGGACAATGGCACAGCGATAGGAGGGAGGGGGATTGTAAGCAGGTGGACTCATGGTCCAGATGAGAGGTCGATAGAGCACGGAAAAAAGCGCCGCTATCCGGTCAATCCGTGAAGTACGAGTGCTTTGTGGGAAGGTGGGGGGGGGGGGGGGATGTTGAGAAGGGTTGGTAGCAGACGCCCTTAACTCGTCCATCTGAATTGTTGATGCGGCCGAGATGCGAGGCTAGTGTAGATGTCGCCTTTCGTCGGATGATGCCTCCCGCTAGTCACTGCATTTCCATATTTGTATTCCTTCGAGGATTTGTCCGTGCTCTTAAACAGGCGATGGTTAAAAAAGAGTTGCACTCATTCCCCGTTCTTGAGAGTGATATTTGATGGTGAATAGGATGCGATTAAATAGAGACTGATTGAATAATGGGGAGCTCAAATGGGTTTCTCAGGATCATTACTCGGCTTATTAGGACCATAGGTGAATTAAACTAGCTTTGTGCTTATTTTGGTATATATTAACGAATTTTGATTTTGATATCTGTGTTTTTAAAAATAATCATTCGTAGATCATCGCATTGATGGCAAAAGTTAATGCCTAGCTCTCTGAATGTGGCATATTTGGCCTAGTGATCGGGGTTCGCATAGTATTGTAGAAAATAGTTTACAGATAGTAATTTCAAGTTTACTAGTTGAAAATGTGGCGCAAGAGCCCACGAGATATATGAAAGAAATAGAATTTTAATCTTTCTCGAAATTTATTCCTTTGACTTTCGTTAAATAGTTTTTTTGGAACGAAGGAATATTCCTTGTCGTAAATTTAAGATAAAGGAAGGGGAGATTGCCTGAATATTTTTTATGCTCCATGGAAACTTGCTTTAATGGGCAGTATGCTGAAATAATGTCTTTGAAGTTGGTTGGACGGTAGGTGAGTGGGCCCCAAGCTTCTAAGGGAGTTTATTCACTATAGCCGTCCCCCCTGACCCTCTGACTGATCAGCATTAAAGTCGCTCTCTTTTTTGCTTCTCGTATCACCCATTGGGAATGTACATGAATATTTCTGAAGAAACATGCTACTCCGCAATCCGTCTCAAGAGGTGTGTCATGCGATGTGTTAGGACACCAGCCGTTGACAAAAAATAGGAGTTAAAAAAACAAAAAGGAGTTGCGTGTTGGAAAGATGTGAGTATTGAGTCCCACCTATTATTTTTATTTATCAAATATAGTTAATATTATAACTTTAGCGGCTATCCCTTCCTCCCAATGCCTCTAGGATGACTGCAGCGCACAACAGGATCACATCATTTGGGTCCAGCAATTCTCCCAATCCCGTTTCATCCGTCGCAAGATAGCAATCGGAGGCTGACCCCAACGGAGGTTTCGCATCCACTATTATCATCATTTGCCGCGAGCACTGGTGATGTTTGCACATGGGCGCATTAAGACATTGATCCCTCCCTTCCCCTTGCCAAAATACCCTCCCCTCTGGCCATCCTACTCGCCAATTCACCCTCGTATGGATCTACGAATTTACTTAGGTCGCTGAATTCGCGCAGAGGCGCTGCGGTGTTTTCATCATTTTCTTCCAATTTGGCTTTTGTTGGTATTTCTTTCAATGACATCTTCCTTCAATCTTCTTTCGCACAGAAGTGCAAAAACAAAATATATAAAATAGACACATAAAATACTTATAAGTGGAAACTATACAAAGAGAGAAAAAAAGCCCAAAGTAATATATATTAGCCCTACGTCACTCTTCTTGTATTGGCGGCAGCCCTTACTTAAGTGAGTGTTAACTCAACCTTTACAGTTTCAGTTGCTTTTAGTAGCTATTTAAACTATGAAAAGTAATAAACGAATTATTCGCAATTTATAAGTATTTATTCATTCAAGAGGGTAATAACTTTAAATTTTTTATGAGGCTATTATTGTTCATGACTTTTTACATTTTTTTAAAATTAGTATTTATAAGCGACTGATTTTATGTGAATTTTTAATTATTTGGTATAAAATATCGGCTATTGATGCTTCTCCATACTTGAATTTATTGTTTTATCCCGATGTTTAATGTAGTTTGAACAATTATTTAGTTCTGTAGTCTAAACTATCATAATATTCTCCTCTCATTTTAATGGCGCACCATTTTCATCTAGCATTCTCTGCAGTTTCTTAGCATTTTTTCGTCAGCTTCCGTCAGCCCGTTCGAGCCGAAGTTAGACAATCGATTGACAGCGGGGGAGGAGGCCAAGTGCCGAGGGAATTTCCGTGTCTTTCCTCCCTTTGATTGCATTTCCTCTGAATCCGCGGTCGATTAGACACGTAGGCTCTCCCCTTGCATTGGAGATGAGCGATCGCGATATTACGCTCAATTTGCTTGAGAACATATGCGGGCGTGTCTTTTTTCTGCTCGTCGCATCCCATCTCATCATGAGAGCGTAGGCAATCAGACTACGCAAAGTCGATGCGCAAAGACAAAGAGTAGGAAGAAGTTCTCACACCGAGGGCACACCGTGTTTTTCACTTGTTCTCACGTGGGCACTAAACAATGCAGATTGTTTGTGTTGGCTAAAGATGGACCCACTGAATACATTATGCTCCCCATTTCACTAATAGACTGATGATATTTCTTACTTTAACTGTCGCTATTTTTATAGAGGTGTAATTTGAAATTTGCTGATTGAGATAATAAAATCACAATGAATTTAAAAAAATGAACGTTTGGTGTTTTGTTAATTTTATAGGCCGTCATCGTTCAAAGCACGCCATTCCTCTTTCAGTTAAGTACCACACCTCAGCACACTTGCAATACGTTTGTTATTTTTTAGTTTACTACCAAAACATTCACTAGAAACGAATTACGTGGCAAAACGACGCTTTCCGGGTAAGCAAGTAAGAATATAACATTGACGTATGCAAATTGATGATACATTGTTGATTGATGCACAGATTGCAGTAATGCGAGCGGCGGAAGTGATTTGGCTGTATAGGAGTGGTTGAGATGGATAGTTGCAGTGATGAAGGGGTACAAAGCCCACAAAAGAGGAGAGGGGAGTCTTTGCGAGGGTGGACTCTCAATAGCACGCGGCCCCCGTCTCCCCACCCCTCTCTTCAAATTCCTGCGAGAGACTGCTCTGCTCCATCGTCCTCCATCCGATACCCACGCTATTGGATAGTTAGTGCTCGCCTCTTTCTTAGCATTAAACATTCAAGTTTGTTCTTCGTATTATAAGGTAAGCGCTATGCCATTATTTATACAGTGGCTATAGATACTAACAATTGAATATGAAAATAGTATTTTTATCGTGGATCAATAAACAAGTGGCATGAAGAATGTGTAAAAAATGAAATTTTTAAAATACTGGTAGGATTGATGAAAGACATTTAAGAAAGAATACAATGAATTATTTACGTTATCTACATTGAATAATGAATACGAAAAGCTATGGCATATTAAAAATGAATGATATTCGTTAATAGATTTTCAAAGATTCGGTGTTCTAGGTTTATCAGATGATGTAATTCCTCACAAGATACTGATTTACCACTCGTTGAATGCAATGTTATTCCATTAATTTTATTCTAAAACAAATTATATTTATTACACTTTAGGATACAACAGGAGTCAGAAAGATGGGATAACTATAGAGCATTTATTACATGAAACGAAGAAAAAAAAGATCTATTTCCCCAGCACAATTTGTCCTCCAATATTAAAACAGCTTCAAATTATTAGTCCAAACACTGTTGGAATGTCTCTCTTTCTCGAACGGATGTCAAAGAATGCTTCTGGGGATGTAATTCTATCCATCTGTCAATAGTACGCTTGATATAACCCGGGCTCTCTCAAGAATCCAATTGAGTTTCTTCCTCAGATTGCCATGCGATGGAGGGCAGGCAGAGTGGATGATGGGTCGTTTTTAGTCTGGCGATTGGGATGTGTGGCTTGGAAGTGCGCAGGAGAGAGTGTCACTCAGAGAGCGCAAGGGATGAGACCACTCAATGAGCCAGACAATAACCCGTCCATATCTTCCCGGCTCAGCCCTCGCCAATATCTCCCTGCCGCCATCTTGCAGTCACCTTTTCAACTGCTGCCACATCCCTTCGAATTCAGTCCCCGCATAATTACCCACACATCCCCATCCCTTTGTTCATGACCCAAAAAAACCCTCCACAACCGTTCATTCGGCTTATCCTACGTTGAATTCTACATACTATTAAACTATGCAGCAGGTAATCTAAGCAATTTACTTATTTATTTAAAAATTGCCATTTTTATTCGAATTTTTCGCAAAAAGGCGAAGGTTATGCGGCTTCATAAAGCAACGTGAGCTAGAAATATGAGACACAACAAAAAATATCGTGCGGAAAAACTTGAGTAGTTAGAGCGATTGAACTATTTGGGCAGCTAATAAGAGGAAAGAGGAACGGAATTCAGGAAGAGAATTGCGTTAGGAAAGGAGGCGTTTATGAACAGGAAGGACCGTATGAGATCATCAGTAAATGAATCAGCCACACTGTCCTCACGGCAGCCCTCACCCTCATTTACGTCCAATTGCTCAACTCTCTCATTACCACTTCCATTGTACTTTGCTTCCAATAAATTTTGAGTTCCTCTTCAATTCTCTCCCCCTGAACATTAATTCTGTCTGAATGTCGCCAAGAAAGCCTTTACTATTTAGTTTTCATTTACTTATTTTATTTTTTTTGCTAATGAATACAAATATAGGGCTCCTTAACAAAATTTAGTGATACAGCATTGCAAAAATATGGCATTATAGGCCAAAATTTGTTCCTTCTTTTCGTATTATTGCAATTCTGCGTCATAGAGTTTTTTTGACAAACTATATATTTAGATTCAGCACTCCCAGGACCATAACCGATGAAGGAATTAAAGCTGTCCCAACAAAGCTCCAATATGACTGCACTACTTACGGAGTAAGTTTCCTAGAATATGTAGGCGCAAACAGAGTGATATATTCTGAATGCGTCCCCACAAAATAGGTAATTTTAGGGTGGATTCTTCTCATCGCGAGGACTTCACCTTAAAAGTGGACGTTTCTGAATTTGAATCGCTAACTGCAGAAAGGCATCTTGAAAACACTGCAGGAACAAGTGGCTTTGTACGCAGTCACGCGCACGGATGCAAAGTTAAATACACCAAAGGATGAAGTTCGCCATTAAAAAAATATTTGATCCCGGATTTTATTTCAATATATTTAAAAAGATTTCAATCCCGGCGAAGTCAAATATTTTTTCATGGCGAACTTCATCCATTTGGTGTATATAAGGCATCTTGTTTAAGTGATACAATTTTTCCATTTTTCTTTAAGTTGTTGCTAGGTGCAAGACTCAACGATTCCTGCTAAAAAGGAACATGTCGGTTCGGTTTAATTAGCATGACATGTTTCCTTTTGGTGGCAAACGTTGAGTCTTGCACCTAGCAACAACAAGAAAAATCCTCCAACTTGGACACGATGCCTGTCTGCACTTAGCGGTTCGTTTAAGGAGCACATAAGTCTGTCTCGTTGCCTTCATCGCGATTGGCTTCAAGTGGAAGAACTCTCCCCGTCATACACCCGCCCTCTCGATTCGGAATATCTCTCTCTGGCTCGAAGGGACGGCCTTCACTCAAGAGGGAGGGTGTTCGGGGGTGAAGTTAACTCCCTACATCCACCCTTCTCGAAATACCACATTCTCGATGATCCAATTGCTCTGAGGATTGATGGACAGATTGTGATGCGAGCGAGGAACTCCTGCTGCCGCCATGATTTGGTTGTGGAGGAATGGAAGGCGCGGCTGGGAGAGACAGATAGAGACAAAGGGGCAAATCCCACAAAAGAGGAGAAGGTCTCAGCCGAGGAAAGGGTCAACTCCTCTCAACGTGCCGCCCTCACTCCCTTAACCCCACTTCGTACCCCTGGAATAACAACCCTCTCCTTCCCCCCCCCTTACTCTCCTCCATTCGCAACTGACTTCATTGGATCGCAATTGCTTAGCTCTATTTTAAGCACTAAGCCGGAGGCAAGCCGTAACCCAGGAATAGAATGGCGCCTCTTTTGCCCTTTGGTGATATTTGACTTTCTATATTGTTGCATGTTATTCCAAGGCCAATCTCATGCAGTAAGGCAACCTGGTAACAAATAAATTTGTTAACTCTTCAATCAGTGAATGGAATTAAGCAGAAATGGTTTTGTCCATGGTGGGACGCCCACTGGAAAAGAAATATCAGGTGTGGGAATACCACTATTCTCATGTTTTTTATTTATTTATGAAGAAAGTGACTTCTAATAGGGTAAAATAAATCTAAGAAGCAATAAAAATTATTTTGATTTTCCAGTGTATATCTTTGAGTGACATACAGCAATAGAGAAAATCATATTTCGTCAAATGGTACAAATAGTGCTACTCCATTTTGATGATGGAAACACACACAAGATCAGTAATTTTCCACAAAACTTACGCTAACTATTGTGTGCGGTGTTGTGTGCTCTTCTGTCATCATGTTTAGAAACTTCTACCAACAAATTAAAGCTTAGTCTTTGTTTATGTACCACTCAATATGCTGGGAAACTTTTTTGATCCATACTACGTATCTTATCATTATTAACATGGCAGATACATAAGCAAACGGTTGAATACGAATATAATCGTTTTGGCTGTGGAACCATGGAAAAGGCAGAATCAGAGAGACGGAGTTAAATAGAGACATATAAAAAAGAATAAAAGTTAAAAAATGGAAATGATTTTATGTAATGATAGTAATACTATAAAGAAGACAATGAATTAGTTACGGGATCTTCATTATATTATGACTGTGAAAAATATAGAAATGCAACTCATTTATTAACATTTTTTGCTAGCTGTACTACTATAAATCCTTTCCCTTGGGCTACAACCTTGTCGCGGCGGAAAGGCTTGCGCGTTCCTATGACCCCTAAAGCTGCACTGGCGGGATTAATTCTAAATTATTCTCGGTAGGGCCACCCATGCCAGATAGGTCGAAGGGTAGGAGCCAGACGAAAGGTAGTCCACGTGATAGTGTCACGTGAAAAACACTGTTGGAATGGAAGTGGGAAACCCTACCAACTATCTCTTCCCTGAAAACATGGAGTACAACCAAATGAGCCTCGGAATCTCATCGCCCGGGACCCGTCCGCAAAAGGTGGGTGTCGGTCACGGCAGCGAGGTCGACTCTGGGAGGGGGAGAGATTGACTCTACAGGAGGAAAGTGCAGTGGAGGATGATAATCTTGGGCCGGGGATATTAGATTCGGAAATAGAGAGAGCACTTCGTGATATGAAGGCTAGGAAAGCAGTCGGCGCGGACAATATCCCGTGTGAGCTTATGAAGAATCTAGTGAAGGATAGTAAGAAAAGATTTTTCGAACTAGAGCGCAGGATCTATGAGGAGGGATGTTAGCCGGAGGATTTCGTGAAGACGGTTTTAATTCCGCTTCCGAAAAAGAAGAAAGCTATGGAATGCGGAGATTATGGAACTATCAGCCTAATATCCTATGCGGCGAAAGTGGTACTGAGGATATTGAACAGACGAATGGAGGCAAGGGAAAACGAGTATTTGGACGAAGATCAGTTTGGTTTCAGAAAAGGGAGGTCAACTCATGATGCAATAGCAATAATAAGGTCCCTCGTGGAAAGGAATCTAGAATATGACCAGGATGTATATGCATGTTTCGTGGATTTTGAGAAAGCGTTTAATAGGGTTAACTGGGTTAAGTTAATGGATATTCTGAAGAAAATAGGTGTAGATTGGAGGGATAGACGACTGATTTGTAATCTGTATATGGCCCAGACTGCGCAAGTGAGGGTAGCAGACGGAGAATCTGGGTGGGCAAGCATTGGCCGAGGTGTGAGGCAAGGCTGTCCTCTATCGCCGCTGCTTTTTAACGTATACGCTGAGGAGGTGGTAAGAGAATCGTGGGACGAGTTGGAAGCTGGAGTGAAAGTGGGTGGAATGATGTTGAAATCGGTAAGGTTCGCGGATGATCAGGCGCTGATTAGCCAGTCAGCGAGGGGACTACAGGCTCTAGTGGATGCGTTAGACGAGCGGTGCGAGGAGAATGGGATGAGGATTAATCACAAGAAGACTGAGGTATTGCGGTTTTGTAAAGTATCGCGAGCGAGGAATTTGAGACTCAAGATAAAAGTAGGTGGGGAAAAACATGAACAGTTAGAGCGGTTTAACTATTTGGGCAGCACGTTAGAGGAAAACGGACACAGTAGCAAGGACATCAGGAAGCGAATTGCACTAGCAAAGGAGGCATTCATGAACAGGAAGGAGCTTCTGAGAGGATAGTTATGTCAGAGTTAAAAGAAAAGTTCAGTGAAGTGTTTGATTTGGAGTGTAGCTCTCTACGGTGCGGAAACGTGGACACTGAGGAAAGAAGACATGAGGAGATTGGAGTCATTCGAGATGTGGGTGTGGAGAAGAATGGAGAGGGTGAAATGGACGGAGAGGAAAAGGAACGACGAAGTGCTGGATATGGTTGGCGAGGAGAGGCGGCTTTTAGATGAGATACGGAGGAGACAGAAGGTATGGATGGAGTTAGTGCTTAGCGGGGAGGGGATGTTGAAAAAGGTGTTGGAGGGTAGAATGTTGGGGAAACGAGGGAGGGGAAGGAAAAGAATAGGATTTTTAGATATAGATTGAAAGAGAGTAGGCCTCACAGTGAATTTAAAAATGCAGTGCTGGAAGGAAAGGGAGGCTCCCAGATCACTTCTCGAATACTCCATGGAAACCTACCTTATTTGGTAGAATACTATAATAATAATAACTATTATACATATTTTTAATCTACTAGTTTGCTTTAAAATTGATTTTTTCAGCAAAATAACAAGTTTACTACTCGTAACAGGCAGCATTATCGCATTCACCCATATTTTACAGCAAGCCATATTTTTTGAAATGGCTTTAGGATTCACCGTGATTCAAACCATGGGATAGTTTTAAGGAAGCGACTAAATGGTTTAGAGATACGAAAGAGAATAATTTCATCAGCTGTGGTTTCCCTGCTTCATAAGGCCACCCTCAAATGATGAGTATTGTTGGGATATGTCTCCGACTCGAATGGACGGCAAAGAGTTCTCAAGAGGATGCAGACTGAAATGAAGACCCTCCGTGAATATCGCGCTCAAAAGAACCCGGCTGTGGCCTCGAGAATCCCATTGGCGAATCCATTCTGCAAGTCGCTATTTCAGTGGAGGGGCTGGGAATAGGAGATTTAATTGTGGAGTGTCGGTGGCTTACGTCTGGCGATTGGAAGGTGTGGTTTGGGACAGATAGGGGATGCAGAGGAGGAGGGGGTGTCGATGCGAGGGGGATGAGGCGACTCAATATGCCAAGCCTCAAATCCAAGTGCATATCTTCGCAGCCCAGCCCTTCCTCCTCACTCTCCCCCGCCGCCCTTTGACCTGCTGCTACAGCACACCCAATCCATATTCAGTCATCACCACCTACTTCCCTCCGTCTCCTCATTATCCAAAATCAACCTCCACAGCCGTTCGTTCGTCAGTCATCCGTTGCATAATATTAGAATCACCAACCAGATAAACTAAACCATCATCAGTGAAGAATTACTCTATTTACATTCTTGGGGATCACTTGAAGCTAACATCACCACGCTTTCTGAAACTTTGTCCACCTCGCAGAACATTCAGTTGTCACGCTCACGCAATTTAAGAAGTGGTCAAATTAATATTCCTAAACCATAGCTATATTATTACAGAAAGATCTTTTTCTATCATATCGTATATTTCCTATTTTACCCTTACCACAGGATAAATATCACTTTGAACATTGAATCACGAGCTTATGACGAAAAATACAATCTTAATCTCAAATCACACTACTTTAGCCCATTAATTTGACATAAAAGTTTCGATTTTTCCATATCGATTACTCGCACGAGGTATATCAACTCTGCACATTAGTTTTTTCATTCTAACCTTCAAAAGAAGGTTTAAAAATTAATTAAATCCATAACTCAACCAAATAAACGTAACATAAGTTGGCAAAAAATGTATATTAGAAATAAATCTAAATGAAAGTGCGAAATTTTCGCTCGGATTACTTATTTGTTCATGTAATGAAACATTAGAGAACGGAAAACAATATGCCGTTCTCTTCTACCCTTTCCTATTTATAATCCCCCGAGACAATTCACACACCCCTGTCGTCTTCAACCACATCGACTGCTCTCGTCTTTCATCCACCCCACTCCCCTTCACCCGCTACATTTCCAGTCCATCAATTCAATCATCCCCAATTCATCCACCCCCTCTCTTCGCATAACCCACGCCGCCCTCTCTCACCCACCCTCAATAGCACCCATTCATTCGGCATCCTATTTTAACCTCGTCTGTATCCTTTTTACGTCATCACCTACTTCCCAATTGATTTCGTGTTCTACATGAGGGTGATCCAGAAAGTAACCTCAGTTTTGAAATAAAAATTTAACTTGTGAAGTTGGAACAATTTTATTACATGCATCTTAAAACTGAAGCTTTATTTTCCACAAAGTCCTAAAATCGATTCAAGCAATTGTCATATCTTTTAACTATTTAAGATTCAAGAGACATATTTTTCCAATATTTATACTCTCAAAATTAAATGAGAAGGTCTATGACTGTAAGAATAGATTCTATTGAAAAATTGGCCATTGGCTTCTAATTTCAAATTCTGTGATATCCTTTAGATATTGTAGTTTCCATTGTTAAGAACTTTCTCTTGTAATGCTGTTTACGAAGTGGAAATTTGATAGTTTATGATAAATCAATGAGGTAGTCAATTATAACAAAAATTTCGGTTTATACTTTACGTGTACGTTGCCAGTGGAGTTAGTACGAAAAACTCCGCATTTGTGCATTTATTTTCACAGAATTAGTGTTTTCATGTCATCGGACACATATATGGACCGTAAGGGAGCGAGAATTTGTATCATTTCACGTCCCAGACTGTATCTCACAAACTATTAGAATTATCGCTTTCATATGAATCTACGCATCAATATCAGCCTAAAATCGTATTTTGTTAAGCAATCTAATGGCTGCAATCTTTATGAACCTTAAAGGATTAATAGAATTTGCAATCCCCTATTCATAAAAATCTGCCGCCTGTGAATGGAGCCAGTCTGTCGCTGCGTTTTTAAGCTCTCCCTCATTGTTGAACCGCTGAAACAGTTGAGTCGTGAATAATTGTTCTTCCATTTTTAAAAGATTGCACCCTCTGACGGACTACACCTTCACTTATAACGTTTGGGCCATACACCGCTCACAATTCACGATGAATTTCGGCTGATGATTGATTTTTGCCCAAAGAAATAGTATAACACCACGCACTTCGCAGTTGACGGGATTTTTTAGCATTGCACTCGTGTTTGTAGGCTGTAAGTAACTGACAACGCGTGGCCGTTCGATGCTTTTCATAGTGTAGTCAGAAGCGCACAGATCCACTGCGCGCGTCGATGTCAATATGGCGGCTACTCCTCGCACTACACACAAACGGCGATTACTCTTTGCATTAACCACGTATTCCTCCTACTCATACAAGTCAAGTCTCTGAGAATAAGTCCTCGCGAATACGGTGATTGGTTATTTTCAAACGAGTCGTGGTCTCATCCCCAATTCTCCACAAAATGGATGGATTTGAGGCTGGGAGTTATGAAGGGATTATTACGTAATTGGAAACCCAACTCGCGAGAGCACTCGATTCGCGAAGTTCCTACTCTCATCGCAAATAATCTCACTTTTTATTTTGGTCGCAAATTATGGAAGATTTGGAGACACTGTGAGGGATTATTTCGCTTTATAGTGCCTCATAAAGCCACGGGAGAAAGTTCTAAACTTTAATATGTCGTTTGAATTGTATCAGACAGACATCTGATAATTGCCTGTAGGAAGTTATTTATGAGTTATTTATTAAGTAAAAATCTGAACCCAGCATTGCATTAAATCCTAATAGACTTTGTGCAAGGGAAAATTATTCATTTTTGGAATGTTCTTGATCTCTAGAGGAATAAACTAGTGGTCTTTTATGAATCATTTGCCCCGATTTCATTGTTTGAACAATTTATTCAATATCAGGAAAATTCATAATGTGTTTCCGAGAAGCGGTCCACACGAACAGAGAGATTGATTTTCAAGCGGTCTCATCGCTGATGAATCTGACGATGAGTTTTCATCATCATCATTGGTCAACAATCCTAGGATTGGTTTGACGCAGCTCTCCACTTCATTCTCCTTTCAGCTAATCTTTTCACACCTACGTATTTCTTCTCTTTCACATCTCTCTTCACTTGTTCCATATATTTTGTTCGAGGTCTTCCTTTCCATTCTTACCTTCCACTTGTCCTTCGACGATTGTCTTCATCAGGCCATCATGTCTCAGGATGTGGCCTATAAGGTTGTTCCGTCTTCTTATTAAGGTTTTCATGAGGCTTCTCTTCTCTCCTACTCTTCTTAGGACTTCTTTGTTACTAACTCTGTCGATCCATTTCATTTTCATCATTCTTCTGTAGCACCACATTTCGAAGGCCTCTATCCTTGCTTTCTCCGCTGCGGTCATTGTCCATGCCTCACTTCCGTATAGGAGCATACTCCAGATGTAGGATCTTATAAATTGTTTCTTTACTTCCATACTTAAGTTTCCTGCTGTAAGCAGGTCTCTCTTTTGGTGGAATGCTCTCTTCGCCTGGGCTATTCTGCTGATAATTTCTTTCTTACTTCTCCCATCACTAGTTATCTTGCTTCCCAAATAACAGAATTCATTCACCTCTATCAGTTTTTGCTTCCCTATTTTAATATTAGTCTTGACTTCTTCTCTTCTGCTGCATACTAAGATCTTGGTTTTTTTTGTGCTTATTTTCAGTTGATATCTACCCATTACCCTACCCATATTAACTAGAATATTTTTCAAATCCGTCTCTGTTTCTGCTATAACGGCTATGTCATCGGCAAATCTTAGCATGCTAATTTTTTCTCCATGAATATTCACTCCCAATGCCTTTTCTTTGATTTCATTAATGGCTTTCTCAATGTAAACGTTGAAAATTACGGGTGACAATGTACAGCCTTGTCGCACTCCTTTCCTAATTCTTGCTTCTTCACAGCTGGGCCCTGATTTTATCACCGCTACTTGGTTTTTGTATAAACTGTGGATGATTCTTCTGTCATTATAAAGAACCCCGATTTCCTTTAGGATTCCGAGCATTGTGCTCCAATCCACGTTGTCAAATGCTTTCTCTAAGTCCACAAACGCAACGAACGTTGGCTTGTGCTTTTCCATTCTCTTCTCTATGAGCAGTCTTAGGGCCAATATTGCTTCCCTTGTGCCTTTGTTTTTTCTGAATCCAAATTGGTCCTCATCCAAGTACTCTTCTGCTTTTCGTTCTATCCTTCTATAGATGATCCTTGTCAGTATCTTCGACGTATGTGTAGTCAGGCTAATGGTCCTAAAATCTTCGCAGTTCTCCGCTCTTTTCTTCTTGGGGATAGGGATTATAATGTTCCTCTCAAAGTCCTCTGGTATCTCACCTGTTGAATACATTTCACTAATGATTTTGTATAGCTGGTTCAACGTCTTCTCTCCTGAATTTTTAATTAGTTCTGCAGGAATGTCATCAATGCCAGACGCTTTATTTATCCTGAGGTCTCTTACAGCCGCATCAAATTCCGATCTTAAAATTGGGGCTCCCATGTCATCGGCATCCACTTCCCTCTCGTTTTCGATAGCATTCCTTCTGAGGCTGCCTCCATTGTACAAATCTTCCAGATATTCCTTCCATCTCTTCCCTTTTTCTTCGTTTTCAATCATTAGTTCTCCGTTTTTGTCCCTAAGGGTATTACATCTTACGCCCCTTTCCTCAAAGTGGTTCCTCACTATCCTATAGGCGGCCTCTACTTTTCCGTGCTTAAGATTGTTTTGCACGTCTTCACAAATACTTTTCATCCACATTTCTCTAGCCTTCCGCGCTTTACGACATATTTCGTTCCTTATTCTCTTGTAACGATTCTGTCCTTCCTCTGTTTTGGCAGCCATGTATTTTCTTCTTTCTTCAATGAGATCTAATACTTCTTGCGTGATCCATGGTTTTTTCATAACGACTCTTCTTTTACCAAGAACTTCCTCAGCTGCTGCCTGCATACCACTTCTAATGGTTTTCCAGCTCTCTTCCATTGGTTTGTTGGTCGTATCCTCTCCTATTTTATTTTCTACAGCCTCTTTAAAAGCCAGTTGATGCTGAACCTCCCTCAATTTTTCAACCTGCCATATGTTTTTCACGGCTTGCTTCAACTTTTTAAATTTAAGGTGGCATTTCATCATAACTAAATTATGGTCACTATCGACATCTGCCCCTGGATAACTTTTGCAGTCCTTCACCTGGTTCCTGAATCTTTGTTTCACTAGAATGTAGTCGATTTGGAATCTTCTAAGGTCTCCTGGCATCTTCCACGTGTATCTTCTTCGCAGGGGATTTTTGAATAAAGTGTTGGTAACCACTAGTCTGTGCTCCGTGCAGAATTCAAGTAGCCTTTCTCCTCTTTCATTTCGGTTACCTAACCCATATTTCCCAGTTATTATTCCATCTTGACCTTCGCCGACGACGCGACGGCGTTTACGAAGGCATTTATCTTACTTGATGAGAATCCCACGTCGAGAGAAAAACTAATGGGAGAAGCTCCTTTACACTACGCTACAAGCACTCACTCAGTGATTTAACCCGAAAGTTGGTTTGGTTAGGTGAGGATCGAGCTCACACCGGACCTGGCCACATTCAGGGCCTGTTCATTTCCCTGGTGTACCTCACACTTCGAGTATTTTTTTTTGTCCTAACCTAATTTAAGCTGTACCCTGAGTTAAGTAATAGAAAAGCCATTTATATTAGGCTTTAATAACCGATTAAGTTCAACATATACCTTTCACTATTTGATTTACAGATTTTTTGTAACTTGATGATACAGATTTCCCACCTTACTTTTGCAATTTTGTCTCCTAATTTGTGTTCGTATTTACAGGGATTGTTTTCGGGAGAATGTATTGTATCACCATCGGTTCTTTCTCACCTTGAAACGATTTTCGAAGAAATCCATTGACTGGACGGACAACGAAGCAGCGTTCTATCGTCACGTGATATCCTCTGTTTTTGCCGTCCGGGGCTTATCATAGCGGGCCCTTTTATAACAGCCGTGTAGATAATAATTAGATTATGTGTCATTTGGACTGGAACTAATAAAGATCCAATGCTCAACTTCAGCAATATAGTTTTGTAGCCCCAATTCCCTTTCCAAGCAAAATGAAGAATTAAACGAAGCGACAAATTTATATTGAGCATTTTTATTATATTAATTTGTCAATGATCGTTATATGGGCCAATTAATTGAAATAAATTCCATTGATAAAGGAGGGTAATGGTATTTTTGATAACTCAGTCCTTTGAGACTGATTAGCGATTGGTGGTTTCACTTGGTGCGCCTTTTGGAAAAGGCATCGTGGGCGGCAACGCGTACCTATGTGTCTGCGGGGACCAAATGCCATGCTATGGGTCTTTCATTCAAAATGTATGAGCCAGAAATAAATATCCATTAATCGGTGACCATGTGCTTCGATAGCTATGAAGAACTCTTCATATGCCGTAATTTCAAGGCAATGAATTTGAAGCATTCTATTCTGCCCAAAAACTTAACAGCTGTCTCATGTTCCGGTTATCACAAATCAGGCCAAATATAACGAGTTCTAAATGTCTTAGCGTGGTCTTGACCACTTATCCCTACAGTTGCCTTCAACGGAAAAAAGATCCACTCGAAGGAGATCTCTTTTACTATTGCTTTTTAAAATTCAGGCATCTAATTGTAAGTCTCATCATTCACTCTTAATCTCTCATGATTTGAACGCTTCTGTATTTCTATTCCTTTCAATGTCACATTTTGGCTTTATTTCCAAACCAGTTCTCTGAAGTCTTCATTTTTTAAAAATATTTTACACCGATGAAATATCTGCAATCGAATCGAAATAGCAAGTGAGAGACTACATGGCACTTGGTCTATTATTTTTTTCGAATTCAAATCCTCATGATTTGTGGTTGAACTTATGAAAAATTAGAACTGTTTTTGGAATTTTAAAGCCTTTTTTACTTTTATTGATTAGTCCATCCCTCTTCGTCGAGACTGTGCTTCCAATTCGTATGGTACGTTACCCTTAGTTCAGCAGATCTTAGCATCGATTTCGAATTTTAGCATATTCCCGGCTTACTTCATCTGCATACGCCCTGCTTTACGTAAAATAGTAATTTTTCGTAACTTTTATCTCGAAAAACCCGAGATAATGCGATGCTTGGCCCGACAGCCTAGAAACATTTCGGTGAAAATAAGCTGACTTTTCGAGGTGAAATTCTACGCGTGTGTTCTGCAGGGAATCCGGAAATGGCGCCGAATCGCATGCTTCACTTGGATCAACACCATTTGAGGGGGAACATATAAGGGCGATCTTATCTTCTGAGAGTCTAAGGAAGGCAGTACCGTGTCATGTCGCCGTAGTCCATGGTCCGTAATTATATAACACATGATATGAGGCCCAAGTGTAAATAGCACGGGTGCCACTTTGAAGAGGGAGTTTGTTCGGTTGCGTCCAGCGATTGACAGCAATGGCCAGAAGGAATCGTGGTTGTCCTAAGTGCCCAAGAAATGACCCCAGACCTTAAACCATCGGATTCGCTTCCATTAGCATCAAATGTTTTTTTTACCCCGTGCTCTGTTGACTGTCTCGTACTTACGCAGTCAATTTGCTATTCCCTATTTGTGCTCTGTGGAGTCGCTAACTCAAACCCGAAAAAGGAAGCGTAAAGATATGGAGAGTTGGAAGAAGAGGGAATAGGAGAAGAAAGGACCGATAACGGAGGAAAGGCAGATGAAGACGGAATGAAGGAGAAAGACCTCTAAAATAGACTACCCATTGGAGTAACTGACCCAATATCGCAAATCACGACAAAAATTTGGTAAATGTACGGGATGCAATGACTCGATATCGCATTCGTTAATGCGAAAAAAATCCCTCTTTCTCTTCCATTATCTCATGATTAATAAAAAACAGAGGTTGTCACCCACTTTTCATGAGTTGGTGACGTCTTTAGCGTTTCAGCTCATTTACTCGCTCAGAGAGAAGCGTTAATTGAAGGAATGAATGCCTCTCGAGAGAGAAAAACAATTACGAAGCACGCAAGGCCCTGGAGTGGCAGAGACGGGGTGACCCAGGAGTCTGTGGCGTCATCAACGCATCTATGAATGGGTTAATCCGTAGATTTTTTGCCGTAAGTAGCTCAAGATTGACGGATGGATAGCCATAAAAAGCATATATATCTCCATCTTTCAAACCGTCAAAATCGAAAATTACAAAAAATGATGAGCATGCGTAATGTTTTCAGTGTAACTTTCGTCTTGACTTGATGGCTTTATCATCAATGTAGCCTCCTTTCTCTGTGTGACTATTGAAATAAATGGTAGTTAACACCCTGGGCCGGTGATAATGCTCGCGCTCTTTCTCAAGGCCTGTTTGCGCAATACATTAACCCGCACGAGTTTATGCCTCAATGTAAGAACGCGTGAATGAACAAAAAAATGCACCGTGTAACCACCCAAATTGTGGGAACGCATGTGCTGAAAATAGAAACTGTTCTAATTTGGTTCATGCAATCGTACATGTTCCGTTGCTATCCACCAAAATCATTCACGCAAACGTACATTAAATCGTACATGTTAATGTACCGTGTAACCAGGCCTTTGCGTAGGCTCGCTTCACGAAGAGGAATTTGTAATGGTTGCTTCATAAATGGTTTAATTCAGAAAGTAAGTCTGAGCGACTACAGTTAGGGGTTATCGCATCAATAAACTAATAAATTCACTTATTCTACCGCTGGGAAACAAACTTGGGCTGTCTGTGATCGTTGTATTTCTTGGAAACTGCATTTAAAAATCTGAATGCAATGAATTTTACTATGTAGTTTATTTAAAGGTGGAATAAATCCGAATGCAGAATTAAAGTAAATATTTTTCCTTGCTGTTGAGGGGGCTGTCAAGAAAGACCATTTAAATGTAAAATTTTATTTCAAAATAGTAAAGTTAATATTGGTCATCAAAGAATTTGGCTTTTAAATAATATGCTACCTATCATTTTGTAATTCTGGAGACCAGGGAAATATTTTTGCCAAGGAATTATTACCGAGGCACTTTGCGACTTAAACTGTGTATTTTTTGCGTGCAGGGCGGCGATCATAAGCATTGATTAGTGCGCTAATCTTGATCCGATGTTAACCATTGACGGCCCGATTCTCTCTCATGGGTGCGCAATGCGTTACAGAGGGAAATATGAAGATTTTATTTCATTAAATAAAATACTATTAATTATGTTTTTCGTCTGAAGACCTTTATATCTTAGTAGGTATATATTAATTACATCAAAATTTAAACGGATACATTTTATTATAGAGAATAGTATTTTGGAAGATATTATAATTATTATGGTAAGCAAAAAAACCTATTTACTAATGGTGTCAATTCTTTCAATACAGTCCATGAAAGAGTAATTAATACATTTTATGATAACCCATGTGATTTTTGCCTATAAATTTGCGCTATTGTCGTTCCTACTCCGACCACATCGCCATCTTTTTTTCCTTCTTTCATCCCACATTAGCATTTTCTCTTTCTGGGAATCTTTTACTAAGTTTATTGCCAGAATCTTTAAGAACCTTTGTGCGCTAAACTCTACGGGATCAAGGCGTTTATGCCAGCCATGTTCAGTCATCCAAAAACCGCATCATCGGCCACCGTACCTGCTTCGCCTAGAAACAGAGAACTTTATACGCATTTGACCCACCGCGTCAACACCTCCTTTTTTTCAGTCATAATTCATAATGACATCATGTTTCTTGGTTTCAGAGTAAATATTTTCGTCATGAGGCATCGTTGATAATACAACGAAAGCTTTACCTTTTATTTCACACGTTGAACACTAACTGAGCACATTTCTGATAGCCAAAAATCTATGATTCGATTTCTTTCCTTTTACTTGGAATAAAATCAGATCGTAGTCACTATTTATTCTTTCTGTCGTGTTTGTTGGAGTACCGCACGGCTATTATTTTGCTATTTTTTCGTATTCTATACATATATTTATTCAATTTGTTTTAAGAATACCCATAGGAAATGCAAAACCTCTGATTGATCTCTCTATCTTCAAAATTCCCTGATCTCTTTTACGTCGTTCCTCGAAAGTCCGACTCATGAGCCCAGCAAACACTGCTGTTTGCCTTGCCTTTCGTATAAAGAACTGTCATAAGTGTTTTAAAAGTTGTTTCATGCCTTTAACTATGTTGATCTTCTATTAAATATGATCCGCTCCCTTCAAAATCCGTGATTTATGATTACCATATAGTACGCGGGTACGCGACACAATCTGCGCGGAAGAGACAATCGGAGCAGGGCGATTGTTCTGGAACCGCTCCTTCTTTCATTTCGTAGATCGTACGCATCCAATCGCGATGAGTGTGGGTTGGAAAACATCTTCACCACCAAATCGTGTCCGGAGTGCCCGTAGAGTGAGTGCCCCACATGCAAATATGGGGAGCTCGCGAATAACGGCTGGTGGGACCACTCTCGCTGTTGATTCATTCAATTGTTTTGTGCTTCCAGAGAGCCGCTTCGTATCGGATTACTCCACGCCCTTATCCTTTATTGCTCATCTAAGGGCATTTGTTCACCCCGGCACACATCACCTCACACCATAATGCAACTATAATTATTAATCCGAGCTTCACCCCACCCTTCTCTGACTCCTTTTGTACACAGCGTGGCCCGATTCCAACCGTGTTCATCTATTTAATTCATCGGAGCTAACCCTCCTTCTTTTAACCTTATTATGATAAGTGTGATCATATAAGTCAGTCAGAGATTACATAATGTGAACATCTGTAGATAAATAGAAATTAATAATCAATAATCTTTAATTATGTGATTTATAATTAATACTGTACTTATGTATTCAACGGTGTATATTATATATATTTTAAACGGTGGAAATTACCAGGAGGAGAAAACGCAAGGAAAATCTTTTGAATGACATTGAGTTCCTGAGTCATTCCCCGTTGTTAGCCCTCCCCCCTCTCAAAACCTTCAACCGAACCCCAAATCCTTACGTATCCCAACCACCTCCCCACCCCCTTCCCCCATTCTTTACCCCCCCCCCAAACCCTCTCCCACTTCCGCCGACTCATAAATATACCCCTCCCATTTGCATGATTGTATATATATATGACTTCTTGACGATAATATGGCATTTTGTACCTGATGATAGCGAAGTAAGGTCGCTGAAACGCGTCGTACCAAATAAAATTACTGTGGACATGCACTAAGTTTGCTCTTCATTTACCATTGAATACTGTACTTATTAAATAATATTATAAGGCATTATAAGTGCCTAAAATATTTCTAATCTATATGTTAGGCGATCCTAGTAATCGTTGAAAGCGGTGATTGTATCGTTAAAAATGCCTTGGAAGCAGTCTATATTTTTATTTAAATAATGTGTTTGTTATAATGCTCTAAGTGATAAATGAATAAAATAATTCCTAGCCATTTTTATTTATTTGATCCCGTCACTATGAAAGGAAATGAAGATACAATTTTCGCTCTTAATGCATCCCCCTCTTATCTGATTCGTGAAATTTGTTAAACATAAAGGAAAGCTCCGCGATTCGTTTACAACTGCTTCAGGCGTACAAAAATTGGCACACAGATTTCAAAGGAATTAGGCTGGGAGTCACTCCACCCGCAGAGGCTGCGCGCTAGACTTAGATTGTTTAACAAATTGAGATTAAAAATATCTTTAAGAGCGACACGTACTAACGTACGAACATAATATTAGAGCCACACTATATTTCCAGGTCCGATAGAAGCGATAAACTAAGAGAGATATTTAGCCGAACGGATAGATATGGGAATTCGTTTTTCTCCCGAACCATGAAGGACTTTAATGAAAGCTTAGCGGAATTTCGTTAAAACATTTCCTTGCTTTTGTTAATGGCTAGTGTCCTAGCATCCCCTGCACACGCCTATTTTGACGGCTTAATGAGTAGTAAGAGGGTTTTAACCATAAATATATCTAAAGCTATCTTGTTTTTATCGAACACTTATATTTCATTCCTCAGAAAGGTTATGGAGTTAAACTTATCGCTTATATTCCATTCTTTAATGCGAATATCATGAGGACTTCAGCTTCAAAAATACGTGGTCACCCTGTTTTTTTCCTGGTTACAACTTTGTAAACAGAAGCCCTGATGATTTTTGCATTAAAGAACGAAAGGATGAACGTAATAATTCTATTTTTCTAACATGTTACCTGCGATCAAAATGCCACAATATTTTGAAGCACATAGATATTGAAATGATATATGGGTTTAAACTATGAGATTTAATTGTTAAAAAAAGTTACATAGCTGTAGAAAATCGGTTGGCGGGACGTTTCTAACATTCTCTGAATAGGTATATATGCCGATTTCATAGTCGTCAAAAGCGTCTGTTCCATAAATGCACAACTATCGTTATGTATCTATCAGTTGCTTTCTCTCCCTCTTTCTCTTGTCTGATTCGTCCGTCTCTTGTGGTATCCGGCTCCCCATCCACATTTACAACATATCTCCACCCTTCAGCCTCACTTCTCCATTGTCCCAATTCCTCCCCCTCCCCCCACTCCCTCCCCCCACCCCCTCCACCCACTCCCCCTCCCCCCACACCACCTCTCACCAATTGATCGGAAGTGGAAATTCGAGTGATACCTCTTACACCTCATGGATGTGAAATGTGGACGATCGTACAACCGTCTCATGTATTTAACAATAATATATCAATGCATTTCATTAATATTTTTCTGCCTTTTGCCCCGCTTTGTTAATTGTGGGCGCGCAGGAATACGAATCTACCAATTTGAACATATTCATTGGTGTAAATATTGTTCGAAGCAATTATTAATCTATTTTAAAATAATTTCAAACGCGAGTGGAGACAGCCCACTTCACATTTACAAATTCGAACTCGGTAGGACAGAGAAAATGCGCTCCTTGGCCATTTTTTTCAATTATTTTTGATTTTGACTTGAGGATTTGACTAATGAAAAGACTAATATTTTTACGTTTTTCCATACGTCGTCTACTCCTCGAGATATTCGCGTATCTACGAATAATATCTACGGCCATAGCCCCTTAGCAGATAAGTTGATGACGTCACCGGCTCCTACCTAGCAATCAAGGACTCTCGTCTCCACCTTGCCTCGGGCTCGCGATCATTTCCTTACCTCAAGGAACAGTTCTTCCTGGGCGAGTAAATGGACCGGAACTTAAATGACGTCATCAACTGCGGCAACTATCGCTTTTCTGAATGAAGTCTTATGAGAGAATGGGCACATAAATAAAATGTTCATTTATCGTAAATAATCTTTCCTCCCATCTCCCGAATTATCTTTTTTTAGATCTACGGCCACATTCAAAATGTTTACTACTTATTTGTTTTTCACGAGTGTGGGTTCAATTATTTAAAAGGTGGTTTTCGTTGGAATATACATTGCCGGCAGGAACGTACTAATATTACCGATATTTACTCAGCGTATGGTTTAAAAATAAGTCCAATCCGTATTTCCTTTCATTGATCCTTATTTTGCCAATTATTTCCTCGATTCCTTCCTCCTCAATCTCTCTCTTCGTTCCGTCCTCGTGTTCCTTTCCTCTTTCCACTTTCTCTCCTCCCTTTTACTGTTCATTCCTCTTCCCTCTCTCCGCATCTCTCTCTTTCATTGCTCTCTGTTGTATGTCTCTCTTGCTGCCAGCTTTTCCTTATTTCCTCCCTCCCCCCTTTCCTCCTTCCGAAGCGATAAGGAGTGAGCGCCGTCCATTTTATCATTTATGCCATCAATCCACCGCCCTTTTTGAGCTGACGGAGCGCAGAGACATCTGGCGATGGGATCGCGAGATAAGTCTCCCTCCCTTCCCCGTTTCCCCCCTCCACCACCCAAACCCCCATTTACTGGGCATCCGGAATAGATGGGTGGATAAATGCACACTACCCAGACGGAAAGGGGCGTCTGTCTCCATTGCAAATACCATAGGCAGAATGACGCGGCGTCACTGTCAATACGTGTCTTAGAACTATTTCACCTTCGTTTGAGATATTTCTTTTGTTCTTTGTTTCGTCTTCCTGGCTTTACACTGAAGTAAATTTTGAATATCCAGGAGAAGAATAAATATGGTTAAAAACCAGCACATCATCAACGAGCGTATGTTACGAAAAACCTCAGTTTAATGCACTAAAATTTACTGACAATTTTCCAGAAATACCTGATAGTAGTTCTATTTGTGGAAAAAATCCCGCAAATTTTCCACAAATACCAGATGTGGGGAAAATTTGCTGGAAAGGTTTGATACGTGAATATGTTACGATTACGCTTGATTAAACCTGAATAAATTATCTGATCTATTTGTTTAACTCCTGGAAAAAAAATAATGAACGCAAAATATGGCTTTATGCATGAAGAATAATTTGTTTTTTCTTAAATAGAAAATGTAATATTACGAATGTCACATCTAAAATAATGATCATAAAATTCTTTGATCAATATTTAAGTGGCCTTCTAGCTGAGATGGTGGTTTAATTGACGAAAAATGTAGCATGAATTGTTGTTTAACTAAATTTATAATATGTTTGTAATCAAGCTATTCGTCACGAGTCAATATAGAGGATCTCTTCCGAATAATCTGTACTAATCCATCGGGCGATAAAGTTTGTTTTCCGTTTCAGAGGTGGACACGTTTTTTTTCAAGTTTTCCGTTTGTGGGCAAACACTTTGATGGACATGTAACGGCGAATAGGCTAACCGACAATCTTTTCTGTAAACAGTTCTTCTGATTATTCCTTCTTCCTCTGAGACTCAGCCACAAACAATGTGTGTGTGTTATTGATGCGTCTTCCCCTCCCTCTCCCACCCCTCACTTCTCCTTCCCCTCCCCTCTCCCCGCTCCCACCAGCTCACGGCCTTATCTCCAGGTTCCCTTCTGTCTTATCGCCTCCATTTATCTTTCGAGTTCCTGCACCCCTCCCACTTCCCCTCCTCTCCCCCCCCCCCCTCCCTACACCAACCCCCGCCCCCATTGCTCTCTCCCACCAAGAACGAAACACATTGGCCGCAGCCAGTCTTTCGTCCGCCGTCGTCAAGGTGTGACACCAAGTTTGAGGACTAGCAGGCGTTTGTAAGTGTAAATACCGCTTGTGTTTTGTTTATGACTCTACGCCCCTCCGCAGCGCGTGCTCCTCGTGTGCCTCGTCAGCCGTGATCGCCTTATAACGGACTTTTCAAAGGAATTACGCCGTTGTGAGAAACACTACAGAGACGATGTTTCAAAGTGCTCGAGTACGCCCACTCATCATGTTTCAGAACGAGAATACTCATTGACCTCTTCATGCATGAGTGATAACAGCAAAGGGCTCTCCAGTCGGCCTGTGAGTGTTTCATCACCCCCTGCACATTTAAATGTGTTTACCAAAGTCGACGCTCGTCGCTGACGGGCAATGCGATCCGAATTTCACGGAGATGCTTTGTAATCAGGATGTTTGCTGAAGTTTGCACCGGTGATGATGAGGTGTATCAAATTAATAACAATCCGTTATATTCATCACAATTTTAAATATTATATTATGAATATTGAGAAGATATGGATTTCATCGCCGCGCTGCGGACGTTATGAAAACTGATTGGCATTTGGCCCAATGAATCCTCAACGGGAGGGACTGGTGTAGACCTCCATGCAATCCCTTTGTGTTTATGTTTGGCGATGAACCATAAGTGAGTTGATAAGTTAAAACACTCAAAATTGTACCGTTGTGATATTCAATGTGGCAGCGCAAAAAGTCGATTGCGAGAGTGAAATCTTCGATTGAAGGTGGAGATGAAGTGAGGGGCAGCCAAAGATAATTACACTTTCCATTCATCATTTACTTTGCGTTACTTTCCCCCTGTCTTCAAAATTGAGCACATGGACCTAAATCAGGCAATCAGCCTCACACGCTGCCTCACGGCGGGAGGCCGCGACAACAGAGTGCATCTTGACGCATGTGTGTTTATATCCATCTCCTTCCCTCGTCTGCTACACGTGTCCCTGTGCTGCGCACACGCCCTCCAATGTCACAACAGTCGTGCTCACCTTATCACGGAATTTCTCCTCCTCTCCTGAAGGATTTACGCGAGTGTAAACAACACGCAGACAGTGTTTTGTCTTCTGGTCTGCAGTGCGCAAACACCGTGCCGCAGTGATTCGACCGCAAATGCACTCTCAACACTGATGTTGATGTCTGCCTCCTAGTGACCACCAAAATTCCTGCCCAAGACGACAGGATATGATACCACTGCTATCGCGGCGACGCCAATACTGAACTAAAAACTGTGTTTATGGTTGCTTGGAAAGTGTAAACTAACGTCAGAATGGCCAGAAGTACTTATTATTCTCACTGATCAGTTTTGTTGATTTATATCTCCTTACCATGCGGTGTTCTTAAACTTAAGGAAGCGCCGGAGGACGAGGATAACCTTGGTGAAATCATAGTGTTATGAGCAGGATAGGTTGAGATGCAGTGTACATGATACGATTCGTGTGCGCAAATGTAAACCAGGCGAAGACAGAGACATTGCTTTGTCTTCTTCTGCTCTTCTCATCGGAGATGTCCCGTGCTTTAGCACATCCCAATCTCATGACAGGTGACAATTGTGTTTCCTCCATGATGAGTCACTCACTGTCTCGCGTGTCAATGTCACCGTTTGACGTTGAGCGGGTGTTCCGGTGATTTCTCGCAACGGCTCTTCTTGATGCGGGACACCCGGTGCAGTGATGGTGCGGCACGCGGAGTGGTGCGGTTGAGCGGATTCCAAAGTGGTGCCCTCGACACTATGGTGCTCTTGGGTGTCGTCTCCCTCAAAGGTGAGCCAAGAGTCTTTGGTGCCATCGTCGAAACGTTTGGCAGCGAAAAAATGACTTCCGATTGTGTGATTGCTACGGGTCAGCTTTCCTACCAGCCTTCACATCCAGACAATTGCGACCAATGTCTCTGATCACGTACACCATGCGATAGATTGTAAGGTCACGAGGAATTTTTTATTTAAAAAATGAAGGAGTTATTCTTGAATTTTGACCAACTGAATAAGTATTAATTCTCCAAACAAATTCCGCATAACCCACGTACATGTGCAATGTTGCAGCTAATGGCAATGAAGTATATTGATATCCCGTAAATTGTACGGTCTGACCGAGGTGAAAGGCTCCATCATAATTGCATGGAATGATATCAGAAAAGTTGGAATTATTGAATGATCGGACATTACTTCTGGAAATATCACCGGAATGCACCTGGATCCCCTTAAGGAGTTCAAATACTGCTTAAGTATGCCGTGATAACTAAGGAACCACGGGGTTTACCTTGCTACTGGATATTTGGTTCCATATTCTTCACATGATTTTGTTCAAGGTATGCATATTTATGTCATTTGATTGCTGATTGCATTCTATTTCAGCAGGATTCTTTTGCTGTGTAGATACTCTCCACTCAACTTGGGTTACGGCTTTTGGCGAAGGTTATCATTTGCATCATAAGAATGGGTGACAAAATGTTTTCATTATCTTTCGCTTTCGGATCGAGGAGGGATAATGCATTGAGATTATCTAGTTTGGTTAAAAAACATTTTACTTAGTTGGATATTGTTATTTTTGGATCAATAGAAAACTGAGAGGAAGGATGATGGAACTCCATTAGTAGGAAGTTTCCGGGTGCGCTTCGCATTGCCGTCTTCGTTGCTGCGGGCGACGATTTCAATTGACAATGGTGTTTGGGTTCACATTCGAGACTCGCTTATCTTCCATAATATTCTTCTTATTGGCCATTTGTTCGATCGGGTCATTTCGCGCGTCTTTTGTTTTCGTCGGTCGGCTGCCGTCTCGACGTTTCGTAGACACTCGCGTCGCTCTTCTCTCGGTTTGAACACGATCTCCACGTGCACCCGGCTCAGTAATTAATTCGGTCTAATTGCTCGCACTAATCTCTGTTCTCCTAGATTTCGATCGTACCTATCCTTGTATCTAATGTTCAGGCGGCGATCTGGGGTTCCCTTCTTACTGACTCAGTAGTTCCTCATTTCCTGTGAATTATCGGAGCGAATGAAGAAGACAAAGGGTCTGCATAAATGAGGAACAATTCTATTCCATAGATAACCGATAGCTGTTTCCACTTCGGTCGCATTTTAATCGGTTATCAAAAATGTCCGCGGCGCGGTGATCAGTGCAATGCGATCCACTCTTTTCCAATATTATGTAATGTAATGTGATGAATTTGATACATCACATCATCATGTATATAAATTTCGGTTGACACCCCTAATTATATTTTAATTCCCCGTGAAAATCGGATCACTTTATTCATCAGCGACGCGAGTGGCGACTTTTGTAAACCCATTTAAATGCGCGGTGGTTGACAACACATTATGAGGCCGACTTGAGGGTCCTCTTTTTTAATATTCGCGGAAAAAGATTTCGATTTCCTTATTTCTCGCGCTGATTGAGGGCTTTCGGCACTTGTCAGGCGTCAGTGGCTATTTCATTTGTGCTTCTCGTATCCGCGCCACCTATTCATTTGGATTTTTGAAAGGACTGATAAATATTATTTTCATTTAAATATGGGGGTTTGTATTTGTCGATTATTTTTATCGATTTTCCTTTATGAGAAAGGTCGCACTGCGCTATTTCTGCCTGATGGACGTTCATTTAATTAATAATGATTTATAGTCAAATAAAATATAAAAATTTTTATTTGACCATAAAAATGGTGTTTTCTCCACTTTAGTTGAACGTGTACGCCAAAAGGAAGATCCGCGCTTTGGCAACTCCCCAATTCCACGGCAATGCCAAATGTTAAACTAACGTTAATACATATAAGTTAGACTATAATTCTTAAGATATATTGCAGTGAATTAAAACATTATAGACGAACACACGTGTTTTTTTAACCTTATTAGATGAAAAAAAAACAATCTACCGTAGCCTGAGGTCCTACGTTTAAATTTTACAAATAAAATACCACATTCTTTCAGAAACGCCGTCATTGTCGTATGAGTATAGTAAGTATGTTCACGCTAAGTTCTCCCTGCACGTAATTATTGCTAATTTTCGATTCTTAGTCGAGCCTTACACGCTAATCACACTCCATTTCACTAATATACTTTAAATACAGCATCAAATACTATACGTTGTTATAGTTAATAATATGTAATATATTTCAAGTACTGAACAGCAAAAATATTATAGTATGGTTAAGGCGTAAATTATTATAGTAAATAAATCTCCTGTAAATGACAATAGGCTAACCAGAAAATTTTCTCGGGCTCTACACCAGGTTAATTCTTTCGTATTTTCCAACGTTTCGGAAAACGACTCGTCTTCCATTTTCAAGGCGTGTTACTATATGAATGTACAATTTCACACTGAACCGAATTGACCGTTTGGTGAGTACAATAATGAGTACCTAACACCTTGAGGATGGAGGACAAGTCGTTTTCCGAAACGTCGGCCAATACGACTGAATTAACCTGGTGTAATGCCCGAGAAGAATTCCAGAATACCATAAACGAGAAAAATTAAAATGTTTATTAACAATAGGTTAATTTTCTTTAAAAAAAATTCGTCTATGAATAGTTCGGATTGATCGGAAGTTAGAATTAAACGTGTTCTGATCAGCGGGACTTTGCTGAATGTCCATCGACTCCTGCGATATCTTCTCCATATTTTTCTCATCAGATTATCCTGTGCCAGCTCCCTCCTTCCTTTGACGACTTCCTTTCAACTCCTCATCCCACTCCGTCGACTTCTCCACCCCCTCGCCTTGACTCCCCACCCTTAGTATCACTCCACCCCACCCTCCCCCAATCATTTATCTTACCCCCCTTTTTATCGGAGCAGCCGTCTTATCGCCCGCGTCCAACGCCAAAACCCCCTTTTCCCAAACCACCCTGTCACGTACCCTCCCCTCCGACTGGCAAGACAAGGGCTGGGGGTAGGAAAAGCTCTCCCTAATCTCTTCACTGCGGCCCCCCCACCAACCCACATGCAGTGTGCACCCGACGCTTGCTAAGTCTTTTTCTTCGCTCTAATATCTCTCTCCTTCTGAGACTACTTTTTCAACTTCTTATTCCATTCCGGCGACTTTTCGCTATCAGCCGACGCACCACAAAGGCGTCAACTCCCCTTGCACCCTCTTACACACCCTCCTCCCCGTAATCATTTATCTTGCACACTTTTTATCTGAGCCGGCGTCTTATCTCCCGAGTACGACGCCAAACCTTCCAACCCCCCTCCCTCCAACTGGCAAGAGAAGGGGCTGGAGCGGGCTCTCACTTCTTCACCATGGAAACAGCCCTCGCTGCAAGCGAAGATCTCTCTCCTCCTCTCTTCACTCCACTCCCCCTCCCTCCTCTCCTCTCCATTGTGCCACAATGCAGAAAACTAATTTGATCCTCCCATTACGTACAGTATATGACCACGAGCAATATGCAGCCATCTGAGGGCCGTGAACAAATATGTTTATTGGAACATTATTCAAGAAAGTCATTATTTTAGGTATGCTTTGATTGTCATCCTGAATCGACCGTTTGAAAAAAATGGAAATCCAATAATAAATCATTTGCTATTTGAATGCTCGCAACCATCCACTGGCTTTGATGACTATTCTTCGGTCGTGGAGTATAAGATATCCTTAGATAATACTCTTAGAAAATTAATGCCTCCGCGAAAAAAGTCTGGAATAAGTTATTTTTTTACTAAAATTCAAATGTGTCACTTTATGGGAAATGGCGCTTTAATCATCTCAAGTGATAAAATAAGTTTTATTAAATAATAATGATGTTTTAGGGTCCTTCTTTGCATCGTATGTTTCCTGTGAGTGTAGAGTAACAATTGTAAAATCAATGCATTGAAAACGATATGAACGCTACGCAAAAATGTTTAAATTGCTTTGAATCGCTCTTTCGCGAATATTAATACGTATATTAAAATATATATATTATTTATAAATTTATATAAATATAAATAAAACGATTTAAGGAGACCACCTGTAGCATTTGAAATTGTTTCTTGCCTTTGCTATCCCAAATATTAGTAGGAATTCATTGAATGTTTAGCATAATGGGCTAATACTTCACTAATATTCATACCTTTCTCTTCCAGTATTCACAGTCCGTCACAATGGACGTTTAACCTTGGTTCCCTTGGCGCCTTTTGTAATTAGTAGGCTATTGTTGCTCTGGGTTTCTCTCCAACCTTCCTTCTCTGCCCTTCTCTACGGCGCGAATTACCGAAGCTATCGCATGCTCCAAAGCTCCTCCGAATAAAATTCCAAACCATTTCTTGAAAAGCGGAAAAAGTTGTGCTAAGGTCAGCATATCTTCACTTAAATTCAGCATAACTTCACTCAAAATAAATTCAGGAAATATTTCAATGCCTCATTTAACGAATGATAATGACTCGCATCATTCAAGGTAGTGTGTTCTGTGAGTGCTGATTTCACATTTTAGGCATATCGTTTCTATTCTATTTATTTCCCTCCACACTTTTTCCATTCCGCGATCCTTCCTTATCTTCGACTCCCTTTATCTTCGTCTCTCCCACACTCCACTTTTATCTATCCACCCAACCCAACTCCCTTTTCTTGTGCATACACTCCGTCCGCTGCCCACTCCCCTCGCCCTTCAACAATGAATGCCCTCTCCTTATATCGCACACGCCCACCAAGACATTCATTCGCACCACCCCTCCTATGTTGATTCAATGTCTTCTTGACTTCTCCCCTCCTCAAGAGAAGCGCTCTTGTTATATTTCCCACGGAGCCTATCCTCCAATATCTATTTTTATCTCGTGATGAAACAGCGCTAAGGTCGCATGGGAAATTCACTTTACCCGTTTTAAGTGCGGGTTGTAATGTTACAACTTAATTGTAAGGATGGGAGGGATATGTACTTTTATTTTGTTTATTAGAAATTCGCAAGTCCTCCTTATTTCCACCATGGAAAAATTTCATGCTCATACCCTGAAATCTCGATGATTGGTTTGCACATTAGGTCTCCCTGCGTCGCGTCGCTTTTTTCGATTCCTCGGCTGAAAATTCTAAAATGAAATGTGTTTATTGATTTTATGGTTTCAGCAATGACATGAATGCTAATCCGACAGCTTTGTTCATTAAAACCACTAGGAATAAGCGCCTGACCTTGAATTTCCCATCTATAATCCCATTGTGAATAGTAAAAATAAAAAATGATCACTTCCTAAATTGATAAAATAACGTCTTAAAATTGTGTTCAGGAACTATGTAAATTCATTACATACAGTGCTAAAACAAGTTATCTCAAGAAAGCGCCTCCAATATAATTTTTGTGAAAAAGTTAAGCATTTAACATTTAATCAAAGTTAAAAACACATTTACGTCGAAATAAACATTTACGCCTTTTCTTATTTAATGATTTTTTTATCAAGGAACGCATGGAATGAGTGAAAGGTAAAAATTAACGTCGATAGAAAGGCGTTTAAGCACTTTATACCACAAAATATTTAAAAAAAAATGGCTCATGGATAAGGCTGAGAAGTTGATTGAAAGCCTTAAGAAATAAATATTACGAGACAACACTGAGGGGACTAAGCCAGAGTTCATTACGGTACGGATGTATTGATCACCGAAGAAATCAAAAGGAAATTAAGGGAGAAGGTGTGAAAGCGGCAACCGATATAACTTGTGTCTCCATTGGAGATATGAGAGAATCTGAAAGAGAATTTCTTGCAGCACTGCAAGAGGATTCACAGGAGGAGACATAAGTAACAAAATCAACAGATATTCGAGACGGCGGTGGCCACATCATGTGTTGCATTCGAGAGGCATATCGCATATGTGATGGGGAGAGGGAATATCGCATTCGGCGGCTGCAGCAGCTCCTCTGGCGGTCGTTCAACGCATCTCCTCACATTCCGCACCCGTAAACCTTCTTAGCGAGATAGACTGGTTCTTTGGGATACCCATACGGCCGCCGTGAATGACTCCCAAGTCACCTGCGCACATAAATCCTTTTATCTTCGTGTCCCTCTTCAATCATTGCTCTTGTCCGTCCATCCTTGCTTCAACGCGAATCATATCGCCTTTGCTCCGAAATCAAAATTCATTCTTAGCTTTTGTCATCGCCGCCAGTATGAGTAATCGCCTGACCTCGTGTTTCCTCCGGGCACAAGGGCGTACCCAGGATCAAAACTGGGGGAGGGGGGGCAAGCCATGGTTGTTCAAGTTGTAGGTGAGGCTTAAGCATGGAAAAGGTGAATAAAATCAATATTTTAAGGAAACTGTAACAGCTCTTTATTAGTTTTTAAATTTATTTGCTTGAAAAAAATTCATTTACCTTAAAGACATTTGCGATTTAATTTCTGAGGGGGGAGGGGGGTGTTCCCTCCTGCACCTCGCTGGGTACACCCATGTCCGGACAATCCGACTGGAATAGAAAAAATAAAAATACCACCTCCTAAAGAGATAACATGGTGAAATAAACTTGCATTTAAGACCTCCGTGAATTGATCCCATCGCCATGGGGTGATAAAACAGTTTGTACGAGGGAACGCTTCAAAATTGCATTTTTTTAAAAGAAAATCAATACACAATGAAGCACATAGTCAAAGTTAAAAATCGAAAATATAACGGAGACACAAGCATTTGCGCCTTTTCTTTTTTAATTATTATTTAAATCCATTGCCTTATAATGAAATTCTGCACCGACGGGAAATAGAGCTTGTGGCGAGGAAAAAGATGCTCAGTCCTTGCAGCAGACATTTACTATCTTGGTGTGTATTACTCTGTGGTCAGTAAATAACTTACGGTGCCCATCCAGCGTACCTATCCCTTATCGCCTATCGTTATCGAAGATCAATCCAGGCGACAGCGCATCTGCTCGGCGGAAGGAAAGCCGTTTGTTGTTCGAATAAACAAGACTTGCCCTTGTGTGACTGCGATAAGTGGAATTCCACGAATGTTTTGTTTGTTTGTATCGGGTCACTCCCCATAGTAGTGTCCTTGTCCCTCGGTTTTCGCATATATCGGCAGAAGGCGCAGCGATCGGTGATAGTGGTGTGTATAATAGTGTTTGCTTCGGGCGAAATGGAAATAGTGGACAGGTGAGCAAAGTGAGTGGACGAGAGAGAGAGAGAGAGCGATTACTGAGATCACCCACACTGCCAAGGCTCCTCTTAATGGCTTTGTTTTGTTCTCTTGTCTCAGCTGATACCAAATCTCCTGAGACTCGTAAATACTGTCAGAAAAGAAGGAAGCATAAAATGACGCTGATTCCGGGAAATATTTTCCCCCTTTTTTCTAAATGGATTTACAATGTGCAACCAAAACCCCGAACATATCCTATGCACGCTCCCGATCTCATATTATGATGTGTTTCATAGTGACCACCATTTACTGGAGCAAGTTAGGTAAATCATTTGCGCGGTTAACAGCGTGCAGTGCATGTGGACCAAACTAACCGTAAGATTTATTTATTGGGACAAAAATATTTGTAAATATATTCCTTGTGCAAGACTATTTATTTACATTGATTTGAGGGAAAGATTAAATTGAATTTGAGGAACATTTAATGAGAAAACGTCTTAAGCGCAACTTTAGCATAACAGACCACAATGGAAAATATAGTAAACATGAATGTTCGCGCGCTTCTTCAGTGATTCTTTTCTCTACAAATGTCTCCCGCTGTGAAGATGCTCCTTCCGTTACCTTTGCTGTTGATTTCAATGTCACGCCTCGCGCGCTGCTGCCGAGCGGGTCTGCGCTCCTCAGCTTCTTCCCTTCAAATCGGTCTCACGCAAGCATATTGGAATCGGCCGTAAATAGAAGAGGTCAACTTTTTGGGCATATCTTTTGAGATCCAATTGGCACTCCTAGAGGGAAATGTTGATGAATGAAGGCGCTGAGGAAGACTACGGCTCCAGCTATGATATATACGAAGGATGAAGAATGAAGACCAAAATATGAAGGGTGCAAAAGCAACGAAGAGGAAATGAAGAGAAAGAAGGCGGAGAGACGAGAAGAAATGCGAATGCCAACCAATCAAGATGCTACTTGCCAAAAAATCTTAGGCTTGAATACCAGAAGAGGATGGGAAGCTGGGGAGAATTGTTTTTCCGTCTTAACTTAAATTTTCCTTTCATCTTACGAATTCATTTTAGGAATTTCTGTTTTAGCTCTGAGTGTACGGGTCCAGAGTGATTCCCGGGTTCAGCTCTTGTTGCTCTCATGAACTGCTTCGTTGTCGTTTTTCTGCCATTCGTCAATACGCTCTTTTCCTTCGCTAGTTATTACTCAATGCTCTATCAATTTGGATCCGATTAATTCTGAGTAAATAACTTAAGATGAGGATTGCTTTTTCATGTATTTACCTTCTTTTACCTTCTTTGGCTGATTACAGTGGCGCCGACTCCATGGGGCCTGAGGGGGCCCGAGCCCCCTCAAAAATTCGTCATGGGTGTTAGGAAAAAATGTGTCAGGCTTGTCGATTTTCCCCGGAGTGTCCAGATATCGAGATTCGAGTTATCAGGGTTCTAATGTTGATCATATGACTCTTATAAAATGATTAAAAACTTAAAACTCACTACTTATAAAATTTCACGGGGCAAGATACCCGATTTGGGCCCCCCCAATATTTTTTGTAAGTCGGCACCCCTGGCTGATTATGACGTTGACTTAAATTGAATTGGAGGCTTAATATAAGAGTTATAGAAGGAGAGAAAACGGAGAATGAACGGTGGTGTGAATCTCTGGGCTTATAATGACTGTGGTGCATCGACCATTAACAGTTGGGCTCGCTCCGGGCACCTCAATGACTTTTGGATGAATGATCCCTCGTATTAGAAGCCCTTCTTCTCATATTTGAGAGATTTTCCTATTTAAAATAAAATGTGTTTGATCACGAAGTCGATTTGCGAATAATTATTGAAGAAAAAGTAAAATTTGTTGCATTCCACTCTGCATTTATTAACACTAGCATACCCGACCAAACCTTACACCCTATGATGCCGTGAAGTGGATCGATTTGACCCAATATGGTCAGTGTTACTTATTTAACTCAAAACCTGTAATTTCTTCCCAGATTTTTGATTCATATTGTTTTATTGTTTGTACATGGGAAGAAAGGAGGAAATTTAGTGTGCCGGAAATAAATAAAATATTTATTTTTCAACAATGCCTAAGAAATAATGGGAAACTAATTTTCACAAATTTGTGAAAATCGATATCTTTTTCGATGAAAGATTTGGCAGCTAAAATTAATGTCAGTGGCATCAGGTTTAAAACAAAAATTTACAATAACATTTATCTCATAAAATCCACTGTGGTTTATTTGTTTTATGCACCCGTTATTTTTCCATGGATAAAAATTGAATTGCCTACCTTCGACTACAAAATTTTCAAAAACCTGGATCTGAATAATAATGTTACTTAAAATCGAAGAGGTTTAATCAAAATTAAGTGTACCCATAGAAAACAAGTTAACACTTTTCCAATTAAACAATAATAATAAACAAAATAAAAAACGTTTTGCTGAATTTCCATTACTCTCTGTTAAGTGTGTGAATTTCACATTTGAGATTACATCGCACTAAAACCATAGAATTTAGCTCATAAGCATGGTTTCCAAATGAATTTACCAAAACAAAGTACATTTATTTTTCAGCAGGAAAATTTATTGTTTTATTCATTTTCTTGCATACACATTTGGACTTTGCTTTGCATTTTCCAAGCATCATTTTTTTGGATCAGTAGCTCTTTTCTATTGTTTTGTTGTCTTTGCAGTCCGTTTACACTCCACATCATTTACATGATACTTCCCGTTCTTAACCAGAATCTGAATCTATCTTTGTTTTTTTTTATATTTCTACACTTAAAGTAGTTTTCCCTCGGTTCCTTAGCTAATTTTTGGATAAATTTTAGAAGGAAAATATTATCCTGTTATAATGTTCTAGAGAGCATAGGAGTTGATAGCAACAAGATTAAGTACGTTATAAAAAGAATGAACTGGCCAGCGTCGGGCCGAAACCTTTACTGAATACTTTTTTCCCTTTTGGTCGACAATATCAACACCGTACTTCGTTTCACTGTAAAAGGAATCCGTCTCGGGTCGTTTTATTATTATTTGCAGCACCAAGTATGCGGTGAAGAGAAATGATAAGTGCAGCACTTTTCGATTTTTTTCCTTGGTAAGTTTTAAGCTTGATGTCCTCATTTGAGAGTACTTAAGTAGAATACTATGGCTCTCGTATGATTTTCAATATCTTCGCACATTGTTTACAGTACCAATGATACTTTTAGATTTATTTCTGAGTTCCTTCGCAAATTTAAATGAGGCAAAAATACTGTCTGTGGTCACCTTTCTAACAGCATTTCATTACGGCTCCATTAGCCGTAGAACCACGTTAACGGAGATCCACTATTCAACCGGTGTAGAAACGTCTTTCCCTAAGTAGGAAAACCCGTTCAAATTGTATTTTCATTGCACGTCTATGGTCAACTAGTACTTCTTCTCATGTCTGTCTGGTTTTGAGGGAATAAATTGTGTAAAAGGGCATCTAGCTTTACTCGGAAAGAGTTATTCATCGACAGTAATATTCGGTCCAGGCTAATAGGACATGACACAGTTTTCAATGAACATACTCCAAACGGTAGAGAAGAGAGCAAAGTTATCTTTTTTCAGTCTAATGGAGCGTGTTTTCCTCTCATAATACCACAAATACCACATCATTTCACATAAACGGCTTCTAGCCATTGTGTCCTTACAAAATGATGAGCCCGGTGAATCTGATCGTAAAGAATGGACGTAGAATTTTGCGGACACTGATATTCCCCGAGCGCACCATATGCCAATGAATGCCTCTAGCTCAGCGGTTCCCAAACTGGGGGTCGCGACCCCCAGGGGGGTCGCGGGCCGTTCGGAAAGGGGTCGCGAGATGTATACGAATAATAAAGTGAACTATGTACTTAAACTTAGACAACCATTTTTAGGGGGTCGCGGCTAAAACGTATGGGCTAAAATGGGTCGCAGAAAGAAAAAGTTTGGGAACCGCTGCTCTAGCTCATTCAGTTGAACACACCAACTGTCATCCCTGTTTATCTGTAGGCCTCTGCTTACGTGCACCGCTTGTTGCGTTCAAGCATAGATTCATCTATAAAAAGTGGCCACGCACTTCTAGCACTTTCCTCTGAGGCACCCTTTTGCACGAGGTGCGGGTCCAGGTGTTTCCCTTAGGATATTTTGCTGCGCCCGCCTACCAAGGGCAACTTCTTGCCTCTTGGTCCTACCTGCAGCTTTGTATTCTCTCCCTATTGCACCTGAAGCTTCACCTTCTCTCACCTCATAATAAGCAGAATTTGCAGAATTATTTCCAAGGCAAATTATGATTTATTTCATTTACTAGAACTACTTGCTGAGGTCCGCCCTCGCCATTCTCTGCTGTGGAATACTTTATCAGAAGGGGTAATTGTTTTTCCCAGCAGGAATGGAGCTCCGTTTTCGATCGCCTGCAATACCCGAGAGCCCGTGTGCATGCATTGACTTCGGTTGCTTGCGTAAGGGAAAGATTCAAATAAAAGTTGAATTCAGTGAAAGTATTTATAATTTTTGACTTAAATTAATGAAATAACTAAGGTAGATCTATTTTCCGTATTTATTGCAAGTCTGAGTGATGTCCCTCTTGACTATTTCCTCCTCAACGATATTAGTTTCTTCCTGGCTAGAAACATTCTCCGTTGAAGCAGAACGTTCGGAATCCTGTACATAGTTATCGTCACTTGAGTCTTCCATGAAACTGTCTTCTCCACACTCAGATTCATCTTTGGGGACGCAACACAGCAGATGTATGATTTCTCTGGCAGCGAGAACTAGTTTTGAATCCATGCCTTAAAATCACTTCAATTTATTGAAATGCACAGATGTCACAGGTACCTTATGAATCTGCTTATTCTGTTGTCACCCATTTAGAATTTGCAGTTTGAAATGATTGCACGACGTGCTGAAGGATAAGATAGTCGGTTACGTTAGAACAGAAGAAGGGTATTGGCTAAATGAGGAGAGTGAAGGCAAGAAGTCAAACTCTGTGACCGAAGATTAAGAGTTCAATATCATCTATCAATTCTGAACAATCCCTAAAATAATTAAGCAATGCATACGGATAAAAATGAATTGTTATACCAACAGCTACATTGAATGTAAAGGATAGTAGATAGGATACGAATGAATTTCAAGGCCTGGGCCAAAATGACCCATCCGGTCATGGAAGGTATAAGAGATGAGAAAAGATTGAAAAAATAATACTATCATGCCAAAATTTTGCACAGAGGTAAATCCATTAAAATAATTAAAAGTCAGGGATTATGATACTAAAAATTTTCTTTGATTAAAAATTATCAAAATGAATATTCTCTATTGGGTCAATTTGACCCAGCCGGGCATTCTAGTGTTAAAAGACAACCGGTTTCTAACTTTTCAGGTCATTATTCAGGGTTAATTCACCTCTTGTTAACGACCTGAAAATTTCTAAACTGGTTGAGTCTTTTAACGAATGCTGTGTGGTATACAAAAAAGTTTACTTTTTTGATATATCATGCCAGGATTCCTCAAAACAACCTCGCAAGCCATTGATTTCTTGCGAATAATAAATTTAATGTCTTCATACTCGTTTGGAAAATAACTTTTAGCAGTAACGTATAAAATCGTATCCGGCTCGATTTTGTGATTTCCACAATCGTATCATATTTGTTACTCCATAGACCGTTTTCCCTAGAGTGTACTTAAAGCTCCTTACTCATGTCATCATTCAATCCTTTTGCATTCCCAGTATGAAGCTGTGGAGCCCCCGTTCAAATGTTGCCACAACACCGCATGACTAAGAGAGATTCAGGGTATGGGTGGGTATGGTATTGTTACGTGAGAAGCTGCCTTGGACCCCGATATACCGATGAAGCAATAGCGATCGATGGAGGTGTGCGTGTGTGTGTGTTTGTATTTTATATTCGATAGCGAGGGATGAAGGAAGTGAAGGCGATCGTCTTTTCACTACTGATGAGAGGTTCGGAGTTCCGCCGTTAGGGCGCGCGGAGGAAAGTTCGCCAAATTTCCTGTTTCACGTGAATGGCTGTTGAGTGGGGTGGTTGAGGAGAAATAAAGGAAGAGCGGGATGCGATATCTCCGGGAATCAGAAGTTCATGGAAAGAGGCGCCGCCGTATCTCAGCCAATGACGAAGCGATTCCCACCCTCCGGAATGTGCTATCGGCGACGGTGGCGGCGGCTGCGGAAAAAAGAAGAACTTCGGGGGAATATGCGACAAGGGGTGAGATTCTCACTGATGCATTTTTAAAGTATTCGGCGTAAAGCACCACTGTGCATATACGACTCTTATTGGTAGTGGCAATAATAACGCAGGTAATAAATCCCTCCTCAGAAAAACGTTATAAACCTGATAATTCCTACGCTTTCTCTTCGGATTTTCCAGCTTCGGTTTCATTTTTGGGTTGCTTATGCCCCGTTCACTCTACGTTCTTTTTACACCGGTTAGCCCCGACCATAGTTACAAAACGAGGTGTGAACGCAAGTTACCGGTAACCGTGGTTGGGATTCTGACCACCGTTTTCCGACCGTGGTTTGCGGTAATTTATGCATTCGTGAACGCAAGTTGGATAAAAGCTGGTTAGAAAAAGAAGAAGGCGAAGCAGCAACAAGGTGGGATACGGGGGAAATGAAACAGAAAGTAAAGATCGAAGAGGAGATGGCCGTTACTGTTGAACTATATTCGTCAGAATCAATTCTAAGGAAAGTGTTATAGATTCATTCCGTAATTTGTTGTATATTATGAGATTTTAAACCTGATTTTAGTTATGCGATATACTATATAGTTCGTAGTAAATTATCCATTAGCTCGCATTGTATTTTTACGGACATATTGAATAATCTCTATAAATATTTTGCTAGAATTATGTAAAATGTGCGAAACTACCTTAATAAAAATCCGATGGTCACAATGATTTTAATGTTTTGGTAAGAGTTGTTTGTCCCAGTTTGAAAAAAATCACTTATGTTCATCCTTGAAAAAAAGTTCCCCCCATATCATTATAAAATATCATTCCAACGGCTAGTTACATACAACTACAGAAAATAAATTTAGAAACGACGGGTGATACTACATATCACAAACAAATACCACGTTCTCTCTCTTATTTCATAAGTTTAATTTCAACAATCCAGTCACATTTCTGCAAGTTATTCGTCCACCATTTAATTGAAGTGAAGTAGTTTTAATTTATGGTAAAGCATCAGGTTGAATCATGTCCTTTGTCAAAATCAGAAAACAATAATTGCTAAGACTGTAATGCGGTGAAAAGTGTATCTCAATCCTAAATCACCACAAGTGTGCCTCAATTGAAGCTCAAGTCTCAAGATTAGGTCCTCTTTTCTTCGCCTACATCAGTTATTTATCAACACATCCGAATGAAGGGCAATTAGTAGTATATGTTGTTGATATCAACATTACTATGATTAATAGTCGCTTTAATTTGTATTAAATAGAGCAGTAGAAAAATGCAAGCAACACTATCGATGAAATGATTAGTTGGACGAACACATCTGAATTAACTTATACGCAGCAAGGAACAATGCTTGACGACGCTGGAATGCAATTTTTAATTCACAAGCAGGCCATAATATGCACATACGTTGAAAATCATTGCAATTAACAAAAGAACTTTCCCCTGCACATTCTCTATGTCCTTCCAACAGGTCCGTTCCATTGGCTCTCGTAGATTCATTTTTCACTTGCACTTACTTTACCACTCATCAGATACCGCCAGTGTCTAACGATGGTAAGTGTGAACGCACGCTGATTATGACGTCATCTTACGCTGGTTGAGAATAATGGTAGTGTGAACGGGAATTACAGTGGACGACATAGAAACTCTGCTATGTTGTCGAAGGAGGAGTATATAGAATTCGTTCCATTGAAATATACATTTTATACTGGTTGGATTCAATCTGAATACAGAATTGAAGCAGGTTTAATAAAGATTGTATTGGAAATATATCGATGTTGTTTACTGAATATATACAGATTGTATTCAATCTGAATACATTGTATATGCAGTTTTTAAAGATTGTAAACAGGCAGCGTGGGTTGTGTAATCACGATACATAGAGGCTCTATACTGCTTTTATATAGTTAGTTCTTTATTAATGATACTACTTAAATTGATTGGAACTTTACTTATAATATGTATGTGTGGAGAATATTAAATGGTTGGTATTGAGTAGATTGAGGATGGAGGAGTAAAGGGGATGGACAGGGAAGGGTCAAAACTTGAAATATTCCCTTCTCTTGATCTCCAGAGCTTCTTGCGATGATCAGCCCTTGGATACTCTTCCCTTAAATGGAAAGAAGCGAGGCTGCTGCCTCCTGAATCGGATTCAAAGAAGAGGCTCGGAGCTCTGTTATAGCAATTATAAGATAATTTATTAATATGGTGTGCTACCTGATTACAATCTGTTTGCAAAATCTTGTATGCAATCTCTAAAAAAACTGTTTAAATGCGGCATTAAGATTTTGTCGTCCCAAGTTTTAGTAAAAACTATGATTTCCATGATCAATTCAACAATTTTTTCCAGTCAAACAACTTGTTTCAGTACATTTCAAATCAATTAAATTGAGCACTTCAAAATTTTCCAATGTAGTAGGTATAGCTTGATATAATATCCGCTCATAGGAATATATCGTACAGCTAATGTACCAGTTCCTACCATCGAATCTAAATTTATAACGTTCACAGGTGGAGCCAAGAGCGGGGATTAGACGTAAATCTGAGCAAATGTAGTGCAGCGTACTTATTACATGGGTCTTCTCACTATTGCAATGTATTAGTTGTGGATACATTTCATTCTGCATTATGTTTATTGCAGAGTCTCTTTTGAATTTCGTTTTCACCGTTGAAAATTCATTACATATCAAAAATGACCGGTTGAAAATTATTTATTTGATAGTTAATCATCATTTTTGAAAACGTACTAATATATACCGTCTACCATGTTATACGTACTATGTTTCAATGTAAATTAATATTTCACCTCTAAATTTGAACTATTGAACGTTTAAGGGTGATGATGTATCTAATATTTCCAAAAATGAATTGGAATACCCATTCATGGGAGAAATGCAAAAGCTCTCGTTGCTGTAAAAGGTCGTGCAAAAACATTGCTCGCCCATGCCAAATGGGCTCGTTTTCGTGTTTCGCTCGGCTTCAATTTTTAATAATCAATTCTACGTCCTTGGTCGAATGGTTTGGAACAGTTTGTGTGTGAATCGCGGCAAAGTGCTCGCTGTGTCTGCATGCATTGGGTGCGGTTGTCTGCTCCCTCCGTTCATCGCATCCAACGCCGTCGCGCGCGCTTCTTCGATAGCGAGGGATTATGGGGCCGAAAAAACGAAACTTCCCGGGGGTGATTTATTTTCGCGATTCATTTGTTATGCGCCCCGTGACCGAGAGATGGCGAGCGCAAGTACTTCTTATCTGCAGAACGCCGAATATATCTGCATATATTCCGCCTCTTCAGCGCTATTTTTCTTTTTCTGCCTTGCGTCTCGGTGACGAGAGGAGTGTTCAATATCTCTCTCCTATCCTTTCATCGTCCTCCTAAGAATCTACATAGCACCCGGTGAGCCAACGAATCACCAGTATGCAGCATGCAAGATAAGCCCCACATGCCGCTCGGGAATAAAAAAATATCACTAGCAGTAACAAAAAATGCGTCCACATTCATGCAGAGGAAAAACTTGCTGACGATGATAAATTCTTTTAGCAAATCCATGGAAGTTTAGAACAACAGAAAAATAAAAATTGCGATGAGTTGTCCAAGTGATTGATCCCATTAATTCAGTCACCGTTGATATACCTTAATAATTCGAAGAAAGAATGATATTTTAAACATATCTTTTTGCAATCTTTTTCCGTTATTTTCGTCTAATGAAGACGTCCATCATAGTCGAGGGTAAACGAAGGATATTTTTCACGTCGTCTGAGAAAAAAATCCTTCCCGAAGTTACTAAGTAAATTTAGCCTATATTTTGCTCTATATTCTTGCAAAGATTCCCATCCTACTTCGCGTAACATATTGGAAACGTTGTCCTTTTTAACGTAATTACTTATAACGAATTTAGACACTCTGCGCTGTATTCTGTTGCTTCTTCTTCATAAGGGTTCAGTTCATTCGTCAGGGTTCCACTTGCTAGCAGGATACTCTAAGTGAGTCCTTGCCAGAGTCTAAATAATGTAGAATAAATTTATGACAACAGCATCGAGTCAATAACGAAGGAGGTGCACTCAATAATGTCGCAATTCTTTTGATCGCCTTCACGTCTGCAGAGCAACCTCCAATGGGCATTCCATTGCTGTCGTTTCGGTGTCAAAATCCTTGCTCGTCACGACTGCCATTTGCAATGTGTGCCAAAACTCCCGTTAATACTCTTACGGTGGGTTTTTATTTTCTGATTCTTCTATATGCATTAATTTGTCGCCAGGCAGAGCTTATTTTTATGAATCTACTAGCTGACCCGGCATAGTATGAAAATAATTATTTCATATTTTACGTAAGGATGAAGCATCACATTGTGAGCTAAGCAGTTCAACGTTCGCTATTTCTCTGGTTTTTTGACTCAATTTCGCATAAGTATAATTTTAACTAATACATACAAATCGTGTGACTAAGAGAATTTGTTTATAGCCAATGTTGGGCTTATGAAGTTCTAATTTTGACGTTTATTTTGGTTTTACCTTATTTCTTGAAATTAAAGCATCATTTAGAGATATTCCCGAAGCAGAATTGAATCGAGAGAGTTGGATTCTGAAAAGAAAATATTTTATAGAGTGGAAAAGTAAAGTTAATGGGTATTCTAAAAAAAATTGGCTTTGATTGGAGGAATAAGACATTCGTAATCTGCGTAATAAGGTCGTGATTGCGCAAGTGAGGGTGTGGGACGGAGAATGTGAGTGGGCAAGCATCGGCCGAGGAGTAACGAGGAAAGGCTCTCCAATGTCCCAGTTGCTCTTTTACGTGTACGCTGACGGGGATAGAGGTGTGTGTGGGATGAGTTGGGAGCTGGAATTAAAGTGGTGGGAATGATGTTTAAACCTGGGAGGTTTGGTGATCATCAGGCGTTGACTAGACAGTCAGCGAGTGGACTGCTGGCTTTCGTGGATGTGTTAGACAAGCATTGCTAGGAGTATGTCATGATCATTGATTACAAGAAGACCAAAGTTATACGGTCTTGTAAAGGACCGTGAGATGGGAATACGAGACTCAAGGGAAAAAACTTGAGGAGGGAGAGCTATTCAACTATTTGGGAATTACATTAGAGGAAAACCGAGACTGCAGTAAAGACATCCGGGAGAGAATTGGGTGAGCAGAGGAGGCGTTCATGAGCAGGAAATAGCTTATGAGGGAATCGTATGGTAAGATGTTAAAGAAAAGGCTAGTGAAGACTATGTGGAAACATAGGCACTTAGGAAGGAGGACGAGAGAAGACGGGAGGCGTTTGAGGTGTAAGTCTAGTTAGGAATAGAGAAGGTGAAGTGGACGGGAAGGGAAAGAAACGACGAAGTGCTGTGCGTGGTGGGTGAGGAGAGGCAGCATTCAGATGAGATACGGAGGAGACAGGAGGTACGGATGGAGCGAGTGATGAGCGGAGAGGGGAAACAGTGTTAGAGGGAAGAGTTTTGGGTAAAGGAGGGAGAGGAAGGATGAGAATAGGATTTACAGCAAGAAAGAAAGGTAGGAGGCCGTATTATGCGCTGAAGAGGCCACTTCAAGATGGGAGAGGTATGAGTCAGAATGATTTTATAATGATGCAAGCAAACCTAACCTAACCGGTGGAATACTTTCACGATGGATGTTTTAAATCAAGAAAGAATGTAATTGATCAATAAAATACAAAAATTGGAAATAATACAATTTATAAATTAATTCAGCTCTCGTGAATCCCTGTGTGGACTCAATAGTGACTTTATTGTGACCAGCAAAGGCATTTTTATGTTTCCATATATCGGCATCCCCAGTCACGTGACTTCGATTTTTGATCTCTGCGACTGCCGTCTGGTCGAATGTTCTTATAGGCTCAGCTACTAGTCGTGAAGTTTTCATTAGAGCTGCGATCTGGCGAAAATATTCCGTTTTATTCATTCTTGCACTGTGCTGTACATTTTATCCACCAAAAATCAAAATGGGCATACCCCTCGAAAATTTCCCCATAAAATCATTTTCACAAATTTCACACTTAATAATTTAGCCTCCAAGTATGGACTTTTTTAGCTTAAGGGCCTTTGTATGGCCTCATTCCTTGAAAATATATATTCAAGATCGCGAGGTAGCGTGATTGCTGACGTCTGTTTTTTCTCGAAAACGCCTTCAGAAATATTTGGATATGGCCTTCAAATTTTTTCAACTAAGCTATTGAACACACTCATTTAGTATTATTCCACATTAATGAATCAATTCAGGCACAGTTTTGATTGCGTTAGAATATTATGATCAAATAGCGACTAAGATATGCCGATTATATTATATACATATCCGTTGCCTATTAGCAATTAGTGACATGAGGAAACTTTAAATACCTCCTCAGTTCTTTCATGAAAAACGGCATGCCGATTTTCAAGGAATATACTTTCTGAAACGGCTTCATAATCTACTTTAACCATCATCTAACAATTTTTTCAATCCAAAAAATGTTTTTTGATGTTCACTTATAAAAGGAGATAATTTTTCATGGAAAATCTGCATAAAAATGTCATCAATGAAAACTGTCTTCTTCAATTGCTTTTTCGCCCTTGATGAAGGTTTGACGTTTCTCTAAATTGACGCCATCTTGAATTTGGTTGCCATGGGTGGACTCAACATTTCTCTCACCCTCTCTTAGATTTTTAATAACTGGGGATACGCGGAGTAGGCATCATATTGTAAACCCTATAAAATAAAACCTCAGTGTCTTTATTTTCTCGATATCCTCCGATCTGTCTCGCTTCGCACCGCCTACTACATGGCATCATCACGAGATAGGGCAGGCGGACACTTCTCGAGGGAAATGCAAAAAGGAATGCGGGGAAAGATGCAGGTTGGTCGGATATTTGTGCTAACAGAGCGGACATTAAAAACACTACAGCGTCTAAGTATTTTTTTCATTTGAAGTAAAGGTATACCAAATTTGAAATAGTTAGATTAATAGTTAAATAGTTAGATAAAATGAAAATGTCCTTGGAGCTACCCATTCCACTCGGCCGCAGGGACTCATAAACCATGGCTTCCCATTTGATCCGTGGCTTTGAATGCTCACAACAAATAACCCCTTGGCCGCGTTTTGCACACATCTTCACCCCAACTTTCTCTTAAGACGAATGTCACTTTTTATTGTAAAATTCTTAAACCTTTATTAATTGTAAGCTATGCGTCTCCTTTGTGGTTTACGGCGGAAAAACTCACCCACAGAAGATCAAGAGAACAGAAAATATTTTATTAGGGCGTATTGCACATGCACCGTGGCAAATCACCGAACCGAGACCTTCGCGAAGACCTCCCTATTACTCCAATTTTCCGCGACCATAAAGCCAACCTCAACGCCTGCGAAAAAATCACTTCCCCGAACATATGATGAAATGATCGTAAACATTTGGAATTATTTTCCGAATCCATTTGCAAGGCTCATGAATCCCAACTCCGTTTACCTACCAAACCATTTCCCTTCCCATTACCTAACTATCTGCCATAGTAAGCCATCAAATGTTACGTTTATACCTGAAATGATATTCTAGAGAAATCCACTGGAGACAGCCAACTATGCTGGGACACGAGTGATAAAAAACAAGGTATTCCAACGTCGCTCGCAGCATCTTCCTAGGAGCACTGCGAAATCTCACGAGGGGAGGGGGAAGTGGAGGGGAAGGAGAGGGGGGAAAGTGGGCGGAGCGAATGGAAGCCGCGCCCCCAACAACCCCCCCCCCAATCCCCTCCCTCTCTGGTCGTCCTTCGGTGGGATCGCCCTTCCCCTTGGTCCATCCAGTGACGTTCACAAACGAATCGTTCAAATGAACGGCTCATGGGAAGGAACCGAATACACATCTATTCATCGTACACCTACATCTACATACTACGCAAACTTCCTCCTTTGTGGCGGGGGTGTTAGAACGCCACGTGTTCACAAATGGAAAGGAAATTCTGTAATGAAGCTCCGCTTGGCAATTCTTAAAAAAAACATCTTGGGAGGAAAAACGCACTCCCAATACTAACCGTTGATTCACATATTTCCCTCAATTTATCGTTCCAGCCGGACCTGGGAATATATTGGGACTCTCATATGATGTTCTCCGCCTCGCTCTGAAAGATATCTATCCTCAATTGCTCGAGCAATCTAAGACTAGCCTGTGCCTTCCTGCTCTTCCGGCCTAACGAGGTTAACATTTGTGAAACGATGTCTGTACGCCCATAAAAGCTGTATTAACCTTCTCGATTGACCAGTCGCCATGCAGCCCTGCCTTCGAAGAACCATTCCTCTCAGAAATATGGAACTCTGGAAAAGAATAACTCCTCACGGCATAGCTATTTCATTCAGGGCACCCTGATGGAGATTTTAGACGCTGCAAATATCTCGGAGTGATGATCTATGGTGGGGTCAAAATATTCAGGGTACATATCAAGCTGATCGTAGGTAAATTGGGATTTGTAAACAGAATACTAGAAATGTGCGACGACAAAGTGAGAGAAATTAGCTACCTACTTCTCCTTCGTTAGACCCGATTCAGAATACGCAGCCAGTGATAGGGATCCTCATGAAATAGTTGTTGAAGTTATTTCGGGTTTCCAACCGGATAAGGTTCTCCATCTCTGCCGGCGCACAGTGGGGCCAAATGCTTAAAAGGTGGCCATAATTAGAAAAAAAAAGTTCGGGGTTATGATTTCTTTTTTCATGGTTGGGAAGACACTTATTTGAGCTGCTGAGAAATAAGTTTGAGAAGCATGTAAGTGTGCACCTCTTCGTAAAAAACACTTTCAAAGTGACAGGTGCGCTGCTGGGATACATAGCCTCCCTCTCGCTTCGAAATACCCCCATCTTCTAGACTCCTTCTCGGCTACCCAAATGGCTAAATTTTAAATTTAAAAAATAGAATCAACGCAGCAATGTGCATAAATAAAAAATGTTGCTTTACCATAACATTGAAACAAAATTAAAATTATTATTGATATAAATATAAACCAATAAATTGCACAAATTTCATTCAAAAATAAAAATACGAACATCATTAAGTTATATTGCAGCGCTCTGTTGTGCTCTTATATAGTTATATTATTGTAGCCACAACTCTCGGCTATCAAAACAAAAAAAAATTAACCGCCCCAACCCGCCCCTTCGCGAATTAATGAAGAAATACGTAAGTAACCTCCAATCGTATGGACGTCGAAGCGCGCAGCCCGTTGACACGTCGCATGCAGGAATGAGCACTTACTTTATAATTAGCGTTATCATAATGGTTAAAATGCATTTGTCGCACAAACCTATAGTTTGTGATAATAATGGTTATAATAAATTAATACATGAAGCCATGAAAGATTTTTATCATCTTTTTTACGACATTGGAATAAAAAATATAATAAAATTCAGTTGTAAATAAATGAAAAAGAAGAGACAAGAATTTTGATATATATTCGCACAAATTTGTTTACCGATTGTAACTAAGCGATGGCACCATCATAGTTACCATCAATTTGTATTTATTAAACAAAAAAACATTTCACTGAGATTGATCGTTAAGTTCTGTTTTATGTGATAAGACCCGGGTTTCATCACGTAGTGATATCTACAGGCCAGAGTCAATCTGCCTTGCCGCCAACTTGCGTGTTAATTTAAGCTTAGCTTTCATTAGTGTGATATGAAGTGAAACACAGTGCAGATGCTGCTGTCGTCTTGAAGCAGATGACCACAACGACGCCAACGAGAGCGCGAAAGTACCGTGTTGCCTTGAATAATGTATCAGAAAGCACTTTGACTGCGGAACATGCATTGGCTGTAATGGTGCTGCTTAGTCAATCTAAATCCGAGTATCAAATAATGCGCAATGTCTCAGTGGCGAATAACTGCCGATTATACCCCTCTTATAAAAAAGTGGCCGAGGCAAAACGAGCGTGCTACCCGAGCGTTCTTTTAATGACCATCACCGACCATAGTGTGGAACTAAGTCTCCAGTTACTATTGAATCACACAGCCCAACGTATTTTATCGCTGGAAACTGAATTGCTATATTCTCTACCATCGGAAGAACTGGCAGGTCTAGAGTTAATTTGCAAGTGGGGCTGTGATGGGAGTTCAGGACACAGCAATTATAAACAGTCGGTATTTAGCGAAGATGGCGAAGAATTCGACGACAGCTCCATATTTTTTATTTCTATTGTGCCACTACAACTTGTGACTAAAGGAAGCCTTAAAAAAATTATTTGGCATAATAGCAGACCTGCATCTCCTCGATTTTGCCGTCCTCTTAAGATCGAATTCAAGAAAGAAACAGCTCAGCACGCTCAATTGCAAGTTGAGAACGTGCGCTACCAAGAGAGGCAACTGGTGCCATTGGAGGTTGAAGTGAATGGAAATAAAATTGCCGTTTCCTACAAGCTACAACTAACGATGGTCGATGGAAAGATCTGTAACGCTCTCACAGACACCACATCTACACAACGGTGTTACCTATGCAATGCCACCTCCGCAGAATTCAATTATATTGATGATATAATATCTCGTCCAGTAAAGGAGGAAACTCTCCAGTATGGCTTAAGCACGTTGCATGCGTGGATTCGTCTTTTCGAATGCTGCTTGCAGGTGGCTTATAGAATGGATGTTAAAGTGTGGCAGATCCGTAACTCAAACTCAAAAGAATTGGTGGAGAAGCGTAAGAAGAAGATACGGGAAGGACTAAAAAGGGAGCTAAGTTTGATAGTTGACCGGCCAAAGCAGGTGTGTGGCAGTAGCAATGACGGCAACACAGCTCGCCGTTTCTTCGAGCACTCAGAAATTTCCGCCAATATTACAGGCCTCAATTTGGAGATTCTTCAAAGATTCCACACTATTTTACAAGTTCTGTCATCTGGATATAGAGTAAAAAAGCCATCAAAAGTTTTATCTTCAGAGGCCATGAATATATTGTATGTATCCTTCCAACCTGAGTCAGAATCTACATCTGAATCGGAAGATGATTCTTTGGACGGCAGCGAGTCTGATTAAAATAAGTGTTTACGTGTCCAAGTCAGTGTGTGCATTCTATTCTACACAGAAAACGGCTTTAAAACAATGTGTTACGTCAATTTGTTTTCAAAATTTTTATATTTTCATAAACGATTTTTAATATAAATTTTAAGTTGACTTTAAAGTTGTCATATAAGATTTTTAGAAATAAGTTGGTACATTCATTTAGTGCAGGTGTGATTCGATAATTCATAGGAGGAATAAGAGCCGGATTTTAATTAGTGTTTGTGTATTTCTAAGCGAGTGAGCGCAGGCTTACATAAATACGTTTTCATATTCTATGTAAATTGAATGCAATAAAAAATTGTTTTATGTAAATGTCTTGGCTGACTTCTTAAGTTCCAAAGTTATATTTTTAAGACATAAGCAGGTAAATTATTATCGCGTGCAATAATATCGGGAAACAATTGGTTTATAATGGTTAAAAATTAAAAAATGGCCTAGAAATTTTGCTGTTTATAAAAAAATACATAAAATTATTCATTCCATTGTCTCAAAATTTCGCGATACGATTCAGAAAAGAATAAATTTATATCATCAGTTTCATTTTCGTAATCTAATATCTTTAAAAAAATATTCCCCCATTTTTACAGGACATAATTAATAACTACTGTCATTTTTCGCGAAAAAACCATGTTTTTGGCAAAAAAAATAATTTTTCCTAAATTTCAATATCATATTCGGAATTAGCGACCTCGATAACTATTGTATACCAAATTTCAAATAGATTACACGATATTTACTAATTATGACCAACTTTTTAGCATTTGGCCCCACTGTGCGGCGTTTCGATGGTCGTGTCGTCCATCGTCATAAGGGCTTGATGACGATGACATCAAGCCCTAATGACGATGGACGATGACATCAAGCCCTGATGACGATGGACGACACGACCATCGAAACGTCGGCAGAGATGGAGAACCTTATCCGGTGGGAAACCCGAAATTACTTCAACAACATCATACGCCTTGAAAACCTCAGATCTTTCTTCTCATGAAATAATCTTAAAAACAGATTTGGAGCATCTTAAGAAAAGAGCAGCCAGGCACTTGAAAAGCCGTTACGATAGTCTTGTTAGTGTACTGACTTCTTAGAGTAGCTCGGATTGGCATAACTGCCAGACCGTAGATTGAAAATTAGACTAAACCTTTTAGGTAAATTCAAGAGCAGTTAATTTTCCGACGAAGTTATCCATATCTTACGATCGTTGACATGGTGCCGTAGATCAGATCATAAATATGAAATACGAGAGATAGACTGTAAAACAGATAGATATACAATGTGTTTTTTCCGTGATAGGAGACTCTAACATCAGTGTTAGTATTTAGAAATACGTTTTGACTGTTTGTTGAGATTACTAACTTATGTATTCCTTAATCTATCCTAATAATTTTATCTGATATTTGTAACTGCATGTACTTATTACATGTTCTAGCTACACAGGCAGATGGCCTCTTTGAGTAGGACATTGTGGATCATGTGACATATCATGGAGTAAGTAGGTATGCTAACTCTACGGTCATGTGTAGCGCACATGGTGCATAGTGCATGTAAGTGGTAAATTTTAATCCCCTGTTGCCTGTTTGTGATTTTTTTATAGATTTTTTACATAAGTATGCTTTAAAATCGAAATTAAGGAAAAGTGTTTCGTATTGAATGCATATTGTTAATTTAAAAAAATGAGCAGTCATTATTGAATGTCTTACGTACGAGGATGGATCGATAAGTAACGCACAACATATTTTTTCCGCCATGTTATTATGGCTGGGGAGTTGGAATTTTGCATACATTTAGTTTGAAGGCTTGCGCCAGAGCAGCCATATTTAGATTAGGTATAGCTCTTGCTGCAGGAGCGTGAACTACTGGGCTAAGATGGCGCGCGTGTTAGCATCGTCCACCCGCGAAGAGCAACGAAGTGTAGTTCGTTTTTTGAGGAGTTGGAGGACTAAACGCGAGTGACATACGCTGCTAAAAAATATGAAAAGACATTGTCAAAGTTGCATCGTGCCATTTGCGACAAACGCAGCAGGCCAAATGAGATACTGCTCCACGACAATACTCATCCCCATATTGCTGCTTCTGTTTGTGAAAAATTGACAACTTAGGCTGGAAGGTATTTCAACAACCACCCTACAGTCCACACCTTGCACCTTCGGACTTTCATTTGTTTGGTCATTCGAAGAAATTCCTGGGGGGAGGGCAACGTTTCGACGCTGATGAAGAAGTCAAATCGACTGTGCGGAGATGGTCGTATTTGTTCTCAAAAAACGGACTTCTAAGAACAGGATATTTCCAAACTAGTGTCACTATGGGAGAAATGTGTCGAGGGACTTGGATCTTATGTTGAAAAATAGGTAAAATATGTATCTTCAATGATATAAAATTTATATCGCCTAACTGATTATACTTTCTGTTTAAAAAAAATTGTGCGTTACTTATCGATCCACCCTCGTATATAGTATATAAGGTTTGAAGTGATGCTGGAAAGTCCACTTTAATATACGCTGAAGAGTAAATTTCCAATGGGCACATCCTTTCAAAGGCCCACCATCACCCCTACGCGAGCGGCCACCTTCTCCCTGAATGGGTGTCCCATTATCTCCCTCTCACTGAGTGTTTGTATCCCAAATCTCAGCTCAATATCTGTTCTCCTTCCAACTAGAAATTCTTCAGCATCACTGAAGACGTCCAACTCGAGGAATTACATCAAGGGAAGTGGAGATCAGACAGACAGCTCTTGATTTCTCTTCTCGTCGCTTCTCGTATTTTTGTTGGCTTAGAACGTCATTAGATTTTGACGCGGATATGAGATGGGGTGTTGGCATCGCTGTTTAAAGTGAGACTCACTGATTGGAGGTTGCTTGTCAGGTGTGAGAAGGGGAAAGTGAGCTTGTAGATAGCTTCGTCGTTTTAATGAAACTTCGTGGGCTGTTTGTTGTGGTGTGTCCTTTCCGATTTCGAGCCGATCCCCTGCCAAGCGAGGAAAATAAGATAATAATCTGTTCTCCTGAATCCACCGTGGTTGCCTCAAGCGACAACTAGTGGCGCATTCTCAAGACTATATTTGGGGGATGAGGAAACGCTCACTCTGCCATCTGACGCTCGTTATAAGTAGCTCCGGGGAACATGTAACACGTCCCTAGTCTTTTGTTGGCTGTCGAGTACCAAGCTCACCTGATCGACTGTGTTCGTATCTGAGAGACGTCCAATGGCGTTGTTTGTCTCCGTCTAGTAAAGTTTTTTCTCTTTTTTTGTAATAATAATCCAAATGAATGTAGTGAACTAATTTTAACTATTCAGCCGTGAGAATTCGGTGTTGCTTTCGGCGTAATCAATAATATTGTTAATAAACGATTTAAGTTTTTCCTGGTGAATACTTCTGACAAATATTTCTCGGGTTTGCATCCAGGTTAAAGCTTTTATGTAAGCCGTCGTTTCGGAAGACGACTTGTCTTCCATCCTCAAGGCTGTGTTACTTGAATGAAGTTCAATTTCACACTGAACAGGATCGACCGTTTACGGAGACAACAATACGGCTCAGGTGTCGTCCGATTGGCTGTAGGTCTTTTGAAATTCTTCACGTTTAACCCTTATGTTTTTCATACAGCTGAATACAGGTCTCCATGTAGTGCTTAGATGAAAGCCGGTGTCCCGATTGAAATTTTTGGGATTGAGGCGGATCTCTATTGCTTCCTTAACTACGCGGTCCCAGTAACGTTGAGCATGGCAAAGGATTTTGGTGTCATCCCATTTAATAGCATGGTCTTCATTAATGCTGTGTTCCGCCACGGCCGACTTTTCTGGTTGCGCTAATCTGAAAAATCTCCGGTGTCTTTCAGCCTCGTCTCAATCGTTCGGCCTGTCTCCCCCACATACATTTTACCACATTCACAAGGTATTCCATAAACCCCTGGTGTCTTCAACCCAATCGGATCTTTCACCCTAACCAAGCGGTGCCTTAATTTAGGTGGTGGCAGATGGACAGTTTTGATATTATACCGTCGTAGAATGCGGTGGATCTTACCAGATATGGTTGACACATATGGGATTAAGGCTGTTGATAGCGGTTTTTCAGGCGGCTCATCCGGGCAACTCTTTTGTTTTATGTTGAGTCTGCTTAGGGCCTTAAAAATCTCTTGTTTTCCATAGCCATTCCGTAAAAATGTTGTCTTAAGGTGGTCTAACTCGGCTGAGATGCTTGTATTATCTGATATTAACTTGGCTCTATGGATCAAGGTAGATAATACAGCGGCCTTCTGCGATGGATGGTGGTGGCTCTGTCCGTTGAGATACAGGTCAGTATGCGTTGGCTTCCTATGAACGGAATGACCTAGGCTCCCATCTTCTTTCCTATGTATTAGGATGTCCAGGAAAGGAAGTCGCCCTTTCTCTTCTACCTCCATGGTAAATGTGATGCTCGGGTGCTGGTTGTGAATTTTTGACACATATGAACTTCATTCAAGTAACACAGCCTTGAGGATGGAAGACAAGTCGTCTTCCGAAACGTCGGCTTACATAAAAGCTTTAACCTGGATGCAAACAAAAAAAATATTTGTCAGAATAATATTGTTGTCATCACGAGATAATTATAGAAACAGGATATTGCCACTTACGAACAGTTTTACTTTCAAATAGATACCAATAATTTGTTAGCGATTTCAAATCAACAATTAGTATTTTTTCAGCGTGAATGGTCGACTGCGTCTGATAGGCTGACGTTGCTCCGTGCGAATTGATTGGGGCTGAATTGTCAGTGCCGTGATCCACATTCTACTTTTTTAAAAGCAGATCCGAATCACTGACACAATGGTTCAGAGGAACAACCCTCCTATTTACTAGGTCTTTAGGTTCACTAGGCTCTTTTGTCAATGAGAAAGTTACAGCAAAACAACACAGTTTTATTGAAGTAGCAATGGTAGTTTAAGCATGATAGGAAATTTCTCCGTCTTCAGCTCTTTCCCTTTTCCGTGGGCATTTCCAGCATCTTATCCTAAATTGTTTCATCCACATGTATGTATATACTTACCAAGAGCCCTTGCGGAATGGATGTGATACTTTCTGCCGATAAAAAATATACAAATACCAGACATGACCATCTTACCGATTTTTTAAATGTCAAAGCCGAAAGCTGAGCTCGCACATGTAACTTGAAAGCATATCAAACCGCATGTTGCGGCCAACAGACTAGTAAAGTTAGTCGGCTTATTTACAATTTCCTTATAATTTCCGTAAAAAAATTAAATCTGGTGCAAAAACTCTTGATAAGTAAAGAAATTCAGGAGTCACTGTTTTAATGGAAATCGGCTCTTAAATTTTGGATAGAAGTCGAAGAGGGCTGAAAAGAATCCGATTGTTGTGTTTAGTGTTCTTGGATGCTGAAATCTCGGTAATCGGAATACCGAAACTATTACAAGAGAATTAAAAGGAGTCACTCCTCATGAAACACGATTCCTATGTTCAATGTGTCCACACGCCTGCACCTCCATTCTTTCGCCCCTTCCTGCATTGCTGATTTGTAAAAGGAATTTTCGGTTAAGAAAGGTGAAATAGATAAACTATCTTACCCTAGGTAAGATAATATTGGCATATAGGATGGTTAGGATTGGTTAGGATGGCAATCTTTACTGGAGAAGAGAGCAAAATACGGGCTATGTTTACTAATTAAGTTCAGAGAAAATGTTTCCCAGACGACGTGAAAATTATCCTTCGATTATCGTCGTACTAGTGTGGACTAGATCAAAAGAAAAAAAATAAACGAAATGTACTGCAAAACAGCGATTTTAAATGCCAATGTTTGCTCGTTTATGAATGATAGCAACAGTGCTTCGATCAATAAAATGAATTCTTGCATTGAATGAAAAATTCGCTAGGACGACTCATTGTATGTTCTTTTTTTCATTGTTCTAACTTTGCATGGATTTTCGGTAGAATTTACAAAGCGTTGGCACGTTTTGCTTTGTACGAATAGGCACGCATTTTCATTATTATGCGAAATGTTGTAATGACCGTATGGTGTGGACGCGGGGATGGTTCGCTCCCTGCCACGCACCCTAGAGGTGGCTCACAAGGCATTATGCAGATGTAGATGCCTTGTGACATGGGGAAGAAGCAAGAAACGGAGGGAGTTGTGAATTATAAGGGGTGAGGGAGAGTTATAGTGAAGAAATGTGGAAAGCCGAGGAAGTGCTTCTGTTTGCAGCGTATCGTTACATCTTCTTTGCTCAATGCATGTAAAAGTAGCAGGTGTAGAAGATTCTCGCCGGAAACAACTGATGATGTTCATTGGACTTGATGTTTACACTAACGATATGCCCTTAACAAAGAAATTTTTCCTATTTGTAATATTTGAAGGAATTTTCTGCTGGCCTAGTCATGTGCCGGCATAAGTTCTAGTGGAACATAGTTCGGACAGTGGTGACGTTCTCCAAAAATTCGGCCGTCGGTGAATTTCATTTTATATACATTCAAAAATGTATAAATCACACCCTTCAATTCATAGGTGTTATGAAGCGGAATGCAATTCCCCAAACTGAGAAAAGTTTACCTTACTTTGATTCCTATTTTCAGACTTTCGACAATTTATGCTAATTTGTGCCCAAGAAATTTAATTCCATTGTAAATGAAATCATTTCCTAAAATAATTAAAATCGCTGTGAATTTGAATGAAATATTCTACGAGAAGGATATTTCTTGCTAGTTTGTGCAATGCTGAGAGAGGATAGACGAGGTAATAGAGGTATCGGTGTCCACCATTTTAACAGATGAGGATTGCCGTGGGTTAAATGGATGAAACCGACGAGAAAATAGACGCAGGTGAATTTAATTGTCGTGATAATATATTGGGCATGCGTTAGAAAGATTTTCTTTGAGGTGAGTATTTTTCAAAAGGTTTCTCATCTCTAAAATAGGACGGTACCCAAGAAAATCTATTTTGTGTCGCTTCACACTCTCTACGGTTTGAGGAGCAATGAATCCAGGCCCCCTTTTCATGTGATCACATCTTTAAAGTGAGGAGGAGAGTGTGCAGAGGGTGATACAAGTGGAGGACACAGGATGAAAATAGTAGTGCGGAGATAGTACCGGAAGAGAGAGAGCGAAGGAGAGAGCGAAGAAAGCGGGAGTTAGTGAGGACAGCGGAAGGAGGAGTGAAACATCTGGAAGAAGAAGCAGAGGGCAAGGTACAAGGCGTGTAGCAAATACGAGTCCAGATAACGAGGGGTGGTAATGAAAGGCGGATGGGTTGGAAGGGTGGACTGGCTGCCATTTGTTCGTCGGTTGGCTGAGGGATGATTCAGTTTGTGATGAGATGGAGACGGGGCAAATAGCACTCTCGCATAGGCGCGGGTATTTTTTCGATGTTATGAATTCTCTCCTTACTTTTGAACTTTGAATGTAAATGGTATGCATTCTCTTGCTAAATATATTCATTTATCATTTCGGCCGAATTGCGTAATACCAAACTGAAAATTCTACGGATATCATTATCGTTTGCATGAATTTGAGTGAGGAATTTATTAGATCATAGGGTGCCCTGTCATCCAAATACTGCTATATTTTTTGCACTTACCATAAATATAGCCGATTTATGGTAATACTTCCAGGAAATATGACTTAATGAAAAGTTCTTAAGAAATGTCTTTAAATATTTATCACGCACATTTCCATTTTTCTCACTAAATACAACTATCTCGGTAGGTATGAAATGTTATATCTCTTTCACTAGCGATTTAATATTAAGGTATTTCATGATTAATAATAATTCTCGTAAGGTATTTCATGATTAATAATGGAAATAGAGTTTTACCAGTGACATTAAGACATTTGTACTTGCTCAAAAAGTTACCAATTCCTCTTGAGACTTACTTTTCCTTTTCGAAATCTTGGTCCTTAACATAAATGTAATCCGGGAAATAGGGAAACACTGTAAACTTGAAACGAGTTGTTTGATTCATTCCTTCCTAATATTGAAAGGCTTAGTAAGGAGTTGCGGTCTCCAAATTGGACCAGATGCACAGTGGCGATTTTGCAATTTGCATTGACAGCCGTTAGACAAGTTGAATTTGTTGGTATTCGGGGATTACTTGATGAATTAGCCATGCAAAATGATGCCACATGCTCAAACTGCTAGAAATGTTTTGCAATTTTTACCTACGATAACATTAAAATGAACTGAGATTTTAACACAAAGGATAGCAGCATATGGCTAAGATAGGATAAAGAACGTTAATAATTGCAACATTGTCTCGTATAATAAAATTAATGGCGTCAGTCGCTTGGACGACTTACTTATCGCATGTCTTTGTATTTCCATTGTTCTAACTTTGTATGGATTTTATCAAGGTAACCACTGGCAATTTTTGCCTTTTTCATTAGAGTGGGCATATTTTTTTCATTACTGTGCGTAATATTTTACATGCGCATGCATGTGGCAATCCTCTTGCATGCTTCATGCTGGTATTTGATCACCCCCTGCCAATCACCCTAAAGGAGGCACCTAGGTACTTTGGAGATTCAGATGAACTCATCGCTGGTCTCTCTGTGACTTTATGATTAAGAACTCTTGCTCGTGGAGAGATTGGGAGTAGCAAGTGGATCCCAAGTGTGGTGTTTATCGCGCGGAGAAGGCTGGCACTGGGTTTCCCTCCCCACCATTCCACACTTCGTCGCTATCTTTGGATTCTATGTCTTTTGGATGGACGATCGTGTCGCTCATCTCCAGGGGGCGTGTGTTCTTGTCCATGTCCTGGAGGGCGTGTTTGTTGTTCGTGAAAATATGGACGACTGCGCAGGGCCAAAGGTCGGAGGAGGGTCGCATTTCCGAACAGGGCCTCTCTGATCGCGGCGAGCCATCTATTGGTGAAACGGGAGAATTAATTGGTTGACTGTGTATGGGTGAGTAGTTTACGACTTCGTGTTTTGGACCTGGTATTTCTCTTTCTTCGCCGATTCCGCAACAAACGGCATCTGCGTTTATAGCAACGAGGAACCATTGTCATTTTTACTTTGCTCCCTCTGTCTTTTGATCTGTCATTGCGAATCCTTATGGCCGATTACGTGTGGGCGCCTGTTGCATTGCTTCGGTTATCTGGTTTGTTTTTTTATCATAAACTATTACATAATAGCTAAAATTAGTCCAAAGTGATGGAAATCCTAGTATTAACCCATTACAATCTAGAAAGAATCATATTAACCTACGAAAAGTGTCCACTTTTACACTTATTCAATGTCAATTTCGTCCAATTATTTTATTAGTGATATTTATCATGGCGTTAATTATGTAACTGTTATTTGAAGAACACACCGCATAACATTTTAAATACGAATTTACGAATACATCGCCGAATAAACGATTGCTTTTAATTTGTAGTCTCGTATTGGAGTATTAATTATATTCTATTATGAGCTCCATTGGCATTTCTTTTCATTTTTGCAATGTTTTGCACTCGATGGAAGTATGGCACTGCTTTTGCAACCGCACAACCGAGGGCGTAAGAGTGGCAAGTGGTCCTTGGTGTGGTCCATTTGCATATCTCCACGATCTCCCCGCTCGCGTCATGGCGCGCCTCGTGACTTCGGAGGGCGAGTGTTCGTTAGCACACCCGTGCGCATCTCTGCTTTGGAATTGCGCCTCTGATGCACTGAGAGAACAGGTTTGGATGCTACACCCTAAACCCTTTTGGGCGGGGAGATTTGGATGCGCCATCAAGAATCATGCGACGTCAGGACTAACTCTTTGGATGTGAGAACTAAAGCCAAAGAATGTCACACCAAACACGTCCAGTCATCGTCCTTTGGATGGGTGAACCAAAGTTATGGTTAGTGCACTCAACCGGTTTAGGTACGAAATCTAAATCTATTGTTACGCGCTCTGGTGGCAATCTCATGAAGCTCTCTAGCACCCGCAGTTCTGTGTTCAGCCGTGGAAGCCGTAGACACGTGTTGACTTGTTGTGGGCAAAACGGGCGAACTCTGCTGCCGCTTGTGCTTCGTTGCTCTTGCTGCTCGAGATTATGGACGAGGGGACGGCGATTTTCTTATCGAAGGCCGGACTTGGAGCCTATATCTATGTGTTCGCTGGTAAGTTGTGAGTTGTTGTTTATTCTCACGGCCATTTTGTGTTTATTCTCACCGCCATGTTGCATTAATTCTCATGCCCGCACTACCACCCTTTGCTTATGAGTTCTTCATATTCCCATTGTTATCTATATGTGCTTATTAAAATAAAGTTCAAACTCTCAGATCATATTTTGTCGGAAGTGCTGCTGTGCTTATTAACATTGACCTTTATTTATTGAGGTTAAATTGTCTCACGTTTCTTGTATTTCCCGATGATATTTATAATATGTTGTGATTGTATTTTAATAATATTTTATGTTATTGGCATAAAATTTGGTAATGATATTAATTCACTGTGTTTTGTGCACTTTTTATGATATTATAACGGTGGATTCATCGAGAGCCTTGCGGAGTTATCATCGAGAGCGTTGGCACGGAGTTTATTGACGAGGAAAGGAGAATGAACAAGAAGAGATTGAGAAAAATTGTGTGTTTGGAGTGAATTTTATGTAACTGTGTGTTTATATATTGGAAATAAATGTTCTTTCTAGTGTTCTACAAATATGGATATTTATTTTTCCACCCGCGCATGTTACAATATGTTGAATTATGTGATAATAGATATTATGATAATCACAGAGCTAGGTTTTCTAATTTTTTAGTTGCACTGTCTTAGTGGCCTATTTCAAAATGTGTTGAAAAAGAACAATATTAAGGTGTAGTGGAATTGAACAGGAGGGAGGAAGGGGTAGGGGCGCCATCTTTTGGGCAGGTGATCTAAAGTTTTCATTCGGCATCCAAACGTTGTTCTGATGAGCTACCCAACGCTTTGGTTCTCACACCCAAAGTACTCGTCCATCTTCTTTGGATGTAGCAACCAAAGGAGTAGTTGGAACATCCAACTCCTCATCACCCATTCCCTTTGGGTGACACAACCAAATGTATGGACAAGTCCTTTCCTTCACCTCAGCTTTGGGTGTGACACCCAAACCTACGATTCTCATATCCAAAGTGTTTTTTCAGTGTGGGCACTGGTCCCCGTTAGCACGCAGTCACGCCCATTCAGAAGAGGAAGATACCGCGCACGCGGTGTTAAGTCTGCTTCTCGTCTTTCTAGTTGAGGAGGGAAGGGTTCGAACGATGAATGCCGGGAGTAAAATAGAGTCCGCCTCCTTCCGGTGGCGGCGCTGCGGTCGCGCGGAGACTTGAGCGCATGCGTGCCACTTGAATGGGCGGATTATATTTCTCAGCGATAGGCACTGCTAGGGCCATCTCTTATGCTCTTGATTCATTCGGTTACCTCTTTCCTCACTTTTTAATCGCTTTTTTAAATATTCCATGTGCGTCCACATCTGCAGACTGGTCTATTTAAACATTAGTGTGTTTGCATTCAATAGGTAAGGAATTGGAATTTCAGGAATTCGGTAGAGTATGTTATCATATAAATTTCAGTTAAAATCTTGAGTTGTTGGTTGTTTTCCAGTGGAATTACAATTGCTCCATCGTGCTAGTCGCGAGTACTTTAAAGGTAGTAGAATGCGCTGTGGTTGACGGCATATTTATTGGCCAGTTGGAGAATTCCCCATTATTGTATTATCTATCCATGCTTCCCAGTGCGTCGAACAGAGTGGAACTTTTGACTTCGGTGCTGTGTAACCGAGTACCGAGGGCAGCATATCAACCACGTGAATAGTTGCGGCACACTATGGAAGCTTAAAAAGTTATTGTGGCGTTCATTAAAGCACTTTATTGATCGCGGAAATGAAGAATTCCAATACTTATCCGTTTAGCAAAATATCTCTGATGTAATCTATCGTTTCTGTCGGACATGGAAATATAGTGTGGCTCTAATATTATGTTCTCCGCATCGCTCTGAAATATATCTGTTCTCAATTGCTCAAGCATTAGAAGCCTAAGCAGTGCGCTACCTCCGAGTCTCTAGCTGCCCCCAACCTAATTCGTTTAAAATCTGCGTAAACGCTTCCTCTACGCCAGTAGTAGTTTTTGACGATGCGCGCTGCTTTCCTTTGTAATTTCTTACTTATTCTTATTACTTACATCCTCTTACATAGCGATGATTCTTGGCAGTATGAGTGGTAGCCTCAACGTATGAATGGAGGAGTGTTGGCTGGGGGTTGCGTGCAGGATGGGGTGGGTGGAAATGGGTGGAAAGTGGAGTGAGGGGGATGGGAGGAAGGTGCGGCATAGAGCACGAACAGTTGACTCTCGGCAGCCGCACCTCTTTTGTTCCTCCACATCCCTCCCCCCCACGTGTCTTGGCCTCCCGCAATGAGAGAGAGAGAGAGAGATGCCAATCGGCTGTGGGCGTCGCTTCGTTCCATGTAGTCTTCTACCCCTCCCCATCGCCCCCTCCTCTCTTCCTCGCCCCCTCAATGGCAATCACTCCACACACTCTCCTCTCTCTCTCTCTCTCCCCCTTCCACCTGCCTGCCTCGCTTTTTTGATTTTTAACTTCGTTGGGTGGACCATTTTTATTTTTGCTCACTTCCAATGAGAGATCGCGGACGCCGTGCTTTTACTATTTTCGCGTAGATGAGATCGTCTTTGATCCTTGAGCGATTCTCTGTTCAAAATGTGATAGTTAATCGTATATTAGTATCATTGAGGTGCTGGCGTATGACTATGTTTGATAATGATTTCATTTATGAATGGACCTAATTTCAAACATTTGAAGCGGTGGACAAGGGATGTCATTTGACATGAAATCGATGGATTTTGGTCTAGGTGAAAACACTCAATATTCTTGCTGAATGACCGTGATTTGTTGCTGCCGGATGGTTTAATCAACTCTCACTTAGCTTCTAGGTCCGAAGCAAACGATGAAATAAGTGTAGGTAATAATATTTCTCCATACGAACAACTATAGGAAATCGCTCTTCTCACGAACAAAAAAAAAACGACTTCAATCGATGAGAAGTGCAAATGCCCTCAGTTGCCAAGCTATCTGGAGCGCATGTCTTATTTTCATTTTTATTAAATAACAGCAGTTGTCTTACACCCCTTACCACACTCCTGTTTTGGCGGCTTGAGGAATAGGGTGTAAATTTTAAATGAACTCTCGCGTTTCACCAATCTGTTGTTTGATTTAAAATATAATAAATAAGCCTTTTATGCACAGCCAAGTTCTTTTCACTCGAATACTTTATTTGGCTACTTGTAAAGATGATGCGGCTAAATCTGTATTAAGTGAAGTCGTGATTAGGCCTATGTCGTCCGTAGGAGCACTGCGGTCTTGTACAAATAGAGACATCATTCTCCCCTCCTTCCTCTCCATCCCTCCCCTCCACTGTTTGAGAACGCGCCCCCAAACACAACCCCTTTCCTTTTTCGCCCTCATTCATACCCCACAACAATCCCTTCCCATGCGAGGGACAATGCTTGCATCCTCACCCGCCCTCCTCTCCATCGTCAAGTCTGACTGTAACTTACGTGAGTGATAGGTTGCCAAGGGGTTGTTTAGAAACGGGGATATTTATGAAAGGACTCATTTGGAAATTAAATTGACTTGAAGGTGAAAATAAATGAATTGGTTTGAACGGCAGTTTCTCTTGCTCAAAATTTACCTTTTTCTCTCCTTCTTGCTTCTCTGCAGATGTATAGGGTCTGCTATAAATGTGAGATTTAATGAATTCTTATCAATGGAGAGAGTATGATGAGCAATCGAAGTATGGACGCTCTTCCTCGACTGAACAGAAAAAGGCTTAATTAAAAGCTGTCCGGTCTCAGGAGTCATATATCTCCAAAGTTCAATTTCTTTCCTTTTTATTTTTTAAATGGCTGGTCTCTTAACACTCTACGTAGCACAACTATTGAAGCAGCCGGCGGTGTAGTTTGCTGATGTAAATGGGGTCTCGGTCTATAAGCAATTTACCGCCCAACACTTTAACTCCACACGACGAGGCCCAGTGGACCGCGCGACGTCAATACCAACGCTTCCGTCCTCTCCTCTTCTCTTTGCCCCTCACTTCCCTTCAATTCAGTCCCCTCGGGTTTCCATTCGTTGCACATATTCTATCGCGCTATCCATCCACCTTTTCTATCTCGATCTTATCATTTGTCTTCTTCCCTCCAGAACTAAATTATTTGCTTTAGACCATATTAATTTAGGATATATGTCGTCATTTATCCGTTCTACATGTCCTATTCAATCCAATCCTCTAATAATCCCACTATCGTTTTGTCCCCATAAAGATTTTGTAGTTCCCGATTGTGTCGTTTTCTCCATTCTCCTATTAATAGGCCCTGAACTAGCCCATATATTTTCATAAACACTCGCGTCTCAAAAACTTTACCACTCTGTGAGAAAATAATTTATTTTTCGATTCCAAGTTATGGAAAGTCTTGTAGGACTTCAAAGTTCTTTCCATTCAAAGTGGATGTATTAATGAAAGCCATGAATGGGCCTGTCCTATTCGTCGCCTTCGAAAGAGACACAACATTCTCACCAGCTCACACCACATTTTCCCTTCCATTGTTGGAGAATGCAGCCACAAACACAATCCCTTTCCCTTTTCGCCCCTCCATGCCAAAAACCCTTCCACGTCTCAATGCGAGGTGGACAATGTGTGGGTTCCCACCTCTCTTCCTCATCTTCCTTACTTACTTCATTCCCTGCGTCTCAGCAGATACATATCATCCGAATTACATGCGCTGAGAAAAAGTCTAAAAAAAAGTACGATTTCCCATGCATTAAAATAGAGTGATACAATAGATTCTTTCTCAAGATGGCCAGTTGCGCAATTCTTCTATTTTTCACTTGGACGGGGGGAGTCAGCATTGTTTTGGGCCGGTTTTATAATGTCTGGTTAAACTGGAGTTTAAGCTAAGCGTCGGTTAAGTCCCAAAATTCTGTTTTATAATCGATGGTTAAGTCAAATCTGAGCGTTTAAGTGGTAGTCAAGCTAAACCATGGATTTCTCATGGGTAAAAGGTTAACGTGAAGTTTAAATTGTTGAAAATGGCGGATGTTTTGAAATGCTGAAGTACCCTACGATAATATACGGAAGAAATAATCGACCAAGCGCAGCATCCTCCGTTTTTATCCGTATCTACGATATCAGCAATCAATTTCCAATATTTTTAGCACCACAATAGCAATGTAATAAGTGAAATATTTCCATAAGACCGGTGATATATCCGGAACGGACCACTGTTTTCATGCTATTCGACGTATTCTACGGTATACGCTACGAAATCCTTACAAACATCTCAAGTTTGATAATAATCACCATACAATAAATAATATTGTCTATTCTATGGACTGCAGTCGGAGATCGTGTGCCAAACCCCTGAAAATGTTGAAGTTATGCAATATTTGTGCCGGTGTAGGAGTTTGTTATGATTTGTGCCAGCCAAGTGAGTTGATGAAAAATATTAGAATTACATATCGGAGAGAAAGAAGGTGTAACAGGAGTGTAGGTATAGAAATCTGTTATTACCTGGTTTTGCTGACTTCATCAACGAATTTAAAATGTGTCGGAATTTACAAAGACAGTTTGAATTAGAAGAACAGCCAAGTTTCGTATTTGGCAATCGAAAAAGAGAAAAAGATCGTACTTACTGATTGCATTCTGATTTACTAGCATTTGATGTCACTATAGAATTTATAATTAATTGTGAGGATATATGTTATGAGGTGAAAGTATTTTCGTATTTCCTTTTCCAAAAGATATGTTTGTCAAAGTACTACAAAAAAAATTGTAGGTAAGTCCATTAACAATATCTGGTGTACGGCTTGGTATTTCTTGGAGATAAATATATAGGAATAAGTGAGGCAAGTGAAAGATTGCGTGAAAAAGATAGGATTTTGCACGTTTCGTACGTAATGTATACAAGATACTGTTTGAGTTTTCTTTGGAAGCTGAGAAAGGCAAATTGATGCAACCAATACAGCTCGTGTGGGTAAAAAAGTAAGAATGACTGATTTGCTCATAAGATGGTATGACATATTAATGAATTTGTTAGGCATATGAGCCTTTAGAGTGTGGAAGTTTACTAATTATTACACTTTTTGTGACTAAGTAATGACCTCTCATTATTTTGATAGAAAAAGATTTGGAAAGGCACCGTAAGCAAGAGAAGTCTTCTCGTCTCTGAGTGTTCTAATGTGTAGCCTTCAACGGAAAAAATTTCGACTTTATTGCCTAAGTGCTGTTCGTAGCCAAACACTGGTTATGTACTATTAAAACCTCCTAGCAAATTATCTACCATCAAAAGTAGCTTCAGAGCTATAGAATCAGTGGTGCATCTACCATCAAAAGTTGTTTCAGAGCCATAGTATCAGTGGTGCCCATCTAGAACCTCATGTTAAAATATAAGAGTGCCAATTTGGTTACCAATACTTATCTTATTTCAGGTTTGAATATTTTAATATAGTGAAAGTTAACAATTCGATATTTTATCCTGAAAAAGTTTGGTTTTATTCCACACATTTGAACCTTAATTCAAGGAGAGAATTTGGACCCTTGCACCTGAAGACTCATGGAACATCAAAGCCAGATTAATCAAAGAAATATTATTTGAAGGTTCTTAAGCATTGCCTGCTAAGGGAATATATTTATTGAGGTTCTCAAGCATTGTCTGCTAAGGGAATGTTTGAAACAATCAGAGTCAGTTGTATTTCTTACAACATTGAGCCAGCTGGGCTACTCTTGCTTGCTATTGGGGAAAGCTGTTGTCTGTGTACATATGTATTTGCTCATGAGGTTGAATTTACAGGAAATGACTGCATTCACCACCATTCCATTCGTTATTTTCCATGCTTATCAGTGACCACTGAAATTTTTTTATCGATAAGCTCTTTCAAAGTATCTTGTATGATGTTGGGCTAGGTAAGGTGGAAGTTCTTCATATTAGTAAAATTAGACATTGCAGTATTTCCACTGAGTTTTATTATAATAAAATCAGTGGAAATATTGCAATGTCTAATTTTACTAATAACTCTTTCAAAGCCTTAAGTGGGATCCTTGGTATGGTATCTTCATAAAATATTAACCCTTACTACTACTTGTCGACGTTTAACTAACTAATATGTTTAATAAGTCTTCAAAGGATAAGTGAGGACATATTCCTATAACAGCCAATTTACATCACATATCTGGTACACTCATTAGTTTCTTGGGAGTTCAATCCCATACGTAGCTTTTATTAATTTTTTCATGCTCCATCCATTGAACTGTCACTAATGAGTACATACTTTCAAAAAATCAATTAGGTATAATATCATCAACACTTATAATCATGCATGACTAGATATCTCATTCCAATACTTACTGTTAGAAGTGATCTACTCGTTAAGGTTGACGTAGTTCTTTGTAACATACATGGTTATTCCATTTATTCCAGAACCATTGTCTCCCTGCCCTTGCTTGTTACTCAAAATCCTTACCTTAATCACTGTTGTCAGCATTTCAAGCTTGATATACACTTCATCTACATCATTTATATCTAATTCATCTCCTGCAAAAATTCCCTCACCTCACTTATCAGGTCTAGCAATTCCTACTTCCTTTTCCTCTGTCAATATTATCTATACATTCCTGTGTACCTCTATTCTTATCCTCCTTCTGGGTCAAAAATACCAGTTCCATGGCAGACCTTACTCCATGTATCTTAACCAGACTTCTATTTGCACTTTGGTACTATGATTTTCCCTTTAATTCTCCTCTTTTTATTTATTCCAAGGATTATCTCTGTCTCATCTATCTCGCTCCAATCTGCATCACTAGAGATATATTTTAACATGCATAGCTGCAACGTATGTAATGAGAAACAGTCTATGAGAATGTTCATGTCACAAAGGCAAATTTCTTAATAGATTTATGAAAGTGGAGTGGATGTAAGGGAAATTGCTTCTATAATCACTTCATAAATAGAACATGGTATGATAAAATTCTGTGGGGAAGTCGTATTATTGCATTTATGATAATGGAAGCACATACGTTAATTATAAGTGAGTGATGTCAGTGTGGTGATTTAGAGATTACTTGGTACAGCATTCAAAAGGATATCCCCCAGAAGTAGGTAGTGAAAAAATAACTTAATAACTTACTGTGGCGCCATGTAACAACATAATTCCATTGAAAACCCATATCCCAAAAAGACAGTTGCAATGAAGGAGTCATCATGATGGAATCCTTATGCTTTGCATTTGATACAAATAAATTCTTTAAATGCTATATAAATAACTGTATCTTTGTACCGTGACGGATCCATGGGGGGTTGGGGGGCTATGGAGGGTATCCAATTTACTCCCCTTGGATATCCAATTTACACTAGATAGAATGGTGGTTTATTTCCCACCCCCACTTCAGCTGGAATTTTAACCTCACCTAGCCCACCCCCTTATCCCTATCCTGGATCCACTTCTGTCTTTGTATAATTTAGTACTCTGCTAAATATTTAAAACATGTTCAATGAAAGCTTCTTATTTTGTGGTCTGAGAATAAAAGAAAATGTCTATCACAATATATAGAATAGTATTCATAAACACCACTGAGAGTTGAAATTTAATACTTGCATTCTCATTAGATATGTTTTTCAACAGATTTTTTACAAATTGAACCCAGCAACTTTAATATCTTTGCACCCCATCTCATTTCCTTAAATCTTTAAGACAATACAAGCCTTTGCTGTTGATTAGATATGAAGTTAGTTACGTTAGCACTTAAAACTTATTCTCACACAAGGTTTGCAAAAATAGTTTTTACATAAAGAATAGATCCCCCATCATAAGCTATGAGCCAAAAAGAGTTGCAATATTTTGTTACAGATGCATACTGTCATAACAACATGCAGCCTACTTGTAAAGTATGTAAGGTTTGCTGCAAACTGTACATTTATTTAATAATTGGATGGCATGAGCCCTTGAAGTAACTGTGGTAGGGTTATGCATAAGTTATTCAAACTTTATTCATTCTTCTCTAATTTTAATTTTAGACTGTGAAGTTATGTTCATCATCAGTGATTTCTGAACACCCATTCAATTTTATGATGGCAATGAATACATTCTCAATGGCATTACCATAAAGACTCACAGTCATCCCTATTACAGTATCAACTACACTATTGACAGCCAGTATCAAAATATGTTTCACTTTATACTTCAATGGTAAGGGCTACTTGGTGTCATGCAATAGGTTTTGATCTCTCTAATGAAGAAATTTAAACTTAGTTCTGTCCCTTATTGAAAATTTATTTGCCAGAGATTATTGATTTCATGAAACATATTGCTTCTCAACAGTATATATATAGTCATAAATAAGATGAGATAATTTAAAGTTATGAAATATCTGCTGCTAGCTGACAATTATATGGCTCAATTCTTTTCGTGTCTGTTACACGAGTGCCACATGGCTGAATATACCTCCTTATTGTGAACATTTTAATAAAACTGAAAATGCTTCTATAAAAACACAAAAATCATCAAAGGAATCACCATGAATTAATTGAATTAATCATAGCAATGACATCATTGTGACAGGAGCCTCGTTATCGTTTTAATGAACACTGATGAATTTTTCTATTAGACGGTGGTTGGTTATAAATTCTGTTATTTAAATTATGGCCATGGTGAGTACTTTGAAAACGGGAAAGGCTTTGATTATTCACAACTAACAAGTTGTTCCTAATTCCGTAGGGAACGCAGAGATTATGATAAATTAGCGTAGGGGCCATACTAACGCTTAGAAGATATATCTTACTGCAAAAGTATGATTAAAATTTATCGTCATTATGATTACATTGTAGCCTCAAAATGTTCGTAAAATCGCTCTGGTGGCCTACTCAATAGAAAACCATTTCGATTGGTTTAACAATACAAATGAGAATCTTTGTTCTCGTTTAATAAGCACAAAAAAGGTTAATTTACCACTATTTCTTGCAAAGGGACTCCACCTTGATTCAATCCATTCACAAATAGTCATTCATTATCTCCGTGTAATTTATGGTTTACACGTATAGCAGCACTCATTCAAATTAACGCTTGTACTCGCCAAATATTCATAATTCGAGGCGAGTATTTCTATTTTAACGACACACTGATGATTGACCATAAGATCGTCAACGATTAAAACCGAAAATATTGGCGTCATCTTCGTTTTCAAAGCTAACCATCACTTCAAAACAAACGTAAACAAACCTTTTACCATACTTCAACTCGATTTTTTCAATTTTGACTTTCGCCTGTTTCACTTTTCGCGATCAATTGTTGGTATGAGAATTACAGTAGCTGCGCTTTCCTCTCGTTAAAGTTCCCATCAGCCAACCGGCGGTAGGATTTGCTTTATAAAACACAACCTCTCGTTAAACTCCACGTTACCGTAATCTCCACGTTAGTTAACGTGAGGTTTAACCAGACATTATAAAACCGGCCCTTAGAGTTTAATGGTACTGCTACGGGTACTCCCTTCTATGAATATGATAACAGCTCCTCAAACACTAATCACGACTAGTAGATGTGAATTACGTGGGGTTCCAATATTTGTTGCCCCAATCTTTTAATTTTTGCTTTGTTAAAATGCAACGGACAAGTTTCCTATTTCTTAAGAGGGATTTTTAAGTGGGTTCTGATGTTACATCTTTTGCTTTCCGCTTCTGAATTAGCTCGCAAAACTCCAATCACCAATATGAAATGCGAATAACGCTACGTGTTCCTTGAAACTCTTCATTAATTGAAGCAACTGTTCCCCCGTATTCGTTGGTATCTTTCTGATTAGTTAGCTACCTCCTCTTCCTGTAAAGCTGCCGCTACGATTAAACTGGGATTGGGGCTGGATAACCCCCAAGGCTCATTTATTAGTATTCGTCATTGACGGGAACCTAGCGGGGAAGAGATTCTACCTCCGAGCTTTTTCATAATGCTATTCTCCCCGATCCCACTCATCTGTCTCTCGCTAATCCATACAATTCAGTTCCGCCCACACATATTTCGTCTTCAGGGAAGTCCTCTCAAAGATGCGAGCGGGTAAACGGCCACTCTGAAAAGCAAGGCCTCATATTTCCACCCACAGAGGTGAGGTCCGAGAGACGCTCATTTGCAACACACCTTCTGCCACGCCGAGTGGAGTCCATTAAGAGCACTTTGAGTCTGATCTTCGCACATTTACTTGTTAATGGCATCGCGGTTTCGAGGGGCTCCCGCCGTCTCCTCTTTGTTTTGCATACTGCGTTACAGCGACTCTGAATGAATGAATGAATGAACTTCCGCCCCCCGATCGGAGGCGGACGTGGCTGGTGGGCGTCGGAGGCAGTTGGCGGGGGCGTAGGGGGCTCTTTGCGCGGGGGCATGTCCCATAATGCACTGGGCTGAGTGCGCACGTGGCGGGAGGAGAGAAGGCGACATAAAAGAAAGACAGACAAGGTGTTTCATCAGTCCATCTCAGCGTTCAACCGGACAAATAGGTCCAATTAATTTTCTAAGAATAGGTCGTCTTATTACTCAATTATCCAAACACTCTCCACGTATTTGAAGTAGTTTTTTCCCACATTTGTCAATGATTTAGATCCCAAACGAAGTAGGGATGCAATCAACGCTAAATCATCTCCCGCTAAACCATTTCAAGGTTCCTGCTTAAACTGTGAATTTCGTTATACTCTTGATACTCCATTTAGGTATCGTCGGGGAGCCTGTTGCGTGGTAAAAAGTTGTATGTTTCTACCTTTCCTTTCTAATAATCGCATAGTTTAAAAAATAACTATGTCTGACGTGAAATTGATACCTTCCTTGGCAAAATGCAAGACATCATAGGTTAGATTATAGGTTAAATATAACTGCCCTCACCTCTTTGATGCATTACATAATCATAGATAAGTCAATAAATTAGAATGATATGCTATTTCCGAATCGGATTACGGGTTACTCTTAGGTTATTTGTGTGTGTGGTGGACGGAATGGGATATCAAGGCACGAGCGAAGGAGCGTAAGAGGAGCTTAACATCACTAATTGCCAAGCACTTCGTAGAGGAAGACCACCAGAGTGACTTCGCCCCAAAGATACATGGGTTGGAATTGAAAGGATGCCGCCTCGACGCCCTGGAAAAATGGGAGATCATAAAAAGAAGAGAGAACGGAGAGTGGAGCAAATGAAAGACATTGAATATTCAGTCATTGTATCCCCGTTCACTCCCTCCCTACCTAATACCTATGCACGACACAATCCCTCCCCCATCCATTCCCCTCCCTCAGACGTTATTCTACCTCTCCAACCCCTTCCACTTTCTCCCCCTCTCCTCATACCCATTCTCGCAGATTATTTAAAGAAATATTCTATTTTTTAAAGCCAGTGCACATGATGACGACGCTGTAGCGTTCAAACTCGCTGTACTCAATTAAAAGTCTTAGTAGACATTGCGAAATCTTTCGTTTATTAGTCCTCGTAAGATGTTCCACAACATCTCGTCAGACACCGTTGAATCTATCACTCTTATAGACTTAGCAGCTTCGTATATTTGGTGAGTCTTTAAATTTCCGCACGTTTTCAGTCTCTTGACTTCTCTCTTAGCCCTAAAATAGGATAAAGTAGCGCTAAATCTTATCGTAGTCTCGCAATGATCCTAGCACTTAATTGGCTGAATGTTGGAGGGGGAGACGATCAATTCAGAGGGGGGAATGGAGGTCCTCCGCTCATTTCTCTCTCTCTCTCTGTCCGAACTCTCTAACAAATCGTCCGTCCATCTCTTTTCGACCGTTGGCACTTCCCCCCACGCCGCCATGACATCGCCACGCCTGCAGTGGTGCCTTCCGAACCCAAACAATTTATGGAAGGAAATGAGGTCACACCTCACGTCATCTCCCGTTTTCATTTTCACTTTCTTCTGCACTTCAGCCAATCAAATCCCAAACTGCCCCACACTCCCCTGCACATTTACTCATTTTCCTTTTCTCATCTTCTCTCCTCCGTATTCCTGCCATTTGTTCCTTTATCTTCCGTCTTTCTTGGCGTCTGTCTCCCTTGATAATGTTCTAGTTGGTAGCAGTGCTGCCTCTAACATCTCCATTAAACGCCAGTGGAATAACGAAGCGAGCACCGATTTCAAAGTTAATATGGGTGCCAATTCCATCAAATGGGGTGCTGGAGATTCGGAGAAAATGATCTTGGTTAGCTGAGTATAGAATCTGGCTCTGGAAATCGCCTCGGAGGAGATCCCGTGAGTATTGAGTCGCCCTGTGGAGAAACTAGGAACCGTGGTCTTAAACGTCTCCCTAGCATCCGATGAGGATGTGAGAACTGCATTTGCAGCGGTGTTTAATCAGCTTCATTCCGCTTCATTCCGCCAATCGTTAGCTGTTGGTTCTCTTGGCTCACCACGGAATGTGCGGCCATTCAAATGGCTTACTTCTTTTTCTACCCGTGACTTTCGGTCCTGCTTGTGACAGAAATTGAAGATTATTGTTTTTATATCAACACAGAGGATATCATTACGGAAACATGTGAAGTGCTATAGAAGCAATGACTTAAGAGAGATACATAAGGGCTCATTGAGGGCTAGATTTTTACTTGGCCGATCATTATCGTTGTGAAAGGCAACCTGTGATCCGATCAGTTGCATAACCACTCATTAATTGCACGAATCTCATTTTACAGGATGACGGAAAGTGTTGTAGCACTCCCACTCCCGAATTTACGGTTTCCGGAGCCGCGGGCAGATGTCGACTCTACACTTCTCTCGACCTCTCTTTCCGTTTCGCCATTATTTTATTTTTTTAAACCGCCTAAATCCCGCATTTTACACTCTTCATCGATTTTTAAAATCTTTTCTTTCTTCCTTCCTTGTTGAATTTTTTAAGGTATTTGCTAATAATCATCCCATAGATAAAATTAAATTATAATTAATCAAGCGGTGTTTAGTGTCCCAAATTATGCGCCATGACTAACGGATAGAGTTTCGATACGATCTCCGCATCATTATTCAGAGCGATTCCTGACGCTTGGGGAGGAGTTTTGACGCATTTTGACTCTGAGGACAAATGGAAAATAAGACGAATGAAATTGTCCCCGGGGACATAAATATGGATGATATTCCGTCGCATGATGGATTTCGCAATTTAAGAATCCGATTTCCCCCTGCGATGTAATTTGTTCCTCATTGTTTAAGCATTTCCATTGATGATCAGTCAATATTATAAGTGCAACAACACGTGACCCCTTCGCCCTTTGACCTTTCTGAGACAGAGATGAACGTTGATTGGCTGCTACCTTTCTTAGCAATTGAATGAAACCCAAAGCTTGTGAATTTGGAGAGGAATTATATTTTATGTGGAATTTTTCGACCATCATCAAATTACATAAATCTATCCTTGGATTGAGATTATTTTGATGTCGATGTTGCAATATGACACTATTTTTTCTAGTTTAGGAGAAATTCTATGTGTCATGTAGTTTCTATTTGGCCACTTTTAAGTCACTTATCATGCCTCTCATTTTAAAGCTGTCATTCAGAGAACATAGGCGTCAGGGAGCGTTGCAATTACTTGGGTCGGCTTTCGAAATTATCATCGCTTAAATGAATGCTCTTGGCATCTGTTCGTATCTCCTGGTCAATACTTTGTTAAGTAGAGGGAGTGCAAGATCTGAAAGACTAGACTCATAATCATAGACTCAAATCCTATTACTCGTCTATACGAGTAATAGGATTTGTTTCCCTCGAAGTCGCTCATCATATTTCCCCAAGCCACGTGACCCTTGGCGACCCAATCACTCTCCACCGTCCTCTCTCCCCATGCGCTCTCCATTCTCCCCGTCAGCCGATCCCTTTGACTCCATAGCATTAAGCATTAAACTCAGTACTGCGGAATGATGCTACTCCCTCGCCCAGTGTAATCAATAAATTGCGCATCCGGCCATCTTGGGAGTGATCTTGAGAATTGTGCCCTTTTTCAAGCACATGGAGCACCATGCAGTTCCGTTTTCAGGTAGATACTGAGTGGCTGATACCTGGTTTCAATATTCCTGAGATATTTTGTTTCTGAAGTTGGTGTGATGCGCCTGATAGAAAATACCTTTTATCAGTCACAGTCGTATTTTTCACGTTGAGAAGTCATAATGAAATAATTTTAACGTTTAAATAGCGCGTTCTTATTTTGTATTTTGTCCGAATCCTCATTATTCCACCCTATTACCATTCTGCCCTCCCCCATGAACTCCTCAACTAATCTCTTCATCAAAGCACCCCTCCCCCCCCACCCCCTCAGCTCCTCAAGGAGGGTATCGAGTTCTCAGTTACTATGGAAACTTCCCAGCAGTAATGTGGTTTCAATATGGCCTTTGGTTATTCTTCAGCCAGTTCTCCATAAATATAATCACTTCCATTTTACATGCGGCACGGAGCTTTACATATCATTGCGTCAACTTTCATGAAAGCATTGCCTTTCACTCTAAGAACAGTACCTTGGGATTAATCGCCTGAAACTTTCATGCAGAAAGCGACGAATCAAATCCTGGATCGTATCTGGCATAAACGTATATCTTGCAGCCATTGAACCGATTATTTTGTTTTTCAATAACTCTGATTCAAAAAACAGGGGGGATTTGGAAAATCGCTGCCATTGACTCCTCTGCCAAAGACATCATCTAAAGAAACTGCTTATCAAAATCGTTGGATTAATTATAGCGCTGGTAATAAATGTGTGAGGAATGCATTTGCCGTACATTTTATATACCTTAATTAACGCCTGAACAGAATATCTACATTACTGAAGTATAATACAGAGCTGGTTAAAAATAATTTGGTTTTCTCCAATTATTTATTTATAGATTTATATTTTATATTTTTATCTTCGCTCCAGAGGGTTCAATGAACTTTCACGGATACCCACGTTCTAATGTTCGATTTAAATGAAATTGTGCTGGTCCAGTCATTCCGATGATTCTGCTCACCTGTGGTAACTGTGCAACTAATTTTTGTTTGCTTATTACAATGAATTCATCCCTCAGCCAGAGTGTTTAGGCTAACAATTAATTCGCAAAAGATTATTTAAAAAAATTGATTTCCTTCATTCATTGGTCGCGCATTCCCCTCCCAACTAGATTTCGGACGATTCATTGGTTGAAGGGATTAAGTCAACCCACGAAACACACCAATATCTATCCCTCGCTTATCGCGTTCAGAAGCTTATTGTTTTAAATTAACGGCGAAAAACGCCTCTTTTACAATTGCCATGTTCGCGTCGGAATCAAAACTCTGAGTGGAATGATTATTGAAATTAAGGGAGGGGAAAAGTGCTTTATTTTGTTTTCGTGTGCGAGAGCAATCAGATTTCCTGAAGAGAAAGAATAATTGGCAATCTGGCGAGCGTCGGGTGTTTTCAAACAATTAGTTGTATCTGCTGATTGCGTCCGAAATTTGGTCGAGCAAACACCGCTGCTGTTTGCTCGTCATGACGTAGAGGTGCGAATTGCAGGAGAGATACGAAGAAGGCGGGGTGAGCATGAGTGAGTTAATCTGTGGCTCAGTGCTCAGTTGTATTTGCAGAGGTTTGCTTGGAGTTGTGGCAGAGTTGATATACCAAAGAGCAGTCATGTGTAGGGTGCAAATCCGAGTTATTGTGCTATCTCTCTCAAAGGAAGGCAGACGCATGCAGTGTGTGTAGCACCTGGGCACTCGGAACGCAATTAAAACTGTCACCTGCTATCAGTTGCCATTTATCACCCCCGCATCCTGGTGGCCATCCGTTGAACCAGAACGTGACTTCTGGAAAATATGGCGCATTTGTTCGTGGATTCGTCCGAATGTGAACTCGTCATCTCTCTATTTACGCACCGTTGAGGTCCGCCGTGGTGAGCGCAAGTGGTGACATCTGGCGGGCAGAGAATGCGATTCCGTAGTGCGCCCATAGTGTGGTTGCCATGGTGATCGCGAAGCATTTAGAAAACGTTTTTAGTCGCGGACGCGGAATTCGTCGTCAGGGCTATCTGCTATCGGACAGTTGGTCCATTGTTTCTTTTTCACTCTCACGCTCATGCTGTTTCGTGCTCTGGGCGCTAGTGGCTAGTTTGTGTGTTGACGAGTCTCCGTTCCCACTTAGTCCTAACAATACGAGAAATAAAGTTTTTTTAAAGGTGATTTTATTTTCTATTTTCTCGCATTTATGCGCAACTGGTTGTCAGCGGACATAGGCGGATGCCCCGGTATTTCACCCTCTTGAATAAATGTCCCTTTTTTATGTGCTCTCCCAAGTCGATTTACGACTCTGTTGTTTAGGTCCGCTGGTTGGCCTGTTTGGGTTACCATGGAAACGAAGGCGGCAATGACAGACTCGTACGGAATGGAAAGTCGAGAGGAACTCAATAATTTAAGAGCGCGTCTTTTGGTGTCTCTCGATCCAAAATGTTGATATCCATATAGGTAATAGCACCTGTAAAGGGTTTCCAGTATGGCAAGCCACAATTAGGGAGCCTCAGGACGCTCCAATACATCTCACTCTTATCTGATACTGACTTTCGTGGCTCTTGTGTTGGTGGCTGCACTCCATTGCAGTGTGTCTTCACTTCAATATACGTATCCCACAAACACGAACCTTCTCGCGTATTGTTGCGCACCATTGAGAACTTTCTCTGCTCCTCTTGCGATTTGTGTGTTTTTTGTCTGTACAAGGGTTCTCTAATGGTTAAGCGGATCAATACTGCCCGAATATTCACGGATTTCCTGTTTATTTTCAGCGATTCAAAGCAATCATATTATTTAATTTTCCCCTCGTATAAACTATTTTCCCTTCCATGTCCGCTGCTTAATTCTTTCTCGTCATCATTCTGTCGAGATGAGCTAACTTACGATATTCGAAGTCTATTTACTGCATGTACGCTTTCATTACGTACATTATAATTGTGATTACATGTCTTGCGAACTCGTTCACAATTATTTCTTACTCTAAAAGACATTCTTATTTTTGTTTTGGAATCACCTGGCTTACTAAATCTACTCGAGTGTTTCAACTCTGTCTTTCAATAGTAGTAATATCCGTCTTATTCATTCCTCGGCCAAATGCGATGCTGAACGCTAGTGTTCTCCCATTCCGACTTCAGGCGCCGTTTGCGTTTATCCTCCACATCACGAATGTGTCTGCCATCCCAGGCGAAACGGAAGTGTTGAGGAAGTGTTGGGGAAGCGTCGGACGGAGTGTTCGGGAAGTGGCGGGCAAGTGTTGGGGTAGCGTTGAGGAGGTGTCGCGGAAGTGTTCGGGAAGCAGATTATGGCCCACTTGGAACGCTTCCGCGGAAGTGTTTCGGAAGCGTTCGGGGAGTGTCGACAACGGTCGCGGTCGAGTGTCGGGGAAACGTCCAGCGAGCGTCGAGGAAGTGTTTCCCACGCTTCGGAAGCGTTCCGGGAGTGTCGGGGAAACGTCCGGGAAGTGTTTCAACCACGAAGTGGCGAGGAAGTGTTCGGCAAGCGAAGGGTCGACAGTCAGGTAGTGTTGAGGAAGTGTTCGGGAAGCTGCCGGGAAGCGTTCACGTACCGTTAAACGCTTCCTGAACACTCCCGCAACACTACCCGGACACTTCCCCGAACGCTTCCTTTTCGACAGGGATGAATAGCGGCATCTCATTTTGCTTATTTTTTGTCTCGTGTGATGTCACGAAATGCATGATATGGAGCTGGAACTGCCTGCACGTGTTGCAAGTGATGTCACGCTTTCACTGCCGTAACACCTCCTCTCACGCATGCCAAGGTCACGCGTGGCTATCAGTGCACATTGTCTTATCTTGCAAATCTGTCTCAGCTGTGCGATTTAGTGCGATTGTGTGCAGCCGTCTGCAGTTCGCTGTTCTGCTCCCACCTCTGAAGGTAAAAAATATTTCCTGTTTAATCTAATTCTACTGCAATGATGACCATAGAATCCCTTGGGAACTTGCACTTTACAATGCAACTGCAATCAGGCCTTGTGGTTATGCAGCTAATTTTCAGACGTTCCGAGGTTGTGCCCTCCTGCTCTAAGTATTTATGTCGTTAGTTGCAAATGAAAGCTTTTCAATGGAGAGTAATCGTTTTTAAATAAATGGGATACAGGTATGCCTGATCTAACTTTATATCTACATCTACATAATACCCTGCGAGCCACCTCTAGGGTGTTAGGCAGGGGGTGATCAATCACCAGCATGCAGCATGCATTTGGACTCCCGCATGCACACCACACCGTCCAAAAAACGTCCCGTATAATAACAAACTATACTACTATATGCTGTTAGAAATAGAATATAGAATAGAAATTCAGAACCATGCTTTAAGTTTTACATAGGTTAGTAGGCTACACTACAAGTCATGCAATCTATTTACGAGTTCTATTTCTGCCGTTATAATCTCTTATTGATCGTGGAAAAAATGACATTCGGAATCTGTCTGTTCTGCAATCTATCTCTCTTATTTTATTTATATGATCTGATCTTCCGTAGTACGTTGGCGTCCGCAAGATATAATTTGCATTAAGTTTTGGTTACATCACGCACTATATAGGAAACCAAACGAAGTTATACAAGGATATGAGATGGGCTATGCCTTTTTTATTGCAGGCGATCGGAAGGATAAGAGTGGGTGCAGCAGCATTTTATTCGGAAGTATATATTTTGCATTGTTTTGGAAAATTTTATTTGTTTCCAGTAAATTTCCAGTCATTCGACATTTCCCATGATTCTTCCCTGTGACGGTAGTGTATGTATTGGATATTGCTTAGTTCGCACTGTATTTACCTATCAATAGTGAGGTTCATAGGGCCAAAATGGTTGCGGGGGGGGGGGGATGTTTTACCCTATAATGTGATAATAAGAGATGTGGATTACCTTGTTGAAGTTCCTTTTATTTTGAAGATTCTACTTATAAAAGATTCTTCTTTGATGGGCGATACCCTAGAATATAGTGTCCACGGTTGTTCCGTGACGGTGGCTCCACTTCCGACAGAGCGTGTGCACACGGAACTACGGGATCATCCCTTGAATGTTCCTCGCGTGGCTCATTGCTGCTTACACTCTTTTGACCGCTTCCATTCCTCAATTAATGTTTCATCTGAGCGAGAAAGTGAAGTAGAACTCTTGTGAGGTCACCAACTCACCAGAAGTGGGCGGCAACTTTCGCGTCTTCTTCTTTTGTAGAGAGAATGGCCGAATGGTATTTTTTGTTTGTGTTTGGTCGTCACCTGTCTTTCACTCCCACCCCCCGAGTTCTTTCAACGAATTGCTATTCTGGATCTCAGTGAACGACCTCACGCGATGGCTGAGATTTCGGAGGAGGGGATTTCGCTTTCCACACATATTTCCCTCTTTCCACCCCTTCATCCCAATCTGAGGAAGGGAATGGCTGATGGATGGTGCTGCCCCCAATCTGTCGCCCTCATCTAAGCAGACCTACAAAGAGTCGAGCTCGCCCCGCCACCTCGCGCTCACGCGCCCAAACAACTCTCCTCTACCTCCCACCCCCCTTTCTCAGATGTATGCAGAAATATGCTAATTTCATCGGGCCTTCTGCCCTGCTTAGCCGCGATTCTCACCGTAGATTTAAATATGTTAATCGTGTTGATTGCCGCGATGGCCCTATAATGAAGGAATGTGTGAGAGTGAGCTGCCAGCAAATGAGCTCAAATGGAGGGGGTCGGATGAAGGTCCTGGGCGGGCATGCACTCGTGGAGCCAAACTTGGAAGCCAGAGACTTTCACGGCTGCCGCACCTCGCGAGAGGAGAGAGGGAGGGGAGGATGGGGCGAAGAAGCAGTACGACGCGGAAGGGAGGGGGAGAGGGGAGTGGAAGGATTAGGCAATCAGGACTACCACTTGAGTGAAACGGCATCTATCTTTTAATTGAGATGTGGAAGATCATCGTAATTGGAGATGGACCTTGAGATATTTTCTCAATGAACCAGTAAATGATAATAATTGGTGAATGGAGTTTTCACCTTAGTGAAATTTAACGTTGTACTAATCTTAGTACATTCCTTGAAAGTGTTTTATTCGCGCCGTTTTGATCGCTAAACCGAAACTAAGAGTCGTTTGCATCGAGAGGATCAACAACGCAGTTGAAGCGACGGGAGTGGCACAATCAGTGAGTGTCTTTGTTATCTTTAAAAAATCTGTAAAAAACTAGTGCCATCGACTTCCTCCAAATCAGTGGAAAAAGTCAAAAGTAGACGGTACATTAACATATCTTTAGTAAGATTACTTGGCAAAGTTTTTGGAAAAAATCGATATCTAATTGAAATTAATTAATTCTACTGCCTGAAAAAGTTATTTGGTTTCCATATGCCTAATGTAGTAAATCGCAATTTTCTTAGATTTCCGTTTCTCTTAGCTTGCTGATCAAATGATATTAAGGGCAAATAAACTCGTACGGATTATGTAATTCCGACCACACTCCAGCGTTCTCGTCGATAAATAATCTATGGCACCTGATATATAGGCCAGTGGCGTAATTTTCGGGCTGATATTTTATAGTACCTACATTTTTACAATCAAATTCATGAATCAAACAAGTCAATCGATCGAGACCCAAAACGTCTGCAATTATGAAAGGAAACCGGATGAGCCTGAATATCGTCCCTCGCCCAATCCTGAGCCCGATATCGTTCCTGAGTTTTCGCCTGGCTTACTAATTTGCATCAATTAGGTTAGGTGTATCCCAAATTCATGTTTTCTTAAGAAATTCATCACCCTTTTATCACCAGTGGCGTATAATATTATCGCCCTTACCATTAGTTAGCGCTGCTATCCGTCTCCGTCCAATTTCATTTTGTCCCTTCGTCGCAACTTAACTGCCGCTATATGTATAGATCTTTGTCCTCGCATGCGCATGCGCAATCGATCATTTCCTCTTTGGATTTCTCTTCCGCCGAAAGATATCGATTACCTCGCGCGTCATCTAGATTAAGCATTTCATTTTCCCTTGCCTTTGATAGATCAATCCACGATAACCTGCGACGATCTTGACCCTCATGCTGAGGAAATGAACCTAATTCATTCATTTTCATCTCAGTTTCTGTCATCTGGGTTTAATCTGCGGGTTCCTCACCGAATAAATTCTCGATTAGATTAGGTGTATCCCAAACTCGTGTTTTCTTTTCCGCCGAAGTTTCGGGTCTAGTGTCTAGATGCATTTCCAAGGCTAATTGAATTGCTACAAATGAAAATAAATACTAGTCATTAGTCCTGAGAAGGACGAATGAAATATTAAGCAGTTATGAGGGAACATGCTCAATGTGAAACCTGAAGGGCCTTTTTTTGTTGCATTGAGCCGAGATGGCATTTCAGCATACATAACTCCTCCCTTATCTCCTGATATCCAACGCGTCTTATTGCTCAAAGGCCGACGTAACAATTGACGCGGCGTTAGAAAACTGTTCACACCCCGTGGGCCCAGATTCGAATCCCGGCGTTGATTTTTCAGACTCCTCTCGATTCCTCCTTTCGTTCGTCGTAGGGGGCACTTCAAGCTCAGCAGTCCGTCTGATGGGACACTGACCATTTGTTCCCTTTTGGGCCTTTCGTTAAGAGCAGACTGAGGTCGACGTCGGGTTTCTCTCCAACCTTCCTTCCCTACCGACCCAATAGCGAAATGACCTTAGCGGGCGGTAGACTCCTCTGAACACCATACCATCCGTCAAATGCTTCTCCTATTTTCCTCTATCCTCCGTTATATCGTCTCTGAAAGTATTTTGCCAAAAATTAAGGAGCGATTTCATTAAAACGAGGTGTAAAAACTAAAGCGTTTCTAATATGCTACGCGAGTTACGATGGGAATATTTACAGGAGTGTAGAGCAAAGAATAGCCTAAATTTGCTCACTTAATTTTGAGGATTTTTTTCTTGGACGGCGTGAAATATATCCTTTGTTCACCGTCTTATTATGGTAGACGTGATTTCGAGAAGGAAATAAAGGAAAAACAGAAAGATTGAAAACGTCATTCTTCCCCGTGCTATTAAGGATAGCAACGGTGTATCGATTGATAAAATTAATGGCGTCACTCGCTAGGACGACTCATTGCAGGTATTTATTTTTCTCTTGCTCTAACCGTACATGGATGCACTAGAGGAATTACTGACCGTTGGCAATATTTGCCTAATTACATGAATGGGCACTTGTGTGTTTGTATTATGCGTATTATTTTTTTATGACCGTGTGGTGTGTATTTGGCAATTGTCTTGCATGGTGATGATTGGTCACCCCCTGCCAAACCCTAGAGGTGGCTCGCAGAGCATTGTGTAGACATCTTCTCAATGGGTGAACCATTTTACTGGCACTCCTGTGCATCCATTGTAGTCGTGGCCTTGTGGGCACCGCCACGGGAAGAGGGGGTGGGGTGGGGTTAGCATGCGGGGATGGCAGTGGCTTGATAGCATGTCACATCTCCTGGCGGCGGAATGTTTATTAGGGGAGGGGTTTGGCGTGGTAGCCATTCGTATGAATATGCATCGAGAGTGTGGGTCGCCTGAAGTGAGTGAGATATGGGAGTGCTCGTTTGCGTTGGGGAAATGAGGAGGGTGGGGGAAGGAGGCTCACAGTTCGGACAAGGGGGGGACATGGTGGGTTGGGGCAGGAGAGATATGGAGTGTTTATGCAGGGAGGAGAAAAATGTGCCACCAAATTTTAACCCTGAATAGCCGATGCCAGTAGTAACTAAAGTCACCATTGATGCTTAGCTCGAAAACGCACCATTTTAAAACCTTGAGCAAAGCGCTCCGATTAGCCGTGAGTTTGCCCTGTTGCGGCATGTATTGGAGACATCGCGGTCTTCGGCAGGAAAAGCAATCAAAGCCATGAGCTGTCCGGCAACAGCGAAACTCGCGGCCAATCGGAGCGCTTATCTTCCAGTGTCCGTAGTTGAAAAATGTTCACAAAAAATGGTTTCGATGAAACGTTATTAGAAATTTTGATTTCTATTGGAATTAGCTGTACAGGGTTAAAGTTTTGTGGCACAATTTGTTCCACCCCGTATAATTATAGCATGTGTCAGTGGCTGTGCTTGGGAGATGGTTTTTTAAGCGTGGTGTCCGATGAGAATCTTAGAATAGACGAATCAGTCCACCGTTGTACTGAAGTGTCGGGTGACTCAGTGATGTCGATCGCCATTCACAAAAAATATGACATCTTAAATCGATCGAATATGAAGTCTATGCAGACAAGGTCCGTCATCACCGCTTGTAAATATCAGTGGATACTGAAATTTAAAGTTTTAGTACATTGGAAAAGAGGCCAGTTTTTTTTCAAATACTTGTGCCTTGAGTAAAATAAAGGGATTCTATTGTGAATATTTCGAGTAAGTCATTTAGATTCGGAGACTAGCGCAATCTCTTTCATTCCCCCTGATGTGCTAATTAGAGTAAATAACGTAAATCAACTGGATGAGGTAATTGCGATTGTGGCGCATAATCTCGAGAGATTTCGATTTTAATCTTGCTCTCTTATGTCAGTCGAGAAACACTCAATCTCCAAAACATGTCACGGCTTATCTGCTCCTCACTCCCTTCATATGATTAGTGTTTGTGTACAAATGTCTTCAAATCAAGTTCGAGTGCTCGACTTAAGTAGTGAGATTACTGGCTTTCAATCGGTTCTTCAAAATTTCCCAAGTGCTTCTTTCCCTCCCAGTTAGACAGCGTTAGTTTCCTTTCCACCAGTGGCATTCTGTATTCGGCCACCCTGAATTCAAAAAATGACGGAAATATATGCTGGAGAAACGCGTAATATAGATATGATTTTTACCTATTGCACGGTTGTCAGAATAGTTGGATTTTAAGATTATTCTATTCTTCAAACGATGATCTCTTTAAATTTTTGCTTCAACTAGGGAAACTAAAAAAATTGTATTTCATAATAATCCAATATTTATTGCTAGATTGTCCAGGAATTTGATTTTTTCTATTACTATAATTATGCAATGTATAAATATTATGCTTACGTAATTAAATTTTTAAGTAATGCTAAAAACTAATTTTTAGACTCCGAGAATAGAGATCGACAATAATGGATTTAAAGGATGATATTTTACGTCTTTCTAGTAAATGGTTTTCTTCATATGATCAGCGAATACTCAAGCTAAATGCAGTTGATTGATAGAGAAACTTATGTTGGGAGGCCTTTCCATTCAAGGCCTGAATTGGTAATATTTCTCTGGGTTAGGAGATGTTACGCTGAATAAGTGGGATTGTGCCCTAATACAGGTGTGCACATGAATGGATACCCACTGCGGCATCTGCTAGGGAGAGACATGATTCAGTGATATGGCTCAGGCAAAATTTAGAGCCCCAAGGAACAAAAAATCAAATGTTTATTAAATTTGGACAGTTTTCCTCCTAATAGAGTATTTGCGTTTGTGAGGAATTTTGTTGAAATTTATTGTATCGAGTAATGTTTGGTTTCAGAATGCCACGTTCGAAATGCCAAGATGTAATAATAACTAATTAAATTAATAAATAGCTTTTAATATGCATTGTTTTCGCATCAAAAATACCAAGAGCTAAACGCCCATCCATTGTTCCTTCGTATTGTGACGTCATGTGACGTATGTGACGACAATGGAGATGTGTTGACAAGCAGTTACGATAAAGCCAATTTATTAAATTCCTACTTTAAGAGCGTGTTCACGGAGCCTTCCGAAAACTCACCCGAGACCGATGACAATCCCTGTATACATAAGATGCCACCAATTGACATTAGTACGCTCGGAATAGAAAATATATTGAAATCGCTTAGTCCAAATAAATCACCTGGTCCAGACGAAATCCCTTCTCGCGTATATAAAGAACTAGCCTCAGAAATTGCCCAATACTTGCAGTTAATATTCAGTAAATCCATCAAGCAACACGAAGTACCTAATGACTGGAAAATCGCTAATGTAACGCCTATAGTTAAAAGTGGAGACAAGGAACAGCCATCTAATTACAGGCCGATATCTTTAACGTCCATCTCTTGCAAAGTCCTTGAACACATCGTAGTCAGCTCGGTAATGAAACACCTAGACGCGCAAAACTTATTAATGGAAACTCAACATGGATTCAGGAAAAGCAGATCGTGCGAAACTCAGTTAGCGCTTTTCGCCCATGATATTTTAGTCTCTGGGGAAGACAACATTCCAGTAGACGCGATTTTTCTTGATTTCAAAAAGGCATTTGGTAAAGTATCCCACGGAAAGTTAATGATAAAACTGAAATCTTATGGTCTAGACGAAGATGTAATTTCCTGGATTAGAGAATTTTTGAGCGACCGCGTCCAAAGAGTAGTATTAGACGGTGCAGTCTCCAATGAGGTTAGAGTCACTTCTGGCGTTCCTCAGGGTAGTGTCATTGGCCCACTCCTATTCCTTCATTATATAAACGACATTGGCGAAGTAGTGCAGAGTAAGTTACGATTATTTGCAGACGACGCTGTAGTTTACAGAGAAATCCATTCCAGCAAAGATATAGATGAACTAACGAATGACCTTGCTGCTATCCAAGCTTGGTGCGATGCTTGGCAGTTAGAATTAAATTTGGAAAAATGCGTCGTAATGAATTTCTGGAAGAAGAATAACTCCCTACAGCGTAACTATATCATTCGGGGCACCCAGTTAAAGGCAGTTGAATCCGTGAAATATCTAGGGGTTAGACTCAATAACGATCTATCGTGGAATAAACATATTCGAGAAATAACCGGTCAAGCTAATCGTAAAATGGGTTTTGTTAAAAGAATATTATGAAAGTGCGATGACAAAGTGAGAGAAATTAGCTACTTTTCCCTCGTTAGACCACATTTGGAATACGCTGCCAGTGTTTGGGATCCTCATGAAAAAGGCTTAATAACAGAGTTAGAACGCGTGCAAAGAAGAGCTGCCAGGTATGTGAAAGGTCGTTACGATAGTCTTGTTAGTGTAACTGACCTCTTAGATAAACTCGGATGGGAATCTCGGTCTGACCGTAGATTGAAAAATAGACTAAACCTTTTAGATAAATTCAAGAGCAGTGTATTTTCTGACGAAGTTAACAATATCTTGCGGACGCCAACGTACTACGGAAGATCAGATCATATAAATAAAATAAGAGAGATAGATTGCAGAACAGACAGATTCCGAATGTCATTTTTTCCTCGATCAATAAGAGATTATAACGGCAGAAATAGACCTCGTAAATAGATTGCATGACTTGTAGTGTAGCCTACTAACCTATGTAAAACTTAAAGCATGGTTCTGAATTTCTATTCTATATTCTATTTCTAACAGCATATAGTAGTATAGTTTGTTATTATACGGGACGTTTTTTGGACGGTGTGGTGTGCATGTGGGAGTCCAAATGCATGCTGCATGCTGGTGATTGATCACCCCCTGCCAAACACCCTAGAGGTGGCTCGCAGGGTATTATGTAGATGTAGATAGATGTAGATGTCATGCCCCATATTGGCGAAGCGGAATAGCATGTTACGGTACCTGCGCGTTGAGAGCACGTTGAGAGTAAAGATAGTATTTGCCTTTCCTACGCTTTTTTCGCAGTTTTGTGTAAAACTGAGCAGGTTTTCACAATGGAACCTGGATTTTTAAAAGCAAGTTCAAATAACCTTCCGTGTGTCGACACATTAATGATAGGAGATTTCCTGAGCAAGAACGCCGACTACGTTGGTTGTGAGCAGCGAGGCGTGAAATTGTCACGGTAAGCCATATTATTATCACTTTTATTGCGTTCTATTATGTAATAAACCATGAATTAAACTATCCGTTTAGCATTCGCCGCTTTAAAATTCTATACATTTTACTGAAGGTATTATAAATATCAATTTAAATTTTTCCTAACAGTGCACGATTAACCTTGAGTTTGTTGTATGAGAGTATTACCGCATTACTTGAATGGAGTTCATTTAAAATAATTTGTTAATAATAGAAAAGTGATGGCCTTTGTGATTACTGACAGAGGGTTATATTTTTGCCTAACGCATTTGTCAGAAAGTGGTCTATATTTTATAATTGAAATGCTGCGTTTTGAATTGATGAAATGAGTTCTCATAACTTAAGTACACATGTAATATTTCTCCTTTGGTTAAATATTCATTTTACTGCGAGAATTAGGAAACGTCTACGTTTGCAGTGTGTACCTATTATAGGAAAAGGACTCGATTTCTTAATATATATATATATTGTGTTTTAGCAATGTTTACAAAGAGTTTTCACTAGCAATTGAGAGAAAAACTGAAAAAAATACGATGAAGTTAGGCATTATATTTTTTAGCCTAATTTGCAGTTGTAACCTAGTCTTAATGTATCAACGACAATAATAATTAGGTGTTGCTTAGAAAAATGTCCAATTGAATCACTTTTCCTTTAGTCTTTTCCAAATTCTATTTTATACACGTTTCTCCGCCTCTTCTGTCCGCCTCTCTACAGTAGGGATAGTGTTGTATTTAAAACTGTTTCTCTTATCTTTACATTTTGATATAACCTCCTGAATAACAGTGAATATTGTTAAAGGTTATAATTGTGCAATTTTAGGTCTTCAAGAGAAAGCTTTGGGGATTCTGCCATTGGATATGTACAGATTAAGCGGGATGGTGGAAAATGTTGTGTTCGTGCTAAGGTTACTCCGGATCACAAAGTAAGGGAGAAGCCGTACTTGGCCGCAGTTACTGTGGACGAAAATGAGGAGATGATTGAAGATGCCAGGTGCCAAAGCTGTACTGCAGCTGAAGGTAAATATAACAAAATCCATTATAGTATCAGAATTGATTGATCAGAGCTAATATTTGGCTAATTGAATTATTGGTTATCAAGTCTTATGTTTATGAAAACTTTTTGTGAAATTATCTATCAAAGTGTTTGTTTTTACCTAAGACACTACTTTTTACTGTTCCATGAAATGCAGAAATGTATTAAAAACAAAGTATAACTTTCATTTCATTCAATTTCAGGGGGTTGTAAGCATGCCATTGCTTTGTTAATGTGGCTGCACAGGAGAAGCGAGGAGCCCTCTCACACTGAGGTGGAGAGCTCTAGGAGAAAATCCAAGCTCTCAGCATTGGGAGGTGGAGCAGCAGTGATGAAGGTGACTGATCTGCCTGGAGCCATTCCTGTGAGACGTGTAGAGGAAGGGAGTTTCAGAAAGGAAGTAATAAGGGCCCTAGAACAGTGTGGAGCATACGACAGTGCGCTAATGTCTATAAATTTTCATTTGAATGTAAAGAACTTGGCCATCCATCAGATGCTCATCACATACAGAGGGATTGCTGCGGAGGAAGGCCAAAGTGAAGAAGCATCCACAGCAATTATTTTTTTGAATTTTGCCTCAAAGTATATGAAGCAGCAAGACTTGTGTGGAACTGTATACAAAAGTACGTTGTCGCAGCATTTTTCTCATCCATGGCACCAGTGAAGACTGGGGAGGATATCGGCATCCAGGGCTTATGAGGTAATGCACTGCAATAAAAGAGATGGTGTACTTGTTATTGTGATAGTTGGGGCGAGAAAAGTGAAAGACAATGCTGCCATGAAGCGTGGAAGGGAATTAGAAGGTATGGTGATCCAAGAGCTTGAAAGGGAATTAGGAAAACAAATTGAAAGATGTGGTCTTGCTCTGGATGCAAAGTATCCTTTTCTTGTGGCTACTCCAGACGGAATGTTTGGTGAAATAGCGGTGGAGGTAAAGTGCCCCCAGTAATATAAGACAGGGCGTAACTACTTAAAAGAAGGCAACCCTACGCCAAAGTACCACACACAAATAATGGTGCAAATGCTAATGCTTAGTAAGCAGCAAGGTCTTTTTGCTGTAGCAGATCCTGAATTTGAAAGTAGTAAAAAAATTACCAAATGTTTAATAAATTTTGATGAAGGCATGGCCCATGACAATGTCACAGAATAGAAAAATTTTGGTGTGATACAATTTTCCCAATATTAAAATAAAAGTTATACAGATGAAATATAAGTTTTGATGTTTTTATTTCAGCATTGTATTATGTGTATATTTAAAGGTAGACTACTTCAGATTTCCTTTAGTACTGTCATATTTTTTTAAGTGCTCGTCCCCTTTCCCATTCTTAAGTTTTCATTTATGCTTCAATTAATTTAGTATTAACAATACTCGCTCATTCTCTCTTGGCCCATCTTTTCCAAGCTTATCTCTGCAACTACTAAGTTCCATTTATTTACAATTCTTTTTCTACTCCATGCAGTTTCTTTCCTTGTAGGTATATACAGTTGAGATGATTGAAGCTTCATCACAGGAGCTAGTTTTCAACCTAAAACAAAGCAACTGGTTCTGTTATTGTTTTAGTACATAACTCCTGCCTTAAGATTCGCTTGTAGACAATTTCTAGGTGTTTAGAAGATATTTAGTAATAAGTTTTCCTCATTTTCTAGAAATTCTTCATCTTCACAATTTTTTCCTGTAACTCCTCCCCTGGATATCCTTCAAGGCATGCCTAGTATCAAAGGTTTTGCAAAACATAAGGTGAAAACAATGACTGGAGCAAGTTTTAGCATGTGAAATAATTATTGCAGCTTTTAGTACACAATTCTTAATTTAAATTCATTATATTATTAGAATTTAATTTCATGATATGCTTATGTAATTCTGGTTAATATGGGTAGGGTAATGAGTAGATATCAACTGAAAATAAGCACGAAGAAAACCAAGATCTTAGTATGCAGCAGAAGAGAAGAAGTCAAGACCAACATTAAAATAGGGAGGGAAAGACTGATAGAGGTGGATGAATTCTGTTATTTGGGAAGCAAGATAACTAGTGACGGGAGAAGCAAGAAAGAAATTATCAGCAGAATAGCCCAGGCGAAGAGAGCATTCCACCAAAAGAGAGACCTGCTTACAGCGGGAAACTTAAATATGGATGTAAAGAAACAATTTATAATAACCTACATCTGGAGTATGCTCCTATACGGAAGTGAGGCATGGACAATGACCGCAGCGGAGAAAGCAAGGATAGAGGCCTTTGAAATGTGGTGCTACAGAAGAATGATGAAAATGAAATGGATCGACCGAGTTAGTAACGAGGAAGTCCTAAGAAGGGTAGGAGAGAAGAGAAGCCTCATGAAAACCTTAATAAGAAGACGGAACAACCTTATAGGCCACATATTGAGACATGATGGCCTGATGAAGACAATCGTCGAAGGACAGGTGGAAGGCAAGAATGGAAAAGGAAGCTGCATCCGCGTCCGTTGTCGAAGAACCACAACAGTTTCGCCAGCTCTCCTGCCAGCGTCCTCAAGTGAAGGATGAAGTGAAGCTTTTAGTCCTCTCTTATATAGTCAATTTTTTTGGCGCCAATTCGGTGGATTTCTTTCGACCAATCAGGGAACCTCCTCGTATTTGCGTCGAATATACCTTTTCCACGCGCTGTGCCAAGGATAGCCATCCTCCCTGTTAAAGTTCGCTGGTCTTTTGACTATCTCTTTTTTTCCAAGTAGGCTTCCGCGGAGATTATGATGGTATCTGGTGATTTTTCCGGGTCTTCTTCCGCGTGTATCCATTTTGTAGGACAATATTTCGCCAACGTTCCAGTTGGCTTCCTCAGACGCCTCAAAAGACGCCTGATTCCGACTGCCCCGAAACCACCGAGACTATACGGCCTGCCCAAAATTAATAAGATGGACACACCTCTCCGACCGATTGTGAGCCAGATCGACGCTTCGACTTATCAACTCGCCAAGTACTTAGCGCAGTTATTGCAGCACCACATCGGAAAGACACCAAGCTTCGTAATGAACTCGGCGCATTTCATTGACATCATAAAAAACACCGTCATCAACGACAACGAGATTATGGTCAGCTTCGACGTTGAGTCACTCTTCACCAACGTTCCAATCGAAGAATCTCTTAACATCATCAGAGAACTCACTGACTGTGGCATCCCGAAGGACTTTCCGAAATGGTGGAGCATTACCTCCGCAATTCCTTCTTCTTATGGAATGGCAGCTACTACGAGCAGACGGAAGGAGCCGCGATGGGTTCACCCCTTTCCCCGGTGTGGCAAACCTGTATATTGAAAGCTTTGAGAAGACAGCCTTGGAATCTTACGACAAGCGGCCTTCACTGTGGCTGAGATACGTCGACGACACATTTGTGATTTGGCCACACGGCGGGGAAGAACTAAAAAGGTTCCTGAATCATCTGAACTCACAGCATCACGCCATGCAATTTACTATGGAGTTGGAAAAAGAGCATCAGCTACCCTTCTTGGACGTCATGGTGAAGAGCAAAGGGAATGGAAGGCTTGGATACAGTGTATACAGAAAGCCTACACACACCGACCGCATCTAAATGCCGCATCACATCACCATCCCAGCCAGAAGAGCTCACTAGTGGCTACTCTGTTAACCGAGCATATAAAATTTGCGACTCGGACTCAATTGCCAGCGAGAAGAAGCACCTGACATCAGCCTTACTAAGAAATGGATACAGCGCCAACATGGTCCTGAAAAGGGCCGAGAAGGAAGAAAACAGAGAACAAGTGCCCGCGACGCCTGACCCGGAAGATGCCACCAGGCCGGGTCCGAAGGCTTATGTCACCATCCCCTTCATATCAGGGACGTCTGAGAAAATCGCGAGAGTATTGAGGAAGCATGATGTAGTGACCAGGTTCAACTGCGTCACTAAGATAGCTGGCATCCTACCCGGGCCCAAGGACAGAATTTCACCACTACTCTCCGAAGGCGTGTACCAAGTGCCATGCTCTTGCGGTAAATGGTACATTGGTGAAACATGCAGAGCGCTGAAAACCCGTATGAGCGAACACCGAAGAGCGACCAGAAACAAACAGTTCAAAGCCTCTGCCATCGCGGAGCACGCCTGGAGTGAATCCGGACATTCAATTTAATTTGACGACGCCAAAATAATTGCGAGAGAAGACAAGTATTTCCCGAGAATAATAAGAGAGGCCATTGAGATAGTCAAAAGACCAGCGAACTTTAACAGGGAGGATGGCTATCCTTTGCACAGCGCGTGGAAAAGGTATATTCGACGCAAATTCCCTGATTGCGTTCCCTGATTGGTCGAAAGAAATCCACCGAATTGACGCCAAAAAATTGACTATATAAGAGAGGACTAAAAGCTTCACTTCATCCTTCACCTGAGGACGCTGGCAGGAGAGCTGGCGAAACTGTTGTGGTTCTTCGACAACGGACGCGGATGCAGCCCGAAAGAATGCTGAACTCAAGCCTAGTTTATGGCCTAGATTGGCACTCAAACACATGAGGCAGTACAATTTTTTAAAATACGATTTGGGCCACCCATAATTTTTCACCTCATGTAATTTTCTGCATCCTCTTCTAACTGAAAATGGAATAATGAAAATTCAAGTAGTAATTACAGTAATTTGGTCCTTAATGTTCTAATTTGGTCATTAATTTTCTTATTTGGTTGCAAGTAAGAGTTTCCATAATATCACAGCGGCAGTAATAATATATTATCAATCACTTATAAACAAAAAGATGTGATGAAAAAAAATTACGATCTAATTATTATAATGCAACGCAATAAACCGTTAAAAACGGCATATGAAAACAAAATTTAAAAAATCGCTTCAAATCTGTCTACTGCACCACTGATCATGATCGATGTTGTCAGCCTCAATAAAATTTTCATAAACGGTTAAATTTTCTTAAATGTTCTTCGATTACAACTAGACAAACATAGCACAAATTGATTTTCTGTAACAGTCTAAGAAAAACATGTCCTAAGAAGTTATCGTGCGACACATACATGCCAACCAACAACTTATTTTTTAAGTACATTTGTCATAGGCATTTACGTTAAAATGGCCAGCACAACAAAGTAAATGCGATGATCCAGATAATGGCATGGTTTTCAGGTCTCTTCTGGCGGCAATTAACCATTTCCTTCTCAATAAGGGATTATCCGGAACGTTTAGGAAAATCTCCTCCGGTGTTGACACTCTCGTGCTCCTACACAGTGGAACAAAACAATACTCGTTCCACTTTTTTTTAGCGTTGCTGGAATTATCTACTTCTTCCATTACAATACAATTAATACAGTAACAGAAATCGCCCCAATAATATTTGCAGGAATAATAGTAAAAGCCTCGGCCGAACGCCAAGACCACTCCGTCACACTATATTCACATTAGCAACTCGTCGACTAAGGGGGATGACGTCAAAGCTCAGTAAACATGGCGGACCAATGTTTCGGCGCAATAACAATTTAATAGATTTTATTAGTTAATAAAAAATTAACGAAAAGCCTCTCGAACGTAAGAATGAAAATTTAGCGTCTGAAGTATCGAAAGATTTTTTAGAAGTAACTTCCAAAAAGTATGCAAACACTCTATTATATTCGCCTCGAAAACAGCTCAATTATGCCCACATATATGGAGGTCGGGGACTGACAATGAGTAAAAATTGTACGCATGCAATTGGAAAATCAAAACTCTGGAAAGGGACTACCTACAAAATCTGGATTCGAACCCGCGTCCCTCGGTATGAAAGGCCACGACATTCCCCTTCTGGCTATTTAATATGCTATGTACACCGCCGCCCTCTGTCGGAAAAGTAGTGAAACCACAACCAGCGGTCTCGAGATGCACCCTATATTCGTCTGCAGGCGCCAATCTGAGGTGGCGCCACCAAATGTGTGAAATAATTGCGCCGCCAGACAACCACTTTAAAGTACTACATAAACCAAAAAAAATATTTTCTCATTATTTTATTCCCAGCCTTTCTCTAATACACTTAACTAATTATCCCGAGCTTCAATTTTCAGCGTCTTTCTATCGAATAATGATAAAAGTGATGAATATTATAAAAAGACACTCATTTCATTCTCCTCAATTATCTTCCATTCCTATCGCTTATTCACGTGTTTTCATTCTTAAAAATCAAATGAATTGGCTATTCTTCAATGCAGATGGATTATATTTCATCGACGTCTGCCCAGAGTACACTTTTCTTCTTTGCAATGCGTCGAATATATCATCCGAGGATCGTATATGCTTACTAAGCACATTTGTTATCTCGATAATCCGAATTTTGATTTTTAATTCTTTAATATTGGAGTAATTAAGTTTCTGAGTAAAAGTATTTATTCCCGCCTTATTTCTTTGGAATATCAGATTGTATTTCCTCGATTTGAATTATATTTCTAACCCCTCGATGTGTTACCTGCGAACGTAGACATATGCGTTTCTGCTACTATTGTCGTTTCTCAGTACTTCGGGAGTCTGGAGGCTGGCTTAATAGGTACTTAACACGTGTGGACGTGAGTGCCTTCCAAGGATACGCGTGACTCATCACCCACTGCATTCCGTCTGGCTCTGAGAAAGCTTCAAGTCTATGGACTACGTCTTTCATCATCCTCAAAACAGGCGAGGCCTGTCTTTGTGCCCCACAAATATTCCTTAAGAAGTGAGCCACGTTCAAAATACCATGAGTTTACGTGACTTTGATGCTGGTGACTTGAAAAGAACAGATGAAAGTTCATAAAGCTGAAAACGACGTAATTTGACTTTGCGTGACTACTGTTTGGTCAACAGGCTACTCAAAATATCCTATATAGTAGTGAGGGGCAAGACTTCGCATTGGACTGGATTCCTTTTCAAAAAAAGTTCTCTAAATGTGGGGATGATGCCACTTGCAGCCAATCAGTTTCATTTACGTGACCGAATTGACCACAGGGGCGCGTTCAGTGGAAGACAACGAACGACAGATCGTGAATTGTTCTTATTTTTCATTTTTACGCAACTTCCATCTGAATTGCGTGACCGCGTAATTTTTATATGTGCTTTCGGCATTTATTTTAGTATTGCGCGTGTAGCGCTCCTACATATTAATTTTTTGCTTCAAAATTTCATGCAGTTAGCTGGTTCGCAGCTCACCATTTGGTTGCGCTTAGGTGTATCAAGTGCCGTTGGGGTACTGGGGCAAGTGTCCGCATGAGGACTCTTGCTCCACTCCAGTACAATTTATGCCATTGAATTATCTATGACCTCAAATTTCTGCAATAAATATCACATGTATATTATTGATAATTTTATTGAATGAAAATGCGAAACTATAAGAGAAAAACCGATCGGAAAGCATTAGGACAACATTTTTAGGAGGACACAGAGGAGGAGCAATGGAAAGTGAGGAGCCTAATAACTCAAAGCGTTCCTAAATTCTTACCAGCACTCCCTACACCCAGAAACTAAACGTGAATATATATTAAAAAAAACAAGGTAAATGGTAGCGGTGCTTAGCGGCGGAAGACGCAAAATTATTATTAGACGAAAAACTGATGACCACCGTGGACGTCGTGGAAATTGTACTAAAATCTACCAATTGCTGATTGGATAATGTAAAACGTGGAGGAAAGAACCTTGCACCACATATTCTGAAAAGGGAGAGTTTATATGTGAAAAATGTGATCAGGACTCTTGCTCCATAAGGGAAGGACACTTCCCCCACGTGAGGGGCAAGATTTTTCATTTGTTTCTCTCTTAAATATTGATGAATTAACTGAAGTTCCTTATTTTTATGCAGAAATGGAACACATGTACTATAGTAAACGTAACAGTGAACAAATTGTATAAAAATAAAAGTTGTCGTTTTAACCTGAGTGCATAATTTTTACAATTGTTTGTTAAATGCGTACTCTTGCCCCCATATTCCCCTACTTGATGTGCGCAACTAAGCTCCTGCTGTTTTTGTAGGTGACTTTGGCAGTGATTGCTGGTAAATTTTGACATGCTTGAAACGTCATGAACCAAGCTTAGAAAATTGGCAAGCAAACCGCTATACGACAATGGTGAGTATATAATGGCGTCATATCCTAGTTGCTGCGTGGATATGTCTGAGTTTTTGCCAAGTAACCGTAATTTGCGGGAAGTGTTTTTACTTCGGTCTTTTTCTCGAAGAAAACGGAGACTGAAGTGCATCCAAGGCTCCAAAAAGTTTACAAACTTGCTGCTCAAAGTAAAACAACGTGCCGTGATTGGTTCCGCCGCTTCAAAGACGGTCATTTCAATGTTGGCGACAACCAGTTTGATGGAAGACTACAAAACATTCGAAGACGATGAATTGGAGGTACTACTCGATGAATATCAATGTCAAACTGAAAAAGAGCTTGCATGTGCATTAGAAGTTACCCACCAAGCCGTTCAATGCAATTGCAAGGAACTGAAGTTCCTTTTGATTCTAAAAAGTGATTTTACAGCATAATAACGCTCGATCTCATGCTGCCAAACTCGTTAAAACCTCCCTCGTAAGCTAACCTACCTCTACCAGGAAGTATTATATCGTCTACCTCGTAAGGCTCAAATTAGAAGTCGTCACACACCCGCTACAATCCCCAGATATTGCGCAGTCCGTTCATTTCTTGTTCCGTTCGATGGCACATAGTCTGGCTCATGGAGTTTATGTTTATTTATGGTCTGGTTGATCAGCAGTTGCGCTGAGTTGAAGAAATAAAAAAAGGCTTGATTCAAGGATAGCCTCCAAAGATATACACTTTTACTGTTGCGATATTAAAGCTCTTCCACAATGATCGGCAAAATCTTAGATAATGATGGGAAATACTTTAAATGAGTCATTTATAACAACTCTTTCACAATTAAGTTGTGTTTTAATTAAAAAAACGGCGAGAACTTAGTTGCTCATCTAATATAAACACCACTTTTCTTCCAAAACCTATGTAAAATCCATTGAATGCGATTGAGTGTTTTATAGCATATTATGACATGGCATTGGTAAAATATTATATCTAATCTTCTGTTAATAGTGAGCCAATCACACTAAGTTGGGTTGTGTTAAACAATTGACTCAGGGTGTATATTGTGGATTTTTTTTCAAGCGTAAGGATGAAAAGATCTTTTTTTTAATAATTCACATTTTTAGTTAGGCACGCACTGACCCAAGTTTTTGATGAGTGGGCATAATTTGTAGAGATGCAAGCACTAACAAAGTACCAACATATTCGTTTCTCAGTTGAGCTCAGAAAATCAACTTGATTGGGTTGGGACAAGGGATGGATGATAGGCTCAGAGGGATCTGAATACGACACTGAGCAAGTTAGCAAATTAAATAAGTCAGCTAAAAGCAAATAAAAACCGTATCCATGTGTATCTGTGTCTTATTTCAATGCTCATTTTTACTTCTCCTTCATTTACTAATATTTCTTTTTCTCCTTTCTTTCGAATAGGCGAGGAGGGTGAGGAGGCGTGGGTGGAGGGTGGAGGAGAGGAAGTAAAGGGAGACAATAAAGAAAAAGAGGAGATGGAGGAGGAGGAGGGGATGCAATCACCGCCAGAGGGTCCAAAGGAGAAGGAAGGGACCACTGAGGGCTCTGTGGACCAAGAGGAAGAAGAGTCAGCGAAAAGCAGCGTGTGCAGCAGTCATAAGAAGATTAAAGTGGAAGATGAGGAAATGGAGGTGGAAGTAGAGGAGGGAGAGGATGAGGAGGAAAGGGGCAGGAGGGGGGAGGATGAGGGAGATTCGGGCAGCCAATCAGTGAAGAGGACGAGTTGTCGGGAGAAGGGTTCGACCCCCGGTGTCATCGTTGCACCCTCTGGTGAGTATTTGGCATTCGAACGGACTTTATGTGATATATTGTGATTGATTGAAGTCGAGATCACAGAGAACTCATGCCACGCTCAAAGAGAGCTCTTTCTGTGAAACCACACTGGCATCAATTCCATTTATCAAGGAGTACAAGCAAGTATAACATTGTCAGCAAAATTCAGTTTATCTCACCTTCTACCGTGTTATAATTGCAATGGAATGTAACGGAATCTCGCAGTAGAGCTAGAAGCCTATTACAGCGACGCCCCTTCTTCCTAACAAATTCCCCAACTCCAGCACCTTCTGAGGACGCAGGGTGTGAATTCCTTGTTTATTGCCTACTGCAGCGAATACGTGTGAGGCCGATGTAACTCCCGATTCTATTGCAATGATAGTTGATATGTCCAGCCTAACGCACTTATTTAGGGGATTGTAAACCGGATTGAAGCAATAACATACTACGTGTGATAAAAAAATTTGAATTCGACCCATTGTGATTCAAGGTTGACCCAAGGCATCCGGGTCAATTTATAAATAATTTTTGTGGAATATTTGGCCTTATTATTCCATTATGAACTTTTTTCTCCCAGAATTCTGGAGTGCTGTGATTTTATTGCAAACTCTTTCACGCGCCACTGACCCTCAACAAATATTAGCGACATCCTGCGCTCTTATTTATTGTGTTGTAGATATTTCTCTCAGCATTTGCTCAAATTGTTTCATGTTGTCAATTCAAATTTCTTTTAACAAAGCACAGCGACCCAACTAAGGTCCTCATTTCTTCGCTTAATTTCTTCTATTGCAGTGTCTTTGGAAGCCCATTCATTGCCTCCTTTTGCCTCTCCAAAAATTCCATTGAAATAATTGCTAAGCTATCCTGACTTTTTCCCTCAATTAGGTTTTTGTTAACTCTTTACAACCAACCCACACCGCATATTCTAATGGTGAGCAGTGCCTTGTTAGTTATATGCATATGCCATGTTGAGTTCCTTGCCAAGGCAGGCATATCCAAATAATTCTATCAAGGACTTCTTTCTTTCCATAATAGGGCCTTCGGAAGCTCCATCATCTCCTACAGAGGCCCCAACGCCTTCGGTGGGCTCTTCTTTGTCCCCAGTGGGCCCGTTATCGCCTCCAGTGGCCCCTGGAGGCCTCCGCCTCGTCTCCAGCCTCGCCACGGACCCCGCAGGGTCCTCTTTCCCTGGGCCCCTATCGCACTACTTGCTGCCCTCGGGCCCACTACACCCCTCCACCGGTGAGTACGCATACCTCCCTATCTTCCATCCGATGTGCGAAGAAGGTTAACATTATTTTTACCATGCCCCGCTGCGCTCTAGTCTCTTTACAAGTACTGGGAAGCGATTAAGACAAAATTAGATTAAGGGATCGAATCTTTTGGTGAGCCACAATGCATTCATTCCTCTGACAATACCCTTATTCCAATGATTGCTGCATAAAACTGCTGAAATGTTTGCTATCTTCATACTGTTTGCCTTTCTTCCACGCAAATGTATATTCTCAATTTATATGTGTTGTGTATAAAGATACCTTAATCTTCCTCATGAAGTCCATTAAGCAAATTCGGTTGAAAATTTTACGTAGATTGTAGTAACACATTATTTCTTTGTTCGCGCACTCTATCATCTGGTCTTATCCTTGTCAAGTAGTTCACTAGTTCAACGATCTATCGAGCCTACCTTCAGTGTAGAGTAGTTTCTGCCGTCAACGTATTATTCACTGTTTTTTTGTCAAATGGGTTAAATTATGTTTTTTACCGCTTTGTCTCTAGCGCATCTTCTAAATTCATTCATCAATACTTCTCTCTCTCTATCTCTTTACTCTGTGATTACGGCAGCTGCCTTTTCTGCGGCTGCAGCGGCGGCGTTCGCGGCCGCCAGTCGTCTCATCTCCCTCCCGCCCCCGGCCAACGCCAGGGCGCCTCCAGCTCCTGACCCTACTCCGCCCCTCGGCCAGATCGGAGGCCAGGCGACAGCGGAGGCTAGCCAAGTGAGAAAAGGTACGTAACTAACTTATTTCATCATTTACGTGCGATCGTTGAAGTCCCCAGCCATCTCCTCCGTCTTGAATGAATGAATGCATGAGATTATCACACACGAGCAAATTGGCCAAAATACTTATCAATGGGCTGTGCAATATTTATCCGCAAGTACAGATTACCTTTGTGTTTGATTTTTAGGATGTATGGTATCGGGAAGTTTAGCCACAATATAAATAGAGAAAATGGCACTATGGGCATATTTTTAGCCGGGAAAAGTTTGCAATAATAAGTAGTTTAAGATGACTGGGCCGAACAATGAGAAGGGACGACACCAACATGAGAAAACAGGTTTTTAATGGTACGCGCAATATTAGAAGACATCTAGGAAGATGAACACAGTTGGAGAGGCGAAGTACAGAAGGATGTAAGAAGACATGGAGCAGAAATAGTAATTACGTAAGACTTAAGAGTGAAGGCGGGACGTTGGTGGCTAAAAACCGTCTTGAATTTATATGTCCCCTGGAGGAGTCACCTTAGTGTACTAGTTTTTTTGGGTCTCCTGCGCCTCCATATTATTTTTGCTGCTGAGTACATCCGGTAAATACGGGAGCGTAATAATCCTGAGCATTAGTGTTAATGCTAGTCCCTGGTGACCGTTGCATCATCGACATTATTCGGATTAAGAGGCCGTTGAAGATTGCGAAACCTTTCCTGCTCCTTATAAATTAATTTATTCTTTGAAATAAATCCTCGCTCTATTCTGAATGAATCGTAAAGCTTGAATAAATCAGAAGAGGATATAGCCTAGTAATTACGCAAATGAATATCATTCTCGGTACTAATTCCACTAAGAAAAGAGATTAATCTTTGATTTTTCGGTAGAAGCCAAGTCTGTATATAAAAGTGAGTGAGAAATAGGGTGTATTTGGGATAACAAATGGTACAAGTATATGAAGCAAGCAGTTCCTCACCGAGGTTGTCTTCTTCTTCGCAGTGGCCGTGTTCGTGTGTGCTCCGTGCGGCATCAAATTCAGCAGCGCGAGCACCCTGGAGGCTCACCAGACGTACTACTGCTCGCACCGCTCCACCACTCCCACCCCTGCCCCCGCCTCACGCCCCCAACCGCCCCCCACCCCATCGGCAACAATTCAGGACGGCAAGGAATCGCCGGAGACACCCATCGGGGGTAAGTCGTCTCGTCTTCCAGCTAGCTCACTCAGTAAATAATGAAATATAAAATACTATGAATCTGCGAAATGCGCGTACTGTTCGATGTCGTGAACAACATGCATTAAGTCCAAAAGAGTTCCAATTGATTACTTCTTTTAATTTCTTTGGGGTATCAGAGCCTTGCACCAGGCTGAAAGTGCATTCTGCGAGGTTTTTTCTCCTCGGATATAATTTATATTAGCCTTTAGTGTTTCAGTTCCTTGGGGGATTTCAGTTTTATTATGCATCGTCTACCGGCGAAGATCACTACTTGGGTAGCTACCAATTTTGATCGTTCAGCACAGGTTCACAAAGCATTCACACTGTGGGTCCCAGTGCCCCAGACGTAAGGTTAGTGCTGATTTATACTAACTGTTGCCTGGATGACTTTCAATAGAGCTGTTTTTCATTCATCACAAATACAATTATAGGCAATTATGTAATGAAGATTCCTCTTTAGACTGTAATTATTCCACATTCGAAGGTATTTTGAAGCCTTTACCAGTGTCTGTTGAAAGTCATTTTTGATTGTATGCGCCATTTATGATATGGGTAGACTTGGCTGTATATTTCGAGTAATCTTATCCCATCAATTATGATCGTCTTACTTAGATCCAATAGTGCCATATAGTTGATGAAATCCTGTGAATTTCACTTGTCTTAAAGTCTAAAATATCTAGTTTATTCACCTATCTGACCCGTCCTATTAAATTCTATCAAGTCAAAAACACTTATATGCATATGTGGAGACAATACTCATCCATTTGGTTTGACTTTACCGTGATATAACGTCAGGAAAGATAGAGACCAACGACCTTCATCGCGCCGTTGCAAATTGCCTCAGACACGATGCGATGCCTATTTTGCCGAGTTTCGTCAGGTTCAACATCGGCCATAATTGTGCATCGAGAAAGAAAACTTATGTATCTGATGTAGAAGATGCATTTATATTCATGTAAAATACCGGGCGCGTTCATTCTTTCCAAGCAAAAGATAAGGAAATAAGCTATGGCATATAATGAAGTTTACGTGAAACTATTGATTTCCAGCTTTGCTGACTGAGGAAGATATGATTCAACTTTACAATGATCGTCCTATGTTATCTGTTTTGCAGTGCGCTCCGGGGGAAGTGAGACGGAGGACAGTCGACCCTTGTCGGCAGAGGCAAAGGTGATGGCGGACGAAGAGCGTCGATCCCCGGCCTCCGAGGAGGGCTGCCCCCCGGCAAAGGTGCCTCGCGTCATGAGGCTCTTCCCCTGCCCCCACTGCTCTTATTCTGCGGACAAGAGAGCCAGCCTCAGCCGACACATGAGGATGCACATTGTCCCCACCTCCTCTGCCCCCGTGTCTGCCGCCTCTACCCCACCCCCACCTCTTCTGGCCAACACCACACCCCCTATAGTCACCCCCACGCCACCCCTCGGCTCCACAGTCCAAGTACACAGCCTATTGCAGCAAGGCATCTCACCCGGGAGCTCCACTGTGGACTCTGTCTCCTCTCCAACCCCTGACCCCGCCCTGCCCCCACCGCCACTCGACATAGACCGCTACTGCAAAGAGTGTGACATCCGCTTCTCCTCCGTGAAGACTTACCGCGCCCACAAGCAGCATTACTGCTCCACTCGACACTCTGGGGCCAAGGCGCTTCCAGAAACGCCCCAGGCCGACGGCAAAAGAGAGCCAGGGGATCTCAGCCGGAGTCCGGTGGCGGCTGCAACAGCCCCTGCCGCGCCTCCTTCCGGCCTCCAGGTGAAGCAGCAGTTGCTTCAGCCGCCGTTCGTGGCGCTGCCCACCAGTCCAGTGGTTCTGGTTCCGTACGCCTTCCTGCAGAGCGCTAGTCTCGTCGTCACCGGCACCCCCGCACCCAACGGAGCCTGCATCCTGCTTCCGGACGGCTCCCTGAGGCCAGTTTCGCCCATTCCAGGGCCGATCCGAGGGCCCTCACCGTCTGTTTCAGGGCCATTGCCTTCTAGCACTCCGCTAGACTCAGCTCTACCACTATCAGCACCCGCAATCGCTCCGGTGAGTTTTGTGAGCTTTATATTTTTGGATTTAATGTGCTTAGGCAATATTTGCATAATTATTGAACACCAATGCCGTGCTTTGTAAACACTATCGGTCTTATATTGCTGCGTGATTCAGAACTAATTGAAGCGATGAGTAATGGCTGCAATTCTGTCGGATGCGATTTCTCTGTTATAAATGGGCTTCTAGCTCTGTATTATTCTTCCTGTTGCACCAGTTTGTCACCGAACAATCAGGGTTGTCTTTTTAATAAAATTCTGCACACGGTCGTACAACACGCCGTTAAAATACATCAACGACTCTGTCAAATATTTCTCCAAAACACGAGCCTACTTATCAATCAGAACCGACGGCTCTGCAAGGTAATTTCGGACGACAATGCAATCTCAGAAAATCTGCATCGGCCAGTCTCCTTTGTGACATTTTCCTTTTCGCGGGTAATATAATTCGATTTAAGGAACGGTGTTAACGAACAACGCCACTCACTCTAACTCCCGACTCCGTGAATTAATAATTATATTTGGGAAGGATGGTATTTTATGCCTTGTGGAGTGATTCTAATCAATCTAACCTTTGGCACACAATTAGCTAATTTTCGTCTGGAAAAGTAGCGTTCAGACAAAACCCATAGTCCCCGACAGTTAGGTGGTTTTATTAAATCTAAATTTTTATATTTTATTAAAGTTCTTATGAAGCATTCAATTTTTCTACCCTGAATCAACATTGTTTTTTGAAATATTTAATATGCAATCGTATTTTTTCAAATCAACATCATCTGGTGAAATTCGACCATTCTGGCACACAAAGGTATCGCGAACAATTTTCTGAACAGATCCTTAGGCACTTTGAATCGGTCACTACGAAATTCTTTGTTATTTCTAATTCCTTGAATTATCATTGTACAGTGTCTCGTTTATCTTTTTTAGTGCATGAATGAGGCATGTGTATTATTTGTGCGGAAAAATGAAAATTAACCTTTAAAATAGGAAGGAAATGAATATTTCCTCACATTTCGGATATTAAGCGTGAATATACGGTCTACATTTACTTACTGCGATCGATTGCGGCGCAATAACATGCATTTCACTTGACCTTTTCGCATTTCACCCACCCTTAGGTCTCCACACCCACGGCGAAGGAGGTGGAATCTCAGTCTGCACCCAAGGCACCATCTCCTCAGCCACTGCATCCCGGAAGCAGCCCTGCACCCCTCGATCTCAGCCTCCGAAAGGAAGAACTCTCAAACAGCGAATCTCAGAGTGCACGGGTGCCGCACAGAACTTCGTCCAATTCCTCTAATAGCAATAGTCAAGACAGCAGGAGGTACATGAAGCAAGCATTTGAGGAAATGGAGGCCCACCAGCAGCGGCAGCAAATATCTCGGCGGCTCCTTTCGTCGGACCCAAAAGGCCCCTGTGGACCCCACTCACAACAATCTGCAGACTGCGTCTCCCCGGCCTCTTCCTCTTCCACGGCCTCGTCTCCGGGCCCCAAAGCGAGGCCCTCAAGGCCCAACGGCATTCCCAAAGGAGGCCCACATACGCAAGTGTCCCTCCCTGCACCAACTCCCCCTCCGGCCCTTCCACCGAACCCAATTCTACAACAATTTGGTGGAGGGGCCCTTGAGGGCCTCGGAATGGCCAACTTCCTACTGGCGGCGTACGCAGCTGCAGCAGCGGCCTCTGCCGGCCCTGAAGGCATGGCCAAAGCAGCGGCGGCGGCCATTTCAGGGGCGGGAAACACAGCCGCAACTGCAGCGCAGGTGAGATACGTTTTTTAAGCCTAAAGAGGGCTTCTTGGAGGCTGAAATACGCGTGTATGCAGTAATCCAGTATTAATTTTCGCGTTAAACTCCCTCTTTGTGAGCTAACTATCCCATTCAGCATGTGTGTGTTGCTGTGTGAATATTCCTGCGACAGAAGATTAAAGCTCTCCGGTTGAGATGGTGTGTGTGGTCTCTGTGGGATACTACTTCTTCCACGTAAACTAAGACAGTAATGTTGGTCGGTGCGGACGAGTGTCATATTAAAGTTGCTGGAGATATTTTGTATTTTAACGTATTTTTTACGTTTCTGGTGCTCAAAAAGTTAATAGTGAAACATGTTTCTTCGGAGATCTATGAATTATCGTGAATTCTGGATTCCCCAAGGAATGTGATTTTATTTCATATAAATCTGCAGTACACGGGTTAAATTCTAGCTGCAATCTTTCTCCGATGCTTGAAGTTTACGAATTCTCTTTCAAGGAACCCTGAACCCTGTTATTGTATTGATGGAATGCTTCGTTTTCCTTTTGTACTTATACGGAATCAGTCGTTGATACGACAATTACATTTTTAAAGCAATAAAAATTGACTGGAAGCCATTGCATATTCGACACAAAACAAAAACATACCTAATTAAACCATATAGGTATCGTTTTTCATTACAGGTGTGTTGTTCTACAATTCCTGTTAAAATGATTTTTTTTTCTCCTATTTCACTAGTCTTAATTTGATATAATTTAAAGAGGGAACTGCGCTCTTTTTGGTATTCAAATATTGCCTTCATTGCATGATTCAGCCATTATGATAATTTTACGGATCCCGTGAGTATGCCGTCATCGTCGGAATAATAAATATGGACCCTATGGTCGATCCCGATTTCATGCGTAATGAGTCATATAATGAGTGTTGCTGCGCGTCTGCGCAACAGCTGCTCAGTTTATCTTTATCCTAGTTTATCTTTATCCCGCAGTATTTAATCACAATTCGCTTGAATTCCTGTAGGGAGCCCTCCCGTTCCTGCTGAATCCCGAGTTGGCTCTTAGGATGTTCTTGCCGCCTACCCAAGGCACAAGTCCACAGGCTCAGCCCCCTGTGGGCCCTCGACTGGCCTCCGTGGTCCCTCCGCAGCCCTCTGTAGCCCCTCAGATCCTCGTGAAGCAGGGCGTGTCCAAGTGCGTCGAGTGCAACATCGTGTTCTGTCGCCACGAGAACTTCCTCGCACACAAGAAACACTACTGCTCCGCGCGGCTCATCCCACAGGTGGCAGCACAATCGCCATCAGTGGGAGGGGTGGGGCAGGAAGATGAGCACCCTCCGCCCCCACAGGGGGGGCAGGCGCCCGGGACCATTCCTTCATCCCCCAACACGCCCCTGCTTCAGTTCATCTGCGTGGCGTGCGGCGTCAAGTTCACTTCCTTGGACAACCTGCAGACCCACCAGACGCACTACTGTCCAGTCAAGAGGGACAATGGGCCGCAACAACAGCTGTCCCCTCCCACCCCTGCCGACAGGATCATCAAGTGCCCCAAGTGCAAGGTATTCATATTTTATGTGCTTTATCTCCTCTTTTGAAATATGATTTAATCTTTTTCGTTTGCAAACAGAGAGATAAAAATGTGTTCAACGCTATGTAATATCGTGACACTATCTTGATAAATACAACATATGCAAGTAGATGTGGATCATTTCCTCAAAAACGTACCTTTTCTAGACATAATTAAAAAAAATTAATTTCTGTTTATATTAGAACCAAAATTGTGTAAATTAAAGTTTGTCATTTATAAAATCTAACGATGCTAGTGGCAGAAATCGTTAGTAATATTCCCATTTTTTTATTTTTACTTCGTGTTGTCTACGGGCATAATTTATTTCGACGGAAACGGCTGAAGAAAATATTTTGTTTACTCTTGAGAAAAAGTTTGTTTTATTTGCCATTGGACATACTAGTCATAGTAACTAATCATAGAGTATCATGTGTCCTAACGGACGTGATGATACACTATGCCATCAGCCATGTACCTGAGCCGCAGAGTTCACGGACACGACGTCTAGGGACATGACGATTTCCTCTAAATTACTTTGTACTTGGGACTGAAAATAGATTGAGACATTTTCCTTACTAAATTGAACTTATATCTTATAGCCGTAAAAGACAATTGTAAAATAAAATTGTATAAAATTGTAATTAGTAAAAGATGCAGAGGTACTTCTTTTTACTGGTCCAAGGGCATGACTGATGATCTTGGCTCTTTCAACAAACTGAACTAAAATTTTTCTTCCAACGTTAAAACATTCACAAAACCAAGTATAAACAAAAACAACCCACTATAGCCGACAATTTCCTTGTCTACACACTGGTTGTTTAGGGCTGCCACCATCTCCTATGAACTATTCCCCCTTTTTCCTGTGGCCACGGATATTGTTTTTTTGGGAAGGAAAAATATTTTTTATTTCCTAAAAATATTGTTTATTAAAGTAACCCAGAATGACTATTTCGGAATGTTTATATTTTTGTAAATTGTTTAATGATGAACTTAATGATGGCAATGTTGTTAATGCAATGAATACCTCTTCGAAAATTTGCGTTAGAATGTCCATGACATGACAAATCATAATGTGTGGACATTAAATTTTGTAAATATAATGTCATATCTTTACTAATTTGTCTCTAAAAATAATAAAAGGGTACATAAAATAATAAGCCAGTTTAGTTCTAATATTATTGTTTTTTTGTTGGCAGCCTATGGACATAATTTTCTACGGATATGGGAGAATGACCCATTTGACTTAACCGGAGCTTATATCAAAAAGAGCATGTTTAGGAATACTTTATCTAAGTCGTCAAGCTAAGTTAGTAAGGTCGCAGGTAGGCCGAAATTCTTCTTCAGGCCACTGCTCGCTGTAATTGAAATATTATCGGATATCAAAGTACGGCCGAAGTGTCTGTCTTACGTCGAGAGTAATTTCGTTGGCTTCCTTTCTTATGTTGTCTTGTTATGGGCAGGTAATGTAGTCATTTAAGTGCATAATATAATTATTTGATTTCTACAAACATAAGCGTAAGGGTGCAAGAAAACTCTATCAACTAGATTGATGTAACAAGTTGCTCTTTGCTTGTTGGATCTTGGGACGCTGAAGAATGGTGACGAAAAAAACCTGGAGGAACTCGTTGGATAATTGTAGAGAAGATAAAAGATTTGAAGCATGGAGAGGAAACGAACGAAGAAGTGCTACATGTGGTGGGCGAGAAAACTTATGTTATAAGAAGAGAAAAGGAAGAATGAAAGGTTGTTTAATGTTTCCAGTACACATCTGTGAGCATGGTAATGCTTGCAGAGCTCTCTTCTTATCCTCCTAACTTCATTTTTCATCCCCATTGCGGCCAACATTCATTCGCGTGCATTGTCTTCTCCATACTTTTTGATTGGACCTTTTGAGCGTTGAAGTCTCCCTTCTCTGGGAGCAAAAGTATCATCGTTAAGTAGTCGAGATGTCCTTAGTTCTAGTATTCTTGCCGTTGTTGCAAATTAAGTGGTTTTGTTGCCCATTCCAGTATATTTATAGAATGTTTGGAATTATTGATCCATATTTTTTTACATACTGTATTCCCTCTCTCCCTTCTCCCTTTAGCTTCCTGTAGATGAGAAGGCGCCCTCTAGTCACCAGTGCCCAGTTAGCAGCAGCAACATGATTGCCAGTAACAGCGATGGGTGTTGGAAGTGTCCCTGCTGCTCCGTTGTCAGCCCAACGGCGAGCGCGGCACAGCGCCACCTCGAGTCGCACGGCGCCGTCAGGGCCTTCCGGTGCGCCGTCTGCGGCTACCGCGGCAACACGCTCCGAGGAATCCGCACCCACGTCCGATCGGCTCACCCGGAACAGCAGCGCCGCGACGGCCGTGAGGGGCAACACTCTTCTTCATCGGAGGAGCACTTGATCGCGTGCATCCTGGAGGACGAGACAGAAGTAGCGCCAATGGTTCCCGTGGCCACCGCCGACGCACTGGCGTCACGATCGACAACGCCAGCCACCGACTCGGACGACGCGAGCGCTGCAGGCGGCGAGAGGATGCACTACTGTGAGGTGTGCGGCTATTCGTCTACTTACAAGGGCAACGTGGTGCGGCACTTGAAGCTGGTGCACAAGTGTTCGAATCCAGGTGGCCCAACGGAGGAGGGGGTGATGGGTCCAGGCATCGTCAAGAGAGAAAATGAGGACTCGCGGTCGCCAGGGCCCAAAACGGGGGACCCTGGTGTGAACGGCCATCGTGAGGATGTCGAAGATGACGATGATGAAGACATGGGGCTGAGAGCAGAGTCACTGGTGAAAGTGGAGATGTTGGAAGTGGATGAGGAGGAATGCCAAAGTGACGTCAGGTCAGAGGTCATTGAAGAGGGGGTCAGCGTGAAGAGGGAAGTGAGTGCAGATGAGGATAAGCGTTCAGAAGACGATGACAATAAGAAGGGAGAGGGAAAGGCGGACCCCAAGCACTGTCGCTCGTGTAACATCACCTTCAACTACTTGCCCTCGTTCATCGCCCACAAGAAGTTCTACTGCACGAGGAATCCGCCCGGGGCGCAGAGGGGCGGCCCATTGCCCGGGGCGAGGCACTCTGGCGAGGCAACAGCCCCTGTGCAGTGAGGTTGAAGAAGGTAAGAGTGTGCCTTTGGATAGTGATACGGAAATATAACACGCTATAGATGAGTTGGCTTTAGGTTTGCATGGAATCAACATTTATAACGTTCAGTTGAATAATGCTCTTGTATTTAAAATTGAAATTAATTTTTGTAAGAGGCGTTGAGACGTTGATACCTATCGATTAAACCATAAGCTGCTCTAGCAAGATTGCAAGTTTTCCACTCTGTGCGTATTATTTTGCCAATGAATTCTGATTTTTTTTCTCGCGATAGGGGCACATTAGTTAAACAAACCCTCCCACCCTTTATATAGAGAGCCTCTGTGGATGACCTCACCCAATAAGGAATTGATCAGTAGAATATCGGATAGTTTGGTGGAATTATTTCTTCGCTAAAGTCTCCGAAACAAATATTACATGGAGTTTGCTCCTAAATTTCTGTTCGATTTGATACCAAACTCCATGGAATTTGGGTGGTATTTTCCTCTTAATTGATACTTAGCTGGCCTCTGTGGTGGCGAAGTAAAGGAGATGCTTTTATTTGCTTAGCGGTTTTATGAAATCGGTTGCTTTCGTCTTTGCTGAAGGACGAAACGAGATCTGAACAAGTCTCCTCTCGGTCTCGAGTCTCAATTCTATTCAGTGCACGAAAAAAGCCGTCATCTTTACTTATTTGATCTTCGCAGTAGTACGCTGGAAATATGCCGGAAATTTATGAATATTTTAAATGTGTTTTATACAAAATACCTAAGGTATCCAAATGCATGCAACACCAATGATTTCATTGGCACTAAATCAAGACATTAACAACACGAAGCATAAAAGCGGTGTAAGTGTCTAAACAGTAACGATGGTTTTAATGACAGATCCACCGATCCAGATTGTACAGACGTAGATTTAATCATAAACAATGTAGGATCTGTATGTTGATATATTTTTATTTTGCTTTGATTTGTACGACAATATGCACTTTGAGACATTCCATAGTCTCTTGTAAATGTAATCGTCGCCTCTCATGCGGTTTTATCCCATTTTTTGGATCGTTACGTTCGAGAAAGTGTCTAATCTCGCGTCAACACGAGTAGATCTTTACCTAAATTGGTTACAACTCTTTTAGGGATCGAAGCTTGTCACATCCAATCATCAGAGTGTATTGAGAGAATAATGAAAATACAGGCTAGCATAATCCAAGTACCTCAAGCGACCGCTAACTAGGGAGGGAGAGGCTACAGCAGTTTGGGTGAATCGGGAGTTTTTCCCATTCTTGAAATAAAGAGTTTGCGCCGTGTAGATAAGAAGGGCCATCGGTAAGGAGAGAGGTTAAGTTTTTTTGCCCTCGTTTTCTTCCGCACTAATGCATAAATGTTTCTTGCAGCAGAGGGGTTGAGAGCGCGCACTACGTAATATTCCTCCCTCGGATCCCGTCGGCTACCTCAGTCGGTCCCATAGAGATTTTATGGTCGGTCTTTTCCTCCCCCCGGCGCTCGCGGACCGACTCAGATAGGTGGCGGGCCCCTTACGCCATTCTACGGCATAGAGGCCATAAGTACGCACTTTTACATAAATGTTTTAATAGCATATTATCGATGCATGCAGCCACTTGGGGTTAATAAATTCTGGTTTGAGCTATTGTCTTTTTGCGAGTGCAATCATTTGTTTTGCAATTGCTTTCATTGCAATAATTTTTAGTGTTCTATCATCATCATCATTCATGAAAATGAATTTTACGCACGAAATAGATTTTTACACGTGGTTCACTATAAGTTCCTCCTGGTATAACTGTACTTTCAATTTACTTTTCAACTTTTTATTTGTATTATAAAAAATAGAAATTCATCCGAATGAATCTAATCGAGACATATCCTGCGATAAGAGTGGGGAATGCTAAAAGTTATATTGTATTCCATAAATTATGCCGTGTCTACTTATCTCGCTGAGTGCAGTGGAAGAAAATAAATGAATGAGTTGATGTGCTCCTTGAAAAATCTAATCAAAATTTTTGTTATATAAGCTTAGTATTTTTAACTAAGCTTATAATTCCATTAAAATTATTTTTAATTCTCCACTATAATATTTACTTGAAGCGAGAAATAATTTATGTTGCATCTTTTTCAAAGGGTGCAATAACTTACGTCTTATCTTCCTTCACAGGGTAGGAAGATTGACGCAGATTGTGACCGCGGTCCCTTGAGCAACTCCAGAGGTTCATTTGGGGCAGCAGAACGACGACATAAGATTCTCTTTGAAAAGAAGGAAAACGGCCGCGCTTCGTGTGTTTGCCTCCTCACCCGTGGCTGATTAATGAGGATTGTGGTCGCAATGCAAGGACTAGGAGGCAGGCCGGCTATTTCGCCTCCCATCCGCTCCGTGGAGGCGCAGTGTACTAATCACGAATTTTACAATAGAGGATCCTAAAGTCGGCCTCTAATGTGTCGTTACCCACCGCGCATTAAAAGGGGTTTACAAAAGTCACCACTCGCGTCGCTGACGGACAATATAAGTTTCCGGGGTAAATATGGTATAAGTAGGGTTGTTAACCGAAATTTATATACATGATGATGTGATCTATCAAATTTTAAACTTTAAAATACCATTCTTTGCAATTACAAACATTATACTGCAAAATATTGAAAAAAAGGAGATCATATTGCTGTCAATACCGCGCACCGGACATTTTTTTGAGGCGATTAAAATGCGACCGAAGTGGTAACGGTGGAAATCAGCCTTGTAAGGTATGGAATTGGGTCTCATCTATGCAATCCCTTTGGTACTAATTTCCAGCGCACGTCTTCCAATATCGCACATCCAATATCTGTGACCCTCTTGAACTTGTCGAGCTCAGATGTGCATTTCGACGACGAAAACATTGGTTGGTGGCATGAGAGCAGCGATAATATACGTATAGATAGTTCTGGATAAAGACATTCAACTGTGGAGAGCCCCCAACCCAGTTGAAGCCTTCAATTTTACAAGAATTATTCTTTAGATTCACCTGGAGATAAGGGTAGATAGGCACCAGCTATTCGCCATCTGACTATGGTCTATTTCTCGGTGTTTTATATGCTCTGTTGTGTACGCGTATAGATTCTACATTATGCTCTCAAAGACATGAAGGGTGTTTGGCAGGAGGAACGATAGTAATGAAAGTCATATCTGTATGTCCGCTTACATCCGTTTCATCTCCATGCTGTGCCGTGAGACGACTTTTTGAGTAGGGGCCTTACTTTAATAATTTTATGTACGCCTCAATACGATGTGGTTGCTATCGAGGTCTATTTTATTGCCCGCCCGGTGAATAATGTTCAGGAACTGCGCACCTGTTTCTAGGCGGGTCAATAACTCCATTGCATACAACGTTTCGGCTTCCGACTCAGACACCTTCTTCATAGAAATGACCGGCGCTTATCACTTTCATTTCTCCGAAGACGGATCCTGAGCCGGGAGCCGGTTGCCACCCTATCTCGCTACGGCATTATGGTGACTATGTTCCAGGAGGATAAACCTTCCTATAGCCGCTGTGCTCAGCGACATGTCCTTATTTTCACCACTGACCGATCGCTAAACGGTCAGTCGCCTACGTGATGCATTGCATTCATAGGGAATCTCACGGCAAAAGTACATATTTTATGGATCTATTATATATTTTCACGGTCATATGGAATATTAAATATTACTTAATGCTTTGCCTTATCTGCACCTATTGTAACAGTTACTTGGATACACAACTTACTTTACGCCTTCCGTTACTCAGGTAGACATTTCGATTACCGTGATGTATTTTCCGAATCGTGCACACTCGAGAAATAAATCCAGTAGAATTGTAATTGACTGGTTTAACTCGCTAGGTTGTTGCCTTCCTACCTTCGGTCTTCATCCTCCTATCAAAAGTTTTCTTGTTCTGGCCCCAGCAATTTACATATGCGTCCTCATTACGTTACTACAGCGATTTATGTGTGGAACCCTCACACTACAATTTATGACCGTAGCAGAATTTCTTCGAACCGATTCCTTAACGGAGTGCCCCAGACTACCGTTGCATATGGTTATTTTTTATTGTTCTTTTTGTTCATTATTCCAATCCAAACGGGCATAAATGGGACAGAGTTGGCGTGTTGTTGCTACGGATTCGATTTCTGCTCAATTTGAATCCCTGTACATTTCAAACCGGAGCAGTCTGGAGTAAATTGTATATTTGGCTTGTTGATGTGATTTAAATCTAAAGACTGGTATTTATTACAAGAAACAAAACTTGGATGGAGATAAACTGGAGTGAAATAGTACAAATAATGTGATGCGTGTCATTTAAATGTATTTGTTTTATGAAGTTTTGTTTTGGAAATTGTGCCATTTTAAAATAATAATTGTTCATTGATGTCAATAATACCACCTGGAAATTTTACGCTTATTTACTAGATTATCACGCCTCGGACAAAAATGATGTTCAAATATTACCCGATGAAATGTTACTTACCTACCACAATTGATATGTAGCGCATTCAGTGTATTTCCCCTGTTTGAATCATACCTTCTGTGAGTTACGCAATGAAATCGGCAAAACTGATTGTGAGGAACTTGAGTGCAATTGGAATTGTCATGCTTGCACGCATTCAACTATAACTATCTACAATAAGGACTAAGAGTGTTTAATATTTTTTGGAGTTTAGTGAGAAATCAGCCTTGCAAGGGATAGGCTGAGTAATGATAGGTAAGTGATTGCATTTACGGATGAAGGTTGCTTAAGGAGACAGCAGCTATTGCTCAAGTTGTACCCAGCTTAAAATCATATATGTGAGAGAGCAGCTGATGTTTTTGTATTTGGAGTTTGAATCTCTCAGTGTCTCCATCACATCCAATGAAATCTGATGAATTCTATCTGTGATTCTATGCCCCTTGATAAAATTTTTTTACATTTTCACTCCAACAACTGACATATTTAATGATAACGTCTGAAAATGCATCTCTTAGCCATAAACTGAAAACGTGGTTTAGGTTAAAGTGGACATGAAGTGACTCTTCCAGGAGGATGAGTGGCTGAAACCAATCCCAGAGACATTGCAGCCCCTCCTTCTTCCTTAGCCAAATTTCAATTCTGAAATTATAATGTGTATGTTCGTAAATTGGTGTGCATGTAAATATGTATGTACGTACTTATTTTGTATGTAAATAAACAATAGGCATGTTTTTAAAAACGTACGAATTGCAGCAAAGTATATCTCATTAAAGACTGCTCCCAAATCTTTAAAAAGTCAAATAAATATTTAGCATCGTTGTCACCTACTCCGACTTTGAACTTTGAAGCGCAAATATTTAAATTATTTCTTCTGATTTAATTCGGTTAACGGAGACCTGAGTCTTTTCTACTCTCCCCTATAATTTATTATTGGTGTGTACATTGAAAATATTTATTTTTAAAATATTTTCAATGTGAACGATGGTCTAATTATTGCTCTATTTGTGTCCCATGATCAAATTGGAGCCCTTGCTGAAATCAAATCCTGTGGCTATATTGCCGAGACTGAATATCTTAGAATAGATCGAATTAATTTAAATGCATTTGATGAATTTTATCACTGAACTTGAGCATGTTTTCTTTCTATGTTCGTAGCAATTGATGAGTGATCAGCTTATGAGGATTCAATTGAATTGTCGTTCCATTTGGGATAATGCAACCTATTGATGTGTGTAAGTGACATCAGTTAGACTCTCAACTGCATTTTCTGCATGCATACAGATGTCGCCTTCTCCGTGATTCATTTGGCTGACCCAAGTGGTAGGCCAGGGCGTCGAAAGTTTGGCTGTTGATCGAAGGCTCCGTGGTTCAAATCCCGGGTCTATCCCTCAGAGATCCCCCAAGTCAAATCAAATCATCGACGTGCCTGGTAGCCTGGGGAAAGGAACCCCCTACCCCCTGCTCTGAACGTGTTATATTCACACCTCTGTGGCTTACAGGGTTTGTACCAAAAGTGATGAGACTAAAAAATATTGATAAAAAATGTAAAACAACTTCATCTTCAAAATAGTTTATTCTAGCGTCTATAAACCGTTTTTTTTCATGCATCGTAGGCCCTCTGGAACTCGTTTTTGGGAACGCTGTTAAGGTTCCTTGTCGTGGCTTGTTGAATGTTGTCCAGGGTTTGTCAAATGTTTTCCTTTAATTTTTTTCACCCTTGGGGGCAAAGAGAAGTCTGCCGGGGCTACATGTAGGGTAAATGGGGGGGCTGTGGCACCATTTAAACTGGGATACCGGACAGAGAGGAGTTGATAACGAAGGCGGTGTGACTCGGTTGAGTCTTCATGACGACCGGACCTCTGGTTGGAAGGCGGTGATTGAGTCTTTTCCGATCATCTTTGTAGAAGTCCTTGTTGACGATCTGCCCAGGTGGTTCAAACTTGTAGAGCATGATGCCATCATCTTCGTGGAACAACAGGACCATGGACTTGGCGTGGTACTTGTTTATTTCTGGGGCGCCTAAAACGGGCGTCGTCGGCCACTTCTTCCCGGCCTTCCTTGGACAACTTGTGCCACTTTTTGACCTACTAGTGCGACTAGCAATCACCCTTGAAAGCCTGACTGAGCAAATCATCCGCCCTCTTCTGCCCCCTGGCAGGGCGGGGAAGTAGCTGCCTTCACTGGTGTCGTGTCGGTGTCTCGAATGACCAATTCATGTGGTCACATTCTCGTGCTGCTTCCACCGCGCTCTCTCGCCCGTTGAAATCGCCGCTCTGGAGTCCGTTCAACTTCGAGAGGTAGTATGTCGCTAAGGATCCACTGGTAGTGGGATCGTACCTACCGCTTTACTCCTATTTTATCCAGCGGTCATCCTCCCATTTGTTTATTTTCCTCAGAGCGTGAATTCGAAACGTTTTCACTGTGGTGTTTTGGTAGTCAACGTAGGTGGTGTTTTACGAAGGAAAGTGAGGCCATACATTTCTGGCGCCAATGTAGTCAGTTCTGTAGAGTGTGTTTTGGGCGACAGACTTATTGTTTTTCTAGCAGTGACTGTCGTTGTGTGGTAGCCATCATGAGCCATGTTGCACTGTGGGAGTACTGTGCGTTTGAAACTTTGCAGCCTATGTGCAGAAGTCGATTTTGGTAATGGGCGTGTCTTTTTTGAAGAAGTGCCTCTGTACGGGGTTCACGTTAAAATTGCCATTTCAGCTTGGGAACGGACTTCAGACAGTGTCTATGGTTGACCCAATCCGATGTGCTCCCTCTTTCCTTCGAAATTCACCCCCTCCCTCAGCCACTTTCCCCTTCACTTGCATAAGTTCTGCGCATTCAGGGACCACCAAGTTATAACCGGACTGTTCCGCAATTTTAGCGGGGAGATGAGGTTTGTTGGAAGAGCTCTCGGGACTTCCACCGCGTCAGGGATTGGCGACGTTTCGACAACATAATCGGATATCTTCCTCAGGGTTGGAATGGAGTGCTGTGATTAGCTGATGCGTATGTGTCGACGCAAGCAGAGCAACGCCATGCCGTTTCTAAAAAGTGAGTACACATTTATTCTATTTCATTCATTATAGTTCATAGGTATATTTGCTAATTGATCGTTTCCGCTAAGAATTAAAAATATCTATCACTGCTGTTTCACAAGCGTACCCAAAATTTCAGCTACCTCGTAACATGGTTTGTAACGGAGGGGCTGTAGTGGTTGTAACAGTAGTTGTAATTTTTTAGAGACGGAAAAGCATGATGGCGTGTCTATTTTGACTCTCTCATATTTATTACTCGCGAAAATTAAAAACGATCAATGTGATTTTATGACGGCGATTGGAGCGTGTTATCAAAGCTTTATCGACGCATCGAATTTCTTGAGGCCCTTCACTTGACGCTCTATTGGTATTCCATCAAGTTGGCATTTGTATCCAATGAATCCCAATAAATGTGACATCCTTATAGCTCTATTGCCCCATTTTTTAAACCATGATTTTTTAATATATATTTATACGAATGGAATTCAACACGAAAGAGCCGCTGCCATACCCTCACCCAAGATTCATTGACCTATTTCATACCATGGCTGATTTGCAGCAGAATAACCGCCCGACACATATCGGGAACTAACATTTTTTATTCTCGTCTCTTCGTGTAAGTGATCAATAGAACATGTTACGCTGTCTTTTATTTTTCAACTCAATTTTTGATTCCATACTGAACATGAAATTGTGAAATTACATCCGCGAGACGAGAAGTTCGGCAAAAATAACAGGCCTGGAAGAACAAGAGAGTGGAGTTAGACTGGGAGGGGCTGGAAAATCAGCGGTGGCAGAACAGAGGGGGTGCCCGGCCACGAAATCCATCTGACGAAAACATGGCTGGTCGCCAAAGTAAATGATCATGAACAGAGGCTCGTCAGAGAACCGATAAAATTTTAAAAAGTAGGGAAGAACGAAGATAACAGAGGCATCGGCGTCAACTTAAGGCCCACGCGGCCACCACTAATCCAGGAAAAAAACACCGAAGCCACCCCTTCGACCACCTCTCTCCCTTTACCACCTGAAGCACGCTGCGTATAAATGTGAATGGAGAAGCTCTGCCCAATTTCCTTGCGAAATTCGTCTAGCGGCGACCGAAACAGACGCCGAAGCATATCCCTTACGATACGTTTTGAACTAAAATGACTTAGAGAACAAAGTTTGTTTTTTTTTTATTTGCGAATACAGTACTTTTAATATGTAAGAGTTCGTCGACCCATGTAACTTACCTCAGCATATGAAACATCGCAAGGCATCGGCTTGGCATACATAAATTCATGAATTTTCCTCGTAGTATCGGTACCATACTAAGAGGAACAAGCTTACTATTTTTATTTACGGCATTTTAACGTTAAATTTTCAATTTTGGGACCAAACTTGATCGATTTTGCTTAGAAAAGTACCATTAACCAATCCAAAATTAAGTGTAATATAACTTGCGTCGGAATACGTTTGATAAAGTTAACTTCTAGTTGATGGCAAGAGTACAAAACTGGCCTTCAAACACGCCGTATGGATCATCCACTTCTTCTCGTCCGTTAAATGTAATGCTAGTGATTGTGGACATGGCGTAAAAGCTTTTAATTAAGTTAATTCCTTACCAAATATTTCAACTGACGTGCATTGGAATACACCATTTTGGAGCTTATACAGGAGGCAATTATTCAAGTGGAAAAGTAACTATCCTTTGTGCAATTAAAGAAGTTTGTAATAATTTTTTATTTAACATGCAAATGTGTATTTCGTATCAGTTGTTCCAACGTCTTGTTCTCTTTGCTAAATCGCAAACCTCCCTTGGATACATATCCGACTTCATAAATTTTTAGTTATTAGTTTCTACTCTTATTGTTAGGAAAACTATAACTGTAGAGGGCACCAACACATTTAAATAAACTATAGTAATTTTCTTATACTATACTCTTGAATTTCATCGTGATAGTATTTTGATTTTTGGTTTGATGTTGTTGTAACCAATTCTTTTTTGCTTTAAATCGTATTTATCTTTGAAACTTGTCAATGGTGTCATGGTGTTCTCTTCGTCTGGCAAGGGAAACACGAAAATAAACTCAACATTCACTTAAAACTCATCCACACGTAGACACGCACATGGGAGATACATTTTAATGCTGCCAGAAATACCTACACACGCATACTTTTCACCTGGATGACGATTTCCACCGCAAATGACACCACACTCAAACACATGAAACATCATCAAGAGCAGCCACACACACTTTTCTTAGTGTATATTTAGACAGTACACTAACTCCTCATATTACCTTGAAATACTGCACCATTAAAGTTGCAGCCGTCCGACCAGCAATTTCTTCGCTCTCCACCTACCTGCAGTCCTACAGTGAGATAATCTACACAATATTCTCGTTTCATCAGACCGACACTTCTTTAATGCTGCATGTTGTTTGCCAACTAAACACAATGCGCAATACGCTAGAGCCTTTCCAAAAAATCCCCTCCACATGGTTCCTACTCAATTCACATATCCGATTCCCTTGCCACCTATAAACTCACTGAAATAATCAACTTTATGCGTCATTTACTCAATGATTCAAAGTATAGGCTCGAGGCAACTAATAACACTCTGCCCACAGACTTGAGGAAAAATGATCCAAATGTTCCCATTGCATTAACTCTGCTTCGCCAAGACACAATTTCGTCCAAAAAACGGCGAACTTTTAATTTGCATGATATCTTCAAGCCGTGCTATCACCACTGATAGTTCCTATGGAGTGAAGGAAACTCAGCGAATCTATATTTTGATCCTGGTGCTTACTGTGGACATATGAAGAGTATTTTGCAATCGTAGAAGACGACATTGGTATACGTATGGTACTTATACGGTCGCATGATATGACCCATAGTGGCCAAAGGAGACCTGGGAACTGAAAACATTTGGATGCATGTGCAATAATGGTGATTTTAAACAAAATATGTAACACCTAATGCTCTATTTAAATGAAACGGATTCTATTCAATAATATTCTCGAAAGGAATGAATAATCCGTTGTTCTGATTAATGTTTCTCGGTGGTTAACTAAATCTCATCAAATTCAAGAAGTCTTGAATTACGTTGGGCACGATATGGTTGAAGTTCTTAATATTAGTAAAATAAGACATTCCAACATTTCCACTGAGTTTTATTCTGACACAACTTGTTTCGTCGTTAAAAACAACAACTAACACACTTGATAATGTTGTTTGTAACGACGAAACACGTTGTGTCATAATAAAACTCTGTGGAAATGTTGCAATGTCTAATTTTACTCAAATTCAGGAAAACTGATATGAATTATAAGTTATGAGTAAATACAAGGAGTAAATTCACTTAAATTCCACTTTTCGCCCGAAAACTGAATGCGGTGCTGGCAAGGTATTTGGAGAGCCTTGTAGTTCATCTGTTTCTCTTAGGCGGTGCGGCAAGCACTTAATTTATACTATTATGTCAATTTAAGTTAAAAAAAGCCCCAAATTGGGTATGGTAAAGCATGAAATCTATTATTTGATTTATGGAGTGATGTTTGAACTTATTATCATTCTGGGTGGTTGAAAATACTGATACAAGTTGATCACCTATGTGTTACGTGACGATGCTGCCGAAGTTTCTATACTCGAAAGGTGATAGTCGGGTTGAATATTTTATGTGAGTGCAATATGATTGAAAAAATAATTAATTTCACACCTAATGATGCCATTTTAGATAATCTTAACGCTAAGAAGTCCTCTGGGGACATATGAAAAGGACTCAATGATTTGAGATTGGCTGAAAAGGTTGTTTAGAAAATTAAACAGATGACTAGCGATTAAAGCTTCACGGCTTGACCAGTCCACGATGTCGTGACATTTTTGCAGCCGCCATCTTCATTCTAATCACCTTATTACGCTGAGACGACGTAGTTTGTTTTTTCGCTGGCAGGTGGTAGGGCGGCGATTAGTAGTCGCGTGCATATTTCAAAGGAAGGATTATCTGCGCCGCATAGTTATAATAAAATATGCAGATGTATGCAACAGCGGAAGGCTTAAAAGAGGGCGACCCTCCCTTGGGGAGCAGCCGAGTGAAGGGACCGCTATTCCAACTATAGTGTGCTCTCACACTTAGGGACGAAGTGGAGGTTGTGAATGGAGGGAGTTGCTTAAAAGGGGGGGGGGGGGGTCAGAGCGGGGAGGACTAGGGTAGTGGATGGGGGAAGGGGTAGGTAAAACCGAAAATGTATTGAAATAAATAAAAAATAATCAATTCAAGATTCCACATACTTATTCGCGCCAAAACTAGAATAATAATCCACCTGCCCTGTCTTTACACAAGGTCCCGCGTTTAAATTTTACCGATAATAGACTACATGCTGAAAAATATAAGCGTTGCTCTTTATTTGCCGCTAGAGTGATATAAAATCATCATCCCATATTTTAGACTTATGTTGCAGTATTGCAATGCATGCTCACGCTGGCTGAATATGATTTAAGATGTTGACATTGATACTTATCACATTTATTGTTTTGAACCCTGAATTAATTGCCCTGGGGCTATACCCCTTAAGAGCAAAAACAATATGTCGATGGCTAAGTGCTAACCACACGTGTCTCAAATTCGGCTGTTATGAGACAGTTATCTTAAACAAAGAGTAATCACTTTAAAAAATAAAATACAAGCAAGGAACAATTCTTTATTTGCAAATGAATGCTTCTTTTTCAGTTTTATACACTTTTGGTTTTTAATTTGAGTGTGCAAATAAAAGAAATTAATAGTTTTTTTTGCTTTCCTGAATATTGCTATTTTTGAGATACGTGCTGTTACAACTTAACCATCGATATAATATATACATTTTTAGAGTAACAAAAAATGGAGAAATTAACAACGACAAGTTAACATAGCGAAAAAATGAAACATAAATTAATACCATGATACAATACAATACAATACAATTAAATGTAAATCAATGCAATAAAAATATTCCGTAATAATTATTTTAAGTTCACAGTACTTTTATAGTTAGACTGACGTTGCTGTTAACATAATATGGTAACATAAAAGTAACCTAAGGTGTAAGGTACATTTTTTTCAATGATCTACACGCATGCGAATTGGATTACATTTAAGTCATCCGTACGAATAGTCGGTGCCGTTATCGATGCAATCGTTATCTTATTATCAATTAAATAGATATCATATGTATACAAATATGACATGAGATTCCATACATTTTCTAATTATGTCCCTTAAGGTGGGTCAATTTCTTGTCAACCTCCTTTGAACTTGTTATTTCTGGTATCGCACCACTACTTGTTTAATAAGCATAATGTCACCTTAAGGTTTTCAGAATAGAACCAGTCCGATATTTATGGCATAGCAAATATCCAAATTTTACCAAAGTGTTTTATCAAATGCATTTTTATATGCAATGAAGAAACATAATGGTCTCTCTATGTGTATAAACTCTAATGGTCTCTATATGTATAAACTCTTTTGAGTATCATGTGAATATCGTAGGTATTATAGGGATTATACGCCACCAAAAAAGAAAATGCAAGTCATCTTAATTAATGCTCCTCGATATAGAATTTTATCCAAATTGTCCGAAAAAACGTCAAGAAAATAAATGGCTACAATTTATTATAACAGAGCTTCAGGCTATTTATTTTTATACCTGAGGATGCTCCCTTTAGATTAAATGTAATTAATGAGTGAAAGAATTATACCGTAAGGCTTACCAAACCTTTTTTTAGGGTGAATGTGATGTGTTTGCGGTGAAATATGCGGAAATGGAAGCGAGGGTCCAGCTGTCTACCTCCACTTTGCTTCTTTATTTCGGTTCGTCATAAGAGATGAATCTGCGTCTCCGGACACAGCCTCAGGTCTCGGTCATCATCCGTTCACCTTGTACTCGCCCTCTTTCTTGTACTCTATCACATTCCATTTCATTGACATCCGTGTTATTTTCCCAGTGACGATTGGGGAAGGTTTAAAACCAAATCGCTACTAACATAACAATGGAAGTTCCAAGAGAGTGTCGTTATCTCCCTTATCAATTTTTACCGTAGTTCTTTTTCGCATTAGGAAAATGAATGAAAAAGCTCATCAGAAAGTGGTGGGAGTGACATATTTAATTCCGACATTAACTGACGTTTAAGGAGCAATAACATCAAGTTGTGTGATTCATAACTCGGTCCAAATGATTTTTCCTCTGTAAAGCGTTCACATTTAAGCTGTTTTTTGGCACGCCACTGGCTTCAATAATGAAATGAATTTTGGGGATTAAAACCTATGGGGAAGAGAATGATGGCTTCAGGGAGTCCAATGATAAAAACGATGGGAAAATATCAAGGATAACTCAGAGTATTTGGCTAGTGTCCTGGAATAATGAGTATCTGTCGTATAAAGAGTCTGACGAAACTTTTTGCAAAAAATGTTTAGAATTTTTGCTACGCACCTCAATGAGAAACCAGGGCATATCTCTGTTATGTTGGCCACTCTGTCTCTTACATTTCCCCCTTCGTTTACTCTTCCCCCCCCCCCTCTGCTTCGTCAGTTCCAAGATTGTAGCCCAAAGGAAAAGGATTTGCTAACACAATATATGTTCAAAGTGGTACAGCCCCATAACTCGGTGGCCCAAACATCTTCCTCGGAGGGAGGAAAAGCAATCAAAGAAAAGACAATTTGTTTATTTTCTTAACCACGAAAAAAGCACTGATTGGCGTTTACATTGGTGGGACGGAACATAACGACGATAGGCGATAACTGACATCCATGCCGTGTGCAGGGGTCGAACCTACCCAGTCGAGAACTCGAACCCGCCGCCACCGAGTTTTCATTGGGCTAATTCGAACTTTTAATTGATGGCGGTATCTCTATTTTCGATCGATGCATTTTTATTCTTTTTATTTAAGCTGTTAAAAAAAAGGTTCGAAGGGATCAGCCAGCCTTCTTTTCCTTTATCACGTAAGAAATTGTCTAATTAATTCAATTAAATAACCGTTGAAAATTTCAAAGATGATAGGATTTTCTTAAAAACTTGTGAATAATAAAAAAATTAAGCATTTTAATTCCATATAAAAGAACATGTAAGATTAATAAACCTATTCCAAAGATTAGACCCAAAAAAAACCTTGGATCTCGGCATCATGATTTCGCCTGAATATCCAAATACACTTGTTGAGATTATACATGGCGGCACGAGCATTCTAAGCGCCGCTACACGACCTCTACCAGGGTATCAATAGCAATAAAATTTGCAAATGCATTCCAAAGATCATTGGCTAGTAACACCTGAGCCACAATTGCGGATCCCTTAAACTTCAATCTCTTACCACAGCTAATATGCACTTGCAACTACGCACGAAATAAAGTCAGAATATTCCTACCACATTAGAATCTACGTATACATTAAGTTGATAATCACAAAACAAATGCCACTGACTATTGAGTAAACTAAGTGTTTTAATCCCTCAAAAACGACAAGTGGTACGTATTCCAATGAAGGTATCGCCATCGAAGTCTTTACGTCGAAAGCAAAGAAAAACAAATCTCTTGCTCAGTTTGGTGACTAAAGGACAAAAATACGATTTAAGGGGTTGTGTACAGGTATATTACGGTATTTAGAGGGGACGACCGACAGCCTAGGTTATTTGCGCCATGAGGAAACCCGGCGTGAGTATTAGCCTGTTCTTATCGTAAGCTACCAAGGAGACTACGGCTTGACGTCCCATTCGACGGACAGTGTTGCGCTTGAAATGCCCTCCACGCAATATTCAATGAGGGATCGGGCAACCTCTGAAAAATATCTGCCTCCGCTGGGATTTGAACCCGTTCCACTGGATATGAATGCAAGCGGTGGAAAACAGGAAGCGTAAATAATCTACACATGATTCTCCACTCCAATGGTTAGATTGATTCCCACCGGTCGCAATAGATAACGGCGCTCCAGTCGCTAGGACACAGGTCAACTAGCAAATTAGCCGGCAAGAGATACCCTACTTATTACATATTGAATGTAGCCGTTTACTGCTCGAACTCGAGCTCAATTAATTAATATTAAGCTCAATTTCATGTCTAATAGTTAAAAAAACGCAATTAAAAAATATAAGTTAGATTTCCCTTCAAAACGAAATACAAGGACTTGTAAATGCGCTACAGTGGTTACGATGCTGGAATACCATTCTGAAGTTCCATGTTTGATTCCCATTTGTGGGATTTGTTTTTCATAATTTCCATCTGCAGAAACCAGCTATTCGCAATAAAATGCCTGATTTTCCCTGAAAATTTTAGTGCAGTGCGAGGAAATGTTTTTCGACACTTGCGACGCCTGATGTTTTCCTATTTTTCTCACGGAAAATTCCTTTGAATTACTTCATTTTCGTCACGCATCACGACGTATTATTAAGATAAACATGTAGGTATATGGTTTCCTTTCATGTTGTAATAAAATATTGTGGACTAATTCTTACTATTCATTCCTAGTTCTCGAATCGGATTTCGTTATTAGTAAAACTTTTAACACTCTGCGGATTAGAAAAAAACATAACCGGAAAAGTTATATTCTTTGATGATGAAAATTGATAATTCTGTTGATGGAAAAAGCAAAATTTACCAACGAGACGCTTCTCTGGAGTCTCTTGTTAGACGAGTGACAGCTTGCTGAGAGCAAAGACGGTTGACCGTCCCCAACTCCGGAGGAAGAATCCATTCCCTCCCTGGCTCGATCTATCTGGTTTTCAACAGTCCTTTTTCAACGATTCGAAACCTAGGCTTAAATAGTAAGATTCCACACACCCGCATCGCAGCATAAAAGGAATCCAAGTACATTTGTGTCTTAAAAATTCGTCGTGTTACGAGAAAGAAATAAAGTAGTTAAAAGAGAAAATTTGGGAAAACATCACAAGATAAGATATGATTTAATGCTTTCCCGGCGAATAATGTGGGTAAACTTTTCTCGGGATTCCCACCGATAAAAAAATCAATATTCAGCCCTGAAGATGAGAGCCGAGACGGTACTTGAAACGTTGGCCGATATTAAAACATTAACCCGGTGGGAATCCCGAGAAAAGTTTACCCACAAGATAAGATATTAGCTGTTAAATTCACACATAAAGTAGCAAATGAGATGGATTCAAGGGTACTTAAGCCAACAGGCACAAAAACTTGACATGAGCGCAAAAAAATCCTCGCACAGATAATGTGAACATATCAGTGAAAACCATGAAAGTAATTGTTAAAAGCAGGCTTCTGAAAAGAAAAAGGAGAAAGAAATATTGGAAAAAGTACGTTAGGCGAGACTCGATTTTTGGCCCTTTGCACACTAGGCCACCAAATTGGCGCCACCATGGAAGCGCCACCACGGAAGTCATTGAGTTATATGTACAACAGCACACTGGGCCACTCTGGTGGCTTGGTCGCGCTCCTGGAAGCGCGGCCAAAATTGTGGTGGCCAGACTTTGCTCGCCACCACGGAAGCGCCACCAGCCGAAAAGCATTGAATCATATGGAGCACTGCACACTAGAGCTACTTTGTGGCGACACCAGTAGTTTTGTCTGTTTTGTTTTCTGCAGTGTAACTTGTGATCATGGCGAGGCTTGACGTGGAACGTTTTATCCTAGAAGTGCAAACCAGGCCAGCGTTGTGGGACATGAGTAGTGAAGTGTACTCGGACAGAGATGAAAGGCGAAAGGGTTGGTTGGAGTTGGTAGAATTATTTATAGAGAAGGAGAATTCTACGGAGGAAGAAAAAAATGAATTTGGTAAGTGCATACTAAATTACATGAATTAATAAAACACGTGGCACTTTAAATACAATAATAGTTTATTCAGGACTGCAAAAAAAAAAAATGCGTTATGTATACGTGCTATTTTGTCCCATTTATCTTGAGCACCCGAAATAACTTTTTTTCCAGATGCAAATTCAAAAATGTGTCATGTTATGTACTGTATAGTACTGTAGTACAGGAGAATCCACGTGACTTTTGTGTTATGTTTTGACTTGGCTGTTATTTGTTTACAGCTAACTCCAGTAAATGGACGAGTTTCTTATGTTTTCCTAACGTTGCGTTTATGTTAACGGTCCACTTTGCTACACTTTTGAATAAGTCTTTAGGAGAGGAAATGAATTGCCGAATAAAAATAGTAGGGTGCCATTTAAAAAAGACATACCGCTGTTCATATCTTTGTAAATAACAAAGCTACAAGGAAGGCAATCATGCTGATTAATGTCCCCCTGACGACTAGTGAACATTTGCTTGACACATTTTTGAATTTGAATATGGACATAAAGTTATTTCGGGTGGTCTAGATATGCAACAAGCTTTCGCAATATTTTCCGCAAGCAATACATCTACATTCAGTGCGCGATGAAATATTTGCCACTTATTGCTTAGCTGTCCAAAAGAACATTCTATGAGTCTACGCGGTCTACGCGCTCGTGAATGGCGGTAATTATAAACTTTTTTTCGAATTGTGAGTGATTTCTTTGGATAAGGACGCATTACATGACTTGACAGGGCAAATGCCTCATCGGCAACAATCAGGTATGGTAACGTTGAAGTAGTATCACCAATTGGTCTTGCTACAGGTAAATTTAACGTATTCCTGTTCAAAGCTGCGTTCAAGGTACTATCTTTGAAAATAGTGCTGTCGCTTTCTTTTCCAAAGCCCCAGACATCGATGAAAGTAAACAAGTATTTTGCATCGCACAATGCAAGCAGCACAATTGAACAATAATGTTTATAGTTATAGTACATTGAGCCACTATTCCACGGTTTTGTAAGTCGTATATGTTTTCCGTCAAGTGCACATACACAGTTTGGAAAATTTGTAATTGAGTGAAAGTCTTCTGCAATACAATTCCACTTTTCGGTACTTTTATCAGGAATACATTCGTTCTTCATTGTTGCCCATATTTCTGTTATCACTTCTCTTACGATTTTTCCCCCCGTTGTTTGTCCCAAGCGATAGTAAATATGTAGTTGAGTCATTGTGATCCCACTCCCCAAGTAGCTGAAAAAGAATCAAAGAATTAAAATTTAAATTATTTAACGTGTATATATACATAATTTAACCGTCGAGTGGACGCGCGTGATATTTTTACACGACCGGGCGCGTGGCGTACTTTGTCTACAATATATGCATTTATATGATAACACTCGATTTTTGTTGAAATTGATCTTTATTTGTGAAAATTAGTCCAAGCTTGTACATTTATAGACGATACAGATATAAAGGTACACAGGTGGATTATGACCAGTCGCGCGGCGTAATTTATACGCCACGGGTTTCTGGCTCCTCTTGCCGATCTAGAAAAATTTGCTACAATACTTTGTGCTTTAAAAAAAATCACGCTATAAACAGTCAAAATGATATGTAATAATACACAAGGTCATTCAAGAGCAGCAAAGTGGTCGCAAGAACACGGCCGGTCGCGCGGCGTACTTTTATACGTCAAGGGTGTCGGTTCCTATTGGCGAAAAAAAATAAATTAGCTACAATACTTCGAGCTTTGAAAACTCGGACTTTTGTTCTGGCGGTATAAAATCTCGGAATCTAGTTATGGTTCTTGTAATCTTTTCTTTCAATCTTCTTAATAGTTCGTCATAGGTACCAACAGTCATTCTCACATATGTGTAAAATTTATCCGGGTTGTTTCTGAAGTCAACATAATGAGTAAAAAACACTCCTCTTGAAGTTCGATCGCGTAAAAACGGGTGTATCCAGTATTTTCTCCTGTATTATTTTCCTTTTATTCCGCAACTAAAAAAACATAAAAGCGAACCCACAAGCTTCTTCCACAACCATCACGGCCAATAGAACTGAGTAAGCGTGGTGGCTGATGAAGTGGCTCGCCACTCGAGGTTACTCGCCACCAAACGCGCTTCCAAAGTAGCCCTTCCATGGTGGCGCCACTTTTGTGGCCTAGTGTGCAAAGGCCCTTTGAGCCTTAGTGTGGAAGTGGATCACCTTGCCACTGGGCAACGACAGTGTTTGTTTCATGTTGAGTTCTGACGGGAATTCAAAGCCTAATGACGATCCTTGCGTCACAGTAACGCAACCACTTCCCCCTCGTGGAGCCTCCCGTAGTAATGCAAACTCCATTACAGGAAGAAATAACCTGAAGGGTGTGGAGAGAAGTAACTCTGACAGTGAGGTTTATAACAAGGTGAAGATACGATGATTTTTTCTTGGGTTAGGAATGAAAAAAATCTCAAGGCAAAAAGTCCGACCAGACCTTTAAAAAACCCAAGGAAATGAGTGTCTGTTATGAATTTGGATCGCCAGTTCGAGTCCCAAGGGGGTATAAGGAAGGGAAGAAGTTGGCGGTGCGTCAACTTGGTGGATGGCCAAGAGAATGCAATGTGGGTGGTCAGAGAAATAGGGTGAGGAAGTAGAGGAGGTGACATCGAAGCCATTGCCATTGATTTGCGGTGTCACTCTGACCTTTGACCCTCTCTTTAATCGGCCAAACCTCTCCCGCCCCCCTCCCTTAAACAGAAGGCGGGCGTCATTTCATTGCAATGCCTACAAATTCAAATCCTTATTTTGTGGACGCATTTGAAAGGAGTGACCAAGCAGTCGCAAAAGATCATGTTGGTGAGAGGGCATCCCAGTTTGTGGATCTGGGTTCAAATCCTGGCGATGGTGGATATTTCAGAGACTGCGCGATCCCAGCTTAATTATTTGTGGAGGGCTTTGCGAGTGCAACATTACTTCCGTCGTATGAGACTTGAACGTACGGTCCCCTAAACGAAAGGCACCAAATCATAAGTGAGACCAGTCATGGAGAGAATGCAACCACGAGGACCAGATGACACTAACAAGTTCACTTGGTATTATTTGCTTAACTGGCGAGTGCCACGAATATCCTTGACGGCCGTCATGATAATACTAACTTTTTGTGACTCCAAACTAAGACCGTAAGTAAATACAGCAATTATTTTTCAATAAATGTCTAAATTACTCCAGTGCTAAAAATTATTTTCACCATATAAATGCCGGAGGCCAGGACTCTCTTCCCGTACGTATTTCTCGGCCACCCCTCCGATTGCATGTGTCTGTCGTCTTGGATACGGGGAAAGCGAGAGTAAACAACTTCACCGTCTAAAGCTGCGTGATTGGTCAGCTCCTATAATTCGCCTCATCCCTGTTTCCCTGGCGACCTTGGCGACCCACTCAGGGCGGTGGAGTGCGAGCGTCTTTATTCGTTTGTTTCGTGGAGTGCGTTGAATGGTGATTTCGCGCAAGCAGTTGGAGAGAAAGAAGAAAAGAAAGGAGGAAGTGCTTTCGTCCTCAACGCTGTGGGATTACCAAAAGAGGGGTGACACCCTCATTTTATTTTGTTGCTAGAGTCAAGTTGTATTTAAAATAAACTTCGGTTATTTATTCGATTAATATTCTTAAATATAATTAAATATCCTAAATTCATTTCAGAAATGAAGGTATATAAATAATTTAATGCCCTATTGGTTCACTGAAAACAGGATTTTGTCTAGTAGGGCACCCAGCTTCGAATGAATATGTTTATAAATATTGTATGAATCTGTATGTTCTTGATAGAATATATTTCTTTCATTACAGAGGTAATTGTAAATGGTCTGCAATTGCTAAACAACGTCATCTTCACAGGTATCATTTCTATGATATATTTTTCCCGAAAATAGACTAATTTTACTTTGCAGTCGCTTTTTGTTACGTGTTTTGTCACGAGTCAATTTTCACGAGTTGAGGACTCAATAGGCATGCGCTATTTCTCATCACTCAATTCAGATAGGACCGCTCATTGAAGAGATGAATTTCTCATGAGAGTGTAAAGAAAAACAATCGAAGCGAGATCGATGGGTGAGGCACAGTCGCCGGCACGCAGTGGCTCGCTCGGCTGGAGTCACTGACGTCATCAACTCCATTGAGAAAGGGTAAAGCCTGTCCAATTTTCGGCCCGAATAGATCGAGAAATATTCGACGGAGCGGAAAACTGAAGAGTTCGTGTGCATAAATAATTAAAATCCTATTGCCATAAAAAATTAAACGAACTACCAAGTCCATGATTCGGTTTGAATTTAAACGGGAAAAGGTCAAAGGGCTGCTGTAAGGAAGAGGTGAATGTGATCAGGATATCGCGGTGGTTTTTCGGGGAGTATAACGAGGGGGGGTTGTGGACCCACCCTTCCTAGCAGTCTGGATCGCGTCTTGTTCCTGTGTGTGTATGTGTGTGTGGGGCTGTCCATTTCTCAGCCGCTGTCAGTGTGGGCGCCCTTATCGGCGCCGCCATCTCCCCACCTCCTCCGCCTTATCTCGCCCCAACAATCTATCCTCCTCATTTCTCCCAACCCTCTCCCTCACGCTCTCTCTTTCCCTTGCATTTGTCTCTCCTCCATTCATGTCTTTCGGCGCCGACCAACCTCCTTCAGCCAGGCGTCTTACCTCTTCTAACAACCTCGCACTCTTATTTCTCTTCTCCTACTCTACCCACTTCCTTTCTCCCTATTTGTTCCTGTTTCTTCCTAATCTTTCATTCTCTTACATTCTCCTCAAGCCCTTTCACCTCTTTATATCCATTCGTGGATACAGAAATCTTTCCTCGGAACAATATCGCCCTCTGCGAAGTGAATAGTGTGCAGAGGAACATTTCCTTCGTCAACCTTCATTTATCCTTGGACTGGAAGCTTCCCTCGCATGTTTATTCCGTTGGCTTCCGCTGAAAGGTTCAAATTAAGCGCCTTTGCTTTCGGGATTTAATCCGCGTCTTCATTAATAATAATATTTGCGGGAGTCTGACCGAACACTATGGTCTCCACCTTCACGCATGAGAAGAAGTGCTGCTGCCCTCTCCCCCGGTTGACGAGAGGCATAATTGTTGACGGCTTCCCATCGCCAAGTCACGGCATCTTCACAGGTTTAATGTACCATTTAGATGACCTGCCACACCCGAGAATACACCAATACTCCCTCAGAACGCCGTCGCTTTTTGTCCACGACCACTTATTTGACGAGAAAACTCTTATATCTCGCAGCTAACCTCCACATCTAGAGGCCGATCCGCAAAGTGGACGCACTCGGCGATTTTAAGCACATCCACGACCTCAACACTCCATGATTCATAATTTCCCGTGTCGATTGGTAATTATTAGTTCAAGTTACGGTCGCGAGAGCCCGCCACTCTCTTCACCCGATCGTGCCAATCGTGGAACGTGCCGTATCCATTTCTTTTTCTCCCTCATTCCACGGCATTCCTCCTCCTCCCCCTCCTTTGTCCACAGCATCCCGCTCATAGAACCCACCTCTTCCCTGGACACCCTTATCTTCTATCCCATCTCTCAAGCCCTCGCATTGACCTCACATCCCTCCCCCCACCACCACTACCCCTCTCCCCCCTCTCCTCATTGTAACACTCGACGATCTCTAATACGCCCCACTCCCTCCATTCGCTTAAAATGCCAACCGCACCAAACAATAATTCACTTCTCACTTCCTTTTCAATCCTAATATTTGCTTTTTCGGTAATTCAACCGACTCATTTGTATAAGGTGTCTATGTGTTTCCTCAATTGATACCTTAAAGAAGTTCCTCCTATACTGAGCAATGCAAAACGTGAACCTACGCAATTTCAACTTTTCTTATTACCGTTTCAGAAATAAATTACCCTCGATTGCACAGTGGAGCTATGGGCTATATACTATGCATATGTTACTGCCAAATATCAATGTGATAGTAGTAGAAATAAAAGAAACATAATGTAGATATGCCTTCAGCCGCTGAGATGCGAGCTTGGCCCCACGGAATCCTAAGTCACAATCATGAAGATAATTTATATCAAGAGTTCCAACTGCTAAGGAAGTGATTTGAAAATTTCATTTTAAATTTTTACGTCACATATATCGGCTCTAGCAATTCTTCTTTTATCCGTATGCTTAAGTTCTCGAAAATTCATCTAGTAAAGAGTCTATTAAATGGTCTCATTAATTGTTGGTATATTAAGAAACTAGCCGTTCAAAAAGTGCCGGCCTTATGCTTTTTTTCATTGGTGGTACACAAGAAATGTAGCGCTAGTAGAATAAATCCTTATACATTCTCAAAAGTAACTAAAGGCCGGGAAGGATGACGAATGGTCAGAACTAGGATAAATATTCTCATCGATCAAATTAAAAATCTACGTAGAATAAAATAGAAACACTCCTTTTGAAGAACATGGCATTATGTAGATTTCTTCCACGAGACCGTGAGATGATGTTGTACTCACTGAAATGCACACGCAACTACCGTCTATGAAAGACGCGCTGAAAACACGGAAAAAACGGATATATCTAAGCCGAAGAAACCATAAAATCCTTATCAAGAAGTCCCAATTTATATAAATCATTTATTTATAGAGCATGGAAAAATAATAACACGTATTCTGTCGGTTGGTTGAGAATGACAGCGCGGTTAGGGTATCGAAATACTCTTCTCTCCATATGTCTGAGTGCTTCATTTATTGGTGTTGTTCTATGTTTATCGGCACTCATACCTGTATTCAGGAAAAAAAAATATTTTTTAATAGATTTTTGTTAATAATGAAATTATTGTCTCGGAAAATTTTTCCTCCTCTTCACTCCCGATAATTTTCGCTAGTGAATGGAATAAATGGCCAGTCGTTAATCCACACTTTTATCAGGCAAGCGATGGAGTCGGCATGTCATTTCTATTAGCATTAAAAAACCTCTTCGTCGGTGACTTTTCGCGCCGAGTGTTACGCACCCATCGGCCGCTTAGAAAGTGGATGACTTCACTTGGAAGTGTTCTTGGAGTTGACGATGATATCCGATCGCACTAATAATAATTAGAGCGTCCCGTGATATGAGACGGTAATAAGATACTATCTGCTGGAGATTCAATAGGTACGAGTGGCTCGTCACCTTGTAGTCATTCAGTTGGAGATGCGGGGAATATCATTCAATCTGAGACTCTCTCGTTTTGCTTCTTTGAGTTTCCACTATCATTTAGAAAAGCGTATATACAGCCATTAGAGATATACTCCTCACTTTCTTCGGAGCCGCGTCTTTGAAAAGACTAGTGTTAATTATTCAGACAGTCACTTGTTCTTTAACGTCGCTACTTTTCTTTGTCTGGTGAAAATGAGAACACTGAAATGTTCTCTGTTCTAAACTGTGAATAATGACGTCCACTGCATAAGTAAAAGAAAGTAAAGAGACAAATTCTAATGAAATATGACAAAATACACATTCAGTGATATAAAAATGGAGTGAAAATTAAACAAACATACCAGTTACATACTAACTCTAATAGTATACAAAATAATAAAAAAATCTACCGTGGAATGATCATAGATGAGCTAGATAGAATATTTCGGTGACAAATAAATTGCTTCATTTAATAAGAGACGATTAAATTCAATTGTCAAGACTCCATAAGCCCATCGTTAAAAATTGGCGTGTATTCGCGACTTTCTTCCAAACTTTGCTTCTTCCACTTGGTGATATATTTTGTCCGACCATGGTTTCTCAATAGCGGAAAATTATCAAGGAGCATCATCTAGCTAGAGGTTCAATTGTCGCATCTTTTGTAAATGAATCGCGATGTATGGTGTGAGTGAAGAGTGACTTCATTCGCTGCAGATAGCAGGAGATTTAGGAATTGAGAGAGACCAACTTGTTTGCTTCTACTCCCAATAAATCCTCCCACGCCACTATATGTCCTCCTCCTCGCCAATATCAGATATCATCATCCAACAACACTGCCGACCCCTCGCCTTCCTCCCCCCCCCCCTCCTTACACTCGTAAAACGCAACGTCTTCTCTGCCTCACCACTCAAGCCTTCATCTCCATCGGCCCACTCCACCACTTTATGATTTCCTGCTCTCCCTTACACCCCGACTTGTTTCCACAAAGACGCTGAGGAATGCACCGAGTGTACCATTGAAGCTGTTACGAATAGTTTGGCGGAGCGTAATTTAAGTGCATTGTACACTAGGGTGGGCCGAAAAAAGGTTTTTTTTCCTGATCAAATTTGCCCTATGCGGGAAAGTTGCGAAATGATATAAGGATCTCGCACACAAAATTTTTTTCAAATCGGATAATATTAACCACTGCCGCCCGAGCTCTAAAGTTTAAAATTTTGCGAAAAATCAGGCTGATTTCAGAATCAAACGGCTATGAAGACCAATTTTATGAAAATATGGGATAATGGATAATACCAAAGAGTGGATACATGTTTATAGTTTATGAAAATGAAATTTGAAGTTTTTTTGACAAAATCTATGGTTAAAAAAATGTCTATGAATTAACAACAAAATTAGAGTATAGACCACCCGCACAACACAAGTCATTTTTGCCTACATTTCTAAAACTCCATTGTGGGGGCTAAATTGCAGGTAAAATAGTATTTATTTCGATTGAATTTCATTTCTTATCAAATAAGTCATCATATGGTAGTAAATAATCCCACAAAAAGAAATAATAAGGTAAATTATTTGAAATTAACATCAATCATAATGACGAATAACGTACCTGTGGAGCTATTTTCAACAAGAAATTCAGCCAAGGCTTAGAAAAAACAGAACCTGAACACCAAGCATTTCACTAAGTAGCTCTCTGCTAGTTTCGTGAAGAAACTACCCTGAACTCACCACGAGGAAGAGGTTACCATCGAGTTCCACCCGTGTCCCCCAGCCAACCTTCCGAAGGACACGATTGTGAAAGCACATCAATTACTCTGAGAAAATTATTCTATTCTATTATTATTATTATTATTATCCGTATCTTATGCACGATAATGCCCATCCATGCCTGCGTTCTATACTGCACACGGTTTTCAATGCTAACATTATCATTTGTACCATCCTTTCAACTGCTTGTGTATGGCAGGGAAAAGGTACTTCTAATACAGATCTTTCCGTAACAAGGTCTTCCAAGTTTTTGTTTGTCATCCCAGCTACTATTGGTGGTTGATTTACCTAAATTGGTTCACAGTCAACCAAGTCAATATAATTTTGAGCATCGAAGTTTAGAAAGATATTGAGGCCTACTGATACGTTGAGTAGTAAATCTTAAACTTAACACCCGCAAAGCATTGTAATATTGGGAAAAATTCTTATTAAGCAACATAATTACAGCCGAATTAAATTTTAATTATATTTTAATGATATTTACTAGTTATGAAAATTAAGTTCCAAAATGTATTGGTCATCTTCATTCTCGTTTAAGGAGTACGCATTTTCAGTCAGTGTTTTCCTGTGTCGAGTCGGTTCTCCTGATTTAGATAGATTCTCACACGCCCTTCTTTCTTTAGACTCGTTCACCACACCTTCTCCCTCAAAACCCTTCCTTCTCCTTGCCTCAAAATCCTTCATCTCCACCGGCGCAATCGCCTGCTTCACTATTTCCTGCCCTCCCACCCAGCCCCACATATATCAACAGATTTTCCCGTTGAATCGCTTCTGCGCGGTGGAGAGCATTTATTCACCGACGGCACTGCGTAATTTCCCAGCGGTGGAAACGAAGATTGAAACTCATCATCATCATCATCATTGGTCAACAATCCTAGGATTGGTTTGACGCAGCTCTCCACTCAGTTCTCCTATCAGCTAACCTTTTCACTCCTACGTATTTCTTCTCTTTCACATCCTTCTTTACTTGTTCCATATATTTTGTTCGAGGTCTTCCTTTTCCGTTCTTGCCTTCCACTTGTCCTTCGACGATTGTCTTCATCAGGCCATCATGTCTCAGGATGTGGCCAATAAGGTTGTTCCGTCTTCTAATTAAGGTTTTCATGAGGCTTCTCTTCTCTCCTACTCTTCTTAGGACTTCTTTGTTACTAAATCTGTCGATCCATTTCATTTTCATCATTCTTCTGTAGCACCACATTTCGAAGGCCTCTATCCTTGCTTTCTCCGCTTCGGTCATTGCCCATGCCTCACTTCCGTATAGGAGCATACTCCAGATGTAGGTTCTTATAAATTGTTTCTTTATATCCACATTTAAGTTTCCCGCTGTAAGCAGGTCTCTCTTTTGGTGGAATGCTCTCTTCGTCTGGGCTATTCTGCTGATAATTTCTTTCTCGCATCTCCCGTCACTAGTTATCTTGCTTCCCAAATAACAGAATTCATCCACTTCTATCAGTTTTTGCCTCCCTATTTTAATGTTGGTCTTGACTTCTTCTCTTCTGCTGCATACTAATATCTTGGTTTTCTTCGTGCTTATTTTCAGTTGATATCTACTCATTACCCTACCCATACCCATATTAACCAGAATATTTTTCAAATCCTTCTCTGTTTCTGCTGTAACGGCTATGTCATCGGCAAATCTTAGCATGCAAATTTTTTCTCCATGGATATTCACTCCCAATTCCTTTTCTTTGATTTCATAAATGGCATAAATGGCTAAAAGATTGAAATTAGTGATCTGTAAATGTAATGAAAATGTGGGTTGCAACTTCCTCGCCCCGATCGCATTTTACTTCGCCTCAAATAAATTCTGCCCCTTGCAGTCGTTTTTACGCGCCACGTCTATTTGGGTATACGTACATATAGTTATGACCCATTATAACATTTTTTGTGACCAAGGGAACTGCTGTAATTATTTGCGCTTGACTGTTAAAACTAAAGCTATTAATACTGAGGGAATGGCATGTAATAAATAAATAAGATGTTTGATATTTAGGCTATAATGGGCATTTCATCTTCCGTGTTGTCTAAGTTTGTGATGTGAAGTGAGTATCCTTTCTGCAGTGTCTCTTTAAAAAAAGAAAAAAACATTGATTTTTTACAGGCAACACAACCCCATTGAATCCTTTGAGAAATCCATGTGCTTTAGCACAATACTTTTTCGACGTCAACTGGTTTTCTCGAAACTGATGCTAATCGAGCGAGAATCATTGCCTGGATTGGACCTGGGTGTGTCCGCAGACTCAGTCAAGATTCAATACCAATGTCCCGCAGTCCGTAGATCGACGATAAAACCGCTCAGCATCCCCATAAATCGAAGAGAAAAAGTTCAAGTCACAGGTTGCAAAATTTTAAAAGAAGTCATTTAACAAGGTTTAGCTTGGTGTTATCGGCCTTTCTTGCAATTGCTCTTTAGTTTTGGTATATTCCTTGATTGATCTTGTTCTATTCGGTCATAAAATATTTAGTGGAAAGTTTATTTGATCAATTAGTTTATATACCTACTTAGATTCGTCTCACGAAACTTCATACCGGATGTAGTACTAAGAAAAACTACTCAGACGGATAGACTTCGAAATGCTGTTATCTTAATAATTAATTGTATTTGAAGCTATCCTTCGCCCTCGACTTCTCAGCCGTTCGCCTGACCTTTCTCTGGTCCTTCTTTTATCCTCATTCCCATACGAATCAGGTGGAAGATGAAAAAAATAACAGCTAACTACCCTAATAGACTAAGTATACCCTAATAACTAATATGCAATACTTAGCGTAAAACACCAGGACCCTTTCGTCATTGACGGCATTCATTTTTTTTAATGGCGTAGAGCTTTCTGTTTTCCGTTATTTGCTACTTGGTCATTTGAACGCGCGAGTCATCAGGTGAGGTCGGCGACTAGCTGCAAAATATAGTCGGGTTCATAGAAAAAAATAGCGATCAATTTACACTCAGAACATAACGAAAGCCATGGAATCTTCACAGCCATAGAATGCATAGTTTACAGAACGAATGTATGCCTTCTGGAAGCCGTATATCATTCTACTTCAGAACTAACAGCAAACGTCTCATACACAGCATTGAAATTGAGTCGTTCTGCTTCTTAGCCTCATCGGCGTCTCTTCCGGAGCTTACTTCTCATATCATATTATGACTGTGCTATTTTCCATCCTCATATGATGTACCTACGGCAGATATACCAGTGTAGCTAATAAAGCGCGGATGAAAAGTGCATGAAAATGATTACAATTCTGCGCTTTCCGAGGTTTCGCATTAACTTTCTCGTCAATTCAAATCGACAAAACGCCACGTGCTAATTTCACTTGACTGCGCGCTGGTTTTTTCTGCGAGTGCCGCTCTTGGGAATATATCGATTAGATATTGAAATCTACCGTTAAGTGCTCCGGAAGGATGATTTATTGCTGATTTTTTTTAAAGAAACCTGCCTTTAATCATTTCTCAACATCCTCGGGAACTCCCCTCTCCCTCCTCTCTCTGCAAAATCGTGGAAAGCAAGTTGCTCTGAAAAACACATTTCTCTTTTCAGCGAAAATCATTTTTCGAGATCTTCTGTCGGACAAAGGGAACGAGGAAATCTTTGATCTCGAGGCGAAAAATTGGTGGGGAAGAATTAGAAGTTGAAGCAGCGATTCCAAAGAAATCTGGGAAGGTGCCGTATAAATTGATATTCGTACTACTTCATTCATTTACACGAACATAGAAATAAATTCAAAGGTAATGAAAGAAAAGGATAGGTATATTGGAAATCGGGGATAACGGATGAGGACAATTTTGTCATTCCAGCAAGGAATTGTGACGTAAACCTCCCGTTTTCGGAATTTTCCTCCCTCCTCCACCTGTTTGCCAAATTTCAGCGCTCCAGCTCCTCTGGAAGTGTCTAGGAATTTGTATACAGGAGTGAATGAGTGAGTGAGTGTGTCACACGTGCGGCTGTATACAGACTCTCCCACAGGTCATGAGTCATTTTTGACCTCTCATTTTAGTAACTTTGCATCAAGCGATACTCATGAAAATTACTATAAATGCTTATGGGAAAAAGTCCCAAGTTTTTTTGGGTGCAATCAAAATTTTACAATTTTGACCTTTGACCTCACAATGTAGGTTCAAAGCAAAAATTTGAATGTGCCTTATGGGGTTTCAATGTTAAATAATCGAGATAGAAAAAACTCTGAATTTCATTGATCAAGATGTCAATTCTTAGGCTTTCGGACACGAAAAAAACCGAAAATAACACTTTTACTTACGAAAAATCAACCATTGTCCCTGTAAGGTCACAATCAATGTGATAAAGGTGGCAAAAAGAATAGCATACCAACAAAGGCATCGATCCATGGGTTTTTAAAGAGGTCCCAAGTAAATGATATTATCCTAATACAAGTATTATCCACTAATCGACCTCCAAGGTTAATACGGAGGTCAAAGGCCATAGAGGTAAACGTCGGGCTACCGTGACAACCAACGTGTCGAACCATAGGTTTTAAAGGGTGCCAAAGTCGATTTTGCAGTTCATAGGTCCGCATTGTTGATTTTCGACCTCCGAAGGTCATAATGGGGGTCAACGGTCATAAAGTTAACCGTCATGGCAACCAACGTGTGCAACCATACTTTTTGAAGGGTGCTCAAGTCAGTTTTGTAGTTGAATGATCCATATTGTCGATTTTTTTACCTCCAAAGGTGATAATGGGGGTCAAAGGTCATAGAGGTATGTTTTGAAAAATTGGAAAAACTAATGTCCCCAACCAAAGACTTTGAAAGGTGACCATGTGAGTGGCGTAGTACACATATCCACTGTCTTTTCAGACAAACCTCCCTTGCCCTCTTAGTTTCGTGAATCTCAAATACGCACCACGTTTTCCGTGTTTGATACCGGATAGGACATATTTTAAGGAGTGACTGAGTAGGTACGTAAGTTAATAAAAGAAGGGAAAAAAGTAGAAAAGAAGAGAGGAGGCACGGAATACGGAGGGAAATGAAGAGAGTAATGAATTACTCTGGGATTAAGAAAGAGGCCCAGGGCAGAGTGCTGTGGAGATAGCACTTCCGTTGTGACCTGTCAACGGAAAGAATCACCATTGAATCAATGTCATCTTTGATTTCATTTCATCCGTTGAGTTGCTATAACTGTGGGATTCAGTGCCGTAGCCAGAAATTTGCTCCCGGGCATGCTTAGGTGATGTACGTGTTACACACTCTTTGGAGGCGGAAGGCGTTTCAACTGCCAATTCGTAGTCAATACTCATGCAAAGGAAAACCAGAATTTATGATATAAATATTGTTACAGAGTCATCATTGGTTTTGAAATAAACAGTCGAAGCAACAAAAAACATAATCCCACCGCCGCACAGTGGGGCCAAATGCTTAAAAGGTGGTCAAAATTATTAAATATCATGTAATCTGTTTGAAATTTGGATTATAACAGTTTCCGAGGTCGCTTATTCCGAATATGATTTTGGAATATAAATAAAAATTATATTTTGCCAAAAAATCGGAATTTTGCTAAAATAAGATAGTAATTGTTAATTTTATCCAGTAAAAAGGGGGGAATATTTTTAATGATATTAGATTACGGATATGAAACTGATTTTAAAAATTATTCTTTCTTGAAATACATTGAAAAGCTTTAAGGCAATCAATTTTATGAATTATTTTAAATAAAAAGCATCATTTTATGTCTATTTTTAATTTTCAAACTTTCCAAACGAATTAATTACCGATATTGTTACATGTATCTTAATGTACACGTCATATGCATGTACATACTTATGTCTTAAAAATATATACTGGAACATAATAAGGTAGCCAAGAAACTTACAGAAAACATTTTTGTATACCAGTCAATCTGCGTAGAATAAGAACAGGCCCGCGATCACTCACTTAGAAAAACGCAAACACTAGTTATAATCCGTCTGTGATTCGTCCCATGAATTATCTAAGCACAAAACTGCATTATATGAAAAAACCCACTTATTATTCTAAATATTACATGAAAACTAAAAATAACTTTAAAATCTTTATACGAAAATATAAAATGTTACCAAACACATTTACATCGCACATAATTATAAAGTAGGTTTTCTGCGTTTCATATGAACAGAGCCGCGCACACAGACTTAGAAACGTAGACACAAATTTCAATCAGACTCCGTTCCATCCAAAGAATCGTCTACCGATTCCAATGAAGTTACTGATTCTGTCAGGTAGGATTCATACAAAATATTCATGGCCTCGGAACATAAAACTTTCGATACCTTGGACCGCATTAAAATCTATCTGACACTCAATAATCGAGTCGGAATTTAACATCATTCTCACGAACATGTCCACTTAAGTTTTTTTCCTCGAGCAATTTCGGGTAAAATCTTCTCTTAATTTCCTCAACAATTTGTTGTACGCTTCCTGTGCTTCCTCTGACATTTTTCCGATTGGTAATAATGGATTTTGTATGACATTCCTTTCATGCAACAGTATTTAGGGGTAAACATTGTTGGCATACAGAACCATAGGCATATAATTCAACAATAGCCGTGCTTTTCAGATGGAATACTCTTCGCAGATGTCTATATTAATTCTATAGTCAGAATACAGAACTTGGAACACAGGATGAAATCTCTGAAGAAGCTCCAAATTGAGGCCTGTTATATTGGCGGAAATGTCAGAGTCCTCGAGCAGTGTTGCCGTCATTACTACTACCATACACCTGCTTTGACCGGATTAAAGTAAGCTCCCTTTTAAGTCCTTCCCCCTCTTAGGCTCCTCCACCAATTATTTAGCGTTTGTATTAAGGATCTGCTAGGTTATAACTTCCACTCTGAAAGCCACTTGCCAGCAGCATTCGAAAATTTGAATGCAAGCATTCAACGTGTTTAAACCAAATTAGGGATTTACAGGACGAGATACTACAGCATCAACTTTGTATTAATTTGTCTTGAGTATTTGTTGCGCCAATTTATTGCGAAAGAACTCATTTTGTTTCGCTGATTATAAAGTAAGTGCCCCCTGCTGTATGCAACGTGTCAACGAGCTGCGCGCTTCGGCGTCCATACGGTTGGAGGTTACTTACGTATTTCTTCAATAATTCACAAAGGGGCGGGTTGGGGCGGTCAATTTTTTTTGTTTTCATAGCCGAGAGTTGTGGCTACAATAATATATCTATACAAAAGCGCTGCTGGGCACTGCTATATAATTTAATGATGTTCGTATTTTTGTTTTCTTAATAAAAAATGTGTAATTTACTTGTTAATATTAATGTTAACAATAGTGCAATGCTGTTTCAGTGTTATAGTAAAAAAAAATTTCATACCTATTGACATTTGTGCATCGGTTGTACTTTTTCAATTTAAAATTGAGCCAATTGGGTAGCTGTAGAGTAGGCTTGAAGATCGGAATATTTCGATGCAAGAGGCAGTCTATGCATCTCAGCAGCGCACCTGTCACTTTGCCAGTGATTTATACGGAGAGGTGCATACTTACTTGCTTTTCAAATTAATTTCTCAGCGGCTCAAATAAGTGTCTTCCCAACCATGATATGAAAAATCAAAACCCCGAACTTTTATTTTTCTAATTATGACCACCTTTTATGGATTTGGCCCCACTGTGCGCCGGGAAAACAATTAATCTTACTTCAACTCAGTATCGATGCTTCCTTTTGAATCTATGACGTGATCATTAACGCTACGGCCATTGGAAACTACTTTCTATTTCAGAAGAACGGGAACTCCTCTTCACTTGTGTTTCTATTTCAATAATTACCTAGTGCTGCTCACAGATATAGGAGGCCATGTTGGGAACAAGAAATGTTGGTCATTAGAATATTATTTGGCCAAAGTGAAGTGTATAGTGTGTATTTAGCAAAGGTGTTCTATTGCTTACTGGGGAATTCATTGGTTTTCATTGAAAAGTACCAAGAATGTTAGATAAAATGATTTGTAACGGGGATGGGATAATTTTTTGATATTTAGGCTCTGATTCCGTTAGACTCTTCGTCCAATTAAACATCCATCCAGTACAGTCACCCCTACAAAACCAGATTATATTTTGAAATCCATCCCAACCCTCTTGAATCCCTTTAGATATCCACGTATTTTGGACCTATCCTTTTTAACGCCACCTGTGGTTTCCTCGACGACTGATGCTTATCAAAGCAGAAGCACTACTTGGATTGACCTGGGCGTGTCCAGGCTCATTCGACATTTAATCCCAAGGCTCTTTGGACCGTAGATAGATGATAAACCCGCTCGTCTTTCCCATGAGCCGAAGAAAACTTTCAGATTGCTGATCACAAAAGTTGAAAGGAGTCAGTTTACGAGTGTTATCCGGGTGTCATTGGCATTTTTTGAAATTACAGTTTATTTTTGATCTATTCCTTAGATTGCTCATCTCCTATGTTCTGTTGTAACGCCATTTGTAACCCTCTTACAACTACCAATGCTAAATCTCAGAACCCAAAAGACGAGGGTAGTTCCGCGTTACATAAATTTGCTCGCGACTAGCTAGCAGTGGAGAAATCATTTAATTAAAACTAAAAGAACCACGAGGATTCGTCCAGGACACCTCACGCAAGGGATCCATAAACAAAAAAAAGAGAATCATTTCTATAAAACAAATCGTACCACAACTTGGGAATTTATTTGACAATTGCACCTTTTGGGTTTTCTACAAAATAACAATTCCATTAAACAAAATAGGATTTTCCCTGATCCACACTAACGACTCCAATCCACTGACCCCCAAAACATCACAAATACCCCTGCACTCGACGAACCTCACACACATGAATAAATAAATTGGTGACAAATGTCCACTGAATAGTCCCAAATATGGGTGCCCCCAAAATTACAACAATAAATTGATCTTTCCCCTTTAAACCAAAATAAAACCAACAGCCACATACCTTACGCTAACACACACACAATCATACAACCCACATACTCCGAAGTCCATGCTTCAACACTGAGAATTAATTCACGTCAGGAGAGTTCAAGTTAGGTGCGTCCAGCGGGAAGATTGCAGACCGAGAGAGCGATCTCCTTCGCTTCGCTGACTACCTAGCACCCACAGTGTTGCCGTTTTTCCCAACACCGCGTAGCAGACGACACAATTTGTCGTCTGCTCGGCTCGCGCGCGCTCTTCTCCATACGCGCGGGTCTTTAAACTGACATCGCAGTTGGACCGCTGGCCGCCCGTCGACCAAGTTACTCCGCCGTGGTCAGCCGCGGAAGTAAAGTGGCAATCTTCTTCAAGACTGCCCTCAGAGAGGACCAATCTTTTCGCTGCAGTCCTGCGGCATGCCTGTAAACTTCCAATTCATCTCCCTTTCCTCTCAACATTCATGCACCACAAACACATAAAAGAAAACAAAGAAAACACATTAACACACATCACACACGTAACGTAAGTGGCTATCTGGCCTCAATGCTCCCCCATTTTGGGACACGAGAGACGATACCGAAGAACAAAAGAAACAAAGTTTAATGATTAATTAAATAATGAAAGTAAAATGGATTGAAGTCCCAAAAAGAACATACATATACATAGTTACAATTAATAATCTCTTTAAATTATTTCAATACATAATATATATATATATAACAACCTACTTCCCTGGTGCTCATTTGCTACAAAACATATTGAAGGACCTGTACCCCATCCTTTCCAAACACAAGTCCACCTCTCAGATTTTCCCGTCCACTCCTCGGATAACATTTAAGAGACCACCGAATTTAAACACCATATTTAAAGCAACCCGCCCTCTCCAAAAGTCGCAGTCAGTCACTATCTCCACACCCTCACCTTGCAATCGTCCCAGGAGTAAAACCTGCAAGATATTCTCTCCACCCCCTGCCTCTTTTCTCCCCAAGCTTAAATGCCTACCGATTTTACCCTCCACTACTTGTACTTCCACCAACATCATCTACCTTCTTCACTGTAATTTCTGCCCTGCTTTCTATATTGGCCAATGCACTACCCCTCTCAATCTCAGAATTAACAATCATCGCGCCTCCTGTTGTCCATCTTCCCCCCACTCCTCTCTACCAGTTCCTACACATTGTCTTTCACATGATTCCATTTTGAATCAATGCTACAAAGTATCCATTATTGCCTCCCTCCCTCCCACCGACTCCGCCCTCAACCTCCACACCCTCGAATTGGCGTGCATTTGTCACTTTCAAGCCAATAGCATTCCGGGTCTGAACGTCGCATCCTAACCCCCATTCCTAACTCCCCCTCCCCATACACTTCTCCCCTTACCCCTCTTTTACCTTTTCCAACCCTCTCCTTTCCTCACCATTCATTCTTCAGCTGACGAAGAAGCCTGAAGTGCTTCGATAGCTTCACAAGTTTATTTATTCAATGTGAGTGTTTCTTTTTTGTGTCTCTGTGTGTAACGACATTAACTTGAACTATTTATATTACGTGCCACGTGCATTCCGTATTTTCCAATACATTGTGTATATTTATATATGACAGACACCACAGGTGATATGAATATAAATAAATGCCATGATAGGCCACAAAAACATACACACACATAAAAGAGAACTCACACGATAGTTTCTTTCAAATTTTCGACCTCTTAGGGTCTTCGTCGGGAAGGAGACAAGGAGATACTGAGGAGGAGGACAGAGGATGCCCAGAGGCTGAGGGGATTAGGATAAGATAGGGGAAGGGAGAGGGTGGGGAATGGGGGATGGGAAAGAGGAGAAGGCTATGGAGATCAGTGGGCCCTGTTAAGACCAGGCGGGTTGAAAGCTTGGTACAGCCAAATGGAAGACAATTCAAGAGTTTTTAATTCTAGCGGTGAGGCGGAGGGTGGGAGAGAGGCAAGGATTCCTATGTTGAAGTAGTCAGCAAATTCTAAATTCTGGGAAAAGGCGTGGGTAGGGACAGGAAGCGAAGCAGATTGGGAAGTGGGTTTGCAAGAAGCTCGATGGTTGTTAATCCGTAGGTTGAGTGAAGTGGTGGTTAAACCAATGTAGAAGGCGGGGCAGGAATTACATAAAAGGATATAAATTACATTACTGGTTGTACAGGTGGGGGATGGAGTGGAAGGAAGCGGAAAAGTGAGAAATTTGTTAGGAAGTGACTGGGTAATGAGGATAGCACACGTTTTGCACCGGGGTCGTTGGCAAGGGATAGGTAAAGAGCTAATATATATATAATAATAACAAATTCAAAACATCGGTTCACATCAAAGCTACTAACAAACAACAATACCTTCACTACAGCAGTTGCCATCCACCACACACCAAACGTTCCATCCCTTATTCCCTCTCTGTCCGGGGACACAGAGTCTGTAATAACCCCGAAGACCTTCAAAAATTCCTCTCCAAACTCCACACCTCTCTTCTTCACCGCGGCTACCCCGAAAAACTCTTGATGAACAAAATAAGAAAAAAACCGGCTATTCACAATAAACCCCGCGCAGACAAACATTGCTCTCCTTCTCTGCTCACAACCTACTTCCCTGGTGCTCATTTGCTACAAAACTTATTGAAGGACCTGTACCCCATCCTTTCCAAACACAAGTCCACCTCTCAGATTTTCCCGTCCACTCCTCGGATAACATTTAAGAGACCACCGAATTTAAACACCATATTTAAAGCCACCCGCCCTCTCCAAAAGTCGCAGTCAGTCACTATCTCCACACCCTCACCTTGCAATCGTCCCAGGTGTAAAACCTGCAAGATATTCTCTCCACCCCCTGCCTCTTTTCTCCCCAAGCTTAAATGCCTACCGATTTTCCCCTCCACTACTTGTACTTCCACCAACATCATCTACCTTCTTCACTGTAATTTCTGCCCTGCTTTCTATATTGGCCTATGCACTACCCCTCTCAATCTCAGAATTAACAATCATCGCGCCTCCTGTTGTCCATCTTCCCCCCACTCCTCTCTACCAGTTCCTACACATTGTCTTTCACATGATTCCATTTTCAATCTTTGCTACAAAGTATCCATTATTGCCTCCCTCCCTCCCACCGACTCCGCCCTCAACCTCCACACCCTCGAATTGGCGTGCATTTGGCACTTTCAAGCCAATAGCTTTCCGGGTCTGAACGTTGCATCCTAACCCCTATTCCTAACTCCCCCTCCCCATACACCTCTCCCCTTACCCCTCTTTTCCCTTTTCCAACCCTCTCCTTTCCTCACCATTCATTCTTCAGCTGACGAAGAAGCCTGAAGTGCTTCGATAGCTTCAAGTTTATTTATTCAATGTGAGTGTTTCTTTTTTGTGTCTCTGTGTGTATTGACATTAACTTAAACTATTTATATTACGTGCCACGTGCATTTCGGATTTTCCAACACATTGTATAAATATATATATATATATATATATATATATATATATGAGGACGAGGGAGATGGCCCACATCTGGGTTGAAAAGGCGTTTGAAACGCCCGGGCTAAACATCGCCCACTAAAAGCCAAAACAAACCCTACCCTCCCTTTTCCCCCCTCTCCCCTTCCCCTTCTTCCACCCCCACTACCTCACCAAGGAGGGCGACTGGAGGAACTTACCCTGCCTGCAGCAGTTCACCTTCAGCATTGAGGATAGCGGATCAATCCGCTGAAACGTCTGAACGTTTATTTGTGAGTGTCCCTTTTTTTACGTGTGTCTATGTTTTAGTAGTACAATTTTTGTTCGTTCGCCTCGATCGGCCACATATTTATATTATCGCTTAGTGCGCTTTCATCAAGATTTTATATATATATATATATATATATATATATATATATATATATATATATATATACAATGTTTTGGAAAATATGATATGCACGTGGCACGTAATATAAATAGTTCAAGTTAATAACGATAAACACAGAGACACAAAAAAGAAACACTCACATTGAAAAAATAAACTCGTCGAAGCTATCGAAGCACTTCAGGCTTCTTCGTCAGCTGAAGTATGAAATCTTTCATACTTCAGCTGACGAAGAAGCCTGAAGTGCTTCGATAGCTTCGACGAGTTTATTTTTTCAATGTGAGTGTTTCTTTTTTGTGTCTCTGTGTTTATCGTTATTAACTTGAACTATATATATATATATATATATATATAAAATCTTGATGAAAGCGCACTAAGCGATAATATAAATATGTGGCCGATCGAGACGAACGAACAAAAATTGTACTACTAAAACATAGACACACGTAAAAAAGGGGACACTCACAAATAAACGTTCAGACGTTTCAGCGGATTGATCCGCTATCCTCAATGCTGAAGGTGAACTGCTGCAGGCAGGGTAAGTTCCTCCAGTCGCCCTCCTTGGTGAGGTAGTGGGGGTGGAAGAAGGGGAAGGGGAGAGGGGGCGAAAAGGGAGGGTAGGGTTTGTTTTGGCTTTTTAGTGGGCGATGTTTAGCCCGGGCGTTTCAAACGCCTTTTCAACCCAGATGTGGGCCATCTCCCTCGTCCTCACCTCGATGATAGTTGCCCTCTCTGGCAAAACTTCAATGAAGGTTAGGGAAAAACATTGGTCGAAGGTACTGTTGTGTGAGGAAGTGTGAATGGGGATGGGTTCATGAAAGGGGGGAGTTTTGCAGGAGTGCCTGTGGTTATTCATACGGATGGATATGGGTGTGGTACATTCTCCTATGTAGTACGCGGGGCAAAAATTACAAAATAGCCTGTATACAACGTTGAAGGAAGTGCAAGACGGTGTGGAGGAGGATCTATTGATGACAGGTGAAGTGGTGGGGCGTAGCAGGGGGCAGCATTTGCACCGGGGGCGGTTGCATGGAGTCAGGGAGGAAGGTGGGGGCAGAGCGTGCCGTAGGAGGGGGCGGGTGGATTTTAAAATATTACCTAAGTTAGGTGCTCTTCTGTAGGCAATGGAGGGGCAGGATGGAGCAACCAATAGATGGCACTGGGGCAGCTCACCACTCATGGGCTCAGCGTGCCCCGAAACGCATGTTCCTGTCTCTTTCCTGCTATCGAGTGAGTGTGTATCTTTCCTTTCATCCTTGTGTCCTCGTCCATTCCTTCTGCTGGTGAGTGGTGAGCTGCCCCAGTGCCATCTATTGGTTACTCTTGTGGGCCAAAGCAAAGGGAGTTTACTGTATATAAACCCCCGCCGAAATCATGGTAAATCTAAGCGTCCTGGTAGCGCAACTGGTAGAGCACCTGGCCGGCAACCAGGAGGTTCTGGGTTCGAGTCCCAGTCAGGCCGCATTTTTACCCTCTGATTTCTGGCTTTTTCCATCTACCACAGCACCGTTGTCCTTGTCCTTTTTCTATTCCATGTTCCATTCCCTTTCTTTCCTTACCTGTGAATTTATATGCATATTTTTGCGCTGACAAAATAAACACTAATAAAAAACATAGGAACACATAGAAAAGGACACTCACAAAGAAGCTTGCAAACGTTTCAGCGATTTGACCCGCTATCGTCAGTGCTGAAGGTAAACTGCTGCAGGCCGATCCCCCAGAAGCTCTCCTTGGTGAAGTAGTGGGGGTGGAAGAAGGGGAAGGGGAGAGAGGGGAAGGGAGGGTAGGGTTTGCTTTGACTATTAGTGGGCAATGTTTAGCCCGGGCGTTTCAAACGCCTTTTCAACCCAAATATGTGCCATTTCCCTCGTTCTCACCTCGATGATGGTTGCCTTTTCTGGCAGAATTTCAATGATGGTTAGGGAAAAACATTTATCGAAGGAACTATTGTGTGAGGCGGTGTGAATGGGGACGGGTTCATGAAAGGGGGGGGGTTTTGCAGGAGTGTCTGTGGTTGTTCATTCGGATGGATATGGGGGTGGTGCATTCTCCTATGTAGTACGAGGGGCAAACATTACAAAGTAGCTTGTAGACAACGTTGAAGGAGGTACAAGACGGTATGGAGGAGGATCTATTGATGACAGGTGAAGTGGTGGGGCGTAGCAGAGGGCAGCACTTGCACCGGGGGCGGTTGCATGGAGTAAGGGAGGAGAGTGGGGGGAGTGTGTGTCGGAGGAGGGGGCGGGTGGATTTTAAAATATTACCTAAGTTAGGTGCTCTTCTGTAGGCAATGGAGGGGCAGGATGGAAGAAGAGCAGCTGTGGTTTTGTTTTTGCTGATGATGGGGTACAGATCTTTTAATATTTTTTTAATTTTTTGAGTGCCAGGGAAGAATGTAGTGGTGAGATTGAGTTTTCTGGTTTGTTCTTTTTTGGTGCGTGGGGTGTATTGTTCGGAGGGAGAGAGTATTTTCTTTTTAAGCAGGGATTCTGGATACTCTCGTTTGAGGAGAGCATGGTGGAGGTTCTGTGTGGCTCTTTGAAGAGATGGTGAATTGTTGCAGATGCGATGGGCGCGGACTGAGAGGGAGTAGGGGATCGCGTGTTTGGTGTGAGGTGGATGGCAACTGGTGTAGTGTAGGTATTGTTTATTGTTTGTTGGGTTTTTTGTGGATGGAGGTGCTGAAGGTATTGTTTTCAAGGTGGATGTTTATGTCAAGGACGGTAAGGGAGGAGGCAGAAATTGATGAAGTGAAAGAAACGGATGAGGTGGAGTTGAGGGATGCAATGAAAGTGTCAAGCGAATCACGCCCATGGGCCCATAGTAAGAAAATGTCGTCGATGAATCGGACCCACAGGAGAGGCTTGAGGGTTTGGGAATTTAGAAAGGAGCTTTCCAGGTGGCCCATGTAGAGGTTTGCATAGGCTGGGGCCATTCTGGTTCCCATCGGGACTCCTCGCTTTTGTAGGTAGATGGTGTCGTTGAAATTGAAGGCGTTTTTGCTAAGAATTAGTTCGGTTAATTGGATGATGAAGTTGGTGGAGGGAGAGTGAGGCTGAGGGCGTTGGGCAAGAAAATGGTTGAGGGCATTGAGGCCTTCGTGGTGGGGAATAGAAGTATAGAGTGAAACGACGTCAATTGTCGCCATTAGGAGATTGGTACCGGTAGGGATAGGGGTTGAGTGAAGTATGCTTAGGAAATGATAGGAGTCTTTTATGAAGGATGGAAGGGTGGTGACAAGAGGTTGCAAGTAGTGATCTAGAAGGGCTGATATTCTTTCGGTTGGGGAATTGCGGCTAGACACAATGGGGCGGCCTGGGTTATTGGGTTTGTGTATTTTGGGGAGAAGATAGAATTGTGGAGTGTTGAAATCAGCGGGTGAGAGAAGATTAATGTCGGAGGGGCTGAGTCCTTCTGCGGGGCCAAAATTTTTTAGAAAGGAGAGGATTTCTTTCTGAAATTGCGGGTTGGGATCATTAGGGAGGGGAGAATAGGAAGTCGGGTCGTTCAGTTGTCTTAAACCTTCCTCCACATATTTATCTTTGTCAAGAACGACTACCGTTGAGCCCTTATCCGCTGAGGTTATGATGATGTCTTTGTTGGTGGAGAGATTTCTTAAGCCCTGGAATTCCAGGCGTGTGAGATTTTTAGGTGGGGTGAGAGAATGGAGGAAATTGTGATCACTGATTCTTGTATATATATATATTTTTTTATACATTAACTTCTCCCACCTGCTCTTCGACCTCCAACCATCCCGGACGCACTTTACACATTACGCTGTCTTCGGTCATAAGATATAAAATTTTAAGATTGTTTGTTCCACCTGTTTTTATACTAAATAAGTCGTATTTCAGCACACTTCAAATTGGATTCACCGAGGAAAAAACGGGAAAATCTGCTCATGTGGATAAAAGCTGAAATATATTTAAAATAATTGAAATTATTGCAATTGCTGCTCGCTCCTTGATTGCGCAGCCAGGTGCTGACATTTCTTCGGCCTTTTTCCTTTCATCACTCTCATGTGAATCACGTGAGCGTTTCAGGCTTAAAGGCCATTCACTACCCATATAAATACCTAACGTGATATTCCAGTATCCATAATTCAATGGCGGCGTTTATTGAAAAATTAAAGCGCGACCTGGTTAAATTAGCGTAAAAATTAGCAAAAGGTCAATTTTTAATTTACAGAACATTAGCGTAATACCTTGAAACGCGCTGTGTTGGAGTCATTCTTTTAACGCACTTATCAACCGTGTTTTTTTTAAGCTGTAACCAATGGAACAAAAATTAATGGAAGAATAAGTATCAGGGTGATTAATGTCACGCCTCTACCGTGCATCAACTGAGTGTGAAAAATGGCACGGATATTAAATGGAATCGAGGAGTAGACTCCGGAAAACATACGGATGCGGCTAAGAAACTATTCAACTCAAATTTCATACTTTGGGTGCGAGAGTATGCTCTTCCTTAAATTTTACATAAAATTGATAGATGGAGTCGAGTATGAGTTAATTGGCTCCATTAACTCTAAGAAACAAAAAAATAATTATAATCCAAGATTGTTGCCGACCTCAGCGCCGCCGCCACGCGTTCAAATCTCCAACGAAACTCAAAAGCGGAGGAAGGTGGAGCGACAGCGGCTTCTTAGCGCGGAGCTCAACATGCAAAGATTCCATTGCAAGCAAATTGCCTAACTTTTGTACCGATTTTCTGAGATATATAAGCCGCGGTGCAACTGAGGTGTAGTTACATTTCCGTGTGCTTGCTGCATATTGAATGTGTGGCCGGAGAGTGCGAGATAGCACATCTCTTCATCCAAAAATATTCCGATAACTCTCTCGATAAAACCTCTATCATGGCTCTGCCACAAATATTTCTTGTATTTCTCACGCGCGTGTGCAGTTACTTAGTCAAAAAACTTTGTTTACAAAAATATTCCATCATAAAAGACCATTTGTTTGATCAAATTGACCGTCAACTCATTGTCAAAGTGATGGAGTTACGCCCAACATTTTAATCGTTTAGCCGTTTAACGGACAACTTCTAGAGCTCTCATCGTTTCATTCCCTTACCTTCTAACATATAATCTGTCTTTTTGTTTCTACAGCACATCCCGAGATATGATACAGCTTCTACATTCATCAGACTCTCTTCTTTCCTCACTCGTAGTTTATTGAATTTTCTCCTTTCGTGCGCTGCGCACTATTTAATGGGGAGTGCATGTTCGCTTGATTAGTATTTGGCGCACTGGGATTGAGTTTTCCTTCTGCTTCATAACTATCATTCGTACTGTTAGCAATTAATAATGGCTATTTTTATAAATATTTAAAATTACTAAAACTTCAGTGATTTCTATCTCTAATTCACAGACGTATTGTTCTCATAAAGGCGAGCAAAATTTTGCGCATAGCCCTTTCTCACTCGTAAATTTTTCATTAGTCATTATTCTTAATGAAATTCTATTATGATATTACGAAGGGGCCAGTAATTCTTGTATTTCATTGGCAATTCCGATAAAATATCATTTTTCAAATCCACAGTGGCAATCTCAAACTGGCAGTTGACGAACTTTCAAATTTTATGACCCTCCAAGAATTTATTTTTATTTTCAGTACAGTAAGAACGGAACATTTTATGACGCGCATTCGTGGCCAAATCAGTTCAAATGATAACCTTCATTCGTGTTTGAATGCCGATTTGTCGTCAATGGTCTCATAGACGCTCTCCATCATGTACCTCTTCTTAAGCGCATGCACTGAATCACAATCCTCCACCTCAGGCATCTCTTGGCCAAATATCTTTCATGCCCCACGCTTGCCACTCATGGATTTTTTGGGGAATTTTAAATTTATACCTTCTTGTAGTTATAATGAATATTTTGTACTTCTTATTTGCATCACTCAGCAATCATAATCAATTTTCCATCAAATTAACTGATTTATATTTAACTGATACCGAGGCTTAAAGGGTATGTGGTCGATTGTTTTCCTGGTGTGAGAACAGAAGGTCTTGAGAAGATCATTGGAAGAATGAAGACCGAGGAGAAGACTAATGGTGGCAATGACGAAGTAGAGGTCATTCACGTTGGGACAAAAGGGCTAGAACAAGTGACCATGTGGTGGAATGGGTATGGGATATGTGCACAGCTGCTAGAACGGCTTTCAGTTCGGCAAAAATAATCATAGGTGGGATTCTGAGAAGGCGATATGTGCCGGACAGAATCATAGATTATATAAACGAAGGATTTGATTGGGTTTGCAAAATGAAAGGGATGTTCTTTGTGGATCCGAACAGTTGGTTAAAGTCAATATACCGTGGAAGAGGTGGGTTGCATTTAAACATATCAGGATCGCATAAGTTTGGAAAACTAATTTGTGATGTTGTGGAAATGTATTTGTCGGGAAACTAAAGAAGGGCTTGGTGGTGATGATCATAATGCTGATCACAGTGGGGAAGTTATTGTGAAGGGTGAAATGAAAGTTACAGGGAAACAATATTGTAATGAAATAAGTATGTCCGTTTCAGATGGGAGTGAGGGTCCCTATACAGATACAGGGAAAGGAAATACACTAATGTGCAGGAGTGCAAGTGATGCAGACGTAATAGAGACGTTAACAGGAGGTGTTGAACAAATAGGAGAGTTCTACAGCGATGTAAATACGCCAAGGTGCAACAAATCGGCGGGAAATGTCACCAGCCCCAATACTTCACAGCACAAAGGTAAGATCTTAAAAATTCTTCAGGTTAACCGCCGCAGCATAAGAAACAAAATTATTGAGTTTCAGTCGCTAATTGAATTGTGTAATCCTGACTGTGTAGTAGGCACTGAGTCGTGGCTTAAAGTAGATATCAACTCGAAAGAAATATTTACAGATGAGTTCAATGTATACAGGAGGGACAGGACTGAAAGGAGAGGGGTGGTATTCATTTGTGTCATGTCAAACTTATTGAGTAGCCTAGAATGGGTAAGAGCAGATTTTGAAATGCTGAGGGTAAACATATATACGCAGGAAAAAGGAAAAACCTTAAATTTAATTGGACTTTACAGATAACTGGATGAGGATATGAGTATACAAGAGGCTTTGGCGGATGCGTGCGTCGAAAAACCGAACAAACAAATCCTTATAGCAGGGGATCTAAATGCCAACTGGGATGGAAATGCTAAAGGAAATGGCAAGGTTCAAAAACTTGTAAATAGACTAGTTTATGAAGAGGGATTCGAGCAGCTTGTGAAGGGACCAAGGAGAGGAAGTAAAATATTAGATATGATCCTTATAAGGCCGTTTAAGGGTGTTCAAAGCTTTGAGATAATACCGGGTATAAGTAATCACTCGGCAGTTTCTATTGAGCTAGAATTATCACCCACTAAGTCAAAGAAAAAAGTTGAAAAATTCATATGGAACTTTAATAAAGGAAACGTTTTAAAAACATGCTAAGAGAATATTTTCCAAAATGTGCTGGTCAAGGTGCTACTTTGGATGAAATTTGGGATTCTTTTAAAAATATTTTGTTTGAGTGTATAAAAAATTCTTTCCTAGGAGAAGGCTTAAACACAAGAGCGATCCAGAGTATTATAATGTAAATATAAGAAGACTGAAAAGGAAGGCAAGACGTGTGTATATACGAAGAAATGTAAGCCCTAAAAACCTTGAAACTTATAAAAATATAATTAGAAGAGTTAATATTGAAAAAAGGGAAGCCCGAGAGATCTATCTGTTGAATATGCTAAGCCAGAAGAATACTGATAAATTTTTCTTAGAGATCATTTAAAACCCTGCATTGGGTCATGCGGAATATAAAAGAGAGCAAAAAAGAAACTAAAGAAATTGCCTACATGAGCATGGTTCGACCTGTACTTGACTATGCAACTTCGGTGTGGGATCCCTACTGTAAAAATGAATGTTCTAAGCTTGAAAGGGTTCAGGGAAAGGCGGCCAGGTACACTCTAGGGAAACATAGAATGGGGGAAAGTGTATCAGCTATGCTAGGGAGCTTAGGATGGAAATCTCTAAAAGTGAGAAGAACCATTAATAGGCCATGCGGGGTGTACAAAGCCTTTACCAATGAGCAGGGTTGGAAAGAAATAGGTCTGAAGCTGGACTCACCCTGCTGCATAGGAAGGAAAAATCATAAATTAAAAATCAAGTTAAAAATACAGAAAACAGACATTTTGAGAAAATCCTTCCTACATAGAGGAATAAAGGAGTGGAATGACCTACCTGAAGTTATTTTTAAGATCTTCCCTGCAAATGCGAAAATTTTTAGGAAGAAGTGTGCATCACTAATTGACTAATTATATAATAGTTTAAAAGGGAGTGTGAAATTGGGTATATGTTCATTTTTTAGTTGTATTATATTAGAATTAATATATTTAATGGATTGTTTGAAATTGGTTTATTGGGACAATGTTAAATTCTTAGTTGTATGAGATTAGAATTAGTGTATTATTTTTACCATGGCTATTTATTCTGTTTCTATGTATTGTTCAGACTTTGTTATTCATGTACTACATCTAATACTGCCACCAGGCAATAGTCTACTTGCAGCAATGTATAATTATAATAATAATAACGGCATAATGGGATGTAGGAGTAACGAATGAAGTTACCGATATGAAGGCAATGCTGATGAAAAGAGTCAAGGATAAGGATATTTGCCAGTTTATTTATTTCGCAATATGCAGTTTATAGTGAAATGAATTATATATGCTGATGTGTTGTTACGAAGATGATTTCATGTATGGACCCCAGACACCAGGGGATTAACGTGATATTTTTGATAAAAAACAGAGGTACCTAATTGCTAATGTTTATCGAAAAAAATACATTATATCGGACAAAAAAGAGATCCAAGTGTATATTTCGGTATATTCTGTCATTTCCCGGTGTGCCGCTCTCGCCAACTAAGCAAACAAGCTCATGACTTTGAGTTTTAACTTCACATAACTCGAAAGCCTATTTTTTGCACTTGACTCATTTGCTTCTGTCATCCATGTGTCTCTCATGTGGACTCATTTTCAAATCGCAATAAAGCATAATTCAATCACAAAAGTGCAATTGAGTTACTTCGTGATTTCATTTGGTCTATTTTTACGGCTCTTTATGCGCATTTTCGCTGAGACCTTGGGCAGTGTGTATCGCACAAGATGGTGGGGAGCAGGGGAGGGAAGGAAAGGGTGTTGGTTGGAGAAGGGGCTCTGGGGGTGGAGGGTGTGGAATGTGAAGTCACCCACCCCCGTCTGCTGTGTTGGAGGCGGACACGTGAGGGCAGGTGGAAGGAGGGTGGACGCAGTGCAGAGCCTTGTAGCACACGTCCCTCTCTTTATTTCGAGGACGGCTTTCTCTTAAAGTGCCACGAGACTCCTTCTTCCTTCTTTGGCGCCGCTCTTGTCTCCAGCAGGACACTGCAATTCATCCCCTCAGCCCCCACCCTTGTCCGTCCCTTAGTTGCCGATCTGACCGCCAGAGGGCCTAAGAATCTCACGAAAAAGTGCAAAATTGCTAGGAGAGACCAATGGAACCACATAGTGGACATTCCAGTCCGTCTCGTACAAGCTAACTCCATATCACCACTTTCTTGTGAACGCTTTCTTATTTGATTAGAAAAACGTCTGCAAATGTGCATGGAACGAGACATATTTTCCCAAAGATTTCAATTAACTATTTACACTTTAGAAAAATGACGCAGTCATCAATTTGTTAGAATAATCATCTAGATATTAAATTTTGGTTAACAGTCCTAATTTTAGCTTAGTACTCGTGAATTTTGGATCGCCCTGCCAACAGTGGCGCCTTTGCTCACCTTTGTACACCCATTTGAATGCGAAGATTTTGATGTGTGATGTAAAAATAGTGAAAATGTATCAAGTGGTCGAATTCTTCGTTTAATTTTCGTAGAGACACATTATTCGCGACCACAAGTGATTACATGAAACGGAACCCTAAGAAACTCATTGACGTAGGGTTATGAGAGTCAAAGAAAACTTAAGTCGAAACCCAACTGTTTTTTCCGAAAGTTGACTTTTCATTTTCAGTCTCTCAGCAGAGGATTTCTGCAAATATATAGTTCGTTATTTAAAAATTAGTCTAAATATCGTCATTATAAAAGAATCTAACACTCTTTTCTAGGTACTGCAATGGCTTCTATTCAATGCTCATTCTGTGTTACCAATCTTACAATTAGTCTGAAATGATTTTAGAGGCGATTGGTTGTAGCAGTCAAAGATTAGGCGTGACAACAAAAATGCGGCTTACGTCGACTAAAGTGAAGGTGTCGCTGGTACCTCCAGGAATTTTCCACCAAAAGGCGTTGAGACATCAAACTCACCTCAATCTCCTCCGGATCTTTATGGCGCGACCAATACGCCTTCATCATCGTTCAGAAATCTCTGTCTGCGTATTCTTCACGCCTCCGCTTTCTACCCGATGCACGAAAATCTCTCCCTCTCATCCCTGTCGCTTTACCGCCAACAGCATTATTTGAGTCACCCGTGTTTCACTATTTCATGGCGATCACGTGACTTCCTGCTTCGCAATCTTTTCGCGGATCCGCCGATGTTTTACGGCCAATGGGCCTCGCGTCTCGCATCCTAAATCGCTCTCTCTATCGGCGTGTTTCGATCGAAGCGAAAACATAAGCCACCCGCGTGGGAAGGTTGAATTATTCTGATGAGAGAGCAATGATCTCTTGGGCTGCTCTGTTTTTATGATCACGTGCTTCCATTGCATCATAGATATACAGTATTAACACACCAGTTTTATATTACTTATTAATTTCGCATTGAGATGATGATTACTTCTTTTTTTTTTAATAGGGCTGCGAACTTCATGTGCTGAAATAATGTTTATCTATCCTCTGCACGGTCATTTTCAACACTACTCCCTCATCTAGTCTGTTCTCTTCTGCCATCGACAAAACTGTGGAAGGAAGTTGCCTTTCTTTCTATATCCATGTGGATATATCCGTACTAAGTTTCAACCTCTGGGATCATAAATACATAAAAGTTCCCTTGATCGCGGCAGGAGCAGTTTCGATCTCGTACCGCCGCGTGTAGCTGGATCTCACGCATGAATCCCCCTTGTTCCCTAACCCTCACGAGAATACTTCAGAACTCGCCGAAATCTCAACATCCGCGTCAACGTTCGTGAGACTGTTTGTCCTTATCTTAGACGCCGCGTCTCCCTAGAAACAAGAATGAAAGAATTTTAAGATCTCTCTCTTTTCTTCTGTCTCTCTTTCCCACATCACTGACCAATGCCGTGTGAACCTCTTCTGTTTTTATCTTATCCTATTCCTCTTGCGTCTCCTTTAAAAATAGTATTTCAAAATATTAAAAAGCCGCAAGTATATTTTCCGCTGCACATATATGTTTTTGGATTTTTCCCGCATTTAGAAATATAATAAAAAATATTTTCTTTAATTATAAGATAAAAAAGTATGCTAATTTTTTAATTGCCTCAAACTTTTGCATCACATTCTTCCATTGAATTTTAACCAACTCTGCGTGATATAAACCAAAATAACACATTTAAACTTGAGAAGAAAATTTAATTTTCTAATTACACCAAATGTGGCATAGTGAGGAATCCAAAATCTATTCGCTATCATGTTTGTCATGTATGACCATATATGTATTGTCATATGTGACTCGCTTGAAATTTTTTCTTCCGTTAAAATGGAATTAGCAATGTGACTAGATTTTATTTTTAAAGAACTTCATTTATATGGGTAAGCAGTCGAATTTAGGTGGGAGATCTCAAAATAACATCAATCTTGCCGCTATGGATGAAAGAAGTCACATGAAGTTAATGTATACAGAGTAAATACATTCCATCCACAATGGTTTCATTTGGCTCAGGGGTCAAAATTTCTTGTTAAAATGCATTCCAAAAAGAAATTGAACTAGTTATCATGCGAGTAATCTTTTAAAGTCTTCATTGGCATTTCGGTTTTAAAATTGTTGACTTGATTCCATTTTCCGATGAACAAATGCAATTCAGTGAATAGGTTTTTGAGGTAAACTAGTTTTTCAGCTCAGTATTTCAGTCTCGACGTAAATATTAGTATTTTGAACCCTTCTGGGAGTGATTATTAATAAAGGTAATGAATTGATGTTCTCTCCGTGTCTTTCAAAAAAATAACCAAATATTTAAATTCGAAATATTTGGTTTTCGAGATATTTTTAGTACTTACGTTTACAGACCGCTTATCGTCATTATTCACTTATAATATACCCTAGCGTACTTTTTGTGGCTTGTCAAACACGCTTGTGTTACTCCTTAGATATTTCGTATCCTGCTATACTTACGGCTCCTGAAGAACAGTTGCCCTAATATTTATTTAAGCGAATGTTGAATACTTGTCAGATTGCTGAGAGACTGAATTTTGTCATTGACAGACAGAACTACTCATCCATTCCTCTTCTTGCCATTGGCTTTTAGGGTGTTTTCAACTCTTTGGAAATATCTTTCAAGTACAATACACCCCGCTGAAGTTTTAGACTATTTTTAGTCACATGAAATGAAGTAGCACATATGAAAGCTAATACTCGCGAGAATTTTTTATGCAAAAGCCTCAATTCTGTCTTGGTTTCCTTCGCTAATTGCTCCGTCTCCGTCCTGTGCAAAAAAACACTCCAAATACAGCATTTCACCAGCCTTTTCTGCCTTAAAGTATTCATTTTTTCTCTTTCTACACTTTCCAACGGTAATTCAATCATTTTCCTGTGCTCTATAATTATTGTTTTCACTATTAATTTTATTTCAATTTTTAAAGCCTTCTATCGCGGTATCAAAGTAATCTACAAGATCGATAGAAAAAGCAGCGAGGATTGTTAACTTTTCCAACAATGATTGAAGAGCATCGAGTCTTGGTTTCCACGTATTTGTGGAGTAGGTAAGCAGTCAAAGATATATAATGGCCAAATCACATATCTCTTACAACTCTCAATGAAAGTGCTAAAAGTGAAGAAATTGATTAAAAATAAGTCCATTTAATCCGGTGTGGTTTAATGTACTAATATATCATTTTGGTTGCTCAAATACGAGACTTTATTTATTGCAAATTGTTGCGTTAAAACCGTCATGACAGCTGCTGAAAATATCGCTACCTCACTAATATTTCTAGTGAGTCCCTTCTTGCTAATCCGCCTTTTCCTCCTCCACAACACAAGCACTGACCCCAATCCGAGTGCATGCCACCCCTTCAGCACCTGAAAATATTCCCTCCACCCCAACCTTCTCACTACCTAACACTTCAATCGAGATTAAGTTAGCATTCCCCAAAGTACTTTTCTGCCTCTGCATCTCATTTTACCTGAAATAATTTTTCTCTGCACGAAAATATCAACAATAGCTATAAAACCCACGGGAAAATAGTGAATTTGCAATTTAATAATCCCGTTACAAAATCTTAGGTATTAAATCCTACAGGGTGCAAAGATAATAAGCAGGTGATCTACTTTATTATTATTTTTTTCTGAGACATAATCTCCACTCTATTTGCCGATACTTTTGTGTGGCATTTTGACACAGAACGAGATGGATGGATTTTGTGAGCGTGAGGAATTTTGAAGGAGGGCGACACTGAACTCGGGTGGCGCCTGGAATAGCCAATGAGGAGCAAGGAATGATGGGAAAATTTGAGAAGACGGAGAGATCCATCAGTTTAGGGAAGTGTTGATGGACACGGGTTGCCATGGAGATGAGCGCTGTTCGCTGACGGCTCCCAAATGAACTACGCACTTGCTCCACACGATATCCTCTTAATTCCGAGTATCTCGTGTCTCCTTTAAAGAAAATCATTACCTACACATAAGGCAGTGCCGATTAAAATAATATTACAATTAGATTTTTTGAAAATTGAACTCGACTCTGGGGACACTAAAATCTCACTTAGTGAATTACGAATGCACAATGACACCCCGTGCCTCTTCCTGGCTGTTCCTTCTTACGACTATCTTTTATTATACATGCACCCAATTTTTACTCCGCGTCATTCAACATTCTGTTCCTTTCTGAACCTTGTTTTCAGTCCCATGTCATATTCTTAGATTACTGTGTTTTCCGTCATTCACTCCTTAATTGAGTGTTCTACCTCTGAGCAGCCGATACATCACCTTATCATTTCTTTTGCACTATCAAATGTATATCAGCGATAATAGCAGTTTTTGAAATTTTATTTTAATATCTGTATATTCACCTTTGATCAGATATTCGTAATGAAGGCTTGACATTTTAGGTAAAAAATGTAATAAAAACTCGGTTCGCGAAAAAACTGAGTTCGTAATAATGTAGAAATTAATCCAAGAGTGAAACGCAGGAAAATCAGTGTTCCCCTATCATATTCACTATCAAATTAAAGCAGAAAATAAAGTGACCCGGTCTACTCTATGTAGTTTGAATAAAGAAAATATGTTTCTAACAACCCATTAAAATGATTATTTTTGTAGTGTAATTGACTTTTTTTCAATATATAATATATATTATTATGTCAAATATTATCAAACTCAGCACAGCCTCTCTTCATTCGTAAATGGTGTGATTAAACTTTTCATCGATCATTAGGCGGTTCGAAGTTTGGCGGGTCAGCTGGTTTCAATATGTAGACGAGTTGGCGCCAGAAAAGATCATTCAAATGCTGACTGATTTTCCAGAGTACGCTTACGAAGAATATACAGCGGACACGCAGAAGCGTTGACTGTGGATTCTCCCGCTGATAAACCCACTAATAGTACTTTTGAAAACTCTGTCTCTTTTTTCCGCTGACTTCCGGTACTTGTGTGCCAGAGAGATATGTTTTCATAGTTGGCAATGAATTATTAGGGGAGGATGGGCAATCAGAGTGGACTGCGCATGTCCCTTACGTAATGCAGGCAGCAATCCGCAACAAAATTTATTGCGCGTCTTCCAAGGTTCATCTGCTTATGCCAAGCGATTTATCAGCAACGGTAGCCGAAGGAGTGCTTGGTGGCTATTTTTCGATTAAGGAGTGTTTAGCATGTTCATAAATGCAGTGTTGCTGAGGAAGAAAGACAACTGGAAAATGACAATTGGAGTCTAAGCCTCGATGAACTTGATACATTCATAGCTCTCATTTACGGAAGGGGTGCTGTTGGCTGGTGCCAGAGGCCAAGGGAAGAGGCCACCGATAATTTGGTGATACTATGGGCAGAAACAGATTTCTATTAAATTCGAGATGTACAAGGAAGGCTAAGCTAAAGAGCCGTTCCTGAAAATGGTACGGAATCCTACCACTGGCAAATTCCTCACATCCATCAAACGCCCTGAGAGTGGGAGAGGAGGCTGGTGCAAGTCTTGTTGGAACAATGAATAGAGTGCGACGAGAAATACCGGAGAACGACAAAATTCATATTTTCAGTTATATGACACCAAACCCGATGGCTGAGCTTGAATCCACCGAATGCGTCCAACGGTTTGCGGATGGTGGGTCGACCTCTGGATATGGAGGTTAGCTGCGAGATAAGCGAGTTCTCTGGTCGAATAAGCAGACGTGGATGAAAAGCGACGGTGTTCTGAGGGGGTATTGGTCTATCCTTGGGTACGGTAGACCTTTAAAATAATGACGAAACTTATGAAGATGCCGCGAGATGGCGACTGGGGGCCTGGGGAGGCCCCGGGTGATGCCTCTCATCACCCGGGGGAGAGGGCAGCAGCAATTCTTCATGCGTCTAAAATGCGACGAGAAATAGATGGGGAGTGAAGGGAGATACGGCGCCTGGGTTGGTTGGGAGATGAGAGCGCCGATAAGTGAGTAACAGCGTCAGATGACAGCGGCTGACAAATCGCCAACCCCACACACATGAAAGGAAGATGCCATTCTTATGATCCAGACGACCAAAATGGGCGAGTGCTCCACACCACCCAACCTGCCATCGTTATACCAAATGTGTTTCAGCGGCAGCCTAGTTCCGTTCGACAATCAGCAGCAGCAGCTCTTAGACGCTTATCCATATGAATTCAAACCGAATAATAATCTTAGAAACGAGTGACTGTTATTTTATTTCAAATTGCATAAACATTAACGGATATTATAAAGTAATACAGCAAAATTCGGAAGAATGGAACGATCACATTGAATATTGTCAGCATTTTCATATAATGCAGTAGAAATAGTGTTCTAATCAGTTTCTTTAACACGTTGTAATATTTAATTATAAGAATTGATATAATAGTACCTTATCCTAATTAGTTAGACAATAGTGAGCAATCTAAAGGCATCAACTATTGAACGTTGACATGGGAAAGTTAGTGAGTCACAAAAAATGTATATTTAGTTTTTTTTTCGTGGAGAAGGTTGCACATGCACATGCCAATGGCATTGATAAGGTAGAAAGTTAATTGGTATAAAATATCAGTCGGTACGATTGACGAAGTTTGTGGCATAACATAAGATTAACAATGTTGACAACCCCTCTTTTTTCGGCTCCTGTAATATTTACGTTTAGTGATTTACTACCTTTCACATTATTATGCTTCAATTCTATCTGTCAAACCATAATTATCAACCAGAGATACGCGCAAAACGAGCTGCTGACAAATCAGGCGAAGTAAATGTCGATATTGTCACATGTATTACGCGAGCCAATGCTCTTGTATTTTAACCATCAAAGACACATGCGAAGCTTTGGAATGAAAACATGCAATACGCATATTAAAACATGCCGTGCCGACATCCTTGAAGCAGCGTTGAGGTTGTCACATCGACGTACATTTCCTAAAAGTCAGTCCTATCACACTTTCAAAGGAGGCGTAGATAGAGAAGGGAAAAGTAGCGTACCTCATGATAAGTAAGTCCTATCGGTTCATCCCTCATGCGAACGACGATATTAAGTTAATCCCACGGCTGAACAATAGAAAGTTATGGTACTTTTTTACACGATTTATTCAATACGATCGGTTTCGTCTCAGAGGCGACATCATCAGGTACATAAGTCGTTGTATTAACAGTTATTTTATTGTTGTTTATCTGGTTGCTATTACGCGTTGGTAGGGGAGGGTTGCGTTGGGGTTGGAGCGTAACTCAGCTTCAGGTGAAATTCCAAGAGGGGGGAATAGTTGATAAAATTATTTTCATTCGCTAAAATTCCATTCTTGATGTGCTTTCTAATCTCCAACTCCTCCAAGCAGTCCATCCTTCTTCCCTTTTTCTCAAAGTGGAGAATTTCCGGAACAAAATCGCTCATGTGGTCACTCTCCCATAGGTGTTTCGCGAAATGCGATTTGCCTATCACCCCGTTTCTCAAATGCCTTCCGTGTTCCTCTGTTCTTAATCGGGACGAACGTCCAGTCTGGCCTATGTAACAGGTCTCACAGTCACTGCACTTGAGTCTGTAAATGCCACTTCTATCATTTGTGTCAATTTTATCTTTCATATTGCATAATAACGCCCTTAAGTTAGCTGTGTTATAATATGCAATTTTAAATTCTACTCTGAGAAAGAGGTTTGCGGTTGCCTGTGAAATATTTCCGTAATAACTCAGCAAAGAGAGCTCGAAAACTTAACCATAGACTGTGACGCAGCCCTATTTAATAGCAATCGGAATCGGCCAAGGAGGCCAAGGGAAGGAGGGAGCGGGGGAATAATAGGATCTGACCAATCACAGCGCTGTTCCCTCCCCCAAACCCAAGGCGAAAGACACCTGCGATGGGAGGTGTGGCAGAGAAATGCGAAACAGGAAGAGAGGGAATCCTAGCTTCCGGCATTCACGAGCGAAAAAGTTATGTGCACGAATAAAGAAATTTCGACGTTAAAATAGGTAAAAATGGATGTAGGAAGATTTAATCGCTCTTGCGTCTTTCAATGCTAGCCGAGATTGTCTCTATTTCAGCAAATAACAGATTCTAAAATTAAGAGCAGTTTCTGGCGTTTGTGGCGCAGTACTGCCACCCTAATAAAATCGATCAAGAGTATTTGGAGAAATACTGACTTATGATTCACCATTAGAATTAATGCATTTCTTCCATTCATAAGTACCTCATATAGAAATAGGTCCCGGAAGAGAATACTATCTTCCAGAATTTACGCACAGAATATAATTTCCACGAATAAAGAAACTTCGACGTTAATATAAGTAAAAATGGACCTATTCTTCAACAACCGTCACTCAGGCGCATTAGAGTAGAAAATCTTTATAACGGCTGTTAGCCGTAATAGGGTAGTTTCCTTCATCAAAGAAAACGAAGTCTAATGATAGCGATTCCTTACCCTTATTAGTGCATTCGTAATATACGAATTATTTGGTGTTATAAATCCCAGTTTAGATGAATGGCAACGGTCAATTTTAACCTCATTTGAAAAAGGCCAGATTGGCGCGAATGCGATTCCGCTCCACGTGACGCCACAGGGATCTAGTTTCTATACGAGTAGATCGGAGTTTCACATCGTTTGTGATTACTAATGCATACATGAGGCACAGAGCTCAGGGAAACATCTCTTAATAATCACACATTAAAAATACTTAAGTTCGGAAAGTTTGCTTCGTTTGATAGGGGAATAATAATCCTTATTTAAGCCAAGCGCTAACTGCTAACAGGGTACTCAGCTACCTGCTAGCAGAGTGCGTCGTATCAGCGCTCAAGCCTCGCCCTAAGGTTTCCTCACAAGGCGGCAGGGGGAACCAGAAATACGTCACACGGAATTTTTCCCATCATTCCTACTTAGCCGTCGCGTATTCGCGCGCTTGAAATTTTTCACTTTTCGTTTAATCGCGAAAAATAGATATCGTCATTTAAAATATCAAAGTGTGAAATTCGTACTCCAGGAGCGATAATCTTTCGATTTAGGCAATAAAAAAATATGAAACCACCCTATTGTTTGTATTTCAGCAAATAACAGCTTCTAAAAATTAGAGCGCTTTCGCGATTACCTTCCCCTCCATTTATAAGAGGGCTGGAGTGAAGGGCGTAGTGCTGCCACACTAATCAAATGGATCGAGAGCATTTGCAGGTAGAAACACTAATTTATGTTTCACTATTTGGACTCGTGCGTTCCTTTCACTCACAAGTGCCTCGTACCTACAGGCGGAACAAACATCTGGACATTGTCATACGAGCACCCCATTGCCGCTGATGAGTCGTCAAACGGCGATTCCTTACTCTCGTAAAATAGGACGTTGCATTAAACTGCGAAATAGCTGGCATGACAAATCAATATTTAAAACTAGGGCTAAAAACCAGGAAGCTAGTGACGATGAGCCATTTATATTGCACGAAAACTAGTCACTTCGCTGAATTCCTTAATATCTAATATTAAGGTGTCGACCATGAACGATAAGACAAAGCGTATACTCTGCATGAAATGGTCTTCCTTCAATTCACACGATCGCACCCCACCTATAAAGTTTCAGGGGATCACTAGCGATATTGCTACTGCTTCCAATGGCAGTGGTCCGTCAGGAGGCCTTGATGTGAGGCTAGAGAAATTGAAAATAAAGGAGTAAAACTTTGGCAGGTTCACTACCATACTAATATGGGCATGATCCGGATCTCGTAACGTACTTACATCTTCAGGTTACGTCTTCGTAACTATGTTACGAAACCCGTGTCGTGCCCATATTAATATAATAGTGAACCTGATAATATTTTACTTATTTGTAATATGGAGAGGTTTCACAAATTCAAGCTTGAAGTTATCAGTTATATTGGAGAAATTGAAATTGACTTAACATCTACAAATATTCAGCACTGAAGTAAATCAAGGAAAATGGGCAGGGGATGTTCACTCCCGTTCATCGTCATCATCATCACTGGTCTATAACAATCCTAAGATTGGTTTCACGCAGCTCTCCATTCAATTCTCCAATCACCTCACCTTTTCACACCTCCGTACTGTGAGTACAAAAAGTAATCAGAGAACTCTTGTCTCCAGCAACAATTTCCATTTTCTATGTGTTGCAAGTATGTTTCTGGCATGATTTTTTTATTAATTTTGTGTGATATACAACTCTTTATTCATGTATACACTGCAGAAATAGCAACAAATAATAAACTTAAAGAAATAGAAAAATAACTTTAAGTGTGTCGCACAAAAAGTATTCGGACACATGAATTGTTCATATTAAATGCGTTAATGAGGCAATAATTAGTATTTTTTGGCTTTCCTTTTGGTTTTCAGGACTGCCTGAAGGAGATTTGTTATTCATCTACATCTACATCTACATAATACCCTGCGAGCCACCTCTAGGGTGTTTGGCAGGGGGTGATCAATCACCAGCATGCAGCATGCATTTGGACTCCCACATGCACACCACACCGTCCAAAAAACGTCCCGTATAATAACAAACTATAATACTATATGCTGTTAGAAATAGAATATAGAATAGAAATTCAGAACCATGCATTAAGTTTTATATAGGTTAGTAGGCTACACTACAAGTCATGCAATCTATTTACGAGGTCTATTTCTGCCGTTATAATCTCTTATTGATCGTGGAAAAAATGACATTCGGAATCTGTCTGTTCTGCAATCTATCTCTCTTATTTTATTTATATGATCTGATCTTCCGTAGTACGTTGGCGTCCGCAAGATATGGTTAACTTCGTCAGAAAAGACACTGCTCTTGAATTTATCTAAAAGGTTTAGTCTATTTTTCAATCTACGGTCCGACAGAGATTCTCATCCGAGTTTATGTAAGAGGTCAGTAACACTAACAAGACTATCGTAACGACCTTTCACATACCTGGCAGCTCTTCTTTGCACGCGTTCTAACTCTGTTATTAAGCCTTTTTCATGAGGGTCCCAAACACTGGCAGCGTATTCCAGATGTGGCCTAACGAGGGAAAAGCAGCTAATTTCTCTCACTTTGTCGTCGCACTATCCTAATATTCTTTTACAAAACCCATTTTACGATTAGCTTGACCGGTTATTTCTCGAATATGTTTATTCCACGATAGATCGTAATTGAGTCTAACGCCTAGATATTTCACGGATTCAACTGCCTTTAACTGCGTGCCCCGAATGATATAGTTACGCTGTAGGGAGTTATTCTTCTTCTAGAAATTCATTGCGACGCATTTTTCCAAATTTAATTCTAACTGCCAAGCATCGCACCAAGCTTGGATAGCAGCAAGGTCATTCGTTAGTTCATCTATATCTTTGCTGGAACGGATTTCTCTGTAAACTACAGCGTCGTCTGCAAATAATCGTAACTTACTCTGCACTACTTCGCCAATGTCGTTTATATAAAGAAGGAATAGGAGTGGGCCAACGACACTGCCCTGAGGAACGCCAGAAGTGACTCTAACCTCATTGGAGACTGCACTGTCTAATACTACTCTTTGGACGCGGTCGCTCAAAAATTCTCTTATCCAGGAAATGACATCTTTGTCTAGACCATAAGATTTCAGTTTTATTATTAACTTTCCGTGGGATACTTTATCAAATGCCTTTTTGAAATCAAGAAAAATGGCGTCTACTGGAATATACAGGGATTGTCATCGATCTCGGGTGAGTTTTCGGAAGGCTCCGTGAACACGTCATTAAAGTAGGAATTTAATAAATTGGCTTTATCGTAACTTCTTGTCAGCACATCTCCATTGTCGTTTCTCAGCGAACATACAACAGGTAGATCGTTTACCTTGAACTTCCCTAAAATATGACCAAAATGCTTTTGGGTTATCCTGTAACTGCTCTACTAGTGTTTTTCTTTTAAAATTCGTGAACGCATTCCTGAACGCTTCCTTCGTGGCGGCTTTAGTCATCCTATATTTTTTTATTATTAGCTCGCGTTCATTAGCGGATTATTTCGTGCTGACTTTTTTCATTTTAGCATGACACGCTCTCTGTCGCCTCAATGATTTTCTCACTTGCGCGTGGTACCATCTCGGTTCGCTGCCTTCTTTTACTATTTTACTAGGGATGTAGCTATTTAATCCCGAAGTTACTGGCGAAAGAAAAGCTTTCCAAGTATTCTCTACATTTAACTTTAATACTGATTCTTGGAACTCGGGGAAAGCATTTTTCAGTTATTGATTGGACCAATTGCGACGTGAAAATAAGGGGTATTTTTTGTTCATTCTTCTAGGAAAGCAATCTTGAGGTCATTCTTGCTTTATATATGCCATTGTCTAATTTTTTCTACAGATGCGATATTGATTTTACGTCTGGGTATTGTGGAGAGATTATAAACTGTTTGGATATACACGATCTACAGCTTTTGTATTCTTTGCCATGTGTTTGGATTCATTTTCCTGTTGAAATATACATTCGTTTCTCAGTCCCAATATCTCAGTATTAACTTAAAAATTTTACTTCGGTATGACGGTATACATATTGTGGTCGATGATTCCTTCCACAAAGTGCGAATTAGCTACATCTGCCATGTGTATCTCCTTCGCAGGGGATTTTTGAACAAAGTTTTGGCAACTACTAGCCCGCGTTCAGTGCATAATTGAAGTAACCTTTCTACTCTTTCATTCCGATTTCCTAATCCATATTTCCCTGTTATCATTCCGTCTTCACCTTCGCCAACAACAGCGTTCCAGTCACTTAAAGTAATAGATTTTCATCCCCTCTTACCTGCTTAATAACTTCCGTTATATCTTGGTAGAAATATACTACTCCTTCATCGTCATAATCTGATGCAGACATGTAAACCTGCACCAGTACAGTAGCTGCAGGTTTAGTATCTTCACTATTACTATCATTCTATTAAACTGCAGGTGTCTTTTAACAGGCATCCCGGCGCTCTTTATAAGCATTATCCCTACTCCAGCATTGCCATTTAGTACACCTGTGTGTATCATTGTATAGCTTTCACTCCAAAAGTCTCCTTCTTGGGGCCACTCGAGTATTCCCCGCCCAGAGATCAGAATGGGAGACTAGTTTACCTCCGGAATATTTTGCTCGAGAGAATGCCATCATGTCATTATATAAATTGAGTGGAGTAGCTGCGACTCCTCGGGATGATAATGTGGTGGTTTTCCCTTGCCTTCCACATCGCAGTACTGCAGCCACGCGCGTAGTGAAATTTGTGTCGCTGTACCGACCACTATGGTCTCTACCTTCGCACATATGAAGAAGAACTGCTACCCTTTCCCCCGGGTGATGAGAGGCATGATTGTTCTAATATATTTTGCTCTCTTCCCCCAGATAACAGGGTCATAACTGTTCCCCAGTCACCAAGTCACGGCATCTTCACAGGTTTCGGTATCATTTAAATTGTCTACCTTACCCAAAGATAGACCAGCACCCCTCAGAAGATCGTCTCTTTTTATCCACGACTGCTCATTCGACGAAGCTCAGCCGCGAGACTCACATGCAAGTATACGAAATGTGTTTACTGAACATTATTAGGCATAGAAAAGTTATGGTGGAAGTTAAAACTCTCATGAAGAATGAATCGCTCCATAAAACACGCAAAACTTCTGAAATAAGGCTCAACTCTGAAAGAAAGATAAAAAAACCGCAGAAGGTTGGATGTTAAATTGAGCTCATTCACTAAACATTAATTTCAGGTAAAATTAGGAAACAATATTGAGTTTTATGACTATTCTTCACTCTTAATGTCATATAAGCTTGCAAAATGATGTTGTAGAGATGACTAAGAAAACCCATACTTTGTTTTTTCCAAATAACAATGAAATCTTAACCGTGACAGCTCGTAGCCCTAAGCCTCATCACTCATAGATTCCCCATTATCGACTATTCACGCCTATTTCCGTCAAGCCTAGACCACTCTGTGGTCACTTTCCCGTGAAATTAGATTTTCTAGTTGTTGATTTATTGCATCAGCTTCACTATAATGAGCGTAAATGAACGAAACTGGCAGGTGTATTTGGTGTAATGCAGTGAAACAGAGGACAATATTTCGCGTAAAGAAGGAGTAAATGGGTTTTGATAGTCAAAGTAAACGAAATTAAAGTAAAATATATAAAAAAATCCATCACTCATATTTTTTGAAAATCTGTTCGCGTTGTGGATCGTACCAGGTCACTTTCCGGTGTAAGACTTGGGAGTTGGCAAAAAATAATGCGGAAATTTTATTTACCTTTAGTAACCACTAAGATAAGGACCATTACTTTAAATCACTATGCGCACACCTATCATAACTTGTTGACTAATCAGAGAATCTTTAAATGCATATGGCATTCCGCTGGCATAAGACATTCAATTAGCGATCGTAAAAAATACGTCCCATCTTAATTAAGGGAGAATCTTCTCGGCTTCTTCTTTATCTGCGCCGCCATAACTGATAACGAAGGGCCCTCGGAGAGGTAAAAAATCCCACCCTTATTTTCCCACCGCGAGAAAAAACCTTTAATATGAGAGCACTCATTGATCTTATTCCTTATTTCCTCTCCCTTTCTATTGTCCCTATTATTTTCACTTCAAAAATTACAAAAATACAACGGTTGGTACTGGCTATTTTAAGTTCACCATGTCCCGAAAATGTTTGCGCTTCCGCATTTATATGACAACGATTTCCAACTCCATGGAAAAAAAACAGCTGCACACGGGAGTACACGGGAATAAAAGTTCTTAAATCCTTGCTAAAATTAGTAACTCCAGAATTTAGGAATATTGCCGTGAATCATTCAATAAACTTAAACGCTAACGCGTTAAATATGAGAGTCTCAGAATGCATACGGCAAAACCTCCGCGGACAAAAGACATTAAATTGGCGTTCATAAAAAGAAGTTCCGGTGAAAGGGAGAATCTTCTCAGCTCCCTCATCTGCGTCGCCATAACTGATAACAAAGGGTCCTCCCTCGCAAAACATATAAAGAAATGCCACACCTTATTCCATTAAAGGGCAAAAACTACGAGATAAAAGCACGCACTCACTCATTCACTCCATTCCCTTTCTCTCCTATCCATTTAACCACCAAAATTTGAACCTAGGCACTGGAGGACCTATGCTTACCCGACCTCGGCAATGCGTTTCCTATACCAGACAGAGAAACTAGGAAGAAGTCGTGGCACACGAAACTCAAAGCGGAGATAAATGAAAAAATATCGGGTGGAGAAACTAAGCATCAAACGAGGGAAAAAATAATGTGAAATATGTCTTTTGCAAGACATCTTTCTTCAACTAATTTTCCTGGAGGGAATAGATGAATAACTATTGGTGTGAACTAGGAGAGATAGGTATCAGGGCCTAAGTAACCTGGCCCAAGTCCATATAACACCCAACATCAAACTCATATCAGTGCCCAAGCAAAGTAGATGGGCACCTAGGCTCAATGAGCGATATTCAAGCACCTGAACATTATTATGAATTGAGTTCTACCTTCACCATTCAATCCGCCTATGGTTTGAAGCCCCGAGGAGTGGAGATCAAAATTTGGCTCCAATCCAACCTTTCCTACCAGATAATAAGTTCATTCCGTGTTATTTATGATAAATATAGACCGTTACACTAATACCATATACCTTAGCCAATTGCCCATTCCAGGCGTAGCCGTATTCAGATGTATAAATGAGCAAAGTTTAAATGTAAACAGAGGTCTAGACCATTAGTTTCATCTATGTATATCATCGCTAGAATTATGCTTTCCCTTTAATCCTTCGCGGAATTCCCATTGCGACTATCATTGCATTTATTTTGACCCATTAATTCAGTACCGAAAGGAAAAACGTGTCAAAGTGTGAGTATGATAAGTGTTGCAGGGAGTCTATCATCTCAGGGGAATCTTGAACTATATTTTTTCATTCCTTAGACGTCTGGGGTTTAGATACAAATCTACAGAATTAAAATAGTTAAAAACACTATATTCCACAACTCTGCTAATTTAACAGTCTTCTAAAAACATTGATAATTTTTTTCTTAAAAGCAGGTTAGATATAAGAATCATAATTTTTTCGCGTCAATCGCATAATAGGAGAAAATTAACCTTGCATTGCGCCTGTTGGAATAACAAATATATATTTCCTACCCTAAATAAGTAATTTATATCATCATGTTTAAAAATTGCTCTCAATTATCGAAAGTAATGAATTCATTTATTTATTATTTCATCTAATCAACTCTGTAATATGACGCATGCATAAAACTGAATACGGGTGTTTTATGTCAACAATAAATTCACCTGAAATTAGACCTCACAATTGTCCGTTTAGTGTGATATTGTTACTGCACACAATTTGCACATGAGGTCAACTGGGTTGCAGAAGGAGTTCCCGCCGCATCTCGCCACTAAGCATCACTCCCTTGATCTCTTTCCGCCCCGATCCACCCTCCATGGGAAAGCAACAGGTGCAATGGTGAGGGTGCAGTCGAAGAAGCAGGGAGAAAGAGGCAAGATAATGCGCATCCTCATGCCTCAAAATATATCTCACCCCCAGGTGATTGCGTGAAGAAGTGAGCGAAACTTAATACCAAGTTGCCCATAATTTAGCACACTTGGAAACACCACTACGAGCGCATGCATTTTAATACATAAATTGGTATTTCTGCGAGTAACAAGCAACAAATAAGGAAAACACAAAAATAAACACTCTAACGGGAAAATTTTCAGGAGCATGCGAAACTCATGGCTAAAGCGAGAATAATTTCAAACATTCTTCTAAAATACATTATTTCCCTTTTTCTACCCAGTAAACTTCTTTCCCAGATGAGTTCTTCCAAAATCTTCCGTAACGATCTCCTCTAACCTTTTTTCTTAAATTACCCCCTGGGAAGCCCACGAACGCAGAAGTTGCATCGCAGTATGAGACGCATTTTCATTCGACGGAATGCATTGTACGCTATTATTACGGATACGCACAGAGCAAGATAAGTAATTGTGACAAGTGTAGAGAGCACGATGAATGTCACAGGGATTGGGAACTTGCATCGGTGAGGAAGAAAGGGGACGGGGTGAAAGCCTTCACGGAGAACGTGGTCGTCTTTTAGTCGTGAGCTCCGTCTGAACGGAGACTACATTTGGACGTACCTATCATCGATCTCCGTGTCCAAGTTTTTCACACACTCTTGAATCATGATTTAAATAATTTCATGAAATTTGACGGAGAATTCATCGGATACCGTGATAAACGACAGACGATACAGAGTCTTTTTCATTTGTTTCCGTTTCCGGCCAAGACCAACTTTATTTTAACGTCTGACGCCGACATTCCCCCAGTATGCATTTTCGAGACCTGTAGTAAAAAGCGCTTTAAGCGGAGCATAGGAAGAGATGACCCCAACGAATGAAAGACCAAGGGCCAGCAGCCAGGGCACGCATGCCGTATAGAATCTCTCTCGAGAATCCACCGAAGGCACCGGATCGATACGATTTCCCTCCCGCATTCCAAACTGCGAAACGGATTCTTCCAACCAAACAAATATCCAATCGCATTGAAGACAGAAGGGGTTTACAGTATTTCCTACGAATGCGGATAGATACGACCGATAGGCTATAAGAACCTCCGAGACAAGACAAAAGAAAGAACATGAGCGCTTCACTCGGGGCTAGGACAACGGAGACGGCTCGGCGACGATCGAGCACACTCATGAAAGAAGCCATCGCCATTCGGTTGGAGGATAATAGGGTGGACCGAGATGACGGTTTTTTCATAACTCAGCCGAACGTGGACACCAATCGTGCAACACGTAAAGAGGATGCGGGAAAAATCCACCAATCAGGTGGCACCTCCTCCGCCACCCTGACACAACAAGCCATCGAAATTTGTCAAGGACTCACTCCCTGAGGGCGATAGCGGAGTATGCCGTGGAGACGTCGGCATGGAGCCAAATCCGATGCGGTTGAAAGCCGAAGTTGGAAGTGTGTCATACAGTATCTCAAAAGAGTGTAATCAGCAACTAATCCAGCGAGGAAGTGAGGGATAGTAGAGAAGTGGTGATCCGTTCGGCATGAGTTTGTGGCGTCATCGACTTACCTACGAAAGGGTTAAGGCCGATTTTGCGAACGAATAGATCGAGAAATGAGCGACGACCCCAAAAACGGAAAACATGGATATAATTATTCATTACCTCTATCACAATCAAAAACTATAATAAACTTTGGAGAACGGCCTTTCTCCATTGCAACGGTGCACAGTAGAACGGATCGCGCAATTTCACCTGAAATTTGAAGGCAAAAATTGATTTTAACAATTTTTTACGCATAAAATTTGACCATTTTTTGGTTGCATAGTTTTGACAGAAACTAAACATTCTCCAGAACAGATTTGCGGTCACGCAGTTACCCTTTTCGACGTTTCCTCCGATAACAGAAGAAGCAATATCCACAAAATGCACCGATCTTGTTTTAACTCCGTGGGAATTATCAGGAATCATCCATTAAATTGCTCTTGCACCATTTATTTCCCCAACTCACTGCCTTCCTTGCCTCTCTCTCTAAGTTCCAAAAAAAAAACCATAAAAACTGAATACATCAAGAACCCATGTGAACGAAAAACACAACTTCACCTTTTAGGCGCAAAAAAATACTCTTTGACCCCTATCCCCGTATAGTAGGAAGAAAAGCGAATATAAACCCTCAAACCTGTCATGTCTGCGAAGGGATACCAGGTAGAACAATAAATTATGGGCGATAAGGGCCTCGCTTCCGGTTATTCTGATATGCAGCCACTGCAAAAGCACTTTCTGAATGTGGGCGACGAATTTGGAGTATTTTGGGCTGAGAGACGTTTCACCCAGGTGCTTCGATTAAAACAAAAACATTGAAAATACCACATCAATTCAAAGATTTGAAAGGAATATCGTTTTACATAGGTAATGGTTGAGGTGACCCCATACTACAGGAGTGTTAATATGGCACATTCAGGCCCATTCCTTTCCCCAATACAAGTTTATAAAAGCTGCTTTAGTAGAAAAAAACGTATTTAAAAATAAATTTTATTTAGTAAATTAAATATGTATTTCCACAGTTATATAGCGTACATAAATGCATCGAAAGAAATAATATAACGTTAGATGGTGCACTTTGTTTTTTCTGTGACTTGTCAGTAATCCACCGAGTGGCTTTTAGAGAATAACATTGGGAACGAATGTCTACAACAGCCCATGCCGTAAACTACAGTCAATATTATGGCACAGTCTGTCTGAAGAAAGAAAGAGCAAAGGGTGTAAGGTGGGGTGGTGGAGGAAACTGTAGGAAAGGAGATAAAGAGAAAGGGAGAGAGTGGTGGAGATAATTGATAGACAGACGAGGCAAGCGGGTGGGACATAGTGAGGGCCCTTCATTCTTTCCACACGGACTGCCACCCTTTTCTGATAGTAAAGGCACCCGTCGCTTACAGTGCTTTGGTATCTACAAACGAGCGAGCTAACCTATACGGGTTTGAAGGACGGATTAAGGCGCAGGCCTCGCCTCGCCGGAATTTCTGTTTTTATTCTTTGTCACTAGTCCCAGCCTTCTGGCTGTGTCCAATTGGTTTCGGTAAAAGTTGGTTTCTAATTATTTAGTTATCTTTATGTTTTTCAGTCTTTCATTTGAAATGTTGATTTACGGGGAAGGGACGTGGTTAGGGATAAATGCGAAGTTTTGAGTGCAGTGTTTAGAGCCTGGATCTGGAGTGTAGTCCAAGAGATTTACAACTTTCTCGTTTCCTGTGCGTCTAAGTGTTTTTTTTTTTGATTCCAGTAGATTTGCTTTTAATTCGATTAGTATCGGCGTAACTTTAAGATCTTATTGTAAGTCCTTTTTTGTTATGTACCAAGGGGCGCCAGCATTTTTTCTAAGTTGTATGTTTTCTGTTTTTTGTATTTTGACAGATGAGTATTTGATGCCATCAGCCAGATTGGGGATGCGTATGCTAGTAGCGGTTTTAACATTGTCTAATACGGGAGAGTTTTAGTTTTTAAACATAGCTTTGATTTATTTTGCTCGCGGCTGAGCTTAAAGCCACTGAGTGCGTCCTCCGGGTTGCGGATGGTGGGTCGAACTTTAGATATAGAGGTTAGCTGCGAGATAAGCGAGTTCTCTCGTCGAATAAGCAGTCGTGGACAAGAAGCGGCGGTGATCTGAGGGGGTATTGGGCTACCCTTGGGTAAGGTAGACCATTTAAATGATACCAAAACCTGTGAAGATACCGTGACTTGGCGACTGGGGGCCGCCAACAATTATGCCTCTCAACACCCGGGGAGAGGGTAGCAGCTCTTCCTCACATGTGCGAAGGTGGAGGCCATACTGGTCGGTACAGCGACGCACATTCCACTACGGGCGTGGTAACATTTACTTTAACGGCTGTAGCACTACGATGTGGAAGGCAAGGGAAAACCACCACATTATCATCCCGAGGAGTCGCAGCTACTCCACTCAATTTATATAATGACATGATGGAATTCTCTCGGGTAAAATATTCTGGAGGTAAACTAGTCCCCCATTCGGATCTCCGGGCGGGGACTACTCGAGAGGGTACATCGGTCAATGGTGATAGAATGTTACGGATAGGAACATGGAACGTCAAATCACTTCGCACCTGCGGTAAGCTGGAGAACTTGAAGGTGGAGATGCGAAGAATGAACCTCGATGTATTAGGCATCAGCGAAATGAAATGGCCCCAGGAAGGAGACTTTTGGAGTGGAAGCTACAGAATGATACACACAGGATCGCTAAATGGTAATGCTGGAGTGGGCATAATGCTTAGTAAGAGCGCCGGGATGCGTGTTAAAAGCTACCTGCAGTTTAATGAAAGGATAGTAATGGTGAAAATAGATACTAAACCCGTAGCTACTGTAGTGATACAGGTTTACATGCCTACGTCAGATTATGAAGATGAAGAGGTAGAAGATGTCTACCAAGATATAGCGGAAGTTATCAACCAGGTAAGAGGGGAAGAAAATCTTATTATTTTAGGTGACTGAAACGCCGTCGTCGGCGAAGGTCAAGATGGAATAATAACTGGGAAATATGGGTTAGCTAACCAAAATGAAAGAGGAGAAAGGCTACTTGAATTCTGCACGGAGCACAGACTAGTGGTTACCAACACTTTATTCAAAAATCCCCTGCGAAGAAGATACACGTGGAAGATGCCAGGAGACCTTAGAAGGTTCCAAATCGACTACATTCTAGTGAAACAAAGATTCAGGAACCAGGTGAAGGACTGCAAAAGTTATCCAGGGGCAGATGTCGATAGTGACCATAATTTAGTTATGATGAAATGCCACCTTAAATTTAAAAAGTTGAAGAAAGCCGTGAAAAACATATGGCAGGTTGAAAAATTGCGGGAGGTTCAGCATCAACTGGCTTTTAAAGAGGCTGTAGAAAATAAAATAGGAGAGGATACGACCAACAAACCAATGGAAGAGAGCTGGAAAACCATTAGAAGTGGGCTGCAGGCAGCAGCTGAGGAAGTTCTTGGTAAAAGAAGAGTCGTTATGAAAAAACCATGGATCACGCAAGAAGTATTAGATCTCATTGAAAAAAGAAGAAAATACAAGGCTGCAAAAACAGAGGAAGGACAGAATCGTTACAAGGGAATAAGGAATGAAATATGTCGTAAAGCGCGGAAGGCTAGAGAAATGTGGATGAAAAGTATTTGTGAAGACGTGCAAAACAATCTTAAGCACGGAAAAGTAGAGGCCGCCTATAGGATAGTGAGGAACCACTTTAAGGAAAGGGGCGTAAGATGTAATACCCTTAGGGACAAAACTAATCATTGAAAACGAAGAAAAAGGGAAGATATGGAAGGAATATCTGGAAGATTTGTACAATGGAAGCAGCCTCAGAAGGAATGCTATAGAAAACGAGAGGGAAGTGGATGCCGATGACATGGGAGCCCCAATTTTAAGATCGGAATTTGATGCGGCTGTAAGAGACCTCAGGATAAATAAAGCGTCTGGCATTGTTGACATTCCTGCAGAACTAATTAAAAATTCAGGAGAGAAGACGTTGAACCAGCTATACAAAATCATTAGTGAAATGTATTCGACAGGTGAGATACCAGAGGACTTTGAGAGGAACATTATAATCCCTATCCCTAAGAAGAAAAGGGCGGCGAACTGCGAAGATTTTAGGACCATTAGCCTGACTACACATGCGTCGAAGATACTGACAAGGATCATCTATAGAAGAATAGAACGAAAAGCAGAAGAGTACTTGGATGAGGACCAATTTGGATTCAGAAAAAACAAAGGCACAAGGGAAGCAATATTGGCCCTAAGGCTGCTCATAGAAAAGAGAATGGAAAAGAACAAGCCATCATTCGTTGCGTTTGTTGACTTAGAGAAAGCATTTGACAACGTGGATTGGAGCACAATGCTTGGAATCCTAAAGGAAAGTGGGGTTCTTTATAATGACAGAAGAATCATTCACAGTTTATACAAAAACCAAGTAGCCGTGATAAAATCAGGGCCCAGCTGTGAAGAAGCAAAAATTAAGAAAGGAGTGCGACAAGGCTGTACATTGTCACCCGTAATTTTCAACGTTTACATTGAAAAAGCCATTAATGAAATCAAAGAAAAGGAATTGGGAGTGAATATCCATGGAGAAAAAATTAGGATGCTAAGATTTGCCGATGACATAGCCGTTATAGCAGAAACAGAGACGGATTTGAAAAATATTCTAGTTAATATGGGTAGGGTAATGGGTAGATATCAACTGAAAATAAGCACAAAGAAAACCAATATCTTAGTATGCAGCAGAAGAGAAGAAGTCAAGACTAACATTAAAATAGGGAAGCAAAAATTGATAGAGGTGGATGAATTCTGTTATTTGGGAAGCAAGATAACTAGTGACGGGAGAAGTAAGAAAGAAATTATCAGCAGAATAGCCCAGGCGAAGAGAGCATTCCACCAAAAGAGAGACCTGCTTACAGCAGGAAACTTAAGTATGGAAGTAAAGAAACAATTTATAAGATCCTACATCTGGAGTATGCTCCTATACGGAAGTGAGGCATGGGCAATGACCGAAGCGGAGAAAGCAAGGATAGAGGCCTTCGAAATGTGGTGCTACAGAAGAATGATGAAAATCAAATGGATCGACAGATTTAGTAACAAAGAAGTCCTAAGAAGAGTAGGAGAGAAGAGAAGCCTCATGAAAACCTTAATTAGAAGACGGAACAACCTTATTGGCCACATCCTGAGACATGATGGCCTGATGAAGACAATCGTCGAAGGACAAGTGGAAGGTAAGAATTGAAAAGGAAGACCTCGAACAAAATATATGGAACAAGTGAAGAGAGATGTGAAAGAGAAGAAATACGTAGGTGTGAAAAAATTAGCTGATAGGAGAATAGAGTGGAGAGCTGCGTCAAACCAATCCTAGGATTGTTGACCAATGATGATGATGATGATGATTTCTTTTGGAGCAATGGGCCAAGAGCTGCTGCTGCGGCTTTTGTTTTTCCTATTGAATTAGTTATATGGTGATTCCAGATTAGTTTCTTATCCAGGGTTTTGTCGTGCCTTTTCTTTTTATTTCTTTGCTGCCGTAGAAAATAGGATGAACGGTGCCGGCTTTTGGACCTCGACTGAAGGTCATTTGGATGCATTTGTTTGGGTTCGCAGCCAGCTTCCATGTGTACGCCCAATCTTCTTAGCTATCAATCTGTCTTTTTAGCAGCTCGGCCGTTGTTCTGGGGTTTGGACCTTGGGCTAAGAAGGTAGTGTCGTCTGCGTATAGGAAAGCTTCATTGCCAGGAATTAAGGGAAGGTCATTTACGTACAGGTTGAAGAGGATTAAGGCGCAGGATTAGTGGAAACGACGACATATAGGTGGCAGCATCAGCAATGGGGAAAGATGGAAGAGGAGGGTTCGAAAAGCAATCGATAAATGATCTGCGATTGCTATCTGCAATTGTTTTGCTGGTCACGGAGGAAAGGACCAAAGGTCACTATGAAGGCGGTTCATAATTCATAATAACAACAGTTTCCACACATTTTACAGACATCTACATTTACATAATTCCTCGCCAGCCGCCTAAAAGGGGTGTGGCAGGAGGTGTTAGGACAGCAGCCGTTTACGCACAAAAATGAAGTAATCTAACGAAGTTAGGAATAGCATTAAATTAAGTCCCTTATGGTTCGGGGGAAGAACGAATTCCCATATCTATCCGTTCGGCAAAACATCTCTCTTAATTTATCACTTAAATCGGACCTGGGAATATGGTGCGGCTCTAATATTATGTACTCTGTGTCTCTCTTAAAGATATCCATTGTCAATTGCTCAAGCAATCTAAGCCTAGCGCGCAGCCTCCGAGTCTCCAGCGGCCCCCAGCCTAATTCGCTTAACATCTGGGTAACACTGTCTGTACGCCCGTAGGATTTTTTGACGAAACACACAGCCTTCCTTTGTATTTTATTAAGTTCGCGAATTAAGTCTTTCTGCACCGGATCCCATGCGCTCGATGTATAATCAAGGTGCGGTCGGACGAGAGCGAAATATCACCTTAGTTCTACTTTCTCGACCGAAAATTCTCTTTCCTTTCTCCCCTATGCTTAACGAATCCTAATCTCTTCAGGGCTACGCCGCAAATATTCCACATGTGTTTTTCCCAAGAGAGGTTCAAGGTTATCGTAGCTCCTTGGTACTTCGCTTCGTCTGTTGCTTTTATGTTAATACCATTCACAGCATAAACATGGTTAAAATTGGGCAGGCTCTTCAAAAAATGCACCGGCATACATTTACTCAGATTAAGATCGAGTCCTCATTCTAGGCTCCACAAATAAACTTTTTTTAAATCCAATAATAGAATTTCACTCTATTTCGCTCTTGTCCGACCAGAGTGATCACTTATTTCGCGAAAGATGACAGTGTCGTCAGAAAATAATCGTATTTTACTGCTAATTCGGGAGCAGAGGTCTTTCATGAACATAATGAACAAAAAGGGACCGATTACGCCATCTTTTGGAACACCTGCTGTAACTTTTACTACATCAGAGGTAATTTCGTCAAAAACTACTTTTTGTTTACTATCACTGAAAAAGTCGCGTATCCAGTTTAAAACTGTTTCGTTTAATCCGCATGACTGTAATTTGTATAAAAGTTTGTTGTGAGATACAGTGTCGAAAGCTTTCTTAAAATCTAGAAATAGTGTGTCAACTTGTCTTTTCGATTCACCAGATTTTAAAACGTCGTGAAAAAAGAGCGCGAGCTGTTTCGCATGATCAATCTTTTCTGAATGCGTGCTGACAGTCATGGAGGAAGTCACGTCTGTCGAAGAAAGTGATGATATTGCTAACGACGATAAGCTCGAGTATCTTGTCTATAATCGATGTTAATTAAATTGGACGGTAGTTCCCTGGGTCATGCCTGTTTCCCTTTTTGAATATGGGTGTAACGCTTGCAGTTTTCCATCATGGCGGTAACTTTACAACTTTGAATACCCATCACTTTAAACTGCCTCAGCTTCATGATGTCTCCATGTTCCTGGGTTTCACCGCGTGGATTTTCTTTGTGACGACAGTTTCGCCGGTATTCCAACCGGCGTCTTCAGGTCGATGTCAGGATTCAATTTGCCTCAGTTTACACTTCTATGCCTTTCGTATTTCTTAACCTCTTTCTACGAGGAAAAATGTGTTTCGAGGTTTTTTGTAATCAAAGGTTTTAGCAATGTTTTTTCTCCAATTTTTCAATGTTTTTAACTTGCAACACCGTTCCCTTTCCATGTCTTCCTTCAATTGGCCACGCAAAAAGTCGAAAGTGAAAGAATCGCAACACATTTCCGAATTCTGCCACAGTGAATACAAATAAAGATTTTTAAAAATTTATCTCGGGAAACAGGAAAAAAAGAATAAAAAATCTTTGCATTTATTTATTAAATGTTATATTGTTTTGCAAAGTCCGCATAAATCGATATTTTAAGATTCTTTCTTTACACATACCTCTTTACACTCAAAACGGAACATATGTGCCATTTTAATATGCTTTTATTAACTGTTTGGTCGGGTGAGTTTTGGACTCACCTGTACAGCATAAGAAATTCACCTTCGGCGCGACCATACCCGTGAGATCTGCCGGGGGCGCTAGGGGCGTTCAGCCTATAGGGGTCAACCACTCAGTGATCCCAGTTCGTACAATATATCTGAACCCGGCTATTGATAAGATTCTTGTGTGCATTTTTTTTGTGCTCGCAAAACACTCCTTGACGTATTATTCCAATCTATAATGTATTCAACGTGTTAACCTGTAAACTTCTCCTCGCGTTATAAATCTTCGCTGAGCCAACGGTCTCGCGAGCGAGTGTTTTCTACATGCAAACGTTAACCCCCAGACTGCACATCACTTTGCTGCGAGAATATTATAAACCTTAAATTTGTGCAAAGATTCCGATTTTAAGGTATAAAAAAGCATAAAATTGTAGTGATGCTTGCTCAGGCATCTCGAAAATAAAAAACACAGGTATTTTAAATTTAATACTAAACTTTCTCGTTAAAATCATTGCAAAATGTTTAATTTTATGTTTCATCCCACATTTTGTGGTCGTCTCTTTTGGGGCTCATTGATTGCGCTGTCTCCGTGGCGCTTGGCGGGCTGTTTCGCAGACACTTCAGCAGCCCCTGATTGCCACCACTAGCGCAAATTGATAACTCAGTTGATATTGAGAAGATGGGTTGGGAGGGGAGGGGTCGACAGATGGCCTCTGCGATGATCGAATATAATCGAACCATTATTCCGAGGACCCACTCCGGTCAATAACCCCCTCGTTTTTTTCAAAAAGACCACCGCGGGAAATAATTTCCATGAGACCCGAGAAGGAAAAATGAAACTGATGAATATGGGGATGAAGTATTGGTAAAATATTCCTTATCGCAGTTATCAGATGAGACCTCCACCGACATATTTTTTTCAACTCCGGGATAAGTTGAGGCAAGAGATCTGGACCGCCTTGCTGTGAATTGTGAAACTGTGGAAAGTCGACATTTTTACTCTTCAGACCCTTTCAGATAGAAAATGACGGAGGTCTGGTAGACGGGAAGGCTGGCAAAAGAAAAATAAATCTCTAGCGGAATAAATATTATCGGAGCTTTCATAAGCAATGGAAATTGGTAAAAATCGAGGCTGTAGTGGGGAAAGTGGTCAAACCATTCTCTGGACGAATCATTCGTTTTGACGTGGACACGAAGCTCAATCCCAAGAATATCGAATGTGCAAAACATTTCCTTGAAGTCACCCCTCTTCACCGATCATATTTTGTCTTTATTGGCCATTTATAAATGATGAAGGGAATTGGATCGCCATTGGCCCGTTTTTATGCTAAAAGATCTAACGAAGTTTCAGTGGATTGCTGTCCGTTGCTAATTATTTTCTCGTGCAGCACAGTTATTTTACTTTAGTCTAATCTTGCATTTCCCTCACGGAAATCCTTTCTTAATGGACCAGAACCCTGCAACTCACCTCCACCAAAGATTGATTACCTCAAGATTTTTGGACAAAAAAATATTACGCTCATGTTTCAACATACAGAAGGCAGAAGATGGTAGGAGAGAGTGAGCCATGTCTGCTTTTTATAAAGGCGATCATTGTGACTACCATGCATGGAACTATAAATGGAATTCCACTGGAGTGTGCTCTGACGTCATCTTTAAAAGAGAGTTCTCTAAGCTGCATCATATCAAACTTTTGAAATCTGCCGCTGAACGCACGAAATCAGATGATTATCACGCAGAGACCAAAAATTAAATCCCCAACGTTCATGGAGATGAAACTATTGAGCAGCCACTTTTAAACTAAATGAGAAACAACAAGAAGTATTTACCTACTCTCGATGATTCGAAAAAGCAATTGAGAAAGACGGGAACAATCATAAATGGCGAATAACAACTGTGTTCTGATGGAAATATGGACATGATCGACACAGAGGCACCTTAGTCTGAAGAATGTGATTTGTGGACGAAAGCATTGGAGTTCCGGATAAAACAAAACTTGGGATTCTCTTTATTTGCCTAAGGATAAGGAATTGATGGCTAATAGAAAGTAGAGTTTAAATTGGGGATTTTGGTTGATTGAGATCAGCTGGCACATGTATTCACCAATGACATTCTCACGGGAACTTTTGCAAGAAATAAGAAGCCCACTGGAGTCCCTTTATTTGGAAGTGGCAAGGAAAATTAGGCCACTAAGGACCCGTCACCAAGTGCAAGATTTATTGACGTTTTAATGGAATCCTTTTTGTTGCCAACTTTCCAAGCTCGCAGATTTGGAAATTCACAGAAAACTATCCTCACACATTATTCCGCTATAAATTTATTTAAAAAATCTATCATCATGAGATTTTCTGATTAGCATGTAGAGTTTACCGCAGTTAAAATCTGACCGTTTCTAAAACATTAAAATTTACATCTAAGAGAATAATTTTCTAAAACTTTCAAATTTGAGATACAGGCATAATGTGAGTGGGTTTTTTCTGAGTCTATATATGAAAATTCTTTGAAGTTCTCTAAAGTGACTGATTCTTTCCTTCCCTTGAGCTCTTTGATCTTCAAGTAAATCGTTCAGCTACTCATTAATTGCTCTGGATAGCAGCGATGGTATGATAAAAATGCACTGTTCCCGCGGAAGTAAGCCGTTCAATGAGTTTGTTACCCGCGCGCCGTAGGCCGTACACTTTCAACAAATGGCCGTATTTAGATATAGCTGTTACCTACGTCATTCAATGTTCAGCCCAAATTCGGAAATGCAGAGCCTTCTATCCCCAGGAATCATATATTTCCTATCGTCTAATGCGTGCAATCGCGTTGACCTCTCTCTCTGCGTCAAGAAGTTTCCGCGATATCTCAAACGCGAATCGGGAAGCAAAAATATCTTCCCAAGTAAGATTAATAAGCACGATAATTGCATGGCTATGTGGTGGTGATAGAGTGCAATGACCGGATGTTGAGATAAGGATTTGGGGGGTGGAATGCAATGATATGATAAGTAAGGCTTTCCAACCCCTGTCGAATAGTAGTGCGGGCCATGCGGATAAGACGAGCTGCGGGTCAGATGTGAATTCGGGGATAGACCCGCTGCATATCGCCCCTTAGTTGTACAGCTAAGGAACAGACCACAGATTCCTCCTCTTATCATTTTTCTATCTTTTCAATTTTCAGTGCTACGATTTTTAGTGCTTTGGGATTGATTTTTTAGCGTAATTCTTATTGGGAAAGCGGTCATCCGGATGCATTGATGTATGAGTTGCACGAAAATCACCACGGTGAATAAACCACGGCTGGATTACTACTGGGATCTGTCTGTTAATTTCTGGTGACCACCTGTCGACAGTTAAGTGTAAAATGTTGAGATGAGTGTTAATAACTTATGAAGGATAATTACTTAGGTTCAGAAAAACAAACAAGAACAGGCTACACTGGAGACGCAGCTGACATGGAGACTCGCAGAGTTTCAGCAAAATAACGGCGTCTTTCTAAAAGTTCAGTTGTATTGCAATTGACGCGTACATATTGCGGAAAAACGGATTGCATACAAAGGAGGATATACGTCAACATATGCTCGCCAGTAATAGCATTAAATCCCAGGAAGTTACAGCCAAGTCGTTTCTCCGTTTACCATTACTGTCCCTTTTTAATTTTTAAATACTATTCAGGTTGGTTTTCAGGTTGGCTTGCACCCGGTTCCACCGATAATTGTTATGCCCGCGAATCATCACGGGAAATAGGTCACAAAAAATCACATGACATCTGATTGCTAATTTCAGCGCGCAAAATGCTTTTCAGTATGATTTAAGAGTATCGGTTATTTCTGTGCACTGGCAGAGGAAACCTAATAGTGACAAAGCTTTGTACCGTCAGGTAAGACTCCTAAATCCTTCGCAACCGACGCACGTTGAAGATGCTCAGAGTCAATTAAATGGATTATTGAGGACAAACCTTCCTCTGAGCATACTCACGACGGTCAAGGAGTTATGATTGAAGTTTTGTTGAGACTGCGAACCACGACTTCTACTTCAAGTTAAGTAGGTCGTACTTTATAATAAAAAATTCTACCCAAGCTACGACTACTAGTTCATTTTTACGCAGAATTAATGTTTTAATTTCTTTTAAGGAAATACATAACTGTGACAGCATTTAGAGTAAGCAATGAAAATTAACAGCATATAATGACAAAAGTACTTATCATAGAGATTAAAGTTAATGATAGCGGGAAGTGATAATGTGGATCAGCGTCGGGAGGGGCTTTCCCCGCCTAGCCGAGTGGTCGAGTGAAATAGCCACTAAGTAATTAACGCTACTAAATGGCTTGAGGCGACGAACTGTAGCCTTTTCTTATTGAGTGCTGACATCTACTGCGTCAATAATTCCCTACCTTGTTCTCAAATTTCATCAATATGCTGTGCGTTCTTCTTTAGTGAGTCACTCGGATCTGCAAAACACAACCTGTGCTGTTCATTATTAAATAGAAAGTCACTCCCTCGTATTAGGCCAATTCCTCACCTAATAGTTAGAGATCGGTTCATCGGGGAATAGCAATTTATAACCGGATTTTACGATCATTGCAATGCCCGTAAGTATCAATTACAAGACCAAAATCGAATATCCCATACAAAGTATAATTTTTCACCATTTAGTCTCTCGTGACAGCTTTCTTCGACTCATGCAAATCAATCGCGGCACTTAGCGCTCTCGCAAAGGCGGCTCCGTCCCCCATCTCCGCTCTCCAGTGCGGTGCGGGGAAACGATATCGCTGTTTAGCGTCGGAGTTTTATTGTTCTGAATATTTTACAGGGAATATTGATGTTAACTCCTGGTTTTCCATAATTAACGGAGTAAGGCATATTATTTGATATAACTGCATTAAATTTCAAACCTGAATATTTGGAGGTGATTGAAAAAAGTTTTACCACATTTGTGTTTGGTGGGTTGCGCAACTCAGGATATCCTGGTTTATTCGTTGCAGTCTTCTCAAAATTTTGGTTTGGGACTTCGACTACTAACGGTATTTTGCGGAACCGTTGTTATGTATAGGGAAGTGAGTGGCATGTGGGGGTGGGAGACGTCGCCATGGAGATAAACAACAATAAATTCGTCATTCATTGTGCCTAATCAGAGGAGCTGCGCTTCGTCCGCTATCCGATAGGTGGGAGCAGCGGCGACTGAAGAAAAATGACCGATAGCCCCAAAAATAACCTCTGCAGGGAATCCACGGTGGCGCTATTCTTTTGTTTGTGTCCAAAGGAAGGGATTTTCGCATCGAAGCGATAGTGAGTACTCAGCTGAGCCAGGAGTCGTCGGGATGTTCAGGGTGGAATTTGAGAGAAGGGGTGGCTTGAAAAGATTAGAGGGGATGAATAACGATGGCATCCTCCTTAATTGATGGAGAGAGCGACACATCGAAACGAGGGTTTACACTACGAGCCTGCTCCTCCTTCCGTTCCAAGTACTGTGGCGCTACGTTGTCAAATCTTGGCCATTGATAACGTAAGCCCATGCACAGGGAACTCCTTTCATCTGTCACTGATCAGGTGAGGGGAAAAATCCACAAACACAAGAATAATAACCAGCGAGAGAAAAACAATTGTATCAAAATTATAGTACTCGTCATGTTCATTTGACTAGAATTTAAAGAAATAAACATTCAATATAAGAAGTATTTCAATGATACCAATTAATAACTAATAATATCAGAACAAACCTTAAGCAATACAGTAGTCTAAGCACAAAAGGTGAGTGTATCTCCACCGAAACTAAGTTGAGAATCACTGTCAGAGGCTGAGCGATGTAATTACGCCGAGGGCCGATATTACAGAGAGAGAGATACCAGAAAAGACAGAGGGCAAAAGTGGAGGGGAAATGATAACTGACGGAGGGGAGGTTAATTCTTTGTCTTCTGGATGAAGGCATAGCCTAGTGGGGTGATGGACAGTTCAAACAAGTCATTGGAAGTCATAGTGGGGAAAGACATGGTAGGATTAAAAAAATATTTCCAACTTCCCCGGAAACAGCACGTAGAGGCTTTTATATTGGAGGATTAACAAATCACGACACAAACATCCATGCCATGGATAGGGACCACCTACCCACGCGGGATTCGAATACGCGACCTCCGGTTTGGCAGGCGAGGACTTTACCCCACCGCCACCGAGGCCGGGTAAGAGATGGAGGGGAGTGAGTTCGCCGTACTTGCTATTTGTCTTGATATCCTGGTTTGGCAGTACTTTTTCGCTAACGAATTTTCGCGCTAAGTTCTGCGGATAATTTGGAGGATATTTGGAGGATTTTCGGAGGAATTTCTGGGAGGGTACCAGAAATTTCGGGGGGGGGGGGGGGGGGGGTACCAGAAATTTTTCAAAAAATACCACAGCACATATATGCGAATAAAATTTGAATAAATGCGATGTGGTGGAAGTCCTTTTCAGCATACAAGATGCTTCAATTCAGTAGACTGCAAAATAAATTTTGTGAGGAGTGGGTTTTCAAGCTAAAAAAAGAAAGTTCAATTTTATTTTTGCCCTACGAAGAAATGAGTCGTTTAGGATCCCAAAAGTACTTCAAAATTTCGCTAAAACAAAGCATTGCCTGCACAAAATAGGCTAATAGACACAAACAGACTTCCAGTCTAGGCTACTAAGACTAAAAAAAACACCTTTAAGAAACTCCTCTCGGGCTATCCATCGGGTAAGTGTGTCCATAGCCGAAGTTTCAATGCTCGACTCTCGAATTGTCATCGGGGCAGAGAGGTTTCGAGCAGAGACTTCTGATTAGTTCAACACCCGTCAGCCAAGGCAAGGCAAAGGCAAGTGAGTCGAGCATCGGAATCGCAAAATCTGCCTCCTCCACCTCCCATGAAGAACATCGCCATTTCCCGCAGTCTCACATTAAACTGAACAGCTTGCTATTGATGCATTTATGAAGAATGCAGTTCCAAATTCCTATAAAAAATAAAAACGGCTGAAGTCGGTATAAATCACTCGGAAACTCAATTAAAAATTAAAGCAATCCGAAAACGAATTATGGAGAGAATATCCTTATCACATTGCATATTAAGTGAAGCAAACGGAAATAAAACCAAGTCCTGTCACATATTTCGCGTACTAAACGCGATAAATACGAATCAGCAATTGCAGTCGTTAATTCCATCATTCACAGCATAGCGCCGTCGCCCATTCGTGAACATGCCTATGCAGCCAATCTAAACTTTATGAAACTGCTCAGCTATATTCAAATACAATTATTGTTTCTCAACACCAAGCAGAGATAGCCATGATTTAATATAAATACCTGATCTTGTGTGCAGGGTCAAATCGGGTTGCAATGTGATCTCGGTGCAGTAATCGACTCAAGGAACAACCGATATCCTACTCCCCCCTACCAAATTGGAGAATTTGTTTGCTAAAGCTAATGTTAAACTTTGAACTTTTAATATCTAGTGTCATCGGCGAGATTATCTCGAAGCAGATGCTGGAGTGATGAAGAGAGGCGGCGAGGGGCAAGTGGAAGGCAGGGATGTCCAAGAGGAGCCTTTAGTGTAACAAATGGAACATGGTAAGGAGAATTCGAGAGAGAAGATAGAGATATAAGAAGAAAGAGAGAGAAAAGATTGCACTCACAAGAGATCGGAGTGGAGAAGAGTGTCAATTTGATTGGCAAGTTTTATAAATACAGCAAAAAAAAGCTACAGCGAAAAACTTACAAATAGCAGGAAAACAAAAAAATACAAAACTACTGAGGGGGCCAAAAGCTTCATTTTAAAAACTACTAAGAATGCGTTGCATTATCTAAGATCATAGATTTTCCAGCGTATCAAGAGTAGAAAGGGTGAGGCACGATCGATTTCGCATTTAAATGGTTTTTTTCATGATCCGGTAGGAATACTTGGGAATGTGGTGTAACTGTGTCTACCGCGGTGTTAAAGATTTCAATCCCCTGAATCAACCATTCGAATTATACTCTGGATAAACGTCTCAGTAAGAGTCATAACGAACAAATAAAAATTACATTGACACTTCATTTTCAATGCATATATTACAAGAGACTCAATGCAAAAACTGTACGAATTATTTACTTTCTCAGACTCGACGCTTCGCCTGCGTTTCAAAATATTTCCAATCGAGCAATAAACTCCGAAGATCAAGACTCTTAAGACTAACATTGTCTCTGCTGTCAGTCACCCGGTGGAAATCCCAAAAATATACCTTTCCGCATTGCATCACATCTATTCCATATTCCGGAAAGTTTTCCCTGAGCGAAAATTTGTCTTGATCAGATTCTGAGGCCCAGTTTTCACTGATACCGTTCATACAGAAAAGCCCATTAAAGTGGATATGGTACAGGTAGAAGAGCACATGCTTATGAATAGCCACGAACATGACATTTTTTCCGTTTCTGGGCGTAACGTGCACCCTCCCCATCCCAAATACCTCCCCTCTAAATCACCCTTACATTATCACCATGGCGTCCTTAAGCTCACGCTATCACGGGCCCCTTTCATACTAGTGGCTATTCCTTTAAGACTTCGTCTTGCTGCTCAAACCTCCTTCACTTATTATGCAGTGCAGATATCCGAGGGACATGCAAGAGCCTGCTAATCGCCATCCTGCCATCTGGCGGCGATAAGGAGAAACAAGGCCACCGCAGCGGAAGGAAGCGAATAAAATTGAGATCTGAAGCGGAACCCGCGACTCATTTGAAAGCCAAATACGCTGGAAAGGCGAAGCTTTGGTCACTGCAGCACCTCAGTTGAGAAAATCATACCATCTACCGAGAATGTGTCGCTGTCGTAAGTGGTTTCGACTATCCTAGGAATAGAAGTGAATAGACAAAAAATATGAAGTCGGACGTGAATTCGACCGCGCGTTGTTTGTGGATGGACGTCCGCATAGGAGGTAGAGCATCAGTGGAGTGGAGCGAGCGAGGGATTGGGAGCGAAGGGAGCGGAGGCGAACTGACGGCCGCCGCTCCTCGATGATCCCAGGGAGATGTGGAGTCAAACACGTGCGACACAGGAAGAATTATCGCGTCAGCCTTCGAATATTGATCATAATTCAACGAACCACCTTTGAATCTATCAAACGAGAGTCATCTTACTTCCTCGTGAGCTCATGAACGTAAATATTTATTATGTGATGCAATTCAATGATAGCATTCGTCTAAATAACCACCACATGAGTAATTATTGGCTAAGGATTATGCCATTATTGAATAATAAAATTATGCAGCCTCCACCTTGATATGAAGGAAATTTGTTTCCGCGAAACAAAAAAATAATTAAAACGGAAGAATAACTAAACGTTATACAGGTACTATTGGCTGCATAGTGGCGTTCCTTAACGCTGAAGTATTTTTAAAATTCGTCGCAAAAAAAATTACAATTCAAGTCAAAATGCAGCCTTCAAGCTTCTAAGCTGTTTTTGATCCTACGAAGCTAATATTATTTAGAGTGCCTTAACCTATCACATCGAAATGTTAATGGAGAGACAGCACGCGAAGATAAAAGGAGACTCGGATGGAGATTGAAAAGTGGTGGGGCACACGCATCGCGGTCGAGAGGACGGAAGTCAGAGCGGAGATGAATGAAAGAGAATGATGGTTCCTACAACATGCATATACTTATGGGATTCCGAGTGACGTTATGAGTTCTGGGGTTATTCACGTACGATATTCGCTCGAATGAATGAAGCTACCTCTGAAAATTTACGTCTACATGTAGGCCGCCAGCGCCGCCCACGAAATAATTGACAACGAAATAGAAATCGTATGGTGTACAACGTAACAAAGGGACTATTCATGTTTGCTCTTTTTATAGACCGCCGAACTCCGAAGTCGATATTATGTACCTTCTAGAAAATCAAATATCCGCATTTACTCAGAGAGACAGTAAAAGTGTAATAGTAATCGGGGGAGATTTTAATCTTCCATCCATAAACTGGGATACTTACACCGTAAAAACGAATTCAAGGAATAGAGAAATCAGCGAGGTATTACTCAACATACTTGCAAATCACTCTCTTACCCGAGTAGTTGATAAGCCTACGGGTGGAAATAAGATATTAGACCTTTTAGCAGTAAGCCATCATAAGTTGATAAAACAAGTCGATATTATTGACGGTATAAGCGATCACAGAGTAATCCTTGCAACGTTAAAAATTGATGTAGTGTCAGCCGTAAAACCAAAACGCAATATTTACTTATTTGATAAATGTAGCCTCACTAAATTTGGAGAGATGCCTAATGACTCCTACAAAAACTTCGTAGTTACATCAAGGACCAAAGCACAGATGTAACATGGAAACACTTCTTAGAAATTCTGCGCCAAGGAATCAACGAACATATTCCTTAAAAACTGAAATGTGATACTAACGAACCTCGCTGGTACAACAACGATTTCATAAGGGAAATTAGGAAACAGAGAAAACTATACAACTTGTACCGAAAGTCCATTACGTCACGTAATAAATCGAAGGGACTTGAAGCTAAAGAAAGTTACGCTGTACAACGCTCAATAACCAAGAAATCAATGTGAATTGCAATGCGAAAGTTTAAGAAAAAGGTACTCGGTGAATTACTCTAAGAAAATCCGAAATCCTTTTGGTCGCACGCGAGAGAGCTTCAGGGAAAACATTCAACCGTAGATTCTTTATTTGATAAAGATGGTAAACTTGTCACCGAAAATATTGAAAAAGCTAACACTTTAAATTCCCACTTCGAAAGTGTATACACTACTGACGATACTCAATTCAATTTAGACATCCCATATACTGAGGAATGAATGGAAGAAATATCTATACAACGTGATGGGATAAATAAACAACTAAAATCGATTAAGAATAGTAAATCTCCGGGTCCGGAGGGAATACCCGCGCGTGTCCTCAAGGAGTTAGCTCCACAGATCGCAAGTTACTTAGAGATAATGTTTAAGAAATCGCCATGTGAAAAAATTACCGCTAGAATGGAAAATTACAAGGGTTACACCAGTGTTCAAAAAGGGAAACAGACATGACCCAGGGAACTACCGTCCGATTTCATTAACATCGATTAAAGGCAAGATACTGGTGTATATCATCGTTAGCAATATCCCGACTTTCTTGGACGGACGAAACTTCCTCCATGGCTGTCAGCACTGATTCCGAAAAGGTAGATCATGCGAAACACAGCTCGCGCTCTTTCTTCACGACGTTATAAAATCTGGTGAATCGAAAAGACAAGTTGACGCGCTATTTCTAGATTTGAAGAAAGCTTTTGACACTACCTCACAACAAACTTTTATACAAATTACTGTCATGTGGATTAAACGAAACAGTTTTAAACTGGATACGCGGCTTTCTCAGAGATCGTAAACAAAAAGTAGTTCTTTGTCGTGATCGCCACGATCAAGGAGGGAGACTCGAGTGGCTGCGTCTCCCGGAATCGGGTTTAGGGCACCAAAGAATTGAAATTCACGCGAATCAATCACAGAGAGTTTAATGACTTAGGTTGGTTATGAGTTTTACAATTATCTGCGACGGGCAGCACACCCCGTCGCTCTCGTGTCTTCCCACAGACTGCCCCGAATTCCCCCGCTCGTGTCGTCAGGGCACAGGTCAACGTCTCCAAGACCAGGGGAAGGGTGGCTTCACTCCACCCACCCCGGGAAATGAGCAACCCATCCCCGTCAGCAAGACAATAACCTTATGTCCAGAAAATCCAGACGTTTATGACTGGTCGAGGAGACGCTGGCCCCAAAGGCCTCGACGACCGACGACCCAAATTTATGAACCCTTGCCCTCGACAATCCGGTGACGAGACGACAGCACCGCGCTCAAAGGATCGTCACGCTACCCTGGGATAAGACTCACAATGCACACCGGATACATCCGACCCTTAGTCGTACACACTACAAAAAAAAACAAACACACAATATGACACACATTCATTACATCTTCCCCCATATGAAAGAGAAAGGATCTCCTATCTTTTGGTTCTTTCTCTTGCGACTGAGCGTCAGGAACCAGCTCGTTCAGGAAGCGGCTCGCCTCGAGGTCCTCTGTATGTATTGATCTGACGTGGAGGTTAATTCAATCTCCTCCGCTAGGTTGGATAACTGGTCACTAGAAATGTTTACCTTTGTTACTGTTACCTTTAAAATTACTTTTGAATATCACTTCCTTGATGTTACAACAGTTACATCGTCAGTCACACATTCCATGCAAATTATGGTCAATAGATCGGCCTTAAGGGCCACAACAATCACTCATTTTCGTCCAATTCAGTCCGCCACGTCTCATTTAATTCCACAAGTCTAAAACGCAGTCAGTAAAATTAGCTTTGTCTTATTGTGACATTAGCTATTCACAATCTTCCTTAAACAAGGGAGGACTGAACCACAAATTCCATCTCACACAACCACCAAAAATTGGTCACTCTTTCACAATTATTAAATTCATAATTATTTAGTCTGCAGTAGTGTTTCTTAGTAATAAACAAAAACAATAAGGCTTTTTTTTACGTTGCACATAAATACACTTCAAATTTGCCACCACTGTAAAGGGGATCACTTAATGCTCTTTCAACATAATTTTTATGCACTGCACTATCAAGGATATTCTAATTGATCATGCCAACACATTGCCACTGATGAACACACCAAAGAAGAACACAACAATCAAAGAGGCACACTCGCGTAGGTCACACTCAAGGGAAAGGGTAGGGAAAGGTTCTTAGGGAATGTCCTCCGCACCGGATTTTATTTTCCTCTCTCTAAATTATCTAATCACCCTTCACCCCTGAATAACTTGATTGCAATGCAGTCAATTCGCTTGAAGTGATTCGTTTCCTAATACTAAAGTAGACATTCATACGGTTACTGACAGGCAGTTCCAGTCATTCCCATCGAAAAAAAAAGATTTGTTAGTAAAATAATTTTAACCTATTAGCATGTACTTTCACTTGTTTTCTTTTTCGGCTTATGACTACGTTAACCCCTTCTACTTTTTCTATCACATATGGTCCTATCCATTGAGAAGATAATTTCTTTGATCTCCCTCTTCTCACCGATTCATCGAACAAGAGAACTCGATCACCCGCTTTGAATAACTCTACGTTGGTCCTTTTATCGTATTGAACTTTATTTTTCTCCTTCGCTCCAAGAAGATTCTCTCTCGCTTTCTGATAAGATGATTGTAGTCTGTTTTTAATCTCAGCTACGTAGTCATCATACGTGTATTGGGATGTCGGTGATCTCATTCTCAGCTGGCTGGGTAGGTTGGCTTGCCGCCCAAACATCAACTCGGTGGAGGTGAACCTCATGGCCGTGTGCGGTGTTGTGATGTACACAAAGGTGGCATACGGAATCCATTCATCACAGTTACTTCGATCTTCAGCGATGAAATGCCTCAAATACTCGGTAAGCGTTTTATGGGTCCTTTCAAAGCTGCCGTCGCTTGGAGGGCGAAAGGCAGTAGTTTGAATCTTCTTCAATCTCAATAGGCGACATACTCCTTTAAACAATTGACTTAGAAAATTGGCGCCTTGGTCCGTTATTACCACCTGCGGTATTCCAAATTCTAGCAATATATTCTCCATGAATACTTTAGCTATTGTATCAGCATCTTGTATTTCTATGGGAAACGCCAACGTGTACTTAGAGAACTCGTCTTGGAAGGTTAGTAAATATCTGCTGCCCCTCTGAGTCACAGGATACGGTCCGCATATATCCGGGGCGCACTTTTCCATGACGGTCTCCGGAGTGCTCGTTATCTCCATCGGCATTCTCGTTTTCCTATCACTTCCTTTATTCATCTGGCAAGTCTCACATTTCTTCATGTAGTTTTTCAGGATTGGCTTCATACCCGGCCAATCAAAATAGGCCTTTATTCGCTCGTAAGTTCTCGCTACTCCTTGATGACCTCTTAATGACGAGTAGTGGAATTCTTGGAGATTTTCCTTTTTCTTTTCTTCGCTTAGGCTGCCCCTCTGCTGCACTGCTCTTCTCTCTTCTCCTTTTTCGTCTCCTTTATCCTGCTGATGATTCTCCATTTCACCCTTTAGATCCTCAGGATTGCGGTAGGGCCTACTTCGATTGGCTAGGGTGGGCCCTAGGCGTGGAGTGGGAACTGCATGTTCCACCGCCTTCGTGCATGAGAGAGAATCTCCTGGGAGGTAGAAGACATCACAGGGGACAGGAGAATTTTCATCTCCCCTCGAATCTACTCTAGCTAATGCGACAACTGGGGTAGAAATTTCAGTTTCGTCCTCTGTGGTATTCACTATGCTAGTGATGCACTCCCCATTTTTACTTAGGGTGAGAGATTTCGCCAAATAAATCCCAGGGAATACCTTTCGCTTTTCAATTACTCCTCCCTCGTTTTCCGTGGCATTTTTTACTGTTACCTCACTTCGTGGGGGCAATCGCAGGTTTCTAAGCCGTGCTCCCGATTCGCTTTTCTTCTCGCGCAAATCAAACGCTATTTCTGCGTTCCTCATTTTGACTTTTCTTTGAGAGTAGTTTATATGAGCCCCCGTAGCTCTGAAGAAATCATTTCCCAATATGCCATCACAATCTACTGCTAATTGATCATCCACCAAGTGAAACGAATGATCCTTCATTTTGTCATGCGTCATTAACTTTATCTTAATGTGTCCCAGAGTTTCAAAATTTTTATCAGTGACTCCTTTAAGAGTCATCCTATTATCCGTGAAATACTTAGTTCCTCTTTTCAGCGAGGATGCCTTTACTAGACTTACATCTGCCCCAGTGTCAATCAACATTGTAAGCCTACCCCATCGGCTTTCTAATACCTCGAAAGTTAAGGTATTTGCCTTCTTATATCCCACTAGACTCACTCCCCGTATTTCGGCAATGCTTTTCGGAGGTCCCGTGCCTCGTTCCTCCCATCTGTTCCCTTTATCTGAACCTAAATCTCCCTTAGGTCTCCTGGGGGCCCTGCAATCTTTTGATGCATGCCCCAAACGGCTGCAATTGTAACATTTCATTCCCAATTTACAATCTTTTGCTAGATGCCCCATACGGTTGCAATTAAAACATTTCATTTCTTTAACAATTCTAACATGTGCCGCTTCTTCCCTTCTTGACTTCAGGTAGCATTTATTACTCGGGTGCCCTTGCTTCCCGCAATTCTCACATTTAATTGCTCCCTTGTATATATTTTTCCTCCTTTCTGCACTCGAAAGTATAGCACTTTCTTCCTCCAGGGCCACTTCAACAGCCTCAGACAAATGAATACTTTCCCCCTTACTCCTTACAATCGTTTGTATTCGTTCATTTTCGAGTCCCTGAACAAAACAGGCTTTGGCCAAATGACTCACAAGCGAAAGTGCTCCCGCTAAATGCTTCTCCCCAACTACTTTCGCGCTCGCGCTCCGTAGATTAGTGTGCATGTCGTCTATTCTACTGGCCCAACTTGCAATACTCTCTTGAGAATTTTGCCTAGCTCCGAACATGGCACAAGCATAAAAATCGAGTGTTCTCCGCGTAGCGTAATTTTCCTCTAATATGGCTCGAACTTGCTCCCACGTATCAGTTTCCTCTCTTATCATAAGCTTGGAGCGAGCATCACCCGTAATCTTGGCTTTAACAAATTTTAAAAGCTTCGCATAGTCTGTGGGATTAACTAATTCAAAAGCAACATCTACATTCTCTATAAATTCTCTCAATCTCGTCTTATCGCCATCATAAGGCTGCGCGATTAATTTCATCGCCTCCATTATGGTGCAATACGATTCTGCACTAGCGCTCACATTACTCGCATCTGGAGGGGCCATTTTTACAATATAATGATTTAAGGGAGAGTGATAAGAGGATTTGAGTGCGACTTACCACTTAGCGGCTCTCTTCGTTCTCTCTATCTCTCGGCGCCCTGCCGTCTCGTCCCTCTCGTCCTTCCCTGGGTCGGTCTACAAGGCAGCGGCTCCTTCCACTGGGACTTCCTCTCGCGACCCCGCTGCTTGGCTCCTCCACGCTGCTTCTCAACCACCTTCCTCGTCACTCGCTTCTCCGTCCGGTCTGCCGGTACTAGATCTCCTCGCTGCGCCCGCACCCCACACGCCTGACACCAATTAATTTCCTATGTCGTGATCGCCACGATCAAGGAGGGAGACTCGAGTGGCTGCGTCTCCCGGAATCGGGTTTAGGGCACCAAAGAATTGAAATTCACGCGAATCAATCACAGAGAGTTTAATGACTTAGGTTGGTTATGAGTTTTACAATTATCTGCGACGGGCAGCACACCCCGTCGCTCTCGTGTCTTCCCACAGACTGCCCCGAATTCCCCCGCTCGTGTCGTCAGGGCACAGGTCAACGTCTCCAAGACCAGGGGAAGGGTGGCTTCACTCCACCCACCCCGGGAAATGAGCAACCCATCCCCGTCAGCAAGACAATAACCTTATGTCCAGAAAATCCAGACGTTTATGACTGGTCGAGGAGACGCTGGCCCCAAAGGCCTCGACGACCGACGACCCAAATTTATGAACCCTTGCCCTCGACAATCCGGTGACGAGACGACAGCACCGCGCTCAAAGGATCGTCACGCTACCCTGGGATAAGACTCACAATGCACACCGGATACATCCGACCCTTAGTCGTACACACTACAAAAAAAAAACAAACACACAATATGACACACATTCATTACATCTTGACGGAATTAGCTCTTGATATTGTAAAAGTTACATCAGGTGTTCCACAAGGAAACGTAATCGGCCCCCTGTTGTTCATTATATACATTAATGATCTCTGCTCCCGCATTAGCAGTAAAATATTACGTTTATTTGCTGACGACGCTGTCATCTATCGCGAAATTAGTGATAACTCTGACAATGAAATTCTATCATCTGAATTAAACAACGTTCATCTGTGGATCCAAGAGTGGGGACTCGAACTTATTTTGAGCAAATGCATGGCAGTACATTTCTTGCGGAATTCGTCCAACTATAACCATGTTTATGCAGTGGATGGTATTAACATAAAGGCAACATACGAAGTGAAGTACCTGGGAGTAACGATAACCTCGAATCTCACGTGGGCAACACATATAAAGAATATTTGCGGAATAGCCCTGCATAAATTAGGATTCGTCAGGCGTATTGTGGGAAGATTTTCGGATGAGAAAGTAAAAGAAAGGTGCTAATTCGCTCTCGTCCGACCGCACCTTGAATATGCAGCGAGTGTATGGGATCCGGTGCAGAAAGACTTAAACCGCGAACTGACTAAAATACAAAGGTAGGCTGCGCGTTTCGTCAAAAACTGCTACGGGCGTACAGACAGTGTTACCCAGATGTTAAGCGAATTAGGCTGGGAGCCGTTGGAGACTCGGAGGATGCGCGCTAGGCTTAGATTGCTTGAACAATTGAGAATGGATATCTTTAAGAGCGACACAGAGAACAAAATATTAGAGTGATTGGAAGGAAAAAGGAAAGGAAAATATTAGAGCCACACTATATTTCAAGGTCCGATTGAAGCGATAAATTAAGAGAAATGTTTTTCCGAACGGATAGATATGGGAATTCGTTCTTCCCCCGAACCTTAAAGGACTTTAATAAACGCTTGTCCCAACCTCGTTAGAGCACTTCATTTTTTTTTCAGTTGTAAACGGCTGGTGACCTAACACCCCCTGCAACACGCCTTTTAGGCGGCTCGTGGGGTATTATGTAGATGTAGATGTAGGTGTTAACCTCACGAGAAGCGATGGTAACAAAAATTATTTTTACTTTACCAGATGGAAATTTGGGCATTTTTTAATAAAAAAAGTTGGACTTGGGTATAAGTTCCTAAAAAAATTCCAATTGTTTATTTTGTTGACGGTTTTAATTCTCTTTATTTTTTATTTATCTCAATTACACCGATTAGCAGAATTAGGCCTATAAATCGGCGGTTTCAACAAATAACAATAGATGATCACATACATCCATGCTCTGGACATAGGAAACTTTTCCAGGCGGGACTCGAACCCATAGCCCCCGGTATGGTATGCGAGGACTTTTTCCTGCCGCCATTAAGGTTTGCGCTCCTCATAATTTTTGAGTAACTTAATACTGCTGGTAGATGAATTTACAAAGTAATAATTCTTCATTTTTAATTGATGCGATATCGGTAGGGAGAATGCATTCATTTTAACGTGTCTTTTATTCAGGCTCAGTTTAAATTCGAGCCGTTAATTCAGTAGATTGAAATATTAAACTTCGTGGTAGACACAGCGACGTCATACCCAAGTATTCAAACCACATGATGAAAAAATAATTAAAACGCGATCTCTATCTTGTCTGCAGAAGTTTTCGGCGAACCCAGCCGTTAATCTCCTCTGCAAACATCTAAGCTCACCGGTGGAAGAGAGCCCTTTTTATTTTGATTCTTATCGAGGTGTTTTCGGCGTCTTCTTCTTCTTGCCCATTATTCATACTCCCACTTCCCAAAGATCGTTTCAAGTTATCGATTTTTATTCTCACCATTAATAAGTGATTTCTGCGCCGGAAGCAAAACCAGTCCTTCACTTTATATTTTTGGAGTAAGAAGGTGGAAGCGGTGTCCAATAGACCGCTTTTGAGCTGCTTTGAGTGCGTTAGGGTGGCAATTATCAGCGCAGGCAAGCATCTTGATCTGTGTCTGCTTACTCTGGGGGGATGTTGGAAGTTAGGAAGAGGAGAGGGAGATGTATTTACGCACCCCAAACACAGGAATATCTGCACGCTTTAAGTCTCTCATTTGGGTCGCAACTCATCGTTTCGCTTTTTTAGACGCCTCAGAAATTACCCCCTACTTGCAGTTAATAATCAGTAAATGAATCCATCATGCAACGCGAAGTACCTAATGACTGGAAATTGCTAATGCAACGCCATTATTCAAAAGCAGAGACAAGGAACAGCCATCCAATTACGTACTTACCGATTTCTTGAACGTCCATCTCATGCAAAGTCCTTGAACACATCGTTGTCAGCTCGGTAATGAAACACCTAGGTGCAAAAAACTTGTTTATGAGAACTCAATATGGATTCAGGAAAAGTAGATCATGCGAAACCCAGTTAGCGCTTTTTGCCCACGATATTTTAGTCTCCGGAGAAGACAACACTCCAGTAGATGCGATTTTTCTTGATTTCTGAAAAGCATTTCATGAAGTACCCCACGGAAAGTTAATAATAAAACTAAAATCTTATGACCTAGATGCAGATGTCATTTCCTGGAGAGAGAACTTTTAAGCGAAGAGTAGTGTTAGACGGTGCAGTCTCCAACGAGGTTAGAGTCAGTGCTGGCGTCGCTCAGAGTAGTGTCATAGGCCCGCTCCTATTCCGTTCTTATATCAACTTTATTGGTGAAATAGTACGCAGTTATCTGCGATATTTGCAGACGACGCTGTAGTTAACGGTGAAATCCCTTCCAGTAAAGATAGGGATGTGCTAACGAACGACCTTACTGCCATCCGAGCGTGGAGCGATGCATGGCAGGTAGAATTAATTTTTTTTAATGCGTAGTAATGAATTCATGGAAGAAGATCACCTCCCTATAATATAGCTATTCGGGGCATTCAATTAAAGACAGTTGAATTCGTGAAATATTTAGGAGTTAGACTCAATAATATTTTATCGTGGAATAAACTTATTCGGGAAATAACTGGTCAAGCTAACCCTAAATTGGGTTTTGTTAAAAGAATACTGGGAAAGTGCGACGAAAAAGTGAGAGAAATTAGCTACTTTTCTCTCGTTAAACCCCATTTAGGATACGCTCTCAGTGTTTGGGATCCTCATGAAATAGGCCTAAAAACAGAGTTAGAACTCATGCCAAGAAGATCTGCCAGGTACAAAACGATAGTTTTGTTAGTGCAAGTGACCTATTAGATAAACTCGGATGGAAATCTCTGTCAAACAGCAGACTGAAAATAGACAAATACATATTAGATAATTCAAGAGTAGTGTATTTTTCGATGAAGTCAGCCATATCTTACGAACGCCAACATGCTACAGTAAATTATATAATATAAATAAAATATGATAGATAGACTTTAAAAAAGATAGCTTTAAAATGTCGTTTATTTCACGATCAGTAAGAGATTATAAAGATATATTATATAGATTACGGCTACGTCAGTACTCAAAATAATATCTAATGACTTGTAGTAGGTATAGCCTACTAACCTGTGTATACCTTAATTTATGTTTCTTTTTTCAATTTTATTATTGTATTAACGGCATTTTTTGTGTGTTCTGGGTTTATTGGCAGATTACCTTAAAGAGTAGCACGCAAGTTTTGCCTTTGAATGAATGTGGTAGAATAACTTGTGTTTATGTGAAACATTTTTGCACCACGTGGCGTGCATGTGAAAAATCCATTGTATGCTACATGCTGGTGATTGATCACCACTGCCAAACACCCTTCAGGTTGCTCGCTAGGTGTTGTGTAGATGTAATTACCCTCTGCCCATCATCCTTTATTTAGTTCACTCCTAAATATTACGTAGATGTACGGAAAATTTTAATTCCTCTAGCCTCCCAACAAGGCCTCCCAGCGAACCGCTTCAATTGGAAAGAGTAACAATATCGCAATTGATCCCCTGAAAGTTCGGAGATGGAGTGCGATATTGTGCATAGAGAAAATACTATTGTCTGGAGGTAGGTGGTAAGGAATTCGGGAAGTTGATTAGTTTTCGTACAATATTAAAAGGGGCTCTTCGACGCTAACTTTCTAGTCTTCAGTCCTCGTAGTAAATATTGATTTGTCATGCTCACCATTTCGCTGTGTGAAGTACCGTCCTATTTTACCCGAGTAAAGAATTGCAGTTTGACGAATCATCGGCGACAATGGGGTGCTCAGGTGACAATGTCCAGCAGTCTGTGTCGTCTGTACGAGGCACTTGTGAGTGGAAGGAACGCACGTGTCGAAATAGTGAAACATTAAGTAGTATTTATACCTCCAAATACTCTTGATCGATTTATGAGGGTGGCGGTACTGTGCCACAAACACTAGATAATGTTCTTCATTTTAGAAGCTGTTATTTGCTGAAATAGAGACAATTTCGGCTAGCATTGAAAGATGCAATGGCGATTAAATCTTCCTACATCCATTTTTACCTATTTTAACGTCGAAATTTCTTTATTCGTGCACATTACTTTTTCGCTCGTGAATGCCGGAAGCTAGGATTCCCTCTCTTCCTGTTTCGCATTTCTCTGCCACCCCTTCCATCGCAGGTGTCCTTCGCCTTGGATTAGGGGGAGGGAACAGCTCCTATTATTCCTCCGCTCCCTCCTTCCCTTGGCGTCCTTGACCGATTCCTCGCGGTGCATTGCGAGCGTCTTCATTCGTTTGTTTGCGGTGACTGCTCTTGTTTCGGTTTTATTTCGCTTGTTCAGGGAGAGATGGGATGAGGAGTGCTTTCAACCACCGTGGGATTAACTTAATATCGTCCTTCGCATGTGGGATGAACCGAGAGGACTTATCATGAGGTACGCTACTATTCCTTTCTCTCTCTACGCCCCCTTCGAAAGTGTGATTTTACTTACTTCTAAGAAATTTTGTTCGTCAAAATCTACATGGCAACCTCTACGATACTTTAAGGGTGTTGGCAGGGTGTGTTTTAACCAGCACCCATAACCCTACATTTAAAATCCATATTAATCATGCGAAAGCGAGTGGTCGCTGATCAAATATGTCAAGATCAATATGTCCTAGGTGCTTTACATTTTTCAGTTCATGGTGAAAGTAGCTCTGGTTGTCACTCGCTCTTTAACGGAAAACATTGTGGATATTTTTCGAGGGCAAACCATTGCGGAATAAATACGCTCATTGTTATAGCAGCACTGAAAGTACATTGTGTGTAGCTTAGTTAGTGTATCATGAATGGATCTTTACGTTTTGCTATTCTCTTCTTAAATGATTTCCGGAGAATGCCTCCCACTGTCTTTAGCACAATTTCATCGAAAGTTTTGCCTCTGTCTATCCATTTTATTTATTTTTTTATCGTATTTAATATTTGGTGGAAGGGAGCATGCATATATATATATATGGCATTTAGTTTCGAAGTTGCTGTATTATTTAGTAGGGGCAAAAAGTAAACTGATCTCATCGGGTAGACGCAACGAGAGTTCTCTGAAGGCTTGTAACGGATCGCCCATTACCACAGTGACGTAGATTGTGAATTCATCGAGTTGCTGTTGGCGGAACACGTGGCCATAATAAGCATTAGGGTGGTGTGGATTCTAACGCCTGGCGTTTATAGATACGGGAGTGCAATTCAATATTCCGAATGCGCTTCGTCAATTTCATTTCGTTCTCGGGAGCGTAAAACATTGCAATAGGGAGCTGAAGGTGACTGTGCGATGGCGAAGTCTCGGTAAATACGAAATTATTTTGACATTGAAATTAATACTCTTTGGTTTCAAAATTACAATGGCAATGTTAGTGAAATTAGTCCCCGGCAGTGCATTGAATTGATTATTTTATTACGTTGTGTTCTCTGTTCGTGCGACCGTGATTGGAAAACCGCGTGACTTCCTCATCACCCACCCTTTCTTTTTCTCAACGACTGTACAGACTGGCTTAATGCCACAGTGATCTTGCTTGAATTAGCGCGACAATTATGTTAATTTGGTGTTAAATTGTTTCCGCACAACTTCCTAGGTCCTGCGTATTAGATATGGAAATGGACTTGAGATATAAAATATATTTAAGACTTCCACTCAATTGCTTTTCAATTCAATCGAAATGTTATTCTATGTGTTCGTTCAGACGTTTTTTTTATTGTTGATGTGTTGTCAGTGGTCTTGCCATCGGTTTCTGCTCTGCCGAGTCGTGCTAAAAATGATCCTGCATGCACTTCCTATGCATATGTGATGGCAGCTGCCCGATTTTGTACGCAGTATTTTAGTGGTTGAATATTTTTTGATAATCATGTATTGCTCACATAATATATGGAATATTACTGCATGCTAATGATTGGTCCCCACAGCCAAACACCTATGAAGTGTGGCACGCATGGTTTCATGTAGATTAAAAAAGCATGCTTTTTGAGACCAAAAATCTGCTGCGCATTTGCACATGCAATTGTGGGAAGTGTGTAGCTGAGAGATATTATCACCTCCTGCCGCACACCCTTGAGATGACTAACAAGGTAACAGTCATTTGGGTTTAGGCCCCGTGCACACTCACCGATTTTGAACGGCCGGTAAAATAGCGAGCAATTGGAGGGCATGGGAGCTCTTACACTTACCGGTGCTGATAAAAAGTCGGTCAACAGCTGCCCACTGCCACTTTTGATCAAGGCAATCAAGAAAGTGATCGTTTGGTCGGTTAAAATACTAGGGGCACCGACTTTTCGTGAAATGCGAAATCTCCGAGTTAAGTTCAACGATTTATTTTCAAAAAAATGCCATTTGGGCTGTATGGATACGTTATGCATAGGTACTATGTAGGCATAGTTTTTATTGCTAATGAAAATATGGATATGGATTTTCAACGGGATTCACTGACCCTGCGGCCCTTTGATCAGCCGCCAGACGTTAAACCCCACAGGCCTCTAAGACATGGGGTATGAGCTGGTCTAGATTTAGGTAGGGTACATGTAAGACAAATCTATCCTCAGTTAAAGTTAATTTCATGTTTCATTAATTTTTGTAAGCTTACATTCGTATTTAAAAGGAACTGGGCACAACATCACGTTTTATTTAATTTTATGGAAATGCTGACAATATTCTGTGTTCTATATCATTTCCATTCTTTTAAATGTTACGGTAAAATCATAAAAATGATCTATTACTTCAAAAAAGGTATGATACAATGTATTTATGCGTTTGAAATAATAGCAGTCACTCGCATCTAGGATTATTATTCGGTTAGAATTCAAATGGGTGAGTGGGCTGCTGCTGAATGGCGAATGGCACTGGGCTGTCGCGGGGACAAATGTGGCGGTACGTACGACGAGGGGAGGTTGCGAGGTGTGTGCCGCACCCACCCATTTCGGTCGTAAGCGGGGAATTGTGTTTGTGTGGGGGGGTTGGACATTCGTCAGCCACTGTCATTCTGGCACACACAGTTATCGGCGTTAGCATCTCCCCGGCCACGCGTCTTATCTCTCTCCCCGGCCGCCAATACTCCTTCTTTTCACCCAGCAACTTCTCTTTGTTGCTCTATCTCCTTCCCTTATATTTGTCTTTCTTCCGTTCATGACTTCAGAAAACTCGTCATAGAACAATATGTGGGACCCGCAGAGTGGAAAAAAATGTTATCATTATCAACTGCGATCCAACTTTGAACTGGATATTGGCCTTGCCGCTTCACTCCCGCCTTAATTTCTTGTATTTCACGGAACGAATTAAAATCGTCACGGTTGTCTAATGCAGGGCACAATGCTCAGCATTGTTCTCGTAACAAGGGAGAAAGCTAAATTATTTCTCATTTATTTTCTACTCTGACAATTCCCACCTACTTCCTAGTATCTTTGTTATATCCCTCCCTTCCATTCGTATCTGCTACCACAGCAACTCTGCCCATTCATGACTTAGAAATCTTTCCTCTCAAAATTATTACTTTATTTGTCAATTCATGAGGTCTTCGTTCATTATAGCTGATCTAATTTGCAACTGAATGTTAAAATGTTGGGGAGGTGCAAAGTGTTCCTCCGTCTCTTTATTCCTTCTTCTTCTTTTCATTTTTTCGCGTTTATTCCTCCCACCAAGTATATTAATGTCATTTAAAAATTATCCCAGATCGATATCGACATGTGTGAATTGGACAGAATGTAGAGACGTACGCCTAATTGCATTTCAGCTAAACAATGTAATGTTTATGCTCTTGGAGTATAGGTCATGATAAATTAAACTCACATTTGGCCAACGTTTCGGAGATTTATTCTCCTTCCTCAGGGCTCTTAATTATAATGAATGTTTACAAAGAAAATAAAGAAAATAAATTAATTAAGTGGTTACAAAAATTTGAATACAATTGTGCAGTACAAATTCATTGGTAAATTAAAAAATTGTGTACAGAATTAAACAACATACCTGTGATAGAAAAGTTTCGTTACTAGGCTAATCATGGTTACTTATAAATATTGATTCATTTGTTAACAAATGGTATCTAAATTATACTAAACATTCGAAACATACAAACGATATTCGTGGAGATCGTCTCCATACCCATCTCCACAAATCAGACTGTATCAAAGAAATTAAAAAATTAGGAGGCACTTTTCACTTTAGCACTCTTCTACTGACGTCCTTACTAATATTACTTCTATCCAGAGGCGAATCCAGGATAAGGACAAGGGGACCCTAAGTGGGTTTAAAATTCCAGCAGTAGTGGGGGTCGGAAAAAATTACCATTGTATCTAGTGTGAATTGGATATCCAAGGGGGGGGGGAGCGATAGCCCCCCCTTGCGTATCCAATTTATCCCCCCATATATCCCCCCGATAGATCAGCCACTGTTTCTATCGTATTGGTTACAATTAATTGAAAACAATACAGGTAGGGCGTCTATACCTTAAGGTAGCACTGGGGCATCTCTCCCGAGGAGAGGTGGGGCGTCTCTCCTTTCTGTACGGGAGAGTTGCCCTTACAGCCAGCGGGCCAACACATGGTCTAAGATGACTTTTCACTGCTTTTGGACATTCGATAAACATGCTGCTACAAGTTTTCACCCGTTAATTCAAAGTATTCAAACATTTTAACAGATGCCGACCATAACCATTATGCTCAACCTTATAACAGAGCGGAAATTTCGGAGTCTCACTTGAAATGATGTTCTAAAGTAGCGTAAAAAAAACGAATCGCCGCGAAACTTTTGAGGCTTCATATTAGTTGTCAAACTAATTGACAGACACCACCAGCAGAGCAATCTGATGGTTTATTTTGAAACTACCACTATCGGGGCATCTCTCCCGGTGGGGCATCTCACCCGGACTTACCTTAATATCCAATCATACACTTCTAAACAAAGAAGAATTTACAGAATTATTTGATATTGCTGTTAATCAAGGCTATTTGCAGTATAAGGATCGTCCATATCGAATGAATGATGGAGTACCTATGGGTTCCCCAGTGGCGACCATATTAGCTGACCTAACCATGAATCACCTCCAAGACAATATTATCGCTAAATTACCATTTAATATTCCCTTCATTTACAAATTTTTTGATGATTTATATCTAGCATTACCCAGTGATATACACGAGAACACAATTTTAAATTATTTCAATTGCTTCCATCCTAAATTACAATTCACAATAGAATTTGAAAATAATAACACACTTCCATTCCTTGATATGTTGACAATAAGAAATCAAGATGGATCCATAAGTGTGGATTGGTGGAAGAAACCGCATAAATCAGACAGATATCTAAATTTTCAGTCTCATCATCCTCTACGACATAAAATAAATATAGCCAATGCACTAAAATTTAGAGCGCTAAATCTGAGTGATAAAATTTTTCACAAAAAAAACTTAAAAATAATCGAGGACATTCTAATAAAAAACAATTTTCCAAAAAAACTCATTCAATGTATACTACAAAAAAACAACGCTATGTGTCCACAAACACAGAATTTACCAAATAAATTAGCTTTAACAAACACAATAACGTCCCCATTCCGTGGAATCATTTATATAAATAAATTATCTTAACAACTTACTAGAGTTTTCAAAAAATTAGATTATAAAATTGCACACAAAATTTCTAACACGCAAAGCAGACTTCTGTACACAAAAATAAAATCAGAAACCCCAAAAAAACTAAAAAGTAACATAATATACCACATACCATGCCTCGATTGTAATAGTTGTTACATTGGTCAAACTTCTCAATATTTAAAAAACCGAATATCCCAGCACAAATCATCAATAAAAAATAAAATCACTCTTTCTGCTCTTGCAAATCACAGTCTAGACTATAACCATCATTTTGATTTCGAGAACACCAAAGTTTTAGACATAGAAACCAATTTTAAGAAAAGATTATTTAAAGAAATGGTTTACATATCAAAATCAAATAACAGTTGCAATAAAAGATCAGACATCGAACACCTAAGCAAAATTTATTATTATTTAATTCATCGAAATTAAATTGTTTAGTATAATTTAGATACCATTTGTTAACAAATGAATCAATATTTATAAGTAACCATGATTAGCCTAGTAACGAAACTTTTCTATCACAGGTATGCTGTTTAATTCTGTACACAATTTTTTAATTTACCAATGAATTTGTACTGCACAATTGTATTCAAATTTTTGTAACCAATTAATTAATTTATTTTCTTTGTAAACATTCATTATAAATAAGAGCCCTGAGGATGGAGAATAAATCACCGAAACGTTGGCCAAATGTGAGTTTAATTTATCATGACCTATACTCCAAGAGCATAAACATTACATTGTTGTTATAAGGTTACAGGTTACAGAGTAAACATTACATTGAAGGTCAGGAGAAGAAACTTTATTCATTTCAGCTAAAGCTTCAACCTGTGCGTTTGTTCTGGTTAGTATTAGTGATTGCTTACGCATGTGAATAAGTAAAGGAATTTTCCATTTTCACTGCAATCGTTAATTTATCTACTTGATTTTGTCTAATTTTGACTCTGCCTAACCTATCTTTGGAGAAGAGTGAACTGTAATATATCTTGTGGTCTTTTATCGATTCTTTTGATACTAAGTGCGAGTTGAAGTTAGCGTTTGATTTACATAAGAAGATAATTTTAACAATCGTGGTGATACTCGATTATTTTTTTTCGCTAACTCGAGTCAGCGATCGCTAACTGAATCGAACTGGTAATAACGATCAATAACTAAGATGAACTCGTCTTATGGTTTCTCTGATGCGTTGCTCTTCAGTAGGGACGAAATATTTTTGGATTTTTCCAGTTTTCTTATTCAGATTGTAGTGCTCTGGGGCAGAATTGGTACTATGGCATGCAATCCAACTCAAGAGATGTCTCTGTTATTAGTATTCTCCATCCTTTTTCTTCTCCCTCAATCACAGCAATCTGCGATTCTCTTCCTTATCTATCCACCAGCACCTCATTGGCCTACCTCCTCTACTGCCACCTCGCTATCTTCATGATTTATCTGTATCCATCACTTCGGGTTTGCAATATCGCCTGTCAGAATACCATCTGCCTCTATCACGCAGAGAACCCTCATTCATCCATTTTCTTCATCCGCTGTGATTTAATACGAATAAAGCGAAACACGTCCACCTCTCATCCACTCCATTTATTTCTAATAATTTTCGCTTGTAATTTTTTAATAATTATATCCAGAGTAAAGTCTTTAGACATCAGCAACAAATATCTGTTGATCCCGGATAAGGTAACCGGCTCCTTAAACTTGAATGTATGACAAACACACACACACCTTTGGTTTACTCCAGGGTGAGCTAAGCCTTAACTTTTTAACCTTTTGGGGACTCTAAAAAATATTTTGGATATAGGCACTCACTTATCGAATGATGATTTCCAATGGTATATTTAGATAGTAATAATACATAGATTGCAGCTTTACTTTCTGGCTGGTTTAGAAAACGCATTCATTGAAATTGGAATTTAGCAGCTCATTTGCACCCACGTCCGTTCGAGTGGGACGAGGCTCTTCCCGCAATTCAACATTCCCACTGTTTCTCTCTCACTCTCAGATCCACAACACATTCTTTTGACTCACACCTCAGCTCGATTTTGTAATTCCTCAATTACTCCTCCCTCGCCAACACTCCCCCCCCCCACATTCCTTTTAATTTATACCCCAACCCTCTCCTACCCAGCGCAACAATACTCGCCTCACTAAGGCCCCTATATCCTCTCCCGCTGAGGCCGAGGAATACTTTTATTTTCATTTTTGTTGAACTATATGGACCGTCAGGATGAATATACTTCATATTTTGTCTTTTGTACTATCTGGAACTTAACTCATTACGTGCAAACGCAGGTATTGTTTGCTGTTGCAAACCTACCCCCTCCCCGCCAAACACCTTCTCGGTGACGGAGGTGTACTTGGCAGAGTAGAGTAGCTCACTCGCTGCCGTGCATTCCGTTCATCGGCAATTTGGCAATTGGTCTGTCCTCCCACAATAGGGTAGTTTCCTTCATCAAAGAAAACGAAAGGCATTGATTGCGATTCATTACCCACCATTAGTGTATTCATAATACAAGAATTATTAGGCTTTTGAAATACCGGTTTAGACGAATGGCTAGGGTCAAATTTTATCCTCATTTGAAAAAGGCCAGATTGGCGCCCATGCGATTCCACTCCGCATGACGTCACAGGGACCTAGTTTCTACACGAGAGGATAGGAGTTATACATCGTCTGAGGTTACCAATGCATGCATGAGGCATAGAGCTCAGGGAAACATGTCTTAATAATCACCTATTAAAACTCCGGAAGTGCCTATTAAACACCTATTAAAGTCCGGAAAGTTTTCTTCGTTTGATTAGGTATTAATAAACCTTTTTTAAGCCAAGCGCTACCATCCAGCAAGGTACTCAGCTATCCGCTAGCATCCTGCGACGTATCAGCGCTAAGCCTCGCCTCAAGGTCACCTCACCGGGCGGGAGGGGGAACCAGAAATACGACGTACGGAGATATTTCCCGGCATTCATACTTAAGCGTCGCGTTTTCGCGCGCTTGAAAATTTTCACTTTTCATTTAATCGCGAAAAATAGATGTTGTCATTTAAAAATCTAAAAGCGAGAAATACGTACTCCAGGAGTAATAACCTTTCGATTAAAGCAATAAAAAAATAATAGGAAACCACCCTATTCTCGCCCTTGTCTCCCCCCCCTCTCTCCTTCAAACCAATTGATTGTCTCGGCGTCTCCCCTCTGCGCAACAATGCCCACCTGTCTATCTCCTATCTCTGGTCCTTATCTCTCCGTCTTCCGCTGACATTCTCTTATTCTTCTATCGCCTCAAGGTAACAAAGTCTCCCCCACCCACATCCAGCTGAAATCTTTGGAAAGGAGTCGCATGGTATCCAAATTAGGAGACCAGGAATACATCGGCGCCATCCCTCTCCCGTTTGCCTTTTTTGATAAGCCTGTGTCCTGAATTGTTAATAATTTATTCCCCCACCCGCGCAAATGTGTTATTGCCTTAAAAATACCTGCGAAACTTTAGTGGATAATTTCGAAGGCCTGACCATTATCCTTGTCTGTTATTTATTTCTATCACAGTAAATGTAGGCTAATTTTGCACCGCGTGAAGATGTGGCTCGATTTAGCGTTAATATGGTGAATAATTGCATACGTTAGGTCTTAGATTCAAAGAGTGAAGTGACTATGTGTCTAATTCTCATTTTTCGTTTTCAGGTAAGTTGCAGCCCAGCCATTTAAAATGCCGATTCATTTCTAATATCAGTCGAGGTCTGTGAAACGTTTTCCCAGTTCTTCCCGAAATGACGCCTACCTTTGAACTTCGCTCCTTCCCCTGTATCGAAGTATAACCCCCCCCCCTCTCTAACATTCATGTCCCTCTGACGAATTGTTGATCAACTGAAGGTTTGAGGCGTAAACTTTGCACAGATTGTTTTTATTTAGTTTATTCTCCTTTACCGTTAACGTCGCCTTTTGATTTTATTATGGACGATCCACTTATTTTCCTTGTTAGTGTTGTCTTCAAAATTAAAAAATACGTATTTTTATGTTTTTATTTTGCTCCTTCAAACTTTTATGCAATGGGTTTGTGAATCTAGATTTACATAGGCTTACTTAACCTACCACCCTCCAAACTTCGTCATTAAATTTATACAATATCTTTACGTGGATTTTATGAATCCTGGGGACAAAATTGAATTTCGAAGTCGCCGCGGAAGGCCTCGACTGCTTTGAATTCGTCGTGTTCCATGGTATCTCCACCATTCTCAGTCAGTCATGCCTTAAAGTATTCCATGCGCGATTTTGTACGCGTGGGAAACATTCGGAGACGGGACTTGATGATATTGCCAAATAGGAATTTGTGTCCATTGCACTCCATTTAGATATGTCTGGGAATTATATGTGAAAGTTTTAGCCCCGTCTCCTTCGTTTTCAGCCGTTTAATTGCCCCATCCCCTTTGACATGTATCGATGACATGACCCCACATCCATCACAAATAAACACTCTATTCGATAACTACTGTTGCTCCGTCATTGCATCAGTAAAATGTCTACTAACCTTAATTTTGATGGAATCCATGTAGATACCAATAACTAGATCACCATTTATCGTGCAAGTACTTATCTCTGTTAATTTTGACTTAGATTGGAATATTTTTTCTAATGATTAGAATATTTCCATAATTATTCCCGATTGCTTTCTTCCCATGATGACAGCATGCCCTAGGGCGTGATGAATTTGCAACGACTGCGATTGTGGCGCTACCTTACCAGCTGAGAAACTTTTTTCATATCTATAGTACCTGTGTCTCAAGCCAAACGATAGTGCCCCAAGGAAACGTTTTAGGTCAAATTTAATAATTTCACGAATAAATGAATCTTATCTATGGTCTAATCTCTATGCCATGAAATCTCTATGAAATGAAAATTTCAATGTGAGAGCGTAGTTTTGTCACGGATTGTAATCGGAAGATACGAACGAACTGCTCTATTTCGAGGTGCTTCGACTTCGACCAAGTGAATCTGAATTTGTTGGGAGATGCGATGAGGTCGCCCCTCTCTCTTTCCGTTTCGTCGCTGCCATTTCCTCAATTCGCATGCGACCTCCAGAGGATCTCAAAGCATGGACTGCATTTGGCATTCCACTTCCTCCAACAGCCACTTTCTTTTATTGATGCTGTGTGGTGGCATGGCAACATTCGACACTTTAGATCTTCATTACGAATAGGGGTTGGGGGTGTATGCCAACTTCTCCTTCTCCTCCTCTTCATCCCCCCTCCCTCCCCTCACTTCCCCCACCACTCACCACCTGTTGCTTCCCATTTGAGGCGGAAGGGGGTGGAGGAGGAATACCGCAAGTGCGAAGAATAAACTGCCAGTGGAACACAGAAATAAATGGAGGAACAATGATGATCATAATGGGTTATCATTTTACACTTATAGGGTGCTTGGCACGGGGCGAGTTTGTCCTATATGTATGATTCGTTGTTATTATAAAAATCCATAACACTGCATTCATGTAATTGTGTGCCCTCTCCAAGCTTGTGTCGCAGCAAACAACAAGCCAACGGCAATATGCAGATTCTAATAGAAAGAAAAAGTATCATGGAAAAGGTTGGTAATTTCATTGTGTGTATATTATTACTTGAAATAATTCAAGTTCAACAGTTCTCCCCTGGAAATTCTATCAGGAATTAAAGGAAACAATCTACCATAATATTTCAATGGAAGTATAAAGGTAATTGCGGATATCTCCCTGCACCTTTGCAATGCGCTAATGTTGCATCGGAATACAGATATGCTTCCTGGTACCTACATTGCCATGTCGCAGGGGACGTTTTACAAAAGCCACTTCAATTTGTATATAATAATATGCGAGTATATATATTTGTATATATCAATATGTACGAGTTTGTAGTACGAGTGAAATATGAATGTGCTAGGAATGGAGATTAGAATTTCTATGCCCCTTTAAGTGCCTCGTCAGTAGTGTTTGATTCGTATGTGGCCAAACCCTGTCCCTCAATCAGCAGGGATTTTTTTTTCGTATTGAAATGGGTTATCCGGATTCGTACTCCTGATCCTAATTGTAAGGTCAGTAGCCCCCCGCTCTACCCACTAAATCACTCTCATTCCATGAATTTAAGTTGCGATCTTTATTATTTTTTCGGTATCTATTCGTAAACCAATGAAAATTATTCCTTCGAAATTCATGTCTATTGTTCAGTACTATCGATAGGACATCGATATGTAGTTGGATGTAGTGTCACATGAAAATGAATATTCTTGACTTACACCGGATAATACCTGTAAGTAATCAACTGCTCAAGCAGGCTGAGCCAACACATGATAGACCTGTTCAAATGCCTTTGTGACTTACAGGAAATTTTAGGGATTTTTTACGTCTGGCAAAAGGTCTTCTGAATGTCGACTTCTTAGCTTCAGTCTCCGATTAACGGATTCAGCTGGTATTATTTATAGAAGCGTGAATTATTCTCATCAAAACATTTTACGCTAAATGTGCGGTCCACAGAATTTTGATGCTGCAGTAAGTGTTAATAATCTCGACTACTTTGGGCTACTTAATTTCAACTGACTGTACATATGCGTGGCATCGAGCTTATAAAACCAAAGATGAAAGATATGCTATGTATAAATGTCTGACGAGCATTAATTGGAATGTCCCTGGTTTTCTAAACGAACACATTTGCAAAAATGTTTATCGACTTCGGTGTCAATGGAATGTTGGGGAGGTGGAATTGCAGTTGAGTTTGATTTTCGCGGGTACTGTTACGGTGATATATGTATGCATCACGGTGGGTGGTATATTTGTGGATGGATTTTATACATCGCTTATTGAATCAAATTACTTATTTTGTTTCCGTGAGTTGGTAGTAACGATATTTTAATGTGATTGATACCACATTTCCCCTGCGTTGAGCTAATGCAAATTTTATATTGTTTAAAGGGAGCTGAAAGAAATAGCAGAGAAAGCGGAGGTTATAATAATCAGTTTGCAAAATAGTTTTCGTCAAAAAGATTTTTTCTCCAATTTAACATTGAGCTTGTTTCTCTAACATTAGTCAAATTCTTTTTTCTGAGTCTCGCCTACGGATACCCTTCGATAAGGTTCATAATTCAAATTCTAATCAGAAGTTGGAGGCATACGGTGTAGATAAGCATCTAACAGATCAGGTATTTCTTAAGCAATCGCGAGCATATGGTTTTGGATGGAGTGATGCCATTCCAAACATGCACCCTAAGGAAGTGTTATTAGTCCTCTTTTGTTCGCATTAGATTAATGCCATACCATTGCGGTGAAGAAAAGATCTGCGTATTTGCAGATGATGCGGTTGTGTGCAGATGGCAATTGTGATCGATTGACATTCGAAAATGACCTCGCTGCCATAAATGAATAGTGCAGTACTTAGAAGTTAAGATTTTATCTCGAGAGGTGTATAGTAATGAATGTTTGTGAAATGGATGAGTCTTTGAAGCTATCGGGATTCAACTGTCGAATACCGGGTTCATAAAATCCTTAGGAGTCACTTTTACTCGTAATGACTCCTGGGGCAAAGACACATGCGAAGCATTTCGGGAAGCCAGCCATTAACTGGGATTTGTGGAAAGAATTCTCGTAAAATAATTTGTCCGCAAATATTATTAAATAAATTGAAAAACCGATAGACTTAGAATGTCATTCTTTTCTCGTATACTAAGGATAACAACGGTGTCTTGATTAATAAAATAAATGGCGTCACTCGCTAGGATGACTCATTCCGCGTTTTTACTTTTCCATCGTTCTAACCTTTAACGGATGAATGTAGAAGTTAATGCCCGTTTGAAAGTTCCATCCATTGCATGAATACGCACGTATATTATGTTATAACGAGTAATATATTTATGACCAAGAAGCGTGCATTGTCTTGGAAGCTGGTGAATTTTAACCCCCGAAATGTTTTGTAGATCCTTGTGAGCCCCAGTTCTATGTTTTAATCTTTCAGGGTGGGAAGAAGGAGAAGATGAAGATAGGGGGTGGAGAAAGTAAGGCCTCTTAAATTCATTGAGTTCTTTCGCGCGCAGTGGTGGACGCGTTGGCTTTTTCCTTCCCTGGCGACCCTTCGTTATCAGTTAGCAGGCGAGCAGATAGTTGGGAATATTCCCCCTTATGGAGGACCCTTTTTATGGGCGCTAATTGAATGTATTCAGCCCACGGAGAAAGTGGCATACGCATTCGCAGACTGGCTGACTCACCACGATATCATAATAAGTGTGCAGCATTATTCAAGATTTACTTCTTACTTTAAGAGTAACTTAATGAATCGCATGCTAAAGTATTTTTCACCCCATTCCGTCGGAACTAGGCGGATCCGATATGCGGGATAACAAAAAAGTGTTTAAGGACATTAATAAAGTTGCCAAAGAAACCCAAATTCGTAGTTTAATATCACTTGAAAAGGAATTGAACTTTTCTAGGAAATATTGCTTGTGAGGTTAATAAATGCTACTTTAATCAGTGGAAAAAGTCAAAATTGAACTATTCAACTAAATTTCTCTTTTAAAATCACAAGTAGGGGAGAGAGGGGCAAGTTGATACGAATTTCAGATTTTGATTTTTAAAATTTAAGTTTTAGTAGATTTTTGATCGGAAATTTGAAAATATAATACTTTCATATATTGGGCACTATTCTAGATTATTTTGTTTTTGAGAAGCACATACTTCTCCTATAATTATTTTTTTTGTATGATGTTACAAAGTGTATCAATGTTCCCCACATGGGGGCAAGTTGATACTAGCTGGGGGCAGGTTGAGACAAGTGTATTAATTATAAGAAAGTTTACATAAAGGCAGAAAAAATCACTAAAAATAAAAATAAAAAATATTTATTTATTAGAATGTAGTACAAAACTATAAGGAAAGTATATTTTCATGAAAGAAGTAGGCTTAATTTATTCTGAATCACTAATCGTACAGTCCGAAGTGCAATGAATGCAGGTGTACAGTTTGCTATCCTTTCCACATTCGATGTGTGCCCCCACAGGAGATACCCTGAATCCAGTCCTGGCCTGGCTTGGATTGGGAGTAAGGCTTCAAACATATGAGGCACAAGGCATCGTCCTCTTCGTCAGTCTCAGATTCAACCTTGGGTTTCTTCTTTGGTATACATTTCTTTTTTTTCTCCATCTTCTCCTTCGGTTTCTCAGCTATGATCATTTTATAAAGCCTTTTTTTAGCCTTTTCTGCCTTGTCTTTTTTTTGGCTTCTTTCTCTTCCGCTTCCTTTTCTAGCCTTTCCTTTACTGGTGTACTTGTTAGTATAGCAGATTGTAAAGGTTTCTTCCCTTTTTTCTGATTCTTCCGCTCCCCAGCTTTTGGGTAAGGGCGAATTTCTTGAGGGCTTACTGCGGGTAAGCACAGATTAACATCTTTGCTCGTGGTCGGGACGTTAGATGTCGATTCAACTTGATTTATCTGAGCTTGTATATCCTCAGCGTTGCTTGTTCCAGATTGAGTAGTCTCGACAGCGCCGTCTTGAAAATCCATCACTTTATCCGTAACTGAACTCGACAAGAAGTCGTCATCAGTGAAAACGTTTCTGTTATGCGGTGCGATCCCTGTTACTTGAAACCCTGCAATGATGTTTGTAGGATTTATTCCTCTGGGAAGTGCCAATTTCACGATTCCGGGAATGTCATAGATCGTAACGGTTTTTCCTGGATTGTTTACCATCCAGTCATCAACTGCAGTAAAATAAAATTTCTTGAAAGGACCGTAAACTGACCTATCAAGAGGTTGCAGACGATGAGAGGTGTGTGGGGGAAAGGACAACATGACAATCCCATTTTCCTTGCAGAATTTAAGCACTTTAATCGATAAATGTGATTCATGGTTGTCCAAAACTAACAAACAGGGATTTTCTTTTGTAGATCGAACGTGACCATGAAAATGTTTAATAAACTTCAAAAACGATTCTGAAGTAATCCATCCTGAGGGATAGGCCGTTTCGATGCATCCTGGAGGTCCGTTGCTTATGCAGTGGTCCTTGAAAAAAACTCGTGGGAACACAAACATCGGAGGAACAGAGTTCCCGATCGCACTGACAGCCAACACCATTGTAACAGTCTGCCCTCTCTCTGCCGACGTGGCTTTCCCCACTTGACGTACTCCTTTCTCAGCAACGATTTTGTTCGGTCTTTGGACAGTTTGTACACCTGTCTTATCGACATTCCATATATCCTTGATTTGAAATTTGTACTTTTCCAAAACAGACTTTAAATTATCGAAAAAAAGATCGACATTGGTTCAATTGAAACTAGTAGCACGACCAAGGCTTGTGGGTTCAGGCTCCCTAATCGACAGTCGGTCATGTCTTTTCATGAACAGGCTGAACCAGTCCTTTGTCGCAATTTTGTAGTTAATCCATGTATCTGGTACCACAACGAAATGTCTATTAGCCATAGCGAGCTCGTAAGCCAATACTTTGATGTTATGTGGAGTGAGTCCGTAGTAAATTTTAGACGAATGTATTATGTACCTACTCTTTAAGTTCAGATTCTAGTTCTTCTGTAAAAATCATTCTTGGCTTAGCATACCCCATAGCAACCTTTTGGTCACCTGCTTGATCTTTTTTTCTTATAAATCTAAATAGTGTCATTTTATCAATCTGGAAGGCAATAGCTGCTTCCCGCAAAGAGTCTTGTTTTTCACAGCTTCATATGCTCTTTCAAAGTTTTCTTCGGGTATTTTACCCCTATCTGTTTTCCGTTTGTAGTTACGCACCATATTTCTGTAAAAAAGAACAAGAGTGTAAATTGTATAATATTGGGGCACGTTGACACACTGTATCAATGTGCCCCCAGCTACTCGTATCAACTTGCCCCCGATGGTTATTTGGTTACTAAGACAAACTAACCTCTAAAGTATAGACACTAGAGAGTTCAAACTGTTATAAATTACTCACCAAAAATCAAGCTATCAGTTGGTGGTGACAGTGACTCCGCTAGACCACACTCCTGTGATGTAAGCTCACTCAATCACAACCGAGAAAATTTACTTTGCACTAGTAAAAACACTTTTTGTAAAACAAAAACTAGAGGAGCGGTCCGTCGGGTATGAAACGCCGTAAGGCACTGCGTCGTGGTAGACAACAGCCCATGAGCGTGTCGCCACTTGTCCACGCATGCGCGTTGAGTCATAGTGACGACTGTATCAACTTCGCCGCGTATCAACTAGCCCCGCTCTCCCCTATACCTGTCATCTTCCTCGCCAAATATTTTTACTTATTTAAGGCCGTTACTTTAATGTAATGAAGAGGATTATTCGAACATCTTTGCCCAAGATTAAAATGCACCCAGATGCTTTAAAAAAAAATTAAAAATATAAGCATTTTATGAACTCGGGCCACCATGTTAGTGCATGGAAAATAGTTTCATTGAGGAGCACATTCGTGTTAATGAGCTGCATTCGCATCCATGATTTAGAATTCAAATGACCTCACCTGATGGCCAGTGACAATGTCCATATAACGCCATTACGAGGGAGATATAGCGAATTACGTCCTGCGTAAAAATCAGTTCAGATCATTGGTTACTTCAATCCCACAGTTGTTCATTCTACGCTCAGTTATGCATCCTAAATGGCGCTGATGTTGCATTTTTTCATGCCAGTGAAAGCAGGGGCTGAGGGGCATGATTGCGCGCGCGTTGCAAATCTAATTGGTTGTCGAATCAAAGGGGACCAGGAGGGACCCCCAATCAACCAATGCTGCTGACGTTTGATTTTTGTGCCCAAATTTGGCGCATCTAAATCTGTTTTTTTTAATGTCCGCAAAATGGCGATGAGGTATGAGCGATCTATTTATTATCAATACGTACTAGACCATTTTTAAAATCTTGAGGAATAGCTTTAACGGGTTATGAATTTGGTGGATGACATCGTCACGAATGTAAGTTTCGTTTAACAGCCATGATTGTAGCTGAAATTTCTGTGATCACTCTGCCGGCAGCGCCGCAAGCGGGCACTTTTGTAACTTTGTTTAAATGCGCGGTGGGAGACAAGATATTTAAAGGCCGAGAGTAGAATTCTTTCTCGTAGTGTTCAGAGTCGAATCGAAATGGAAGGCGCGTGAGTTGACGGCTGTCTTATCTATAATCCTAATGAAGGGACGAAGCATAATAATGGTAAGAATGCAGACGAGATGGCTGAGGAAGAAGATAAATTTTAGATGGCGCAAATGAGATGAAATCCATTTTCCATAGTTGACGTTTGTTTGACAAAATTTCATTGTTATGAGAAACGAAGGTGAGGGACGATATCAATGTATCCGGGAAGTATTGTGATACAAAAAAAGAGTAACCGTTGCTTTTCTGATCGTCTTTGCAAGCCCCAGTGAAACATCCAGATAGCGTCTCTGCTAGAAGCACTGTTGTGTCTCTTATCCGCTCCGAGGCGCTGATTCTCGGGTATCTTCACGCTATTACCACAGCCATTACGCCTAAATGGCTATTTTTCTCTCTGTTCTCGAGGTCTGATAGAAACTCGTATTGAAATTCGTGTTCATCCATCCATTGGACAAGTGATAAGAGAAAAGAGAAGCGGAATGCGCTCCCTGCTATCGCAAGACATTCTCGAGGACTCGAATATAAAAGGATTTCAAGATTCAGCTAAGCCATTAAGCTGATATTTTCTGCAGCCAGCTTCCCTGTCTGCTATCTTAATGGAATTTTCGATAAGTCGAATCGCGCACCTTCCTTCCCATCGAATGCCCAGTGGTCATTCCTGCCACGATTTAATTTGATATTTTAGAACCAGCCTCGTAGGTGGAGCAGAAATGCCATCCGGAGTCGAAAGCCCCTTTACCAAGCGAGCGAAAATATACCGGAGAATACGGGGTGGACGGTATACGAGATCAGAGAGATATAGAGTGGGAAGGCAATCTCACCGACCGTTGCTGGGAATGCAAACTCGAGTGTTCCGTATAACTGTTTTAAATATCGCTTGACCATTGCCTCAGCTCCGCGACCTTTTAGGAAATCCAGTTTAGAGATGATGAGAAGGCATAGATAGGTAACTCAGCTGAAAGCGATGGTTAACAACTTTTAAAACAATAGTTTTAAGTATATCCGGACTGGCCACGGTGATAACTTTTACGGGAGTCACCCGCAATCCACAAATTGTGCGAAAAATCCACAGAGAAAAAATCATTCACCGATCAGGGTTCGAACCCGGATCCCCCAATGAGTGCTTTAACCAGTTAAGCTACTGAGGCGTCATTCCACAAATATCCATTGGGAGGAATGACGCCTTGGTAGATTAATGGCCAAAGCACTCGACCGGAACTCGGGAATCCAGGTTCGAATCCTGGTCAAGGCGAATGAATTTTTCTCTCAGTGGAATTTTCACACAATTTAAAATAATAACATCAAAAAAATGCATTATAAAAAGCGTGGAAAATGAGGCTATAAGTAGTTGATACATTATAAAAAGTATGGAAAATGAGGGCTATAGGTAACTGTAAACGTTAATAATAAAAAAAGAAGTCCTTTGCGGCAATTTCACAGCCAAATTGTATAATTACTTAAGGAAATGTTGTTACCAAGGGATGGGTTATTGCTGTTCATGGCATTCCAAAGCGTCAGTGCTATGCTGGAATTTGTTGTCCAATCAACATCAATTCTATAGAAAAACGTCGCTTTTCATAATAATCATTTGCTGAGATATAAAATCTTTTAATGGCAGTTAAACATGCATCGGCTAAATGAAATTCAGCAGTATTGAATTCAGCCGCTGAACGGGTAACGCCGTAAGATAAAATATACAACGATTTTGAGTTAATTTTAATTTCAGAGCCCTCTGTGTTAACCACCCTGAGGATTATTTATATCATTGTATTTAGAAGTTTTGGCTTCAATTTGAGGGAAGATAAGGCATCTATACTTTTACGGGGGTATCTGGGCAACGGAGTGTGGGAAATGATTTGTGCCCGAAAGCCGTTACCATCGCAACAGCACCATATCAAAGTATGTGGTATTCCAATCGCCCATGAAAAATAAAATTTATGATGAGAAAATATGCGTTCCCCTGTTGAATGCCGTTCGTGAACTTGTACACTGCATTTGGTGGTCAACCGTCTGTGCTACCATCTAGCGAGGGATCACTAAGAATGCTAATGACTGTGAAGTGGACAAGTGCTCTTATTCTAAGTCCGTGGTGAGGATACCATAGGATATGGGAGGGTTTACTGGCGTGGTCGAGGTACGGTGTCCTTCTCACCCCTACATATAAATGGCATGAGAACCCTCGCAAGCGTATCTCTCCACTCTGTCTGAGGAATATTTTTTTAAAAGCTACCCTGTAGAGGATGTATATTAGGCTGGTGCGAAAAAACTCAAGTTACAAATTCCGTGTCGTAATAGCGCGGAAAAGTAGCGAAACGTTAGTACAAGAAAAACAAAAAAAGAATTATTAAAATCGGACGTCATCTTCCGATCCCGCAAAGCACCTGAAAAAATGGCGAAAATGAAAAAAATTGTTTTTTTTTTTCGTTGTAAAAAAATGAAATAAAATTAATATCTTTTAACGCCACAGCAAAAAATGGTTACAAATAGCATAGGTAATTATTAATATATGCATATTTATGGTTTTAAACTGTTATTACCGATCGCACCAGATCATTAAAAATGTATAAATTTTGCAATTTTGCCGGTTTTTCAGAGTTGTGTAATAATTACTTAAGGTAATATTTTAGGCTAAATTACATGTTTGATTAGGCAGCTCTTCCTTTGTTTATATATGATTTAATTATATTTAAACAATCCAGAACTCACCGCGGAGAGGTGGCTGCACTTTGAGTTCTACCCACACCCTCCATCCATCCAACTAATGAGGGTTACTGCAATTTATAATATTAAAATTTTTTGTCCTTCTTTTAAATTTTAGCTTGTGAAAACTACTTTGTACTGCGATTTTGTGGTGAAGTCGGGCATAATGGACCTTGATTTGAATATAGCCCTAATAAATCCATCTCTGGATCGATAGCCACAAAGCTTAAGGGATGCCTCTGTTACCAATTTCACACACGGCTCCATTGCTTGCCTGTGATGTAGGAAGTTATAATATCCCAATCTTGTTTATCACTAGATTCAATGAAGGAAGCTATTTCTTCATTAGCAATTATTCTCATAAGAAGAAGTGGAGTAGATAGTTTGACTACATTGGGTGCTTTCTATTCATGTGACTCACGAGTCGACTTGTGTCGACTCACGGAAACTGTTTAAAACTCTCCTATTTCTGTGCGTTACCGTTTGTTGACTTGTGTCACAACAGTCGGCGACACACACAGAATGGAACACGAAAACCGCGACCCAAGTCGACTTGTGTCAATGAATGGAAAGCACCTATTCCAGGCAATCAATTCTATATAGTCATTTATTTCGAAGTTCATGGCAGGATTAATGAAGTTTAAGTACGATAGGTTTGCTTTTAGTTAAGTCTGTCTGGCCTTAAATACTCTTTTTAGCCCTAGCTCTCTAATGTGCCTTCTGTAATAAAAAACCATCGCCATCAATACGTTCTCTGCGTGGTCAAATTTAGAGTTCCATTCAATAACAGGGAAAACTAATTTCTTTTAATATTCAGGTATGTATCGAGAGGTTTCCATTGCTCTGTCCACACGAGTCATCGAGCATGTAAAATTGGTCCAGGATCATGGTTTGGCAAGTCATTTGGAAATTCAGCACTTGTGATTGCTAGTTTAATGTCAATAAGGTATCTTTTGTCCTTGCTCAAAATTTATCTATCAACTTGTAGAATTTCACATTGAATTGCTTGGAAATGCAGAATTGGAAGCTTTCCATTACCATTCAGATTAGTCCAATTGGCCCACTAAATGATTTTTGGCCACTTGTTTCACCATCTAAATACTGAAAAATATAACAAAAGTAATTCAATGAAATGAAGTAAACCAACTGCCCACTGCAGCGAAGGTCCAATGTTTCCTACGAGCTTTCTAATAGTGCACCTTTCCATCTAATGTTGATGTTCGTGCCATCACAGCAAACTAACCCTAAGTACTCTAATGATACTCCTTGATCAGAGAGATAAGATAATATGGAGACCACTATATCTTTAGCAGACCCGGAGCTTGGAGAAACATGACTCAAATACACAAAATCCAGTTCTTTTATTAGAGACTGGTGATCCGCTTTAACTGTCCGGCAGTACTCTTTCAATTCAATCATTTCTATTACTATGGTATTGTATATCCTTCCGTCAAAGTATAGCCCGTGTAGCTCACCTAGATCAAGATGGATTTGCTGTATATCGCTAATAATATTTCTCTTTTCCCTTCTAATTCTACATCAGTCAATGAACTTAGAAGTATATTCTTCAGTTATAACACCATTGTCTACAAATACACTTGATGCTATAGCAGCAGCTGCACGGTGAGATACCCCGTATTGATCACAATGAAAAGCTGTAGTTTATAAATTTACCCTAATTTGCCATGGTGATTTATATTTTTTTTGGGTGTACTAGGCATGTGATCTTCCTGGTCAACAAATTTCTCCTTGATTGTTGAACTTTGCGTTGCGTCATTTAAAACCTCAACATCTTCACTTTCGGTTTCAATAGGGTTAACATGCTGCCTTTTTAAGGTGCAATTTTGCCTTTCAATTCTAGTGGCCAGTTTTATTGTCATTTTGATCTAAAGAACTATTTAAAACTTCGCAAAAGTTATCCTCAAGTAATTATTACACAACTCTGAAAAACCGGCAAAATTGCAAAATTTATACATTTTTAATGATCTGGTGCGATCGGTAATAACAGTTTAAAACCATAAATATGCATATATTAATAATTACCTATGCTATTTGTAACCATTTTTTGCTGTGGCGTTAAAAGATATTAATTTTATTTCATTTTTTTACAACGAAAAAAAACCAATTTTTTTCATTTTCGCCATTTTTTCAGGTGCTTTGCGGGATCGGAAGATGACGTCCGATTTTAATAATTCTTTTTTTGTTTTTCTTGTACTGACGTATCGCAACTTTTCCGCGCTATTACGACACGGAATTTGTAACTTGAGTTTTTTCGCACCACCCTAATGTATATCCCGTGACTTGGTGATTCATCGCCAATGCTCCATTTGTTCAAGCCATCTCTTTGATTTGCGTGTGCCATGCTGGATTTTATGCGTGCGTGAAGTTATGCAGGTCATTCAGCCATTTACAGGAGGAAAAATGAAATGGGAGCCGACTAGATGAGAAACAATTTGGCGTTTTAGCTTCGTCTTTGGAGGAAACACATCTCGGGAAGGACAGAAAGTTTTCACGCGGGAAAAGGATAGGCAAAGATGGATGGGAGACTGATAAGGTTGTATTTGTTGGCTTAGTTTTTTGTTCAGGTATTACACTCACGGAGTTCGCAGTACTTTCTTCGTCTATCAAATAACGCTATTCGCCTTTTTATATCATCTATTTGTTTAGAACGAACAAAATTGTTTGAAATAGTGCCTGAAGTTTATTTTTGTCGTGATTTTAATTTGCAATCTCACCAAATATCGTTATAAAGGACATATTCAAATATTTGTCTACATTTTTTACATGAACGTTAAAATCGTCATTACATCGCGGTTTTATCCCATTCTTAAATCGAATTTCAAATAAATAGTATCTCATCAAGCCCATTTTTTTAGGAAGCCGCTTATTGGTGAAAAATGTTGTAGGATTTCGTAAATATTTGGTGAAAAAGTGCAAATGATTTTAGCATGAATATTATAAAATTCTACTTCGACGAAGTGACGTCGGGTGTACTTACACATATACTCCTAATCAGCTTTAATTGTGGTCCTCTCCACCTTGCCTTTCTTGTGCCCAAATGTATATGCATTCGCCTATACTCGTGTTATTTGATTCTCTTTTCTGTCATGAGGTGGAGTGGCGGTCGTGAGCTCTCGTGATCTGCAATTGTGGCGTCGAGCAATTTAAAGAGTACAAATGATGTGCAATTTGATTCTTTTAATGTCCGCCTGAGGCCGCCTGATGCTCCCGTTGCCGAGGGGCAGTGTAATAATAGCAGTCTTTACCGGACTCTTTCGTGGCAAGCAATCTACCTCAACGGTGAAGGGTGGTTGTTATTTGAAATCGATAGGGGATGTAAAGGCCCCTTATGACAGAGTGAGGGCGTGAATTTGTTCGATAGCGTGAAGAGGAGGAACAGGCGTGGAGTGCTGGATCCGTGTGTAGTCATCTCTTACATTTGAGACGATACGCCATCCAACCCTTGCACTTCAATAATCTCGAATCTCGTTTTAATCTTTTGGGTTCTAGCTGCACTATTTATCCTATGACTTTTTTCTGATCTTTTTTCCTTGAAATCGAATTATTTCGAAGTTGCTTCAAGGAAAGAACGAAAACATCACAATCAAATTGAATACAGTGCTAGTTTCCGTTCTCATGTTATTCCAATGGATCATTTTTTGAGGCACTCTTTCAACGCTATTTTTTAGCAGTTGTTTTAGTTTGATGACGAATTTCGCTCGCATAATCGAGCAACTAAGCATTTTCATTTCTACTAATACCTTCTATTAATTATTCTCGTCTGCTTCGTGGTCTCTCACTTTATTACTAATATCAGTTATTTCATTCTTTTCTCCATTTCTCCGTAGGCATCGGTATCTTCAATGGACAAGAAGACCTCTTTGCACGAGATGCAATTTTATAGGCGCTACACCTACCCCCCTCCCACATCAGCACCCCCTGCCACCCACCCTAATCATCTATATCTACCGGCACGCCCCATTCACGCTTCCTCCTCTTCACTCTCGTGCTTGTTAGTGCACTTCCTCCAAGACCATCTGCCATTCCATCCTCTAGTCGTTAATACACACCCTCTGGGCATGCCTATATTCTTTCCTTCTCTACGTCCGTGTCCGCTACGTCAGTGACCTCGCATTAAACGCCAAATAGAAATGTAGGTAAGTACTTCTGACGATGGCTAGCTATGCGAAATGGTTCGGAAATGCCTCTCTGAATATCTTAGCTATCTATTAACGTAGTTCGTGTCGGTTATTCATATATTTGCCACTAAAAATAATTATGAATATTACTCATAACATTTTCTACTATTTGTAGGCCTTATCGCAATATTTCTTCTCAAAAATCAATTTCCAAATAATTACTCTATTTATTCTTATGCTCCTCCTCCACACCCAATGTTATTTTGACTTCTATCCTTCGTCAGAGTAACAGGTGAACATATTTAATTACTCTTTGCATGATTTTCAATCCATGTAACTAATTTTGACGGATCGCAATTTTCGTGTTTTTGTGTCAATTTTTCCGACATCGTAGGCAAAGCTTTGATAATGTAATTCAAAGATTTTTATGGAGAGGGCTTCACTGGCAAAGCCTTATTTGCACCTTTGAGGAGTGTACGCAATTTGTGATGATCTATATTAGTCATATGACCTTTATTTGTGTAATCACATGGCGTCACAGTTGAGTATTTTAGCATATTATAATTAAAGAGCTACATGAATTACTTTTTTATGTGCCATGCATTTTCAGGCATTAAAAAATGTTATATGTATCGTCTTTTATTTTGCGCTCCGATAACATTTTACTCCAAAAGGATATAGTTAAAAATACCAATGGGATATATTATCCTTGATTTTCTTAGATGTGGGCTCTTTTAAATTTTTCTTTCTACAGTCTTGAACCGTAAATTGCCTATCATGGTAGCTTGTGTCGTAATTGTTCTAGAGCTGCGAGTCACGAGTGTTTCCATATTAATCTCTCCTCAGAATCTTTGGAAACTCCGCTCTCCCTCTGCTTATCTGAGGAAGCGAGTCGTTCGGGGCAACACCTCTTCTCTCTCCATCATTTTTCGACATCTTCCTTCGGAATGAGAAAAACCTTTGATCTCGGGGCGAAAAAAATGAACGGGGAAACGTTTGAGCGAAAGATATCGATTATAATGGGAAAAGCGGACGTCTAATATCCTCACCTCTCTCTCTAATCAGTTAGAATAAATCCTTCCTTCATTCTGACGCACATCTCTATTTGCAACGCGCGCTAGACTATAACATTTACTTCTGTCTTTTAAGTTTTTTTTTCGCGTTGAATTTGCATTTTAAAATATGTACCTATTTCCAATGGATGTCTGCACATATTTCGGGAGTCAATTGACAATAGTTATGAATGCATCAGTGCTTTGCTCTAGAAAATAATTTCTTTCTCTTTATTTTTTGTAAGATCTTTTTATGTCTTTCGCACAGTAACATTGTAACCAATGGCGCGTGGCCACCCGGCTGGAAGAGGGTGCAGAAGATAGGAAGGGAATTTTACATATCTGCTCCTCGTCCTTTTCTAACAAACGGCTGTTTTTGGCCGGATGTCTGCCAGTGGATGATTTTGAGATAAATTGCTCGGTTGGTCTAATCAAGTGGCACGCATGAGTCGTGTCCTGGTGTGCCCTCTATCGATATCGTATGCATGGCATAACACGTAGTGTGTGTATCCCTTCTAAAAAATCCCTGCCATCCCCCACTCTTCATCTGGCGTCGTGACTTATACTCTCACGCATCGGGATTCTTTAATAGCTAGCCACTTTAATTTTCGATTGGTGAAGTGATGTTTTAAAACACTGATCAATTGGTACTCCCTGCGAGAAAAATTTACATTTACAGAATTACTTCGCCTTTCATGTTCCCAATGGCTTCGTCTTTCGACGAGTTATATTTTGAATATTGTAGATACTGGATATAAAATAGCTTTGCTTCCCTGTAAATTCGTTCCGTATTTGTGGGGGATTGAATGGCGAGGGAAGTGGTTGATGTACAGCGGTGGTTATCATCCTTCGCGCTGATTCACACTTTGACTCGTGTGTTTGTGAAACTTGACTTGCGTTTTATGAAAAAATAAATTTCCTCTATGATTATGATTTTATTATGAAATTGGGAGATTATGAAGGGTAAAACGTTCATGTTATTCTCTTAATTAATGTGTTGGTGAATTAAAGTCGCCTGGGACGTGTGGGCCTCTTCTTTCTACAAAACTATCTATCTCTTGTTAACCTTTTAACGCCCACGGGTACTGTGTCGCACCGTAATGCAGGGTTGAGTTCAATGTACTACGACGTGAATATTGTATTATAAGGTGAACCCCCTTTGAAATAATCTTTTCCATTCCTTTATTTTCATTTGGCCACGTGACTTGGTGGGACGTGATTCTCTCATGCTTCGAGAGTATTTACCAGATGACCGATTTCATAGTCGAGATGTGAGGAGGTGTTTTTAGCTGCATGATTATTGATCTTATTCACTAAATTATTTCGAGCTGCATGATCGTAATGACTTTGCCCTTGGAATTCTATCTCAGGTGCTGATACACCTTGGTTATTTATAAAATGTGCTTCTCAAATTTTTGACCCGTGGCTTATTCGCAGCAGAGCACTGAGCTACATCTACATTTGCATGCTACCCGGCAAGCCGACAACTGAGGTATTTGGCAGGGGGTGATCCACATAAACTTGTAACCGAGTTAAGGGCGAGGGAAGTAAGTGAACAGCAAACAGAGGGCTGCCTCTCTCTCTCTAAGTATGATGGCGTCGCAAACACCTCAGTCCGTTGTGGACATTTGTGTCTTAGTGTTTCCAAAGCAACGTATTTCTTCGTATTAACAGTAATTCCCTCTCTTGCATCATAGTCACGAGTGTTTCCACTTTAAATTATCTCTCCTAAGCATCTTCGAAAACTCCGCTCTCACTCTGTTTATCTTATAAAGCGGGTCGTTCTGAGCAACACCTTTTCTCTCTTCATCTTTTTGCGAGATCTTTTTCCTTTGGAATAAGAAAAACCTTTGATCCCGGGGCGAAAAAATGAACGTGGAAACGTTAAAAGAAACAAGGGAAAGATATCGATTGTAGAAGGGAAAAGCGGACGTCCAATAATCCTTCCTCTCTTATATCTCTCTCTCGAGCCCCTTAGAATTAATCCTACACTCACTCCCACACTTTCGACAATAGACCCCTACACATTTTTACATTTACTCCTCAGTTTTAAGGAATTTCCACCGGGAGGCTTTCATTCATAGCATGTACGTGCTTCCAGTGCTCGTGTGTCTAATTTGCATATTAACCTTCCGTCGGGCGCAATGGATCTGACAGACACTGCGCGAGTGTCATTTCTCCGTACCAATAGGTGGCATAGACCCTTGAACCTTGTAGTAGCTGTTTGTTTTGACAATCTCAATGCAGTCTTTTGCTTTTCGCATTTATGCCGACAGATCGGTGGCGGATCACATGGCATGGTTAAAAAAAATAATAGCACAATAAAGCAAAATAAAAGCATTATTATTCTTATAGGTTAGCAAAATAAACAACATTGATCTCATAGAATTCACTGGCTAATATACTAGCTAATAATATACTGGCATACTTTACATATAATAAGTAATATTTAACAGCCTAAAGAGCATGGTAAATCGCAACTTGCTGGATAACTCCGGGGCCGTATGATGTCATGTAACGGAGTATATTCAGAGCAAATAAGTCATCATTTAAATGTTCGTTTACACTAGTAATGGTGCTTTAAACCTTAAAAGTGTACCACTGAGCCATTCCAAGAGTTAATTATGTTTTTTAGTCCGTGCCTGTCAGGCACATTGCGCATCATTTCCAATATTGCGCCTGACGGAAGGTGAAATAAATCGATTCCCAGTTATTTCCAGGCATCAGTGCTTAGCTGTAACTTACGAGTTCTTTCACCTAATGAAGATTTGTTCATATATTACGTGTCATGAGATTTCTCATTGAAGGGCTTAAACTCACCGACGAAGTACGTACTTTGGCAGCTCGGCCACCGGCCTAATATAGTGGGAAGGAGTTGGGAAGAACAATATATAACATTTCACTGTGGAGCTGCGTTGTCAAATCTTGAAATTCATTAAGTAGGCCCAGACACAGGGAACTTCGTTCATCTCTTCATTCACTGATCAGGTGAAGGAAAAAATCCACAAAAACAAGAATAATAACCAGCGAGAGGAAAAAGTGTGTCAAAATTACATGTCATGTTCATTTAACTAACATATTGAAGGTATTCAATATAAGAAGTATGAACCTTAACCATTATGAAAATCTAAGCACAAAAGCTTTTGAGTGTATCAGCACGAAAGCGAAGTTGAGAATCGCTGTCAGAGGTCGAGCGATGTAACTACGCCGAAGGCCGATATCAGGGAGTCCACAAAAAACAAAAGTGGAGGAGTAAAAAAAGCAAAAGAACGCAAGAGTGGAGGGAAAATGATCACCGACAGAGGGGAGGTTACTTCGAAGCTGAAGAAAAGACACCCCCCAATAATGCCGGTCGGCGCCAACAATCCAATTTTCCCGGCAGCGACTGTGTTGACAGGATACTCTGGAACACTTCTTGTCGTCCAAGTAGGGGATGGGGGAAAAGTGTACCGCCGGGTTCCCCCTTCTGTATCTTCTGGATGGAGAGAGAGCCAGGGGGAGCGATGGTCATTTAAGGCCAGCCTTTGGAAGTCAAGGAGGGGAAAGACGTAAGATCTTGGAGGGAGAGAGAGTTCTGATATGTGAAAAATACTTGTCACTCCAAACTGCAGATTTTGCCTCAGCACCAACTAACCATGGATTTCCAGATGCAGGTATTCGTCCGCTGTACTCGTTATTTAAGTCTTGATCTCCTAGTGTGGCAGGTTCGGATTGCAGGACTTTTCGCGCTATGTTCTGCGGAGTTCTGAGGATTTAAGGAGGGATTTCTTGGGGGCGGGTACCAGACATTTCGGAAGGGGATACACTAAAAAATTCCTCATCATCTCCGGGGCCCTTTTAAAATAAACGGCCATTTTCTGTTTTACCGCTGCATACGGATGCTTTGTAGATAAATTGCACGGTGTGACTAATCAAGAGGCACGCATGAGTTGTGGTCAGGGGTTCGAGGGCGCCCTCTATCGCTGTCGAAGGCATTGCATCACCCGTACACTGAGAACATCCCTTTTAGATTAATCGCTCCGATCCCTCACTCTTCACCTCCTGTCGTGACTTATGCTCTCACGCTTTCAGACTCTTTAATAGATCTCCGCTTTTATTATCAAGCTGTGAAGAAATGCTTTTAATCACTGATCGACTATTATGCCTTTCGGGAAAAAATCGCACTTCCAGCACTATTTCATGCTTCAAGTCTAACAGTTTCGTTTCTAAGCGAATGCTAATGCCAATTATGACAGACCTTAAAGAATAACAAATTTATTTGTATTTTTTTAATCCGTTGGTAATTCGTAGCGGAAGAGCAAGTAGATAGGGACGATGGTGATCACATGACGAGCCAACGGTATTCCAACTCGGACGTCCATTGCCATATAAAACTCCTCCATGGAGCGTCTAATTTTATCAATTTCTTTGTGTTTCCTTTACTGTTCAGTTTGCGTTTTATCATAAGAATATTTACCCTTTTTCTCAAAAATACGAGATGCTAACACGAAAATTAAAATCAAATGATAGGTAGTGAAAGTGATAAGAAACATATTCACTCTATTCATCTAGACACATAACAGTCCTCCCTCTGTGACAATAATTGGGAAATGTTACAAACACTCCAAGGACGCTTTTAAAAATAGGTTGTAATGCATTGTCTCATAGTTTGTGTAAAAGTCAGAAGAACAGTGCTACGAACAATTCTATGTTCCAGGCAAGGGATGACATTCCACCACAACCCCGAGCTCAATTTCATAAATAAAAGCACATTACATTGGCTTATTAGCTCAACTACAAATTTGTCGTGGATAGGTAGCATAATAAATGGAGTAAATAGAGCGTGAAAACCGGATTTGACTGAATTAGAAGGATTCTTCCGTGCGTTGAAATGCTATTATGACCGAAGAGACAAGCTAAGCCCAATGGTGCGATATGGCACCTCTTTCCGTTTGCACTGGATATACTGCAATCAAGTATAATTTACTGTTAGTCTCGCAGAGAACGGGAACATTATTCTCATTTCTTTGGCTGAATTATTTTAGCTTCGAAGTTCATTATTGTGTACCGAAAATGGCCGGGACTTCTTTCCTTTTTGTGTTAATGATGTAAGAATTGGGTTTCTTTGTAGTTCTGACGTGGCAAATTTAGAACACATCGTTGGCTTGGAGCCAAATTATATGGACCTCTTAGAACTTCGTCTCATTGCATGCAAATTCAATTTTACGACATCTATTCATCGCTTTTTAAGAAGAATAAAAGTCAATCATGGTTAAATACGATTACGATGGCATTTGTTCTTGGATTGGCATTCAGTGATGTAAAACTTGAATTCGCTCATTAAAAATCTGCAAGCAAATTCAAGCTATATTGTTCATATTATTATATGCTCTGTTAATTGGATAAAGTTTTCACTGAAAGTAAATTAGGCAATGAACACTTTTGGTGGGTTTATGAATGCAAGGGAGTATCCCGTTTAAATTAATTTGATTATAAGTGTTTATGCAATAAAATTTTACTTCCTGATATCTTGCGGGATATAAAAGGGCTAATATTGAAAGATGTTAATGAATATGAATGATTTAGATAATGTTAAAATAGCGTAACGAAAAACAAGAGCAGAAATATATATTCTCTTCGTAAATTTTGAGGTAGCGGACGTGAATGTGATGAAATCCATGCTTAAGAGTGAAATATCAAGCCGTGAGTAATTTTGTTTCCTCAGGAAATGGCGACTAATCTTAACGGTATGATGGAGTTAGTTATTCTTCGTCGCTTAATCAAAGAAGAATCTCACCTGCTGCCGCGAACGTGTAGCTTTTGCACTGACATTTGTGGCCCAACCTTCAATGCAAGCATTTGTATCTTTGCGCGATGGGGTGCCGTTAACCGTGACAACTATGCCACTTTTTTCGTTTTCCACTGATTTCGTGTAATTTAAGGTACAATAATGTTTTGAAACTATTATAAAACATTAGGAATTTAATTTATTTTCCAGGTCAAGGCCAATGATTTTTTTCTTTGTGGATATTTTGCACAAGAAACCATTAGTCTTGGTTCTACTTTCAAAATGTGAGAAAAATGTCAACTTGTCTCAAAATGTCAGGAAAAGTTTGCACATTAAAAAAAGTAAACAAAAACATAGTTGGCAAAGCTTCCCCTGTAACTGGAGCAACTTTAACAACAGAGTTATATCAAGTGGACACCTCAATACAACAGTAGAAAAAAATAATTTTGAACTTTGAAAACTCATTCACTCGAATAAAACTACAAAGAGATACCCAAAATATTGAAAATGGAATGCTTGAAATTCACTTCTTCTGCTTCAATATAAAAAGAAAACTCGAATTTTGGTAGGAATAGGTAAGGATGTCACGGATCTCATTGTGAGGAGAAGGACCATGTCAAGGAGGGTCAATTTTCTCGCCTGTGTGTTGAAAACATGGGCGTATCCCATAGTTCCCACTTGGCAAATTTGACCTTGTTTACGGTGCATTGAGTCCTCCTCAATCCCCCTTGCCTCTTTTATCATTATAATGCACCCTCTCATCCAGCAATAAAAACTAAGCTTTCTTTCCCTCCCCTCCAACCCATCAATTCATTTTCTCTCCATCTCTGTTCCTACTCCACCTTTTCTATAAGGACTCTCTCTATACTTTCAGTTATCAGCATCGTCTTCACCCATCCAACATTAAATTCCACGTTGCGCTCCTTGAGATTATTTCATCACAATGCGTAGTTAAGCAGGCTCTTTAGAGAATGTTTCAGTATTTGTTTTAATCGTGCTCTGGCAATGCAGTAAAATGAAACCATGGGGACTGCCTTGACGAGGCCCAATTCCATCCCACAAATGGTTGATTTTTATTGCCACTTCAGTCGCATTTTAATCGGCTTACAAAAATGTCCGCAGCGTGGTTACGACTTGCAATTAGATCCATTTTTTCAATATATTGTATTAAAATGTTTGTAATTGTAAGGAATAGCATAGAAAAGTTATGAATTTCATAGATCACATCTTCCTGCATATAAATTTTGTGTAGCACTCCTAGCTATATCATATCTTTCCGTGAAACTAGAATCACTTTGTCCGTCAGCGAATTTGGTGGCGAATTTGTGAACTCATTTAAATGCGCGGTTGGTGACAACACATTCAGAGGCCAATTTGCGGATCCTCTTTCGTAATATTAATGAATATAATATCCCGCTTAATTTCCTGGGTTGAATCAACGTCTTTTCATGTATCTACGTATTGGCATTTCAATGGTACATTGTATGCAACATTTGGAACACCGTTTTGAGCTTGGATGATATTTGGATACGTGTAGCATCACAAATGTAAGGATTTCTCGTCGGATTGGTCGCCCCCTCCTCTTTCATGCAATACAGACCCCTTACATTGTAATCCCATCTACTATTGGTCCTTTTCCCCCTCACCAGCAAGGGTGCGCATTTTATCTTCCGCCGCCAGAGTACAAGGTGGGGGGGGGGGGGCAGATATACCTCCCTCCCCATCTCCTCACCTCATTCGTCATCTCGCGTGCCCGACAATCCACCACCAACCCGCCCATCTCCCTCTTTCTCTCTCTCTCTCTCCTCTCCTGTTTCTCCGTTTGCTCTCCCATTTTCAGTTATCTATTTGGTTTTATTATTATCTCGTCCACCCTGTACTGCTCCTTTCATACTTCTTCTGATTGGCTTTCCATTTCCATCAAATCCGTATTTAGTCATTATCCGCAAAAGTGTGCAGGATAGGGCGTAAATTCGCAAAAATAAAAATTATTTCATCAAGGTGTAGAAATCTTTGCAGAGCAATATAAAGTTAATGTCGACAATGTTTGAGCTTTGTATCACAATTTTAGAGTATGTATAGGAGCGTGCGATTATTAGTTAATGATAAACGGAATAGCAATTGAAGATCTACTGGAATAATAGGATATGGAGGTCAGTAAAAAGTGCAGATTGGAAATGGATGGCAGGCAAATATGAATGAAAAAAAGAGTGAAATAATCCCCCAATGTACCAAAAGGATGCAAAAAAACATTCCCCTCTACCATTCAATCCATGTCTCGTACATTATGAAGTTTTAAGCATACGGGACATCCATAACCGTCATCACTGACTCCAGCTTGCGTAAAAGATGTGCCATCTGTGAGTAAGGATAGGCGTCCGCCCAGCAGTGGACAGAATCTCCTCTACCAAACTGTATCACTATTTTATCTCCACGGAGACGGGAGCATGGGAAGATGGGATGTCTGGAGAAGGTGCTACGAAACTATATCTTCTTTATGTACTGCGTACACTTTTTTCCTCGGGAAAAATTTTCTCAAAAAGTTTTAAATTTTGAGAAATTATTCTTTGACGCTTACAGTAAAATTAATGCTCGAGGAATTGGCAATAGAAAATCTCAAGAAAAAGAAGGTCGTAGTCTTTGAAAACAAAGTACTAAAGAAATATATTTTTACATATTTATAAAGCAGATGTTTGGAGATCGGAATAAATAGAGAGCTTGGAGATATTCATAGTGAGCTATATGTAATTGTCACAATAGAAATCAAATGTTTAGGGTGGGTGGGTCAAATATTGAGAAGGGGCAAAACCAGCATGAAAAAAAATCTCCAATTGCAGACTCAATGGTAGAAGACCTTTGGGAAGACCAAAGCTGCGTTGAAGAGAGCAAGTACTAAAGGACGAAACAAGCCTCGTTGTCAATGTTTCAGCCTGAGTGTCATGAATCGAGATTCGAGATGAAAAGGGATGTGAGGGCGGGAAGGAAAGTGGGTGTGCAGGGGCGACAATTCAGGGCCGGACTTCTCCCCGGGTGCATGAGAGGGAGTGCCCGTAGGCGAGGGTGGACCCCAGACTATATGGACGGAGATTAATGCGGTCTTATCGAGACGCTTTTATTTATGAGCACCTGCAGAATTTATTTTCGATATGATGCAAGTTTGGGTTAAAGAATCGAGTTTCGTTTTTTTCATTAGAAGGGGAAGGCACTGTGTTGGATTGTGATTAATCCCGATCGCAGGGAGTTGGGAGCAGTTTGAGGAAGCGCATCTTAATTTCACGAAGGGGAAGGAGCGGAAAAATGGATGGGAGTCGGTTTGAAAGACAGGGAGAGGGATTATTATCAAAATGAGAGATGGGAGGAAGGGTTGTAATGGAGGGTGGTTAGGGAGTTTGGGGAGGAAAGAGGGCTCTTTTGGGCTTGGGGTGAGTGGGGAGAGAAGATCAGTTTGCACGCGGATGAGAGATAAACCTAACAGAAGTCATTTGCGTTTAAAAGTATTAGTGTGGGAGGAAGAAATGGGAGATGGACCACGCAATGAATAAAGCGAGAAATCTGACGCGTCACGTGGATCGGTGGCAGAATTAATTATACAAATGAAAAAAGGGTCGTAAGATAAGAGGTGGATGAAGCAATACAAGAAATAACTCTTCGGTTACGCAGGATAATGGTAGAATGGAGGGATCAGACCGTATTTTGTGAGTAAGTGGAATGAACCTTTCAAATCATTGTCGCGAAAGAGGTCACGTTACAGTTTTAGGCATATTAGGAGTCACAAGTTCTGCTTTTCGTCTGTTAGAACTGGCATTAGGAGTTTTCTGCGGCAATTTTTGGGTGAGGGATAAGGAATTAACATTTGTGGATATTAGGAGTCAGTTTAAAAAAATTAATTTGCGGTTTATTAATGACTTGCTAATGATTAACCTGGATTAGTGACTGCCCTCTATAACTCCTCCAATTCCTTCTCTTCCATCCGAATTTTTTTCATTTTTCCCATTTGCTTGTATATTTTCGTAGCACTGTGTTTAACATTTGGTAGCAAAAATTTTATTTTGTTTCAATTTCACTTGAATGTTTGCATTTGACTTTTTATAGCGTGGTTTTTATTTTCCTGTGGCATCTCTCCCAAAAATATCATCACGTATAATTCAGATTTATAATTTACGAGTAACAACGGATGTTATAACATCAATTGATGCTTCGAAGTTATTATTGGGCCTTTTCGTTGCGCGTGATCTCCGATCAGCATTTCAAATCGGCAATTAAGTAGTTGTAATAATGAGGAAAACACTGAATTCGTTGCGGCCCTGCAAACTTTACACAAAATTACTTCTATCAACTACCCCGAGGTATGGCCAGTGCCATTTTTCCCCGACGAGGGACTTAAAATTTAGCAACTTTTCATCCACTGGGAAAACTGATGGATGTTTGGATGTTCTAGAAACCTACTTCTATCATGATAGTTGTTCCGGATATATAAGAAAAAAAGACGTTTTTTTAAGAATGAAAGAATGAATGCAACGGGAAGTTGAGCGAACCGTCAATGCCAAGGTTTAATCGTAAAAGGCCTTGCTATGCGATAATCGCGAAAAAAGCCCCTATCCCTTTATATCATATTTCTCAAGCCATTTAACTCATTTTTCTGGAACGGCGGGCTATTATGGCTCACTCTGTGATTATTTTGTGGAAGTTGCTGTGAGAGATAAGAATGAAATGGAAGAAAATTGTTTTTGCAGAAAGTGGTAAGCTTCATTAGAATACCCACATTTTAATTTCGGTAGCTTATGGTCCCAGACTACATCACCACCCCCGTTTGATATCCAAGCAATCATTCTTTGGCATTATCATCATTAGCACTGGCATTTTATTATAGTACTTCGGGAATCCATTAATTTTTATCACGAATGAAAAGGTGGAGTGGATTTTTGCACCGGCACTTTTTTCTGCTTGCCTTTATAAAACAATTCCAGTTGTTCATTCCGCGAATTGTACGAAATGGCATTGGATAAGATGGGCGAGAATTGTGATTTGGGGCTCTCGCACATGTTCACCCCCAACCCTCGGATCAAGTTCTCTCTTTCTTTTTTTTTTAAATCTTTCTCTTATTATAGGTAAAAACGTACTATTCTCCAACCCTTACTACGCCCACATGTGACAAGAACGGAGACGCCATTTTGGTGATAGCATTTCATTAGCTTACCATGATCGCTTGTTTTAAAAATCCTGAATCAAATCTTTATTTCAGGTAATATTGCATGCAATGAAATCAAACATTTCGGCTTCAAATATTTCAAATATGTTTTATTTAAATTCGCAAACTTTTGGGGAGAAACTCTAATAAAAGTTCTTTTTCCATCCTAATGCAATATTTAAAAAATTAACATACCTATTCCATTTTATGAAAACAATTCTTTAAAACTTAATATGCATGAATGGCAACAAGTAACATATTTTAATCAGTCATGTCTCATTTCTCTTTGATTATTAGATATTTATATTTTTTTTCAAAATTGCCTAACTTTCGTTTATTATCTTCAAGTGTTGCCAAATAACCCATAATTATTTTCTGATAAAACAATTTGATAAACTCCGAGTGGAACGAAATTCGTATTTTCTTTCTTCTATAATTCAATATCAGCCTTTAATCATGGCGGTGGCTTTACGCCTATTTTCGATGTACTGAGCCCTTGAGTTCGAAATCAATTAATTATCTATAGGTCTTCAAATCTACTCGCTGAAATTCATAGCTGTTTTCCCACCCTTTATCGTCATTAATGTATATTTTATTGAATTTCCGCCGCTAATTGGACTCCAGGGAACGCAATCGTCACGTCAACCTGCTGCTTTGTGGATACGATTAGACGCATCTGAATTAATATGTTCGGTGGAGGTGCCTCGATATCTTCCTTATCAGCAATCTGTCAATTCGTGACAATTTTCCTTGATTCAGTCTTGCTCAAATAAAATTCATATTAATACGTGATTTATCAAGTGGTTTTAATATGTTTTCCAACGAGTCCTGTGGATTGAGAATACAATTTTTGCTTACCATTCTTGGGATATGCATGATAGATTATGGCCATTGATAGTATGAAGATAATCTTATCTCGCCGACGGTGGTGAGGGTTACTCCAAGTAAAATTCAACAATTCTCCTCAGCGAATTATACTATTATTTTGGATTGTTGAAAAAATTAATCAAATTTTTGAGGTGACAACGTATCAGCTTATTGCATAGTCTAAATGTTCGATATATTGACAAAAATATTTATTCAACGTATGAAAATTATGTTTGTTGCAAAAATTTAGCTAAAACACATGGTTTTCAAATACGAATAGCCATAATTGAATAATTTCATGTAATTTAAAACTTTATAATTTATTTTTAGCCTGGGAAAATAGTGAAACTAGCATTAAAAATAGTTCATTTTTTTCTTTTCCAATTTTTATGTTTGGTATATAGAAAATTCAAGATCCGTATGGTGAAATCGCATGAAATTAAAAACTCATTATGAAACATATTTTCTTTAATAATGAGACAAATAAGAAGCCAATTATGTTTAACTTTTATGTTATTTATTGTTTCTTTAGATATTTCCGATTTATTGGATACATGCATATACATAATGGATAAAATATTCATTTAGCCGTGTGTTAACATTTTTGAGCTAGCATTGCAATCATTTAATAAGAAGAAATGTATAATCTCTAGTTCCATGATATTCTGCCTAAGGTACTTAAATCCGTTTCTCTCGTCAGTTGGCATAACAAAATCGCATCCTAATCCATTTAAAGAAATCGTTATTTTTAGGCGTGATTCATTTGGATTATCTTTCAATGCCGAAATGCGATTTCCTTGCCATAATATACTGGCTTTCTTGATATTTCTGAACCACTTATCGCCTCAATTATTATAATAATATATTTATGAACCACCGAGCTTGTACGTGTATCTCAATGAATTGTGTTTACTGAAATAAAAAAATCCATTCTCCATAACCTCTTATTCTAGAAAGCTATTGGTATCAGATTGTTCTTTAAATTTATTTATTTTCCAACTTATTTTAGAAAATTTATTTTTGGTTATAACCTTAAACTTACAGGTTATACCCATAGACTTTCCTTTTCAATACCTGGTTGTTTCCTTTTTGTGTTGAGTTCATGTAAGAACAGCATTTTTTTATTGAAAGTTGAAAAATTACTTGAATTCCACTACGGATGCAAATATTTTCGGCCTGAGGATAATTCTTAATGGACTAAACCTCAATAGGTTCACAGTTTTCGAGCTCTTTATTACTCTGAATCTTCGCCACATGATACGAATCTGCCTACGTACGATTTGAATTAATCGATTTTATTTCATATTCTTTATTATTCATTGTTGGCAAGCAAGGGTGAAGCATCTGCGATCATGTAATAATGGTAGGAAGGTTGAAAGTTTATTTGCTGAAGGATGGATGGAGATTTGATGTTTTCGGTTTTGAAGGCATAAGTGATCGACTTGGCGTTTTACATCTTAAAATATAGACATTTCCATCGAGCAGAAATTTTAGATGAATTCATAACCAGCTACTCAAATTCATTCTGTGTTTCGTGTCAAGTATTGCAATCTCAATAAATTTCAAGCTCTAAAACATAATTGTATCCTTGCCGTGTAATAAACCAGGATGTTTCTAAAAAGAATCCAGCAGCTCTGAGTTACGGGAGGGCTCTTTTCAAGCGCTAAAAATACTTGTTCATTGTTAAAATGCATTCCCTACTTTTTACGATAATTAAATAAAACGACTAGCTTCGATGCACTGTATCATTTTTGAGTATGCACACCAGTTTTATTGAAACCAGTCTACTTAATAAGTTGCCTAAAATAAGTGAAACATTGCAATTTGGTCAGCGGTGCTTATGGAGCAGTCCCACCACATCGGCCTAGAAAGCTTTACTAATAGCATCGGTACTACCGCTGCATTCGTGTTAATTTTATAATAATAATTAAGAAGTATTTCCATTAATTTGGTAGAGTTGGGGACATTCTGTGATAAAAGGTCGTTTGCTGTCCCATCTGATGGCGGATTCTGTTGGAAGGAGGGCCACATTGGATGAGGGGCGATTATTCCCAATGGTTTAGACGGAGGGACAACGTGTGAGAGGGACCTTTTGGGACCCCGTTGGGCCTAGGAGCCTCATTCCTCCCCCTCTCCTTCCTGAGCGAAGAACACGCCCCTCAGTGCAGGGCCCTCTCAAACGACGTGTGCTCTGCGGTGTTGTATATGCACATCTAATCGTCCTCATATCACTGATTCCCCACGATAATAGTTATTCATTTATTTAATACATATTGCTACAAGTAGGCTATCACCTGATGTTAGTATGGGAATTAACATAAATGAATTAATAGCCTGCCCTCAAAATAACAAAGCATAGGAACAGTAAATACACCTACATGATACAAAAATACGCTAATAAGAATATCATACTATTAGCAAATTCACTTTGAACCAAATAATGCCATTTATAACACTCCCAAATGAATTACATTGACATCAAGCAAGAATCGAGGAACAACTGTCCAAAATTTTAATATTGCCGGGGAAGTTATTGAAAACTTCTTCAGGTTGATCATACTCTTCCCTTATTTCTCTGTGCCGGAAGGATATCTTCAATATTTCCCTCATCTGCTTCTTGAAATATCCCAACCAGAAGACGTGTCTGGAACTGTGAGGTAAATAAGAGTCCAGTACTTTTACGCAAACGAATTTTTGAAATTGAACCAATTGGCATGACGTTTTGAGCATAATTAGTTACGGAATGTGGCAATAAACATTAGTGACAATGTGCTGATTAAGGGTTATACTTTGGGTGTTGGTTCACACCTCTTCTCAGGGGTGGACAGTTTTTTCCTCAAAATAACCCCGGAAAGCAAACTGGCTTTGCAGTTTCTTGGGAGTTGACAGTAACTCTGCAGAGTTAGCCTGTAACAGAACATAAGACAGTGTCATATCGAGGCGTATGTTGTGATGATCTCATAATAGCCTCAACTTTTACAATAATCCCAGGAATACTCTTCCTGTTATACAGCTAAGCGTTTAGAAATATGCCGCTCTTATTTTTTGCTTTTTCTTTGCCTGTCAAATATTGAAGATGCGAGGTATTATTTTTCGAAGTGAAAAATATTTATCTTCAGCGGTGCGAGCAGTCTAATAAGTCCATTCCGTATATTCCGATTTTGCAATGGTTCCAGAAGTAATCCGTTTAAAAGTTATGTAACACTCTCTCATACGTTTGTAGCTGAATTGAGTCCCGCCTTTTTCATGCAAGCTTATTCTTGCCTTTATTTCTTATCCTTGATAGAAGGTTATGTATGATCTCCTATTTCGAACTCTAATGTTGAATTATCACCTTTTCAAATTACTATCCTCAGTTTCGTGTTGTGCATTTGAGTGTAAGCGGAGGTCATGTCGTGTAATTTCATCGAACCGAATGATAAATCGAATTATTACTTACTATTAATCTCCATCACACCCCTGTTCTACATTTCCATTGATGAGGTTTTTTTCTGATCGTAATTACAGCCGATAGCTTTTGGAGATATCGTCAGCCGTATTTGATCACGCTATGGGCTAAATCGTGGATGCTCAAATGCATCTAATGGCTTTGAAATACAGGTCAACTGCTGGGCTGCGACGATGTCGGCCTCAGTGGCGGCAAGGTAAAGTCCTTGCAAGCCAAGGTCACGTGTTCGAATCCCAGTTACGTTGTCCCTATCCTGGGCGTGAGAGTTGGTGATCGGCCCACAGTGTTGTTCCCTCTTTTCAAAGGCCTTGAAGGCGCTGTTTTCGGAAACGTGAAATTAAACATAGTAATCTTTTCTGTTTTTATATTAATTAGTCCGCCATTTATGATTTAGCTGTTGAGTGAAGGAGAGGGTAGGATAACGTTTGCTGATAAGATTGGTCCCTGTCTTCTAATAGTCCTTAAGTTCACACTTCGGCAATTGAACGCACTGGCCGCACACATTATGAGTTTTATTATTATTTAACTATCGTATTCTTGTTATAACCATTATATAAGTAGAACCATCCAGGGAAATAAACTATCCATTTAACCGGGTTGACTCGAAATATTCAGGACTTTATTTATTAAAACACACGACATGTTACTACCCTCAGTGGTAATTTTAACGGTAAAGTAGTACGCGTATAAGCAATACATGTTATCCTATGGTGTAAACATATGTTGATCAAATATGGCCAGTCCAAACCTGCAGATTGGATATTTAAATAAATATTTTCATAGACAATTTTTTCACGAGAGTTTTTGCTGAATAATCGCTTGAAAAAGCTTCTATTTGGTAATTTGTTCATAGGCACATAGGCAAGTGAGTAATTATGTTTCATTGTTAGTAGGTTATCCATATTAATTAAGCAATCATTACTAATGCATTTCCATGATATTTTGAGATACCGCTGCATAATTAATTCTATTTTTTTCTCCCTTCAAAACGATGCATCAAGATTCATGGGTGGTTGATCATATCCTCTGCTTGGGAATTTTTAAAACAAGTGATTGAAAGCAGGCGTGAATTTTAGCATTAAATAATGAAAGCCGTTGTTAAATTGGTCTCTGGAATCAGGAGAATCAGAAATAACATTAGCAATGACACTTGGAATTAATTCCTTAGAATTACATAACAATTGGTATCGGATATTACCCCGGAGATGCGGTGGTTTGAATCATGCCGCCTTATGCTAGATTATAAATCCACCTGACGGTAATTCATGCAAATACCCTCAAATTAGATTGAAACAACGAATTTTTTCGGAACAAAGAATTTCCAAGCGAGGCGCCCCGCGCCTTTCTTTTATTTTCGCCCTTTCTTTTATATCGCTCTGCGCATCGGCGATCGAATGACATTCGAATGCGCTCCTACATTCTTTGCTAATTTATTTGCCGTTTGCTCATTAAATGCCCAATGCTCATTTGAGATAAAGAGAGAATTATGATTGCGGAGCCAATGGCGCTTAGAATTGTGTCAGCCCAAGTGGAAACGTCTCGGCTCTGTGGCGCTGTTTCCAGTCTGCTGTACCTAGAGTGGAAGTATATATAAAACCTCAGATGAGCAGCAGAGGTTGATGTGGGTGTGTAAGGTTTGGCCAGATATTTGAAACATTAGGATTTTTTAATGCAATCAGAAGATTCCGTTTTCGTGTGATTCAAAACGAGGATTTTTGTAACACTTTTTTTCGTTAATATAGCTTTTAGTAACTAATTTCATATTTGAAATTCTTCTGCGTTGAAAACTATTTTTGAACTACATTTAAGGCGAGGTAAAGATTTCATACATATGTATATTCATGCTTTTACAAGAAATATAATTCGACTTTGGGACTATTAATCTGAAAATGCTTTTCATTCCCAGTTATTTTTTGTGGAAAATTATTTTCGAATAATCATTTCATGAGCGAACTTAGATTTGGATTTTATAATCCCATTTTCCAAAATAGTGCAGATTGTAGATTTTTTTAGTGACCTTAAAATAATTCTAATTATTTTTACAGAAAATGACCTATGATTCGTTAATATCACGATTATCCTGAAAATATTACAGTGGTAAGAAAAATACTCTTCGAGAGTTTCGTGGAATACGTTAACGGCTTCCCTTATCGCGTACGGCCGCCATAATCACTTCCCTCCGTCCTAAAAACCCCACTCCAGGGAGCCCCGCCTTCTTTAACAAATGAACAAAGGATACGACGTCGTGCAAGGAGTGTTCTAGCGTAAAAGAGGAAGTCGTGGAGTGGAACGGTCGAGATAAGATGGTAGCGTAAGATGGGATGATACTAATGACACGCGAGGGAAAAATCTCGCCGAGAATAAGAAAATGCAGCGTTATGTAGGATTGTAGCGTTCTTAAAAGTACTTTGCAGTGAGGGAAGGAGGGCAGAAATGAGATGTCAAATGCATGCTCCGTCCCGGGAGAGAAGAGCATCATATTGTACGTATGCCAAGCATGTAATTCGCTATGAAAAAATCATTTTGCTTAGACGGGATTCGAACCCGAATCCCCAGATTGGCTGTCTGAAATGCTTCACGAAATCATTTGATATCAAAGTGAATCTCAGACTGAGTTTACCGAATAAGGTGCTAACGTTTCAAGCCTATAGTGTTCATAGTGTCCATAGTTTCAAGGCTCAGGAGACGGAGGTAAGCCACTGTTGGAGAAATAAACCCCTCCTCCAGAACGGCTTATTTCAAAGTACTGCGAGAAAATAGTAACTTTTTACGCTGTCAGACAGACTGGTGTTAAACTATCACATTTTATTATAGGAGATTTTAAAGGTGGAATGGAAAGAGAATGGCACTGGAAGTAAAATCACTTTGATTTTTTATGCGTGGACATTTTTAGCCTTCTAAAAACCTTTTCAATGAAGGAAAGTTGAAAACATATTGCGTTATCTCATTGTAATATTTTTGTCAGCATTTACTAAAAATTGAGAACATTAATTTTTAATCGGCAAAGGAAAATGTTAATATTTTCTTAAGTTAATGGTGAGAATGGCATGAAAATATTTAAATTTAGTCTTAGAATCCTTGCCTCATAATTTTTAGGGTGTATGAAAAGCCAGCACTTGATAATTTTGAATTCTGATAGCTCATGTATGGTAGTGCGGATGGTTGTGCATCCAGGTGGGGTGGGTGAGGGCGGAGACGGAGAAGAGGGAGGGAAATGGAGCGGAATCATCGCTGGAAACGATTATCACTCTGAGACACTGCATGGTGACCGCGGATTTTGAGCTCTTCGCCCCACAAGTCGCTGTGTAATAATTCATTGCTGCATAGCGTGAGCAGCGGCGAAATTCGCATAAAACGCCACGACATGAAATTCCCCTCGACCGTGAATCGCATTTGATTTTCCCATGACAACTGTGCTACCAAGAGCCTTCGTGCAGCTGCCATGGGAATCCAGGAATCTAGATAGTGTAGCGTTGTGCGCAGTACCGATTTTTGAGTTCTCTTTCTGGAATTTTCTTCTGGCACTTACGTTTTTAAACCCATTTTCTCGCTCGGAATAAACAAATCTTATCACTCCAAATGACTTCTCCTTTCGCTCCCTGAACACTTCCTGAACTTAAGTAACGATCACCTTGGAGTTGACGCCAATTTTTGTCGTACGCATTGTGTGTGACTCATGTGACGCCTAATTATAGTGAATAAGTACTGAGTGAATGTGTGAAGGAATTCACTATCACTTATTTTTTATTTTTAATCGAATTTTGAGCGGGTATTTTTACTAAAGTGAGATGAAAATATGGCGCTTTCGGAAGACTATAGATCATTTTTAGCCGAATAAAAGCATGGTTAAATTACTCATTCGAAAAGAGAAAATTAAATTAATATTTACATGGTGACAACCGTTTTTGCCGCCGCGCCGTTTTCTAGATTCTCGGCGAAGGAATTTTATCCTCTTCAATATAAAATTCGGTTAATTTCCCAAATTAAAGCTTGCGTTCCAGAGGCAGTCATTTCGCTCCAGCCTCAGCGTCGCGTGTGGCCACTTTCATGAACCTATTTTCATTCGCGGGAGGTGACAGCATAGAGCATCAACTATTTTCACATTTGTGCCTACATTACCCAAGGTCTGGAAATATAAAGAAGAATTGCTTGCAGTTAATTGAGTTCTCTTAGTGATAGCGTGGCCCTTCCATTCGGAATGTCTTTCACAGCGCATTCCGTTAGTTTTCCACTTCACTTCCGTGAATTTATTTCGATCTGAGCGGAAAAATTTCGATCCATATTTGATAACATTACGACAATTTTGGGGTCTTATTAAATGGACTGTTGAAGACCTAGTTGATGCGAAGCAGACTACGCACCGCGGTCGAGACAATAATTTTCTGCTTCTCCATTTCCTTTGTTGATGAGGGAGGGGAATGGCTTCAAAAGGGAAAAGACGCATCGCAGCAGTCTTCTTTTTCCATTATTTCTCGCCTTCCATTTGACATCGGCTTTCTGTTTTGAATCGTTATCCGTCCTTCAAATCACCAAACTCTTGAGAATACTTCCGTAAGAATCCATTTTATGTGGTGTGATCGTGATGACTAAGTTATGAATTTGGGCAGAGTTTATACGAATGTAAAACAATTGAAATAACTGCCAAATTGCTAATGGTTGACTTTTTATAAATCTCGCTTCAATATCCATTTTACATCAATTATATGTGTCATCTGTTACAGTATCTTCGAAAGTAAAAGACTTTAAAAGTTTCACGTTAACTCATAACATCCCATTTTGTCCGATGAGACTTAGCTTTTGATGCTAATCTCTCTTCAAACAGTATGTATCTTCTATGCATATACTTTCTTAAGGGGTGATCAATTATCTAAAGTATCTAGTATCTTATATATAGAGTGAAGTTTAATTAGTTATTAGATATCTTTGGATGATAGATAGTCAGGCAGCGACTAAAACTCCTCCTCTTGGATATTTGCTTGAGACTCTCTTAATCCCCAGAACACTACTTATATGTTTTCTTTCATGGACGCATTTATATCAATATTTCCTAGGGTATCTTTTTTCAATAAAGTTGATTTAATTATATGATTTACTATTTCTGAATGCCGTATACTTCACCATCTCAAATTCCTGGATGTTTATCTATCCGTACGCTTATAGATTCTAATAGAGAGCTCATATTTCATCCAATTTAAACTAGTATTCAATTCATAAATTTTGAATGAGTAATTACTAAGCTGAGGAAACTTTGAAACCAGTTTTATGAAATTGCTTGCTTTTGCTCGTTGGGGGCGCTCTGCCGCGAAAGACCCGCGGCCTATTATGGTCATATGATTTTTGTCTGCAATTTGTTCCTTGAGGATCGTTTACTTTTCAGTTGGCTAGATTAAATATAAGCAATATATCCACTTTCTAGGAAACGAGCGTGTGGTACGTAGGTTACAATATGAAAATAAATTTTTATAGAAGAGAAACGTTTTTATGAGGGACTTAAAAAATAAAATAAATTTCTACGAGTCAGACAGAGTCGCAATATTATTCAATATATGTACAAAAAATGTTGAGTCATACTTAATGTCTTAACATAACGGCTTTACAAAATACAAAGAACTGCAGTTAACTACATTTTAATTGATAAATCATTACATAAAGCGAGTGAACACTGCAAAAAGTATAGTTAAAAATACCAGTTTCTGATCAAACTCATCCCAATATGAATTCATATGGATCACTGAATATTTTTGTTACTCTTGCCTAACAAGTTTGGTAAATGTAGTCCGATATATACGGTCAACATGGTACCCATTAGTTTGATAAAACAACTAAGATGAAACGCATAATAAACCCGAAATAGCGTGACCCGATGAAAGATTTTCCACCCAGAAAACCATTTTTCTGATTGAAAATCATAAAATTAGGAGTTCAATGTATTTTCCTCATAATTTATGCAAAAACATCGGAGAAGAGATGTGCCTGCACAAGGTATTGAACACGGGCCCCTCAAGCGTAACAGACTCTATCGACCAGGCTAATCGGTTGCCATTGTAAATATAAAAAAACGTCTCTTAATTATTTTTCACATCACTCAACCAATTTCTTGAAATATGAGTAAGTTGCGACTGCTGTTTCTCTTCGTAAGCTTAAGAGAGGATGATAAACACAATAGAATTACGTAAAAACTAAATATCAATATCTAGTGTAAATGCGCAAAGTGTACATCCTTCGCATGAATTGGGGCTTGTATGACGAATTTCAACAAAAGATTATTTATCATGATCGTGAATGATACCACTTTAGGAATTACTAAAATTGCAGTTTTGGAGAGTAGGGATACACAAACTTTCATTACAGCTTTAGTATCCGATATAATGCACAATAAAATCTTCCAGTGAGTAGACAATATGACAAGAGAACATTGCACATTAAAAAAGGATATTAACGCAAAAAAGAGCGTAAAAAAATAAAACGTTGTCGCCATCACAAATAATGAAAATAAAATCATTTTTACCTACCTATCTTTTATGGAAGGCTTAATTAGAAATCTTTCCACTGAAATCGTGTATCGGCAACAAGACAGGAACTACAGTCAACAGCACGTATCATCATTTAAAAATGGCATTATGTGCACTTGTCAAGCATTGAATTAAATGATAACCACACTTTCGATTTTGAGAACACCGAACTTTCATATAGAGAATGTAATTAATGAAAAACAATGAGTAATTTTCTACCTTATATTTCTCCTCTTTTCGTTTGAATCAATGTCTTTGATGAAAACAAATTTTTGTTCATGTGGAAAGAAGCCATTAAGAAATTGACTTTTCAAAAATTACTTTGTAAATTTCCTACCTTATCGTATTTTTGTTTTAATTCCTTTATCTATCTTTTCGTTTTAAATCCTTTATCTTCTTTTCCAATTTTACGAGTCCCGCCTCGATAAGTTACTTTACCCAGGGCATGGGCATTCGTGCTTGCATAGTTCTTAATTAATGAGATCCTCATTAGAGAGACCATTGCGAGCTGTTTATGTGGTACTTAATAGATTGGATTAATTTGCACGAGTGACATATCGTCGATCGACTCTTCCACCCTAGAGGGAGGTTGCCACCCCATCTCGCGGGTGGAAATTATTTTTGTTTTTTTTTGTGAATAATCCCGGAAATCGAATGAAGAATGCGTTTTAAGAAAAGTTGGTGGATAAAGTTAATTTGGTAAATCAATACTTTTTGAGTTTTTCACGATCGAAGTATAAAATTTATCATGGCAAATGCACGATCTCAAAAGGCTAATGATTAACCCAAAAACTAGCCGTATTATCAAAGGATAGCAATAAAAAGAAGAGTAGTTTAGAAGAAAAAAATGAATGCTGTAAGTGCTAAGCTTAATAAAAAGGGCCAGGTTCCTAGAAGGCAGAATGAGATGACAAGTCTGGTTCCACACGTGTAAATGTCAGAGCATAGGTACAAACTCCCCCTCCGAGCTACAGCGTAAGACTCAAACTGTCTATTCCCTCCAGAGAGAGGCTTCCTCCCGTGTCGCGTCTGTCCCGTGACCCTCTCGGCGTCTTCCTATTGGCCGGAAAAGGCCGAATGATAATGCATTTCATACGCCTTCCCACGCCAAGATACTGCAACGTGTTACGGCATAAAGTGTTGGAGAAATACACGGAGACCAATTCCCACGTGAGAGGTTGTAAGTTGTTAATCGAGGTAGGGTGTCAGAGGCATGCACGAGGACGGATCCCACGCGAGAGGTTGCAAAGTGTTATGAGTTTCAAATACTGGACCCATCACTCGAACGAGACTTTGCGATTCTTCCATTACCCCGAGAGAGAAACCGAGCTGATGCGAGACGGCAAGCGACACCCTTGCAATGCTCTTGTTTGGGGAATGATCTAAGTTGAATACGAAGCGAGAAGTGGTTGATGGAAGGGAACTTTTATTTTGATGAATACTCGATGCATTCAACAGTATGCATTCTTTAACTGCCAATGGATCGCTTTTCGGATATATTGACCACTACAATTATCATAATGCTTAAAAAGGTTTTTCCAACGAGCACTGATAAAAGTGCGAAAAAAACAGGAAACATTCAGAAGTCAAAAGATAAATGAGGTAATGAAAGAGAAGAATTGTGGGAGGAAGGGAATGTGTCATCAAGTGGACGAGATCGACATCCAGCGAAACCACATTTACTTATCCAACTGAAGTGCGACCTTTAAAACAGACGGTCCAGAGATATTCCTCACCATACAATGTTGCACGCTGTCACGCGAACAGGTACCCTAAGGATAGAGCTCACCTCAGTGTAACCTACAGCTGGGCGGTCTCAAATCGATGCGAGTAATTGAAATGACTTCAACACGTCCGTTTGGCAAATTGTTCTCTCTTCAAAACAGACGGATGAGAGTGATATAGATGCTGGGTGATGTCCACGAGTGCTCGCTATGAGATAGCACGCGATTCCTTCCTCTAGTGATATCTTCCTTCATCTTCCCTGAAGTGTTCCTTATGATACCTATGTATGAAGCCATTCCCTCCTTTCCTCACTAATCGTAAGTTCGTAATTTACAATCTTCACCATCAACCCTCATCTCCCACGCCCCTTCCGCAGACAGAGGAATCTTACGCCGGTGCTCGCGATTCCCCCCATCCATCTTTAGCCCTTTGAGCACATCACCACGCCCACCATTTATACCAACTCACTCACTCCAACTCAGGCACACCTCTCCCCTTCTCGGTTTACTCCCCCCTCCTTCCATCAGTTGGCGATCTCCCGAATCATTCCGTGCAAAGAGTTCATTTGTTAACCACTCTTTTCTTCATCTCATTCTCTGATTTACATACCATCCCTTACGTGTTTAACGGCAGCCGAATTCACCAAATAATTCAAATAAAGCAGAGCATATCAGCTAGTGCTGCTCCACTTCAACTGCGAATTCAACCGTGTCTCATTTATTTCATTGATTCTCTGCCTCAAGAAGTTTCAATTTGTGTAAATGCACGGACTCGTATATTATCTATATTTTTAGTTCTGAACATTAAGTTCTTGTCTGAAATCTACATGCATATAAAAGAAAGTCGATAACCGTATTAGTTAGAACATTTATAACTCGAGAAAGGGGGCACCGATTTTAAAGATATTGGGTTCTTTGGATTCGTCTCAGACCCAGATAACATATAGAACATCAAAAAATAGGAAAAGTTCACAAAAAAATTCATCTTCTTTTTAGGGATATGTTTCAGGAGTTGTTAACACTACAACAATTGATAATTCGGGCAAAATAATTTAATTGTTAAATTATTTGTTTTGTTCCTACCAATTTAATGACTGAACTTCGTAACAATATAACATTTAAATTGTAAAATATACCAAAATATTTAATTTATATTTAGAATATTTAATTAGAGCTAATTGTAAGCCTATCTCGAGTTGACACTTTACTACCGTGTTTGTAAACAAATCTCCAAGCAATTTTTGATAATCGGCAATGTGGGTGTTCCTGTCGACGAATCGAGCAGTTTGATTTCACTTCCTCGGAATGTTTGCAAATTAATTTTATCGGAAAGTGAGCTCATCAACAAAGTGTTCCCGAATATGATTGATCACCACAAGAATCACAAATGGTTGACTGAGCGAGCGATTTGACGGCCTATAACGAAAATAAGGATGACTCAAACTAGGTAAATCACAATCAAATAGTTGGTACTCTGCATGAATTCAAATCCATCGACTGTGTTGCAAACGAAGACGAAGTCACCAGCTATCTATCTGAATATTTAAAGTCTTTAGACGTATCTGGCTTACTACAGTACGATTTACAGCTAAAGGTTGGCTCTGTGTTCATGATCTTTCGAAACCTAACCAAAATTATCCAACGGAACGCGCTAGGTGATTAATATAGACTAACAATGAATGCAATTCAAGCGACTGTACTCAAAGGAAAATTCAGAGATGAAACAGTTTTCATTCCAAAGATTCGATGATTCCAACTTATATGCCCTTTTGAGCATAAACGAATTCCAGTTCGTGTTGCATTCGTGATGATGATTAACACATCAAAAGGTCAATCTTTCAGTGTTTGCGCTCATATGCTCATGAAAAATCCAAGATCTTATATGTAGTATGTTCACGAGTAGGTAAACCATCCGCTTAATCTCTTTCTTCACTTCGCTATATTTATTTCGATTCATCCGCTTTATCTTGCGCCTGATAAAAAAACTGACATATATCAGAAGGTGCTTAGCTCAAGAGATTAAACACTAATGTGTAGGTGCCGTGGTACGTTTACGCAGTGCACTTCCCCGAACCGAGTTATTATTAGCGCGCCACGAGTATATTATGACATATTAATGCTAGGGGCTATATTCACGATATTTTCAGCGTCAGTCAACTATTGGTATAGCGAGGCGTAAACTTGCTCCAATAACATTAATAATTGCTTTATAAGACCACAGAGTCTTGAATTTCTTAAGTTAAAACAAAAAAGTAGAAAATTCATTGAAAAAATCCGCATGTACATGCCTTGGTCTACTTCCCCGGTGTAGTTTGAATAAAGAAAAGATATTTCTAACAAGCACTTGCTATGCTTATTTAAGTTTTCTTATTTTTAAAAATTATTTTATAACCGTGGCCTAAATATTATTATAATTAGTACAGTGCCCTCTGGATTAATAAATGGTGTAATTAAACTGCTCAGTGATTTAAAGGCGGTACAAAGTTTGCTGGGTCAGCAAGTTAATTATAAAAATTAATTCGCATTTGTTAGTTGCGCTCACGATACATCGTCGCACTGAAGGCACGTGCGTATATTTTTCCTGTGTCGGTGAGTCCTTTCTCATCTCAACCGGTCAGATTGCAAATTACAAAGAAATGACATGAAACATATGAGGTATTGTCGTTTAAAACGTTATTTGCGTGAATATTAAGCCTTAAAAGTAAATGGATAACAAGCTGATAAAGGAATGAGCATTCACAAAATATACCTTTTTAATTATTCTTCCTTGTTGTTGTGGCAGCTTTTTCACTCTTTATCTTGCGATATCAAAAACTCTGCAATTGGGAATAACTTTGACTGACCACATAATCATCACTTACCACATGATTATGGATACATTTTAATAAGAGAAAAATCTAAAATTATGATTGATTTATTTCTTACATACTTAAGTAATATTTTGATAGCTATTATCGCATTGATATAATTACAATCGCCGTTATAATATTCATTGACCTGTTAAATTAATCTTCTTTTTGAAAGATTATTTAAATTCGTATGCACTGACTGTTGGCATGTAGCCCGGTCAAAATAGACATTGACCCTTGCATAAATTGCCAACAAGCTGAAAATTTGCATGAACGTTAAGGATATCACTCTGATGAAATCCTGAAAAGTCCCCATCGATCCCGTGTGTGCAAAAAATTTTATTCTAGATCAAAGGTCACAAAAATGGGTTTTTTGCATTTTTTGGCCAAACGGTTAGTTTTACGATAAAAATTGCTCAGACTAAAATTGTAGATCAAACAATTATCTACAAAATTGTTGCAGCATTTTTTTCTCTAAGATTTACCGTTTCTGAGAAAAATTCATTCGAAAGTTAGCTGGAAGTGTATTTTCCGTAATATGCATGACTATATTGTTGCGCTCTCCGAACATTATTGAACGCGTAACTCGCATATTGGTTGCTAGCTCTCACCTGACCATCCGCCAACATTTGGGACAATGGGGTTTACTATTCTCCATAATATGCACACGTTTCTTCGCCACCGATGTGGTAGTGCACGAGGCGCATTTTTTAAGCTTAGTTTCCCCAGTAGGTCTACTCCACGGTCTGTTTTACTCGTGAATCAGGTCTTATTGAGCTTCTCATTGTTTATTTCTTCTTTCACCCCTATCTTCTTCTTCCTCTACAATCCCGTGGGTCGATGTAACTTGTTGTAACAGCGATACATTATCTGTTTTTTCGTTGATGTCGGTACTTCTTCTGTTGAAAGCTCAAAGTTTGAACCCGACTGGGCTTGACAAGTGATGCTTGCCGTTGAACAAAATAGGCCCGCTTTTTGCAACTAAATTTTGAGCTACACCCTTTATTGCAGTTACAAAAAAATAATAAAGGCGTTAAGGAGACGAGCGTAGAGTATGGATTGGCTCCAATACATTGCGAATTAACTTCCAACCCCATTCTTCTGGACAAGGGCGTACCCAGGATCAAAAGTGGGGGGGCAAGCCATGGTTGTTCAAATTGTAGGTAAGATTTAAGCATGGAAAAGGTAAATGAAATCAACATTTTAATGAAACTGTAATAAATCTTTATTAATTTTTAAAATTATTTATTTGAAAAATATTATTTTCCTTAAAGACATTTGCGATTTTTGATTATAGGGGGGCAGCTGACTGCCCCCCTAGAATCCCCTTCCTGCCCCTCGCTGGGTACGCCCATGCTTCTAGATCCAGTTTATTGCCAAGTCACACTTGAACCTATTGATACAATAGATAGAAATAACGCTGAGCAGAAGCTGAGGTTGATGGAAGACAAGCAAATTGCTCACGTTTTTCACTAAGTGATTGTTTAGCAAGATAAGTGCACGTGATTTTTGTTAGAGATCCATACACTGAAAGAAGAAAGCGAATTCTGTGAGCGATTGGAGTATTACAAATTTGTATGAGTCGTTATGAGGCAAACTGCCGACGAAAAATCCTGTAATACCCAATTGTAACTGGGACTTGAAAGACCGAGGTCTAATAGCAGTCATAATACTAGGATAAATTTGTACATACTGATTTCATATGTTCTAAATTTAACCGTTTATCTTTTAAAATAATTTTCTCTAAAACATGTGTCAATGACCACGGAATATATATTTTTTTATCTACAAACATGCGACTAGGTGGAGGATAATGAGAATTATCAATGGCTAACGATTGAATATCATCTCTGATGATTGCTGCCGCAGCTTCCAGGATCGTAAGTCACTCTTCTTTTCTTGATTTAATCGATCATTATGATTATCAATTAAGCGTATAAATGTTAATTTTTTCGGATTTATAAGTGATAATAACCTTATTACCATTTTTTGCAAACAGTTTTTAATTCTTCCAGTGTAGAATGACTGTCGCCACTACTCTCGATGTAGGCAAATATATCTTCCATCATTTCTATTCTTCATTCCGTTCATCGCCGCAAAAGAAGGGATTTAGTTTTTTATTTTGTTCTCAAACCACCGAATACAGCTCATATTGGCCATTTTATATCGGTGTATTCAACAAATTTTACAATTAATCGTACACGAACAACCATGCCCTGGACAGGGGAAACCTACCCAGGCGGGACTCGAACCTCTTGCTTGGCAGGCGAGGACGTTACCCCGCCGCCACCGTTAAATAAAAAGCTGTGTCATTTACGTGTACTCTTGTACGAGGAGGACTTACTTTCGATGTATTGCCTTGATCCGCTTCATGATGTCTTTCCACTGAAGCAAGAGCACTACTCTAAGTGTAGTTTTTCCGACATTGCACGTGTTTGCCAATGATTTTTGGCTTTTTTGGTAGTTAATGAATTGATTGCTTCTTTCAGCTCTTGCATCAATCAACGTCTTTGAGCCACGATCAGTATTAGCAATTTCACTTGCAGGCAAAGGTTATTTTACAGATGAAGCCATGACCGAAATTTGCTAAGAACTAAATATAGCACAAACTTTAACTTATAGTTATAGCACTGACCACATGCTTACATAAGGAGGGAATATTTAAAACTAAACCCCCTGTCCCGATTGTTGGCGGATGGTCAGGTGAGAGCTAGCAACCAATATGCGAGTTACGCGTCCAATAATTTTCGGAGAGCGCAACAATATAGTCATGCATATTACGGAAAATACACTTCCAGCTAACTTTCGAATAGCCTTTTCTCAGAAACGGTAAATCTTAGAGAAAAAAGTGCTGCAACAATTTTGTAGATAATTGTTTGATCTACAATTTTAGTCTGAGCAATTTTTATCGTAAAACTAACCATTTGGCCAAAAAATGCAAAAAACCCATTTTTGTGACCTTTGATCTAGAATAAAATTTTTTGCACACACGGGATCGATGGGGACTTTTCAGGATTTCATCAGAGTGATACCCTTAACGTTCATGCAAATTTTCAGCTTGTTGACAATTTATGCAAGGGTACCCCTATTTTTTGGGCTAATTTGACCGGGCTAATGAGGTTACTAATGTTCATACAACCTATTACGCTCAAATGTGTTCACCAATGCGTATATCTTCTGTTGATACGTTCTCCTCCCCACATGCCTCAAGGCGGCGCTTCCTCCCATTGACCGATGCTGCTGCCCTCTATATTTTCATGACAAGGGTCAGCCATGCCATCATCCCTTCTTTACGCCCTCTTCCCTCTGCATGCGCTGTCCATCGCAGAGGGTGAATGCTCACGAATGAAAGAACACTAAATTAAATCTCTCCCTTTTTGAATTGATGTTATCTCCTTCAGAGCACAGCTGAACCCTTACTCTTGGAATAAACATTGGGTGGTGTGTGTTGACGTGGAAATTACACCCTTACCTGTCAACACTCAATAAATCGAGCTCCTATACACCCTTTTCACCACTACAATATCTATACCCCCATCAGTAACTCACAGCTGCCCTCCCCTCTTACCCATCCCTCCCCTATTCTCCATCAATTGGTTCGTACCCTCTGTATGTGCCTTCATCTGTTAGCTAGAAATCGACATACTAAATGCCACCATTTAGTGTCCTCGTTGCATTTACAAAGCGCCACCTCACAATCCTGACCGCTTCACATTTCCATTTAGTCAAACGCAGATGATGTTTTCAGCCTCCTGATGCCCTCATCCCGTACACAGACTGCTCCGTACGTTTTACACATCTACATTATGCCCCGCAAGCCGCCTAAAAGGCTTGTGGCAGGGGGTGTTAGGACACCAGCCATTTACACATACAAATGAAATGTTCTAACGAACTTGGCATTTATTAAAGTCGTATATATTTTCGCTGGATTTTCCGCCTCCAGATGACTTACGGCGCGGCTGATTGGGCGGTACATAAGTTCGCCCCTCTCCGCTTTAATAAGCTCTCCACATTGCGTTGGGTGCTGATTGATTTGGATGCACTATTGTCTCGCAGATAAATACGGAAATTCTCCTTGCAAACAGGTTAAGGCGGCTGACGGCAAGGGGTGTGAGGAATTGCATAACTGTAAGCAACTCTAACCCATCTCTATTCACCTTGGAATCACATACTGCAAGATATAATTCTCTCTCCCACATCCTTCCTATCAGGCATCGATAATTCTAGTATTTCATTCCCACTTGACATATCTTCTCCGCAATGGGATCAATCCAACGTAGTCCTTATTCCACCGAGCGCACTATACTCCGGCACATATATTCTCATTTACCATCTCTTCTCTAATCGATAATGCGCTCCTTGTCACCTCTATTGTTTTCCATGTTCCTCATATCTCATTTCACCCTTGAACTAATCAGCGTGTAGTCCGTCCGAGAGTCCGTTCCTCCATCCGACCTTCGGTGTCCTCCCTCCCACTGTACATCTCATGCGCTCTTCCCTTTATCGACCAATCTCTCGCACCATTAATCACCAACCCTTCCCACAAATCACCTCCGCGTCCCATATTGCATGGCGCAATTCCTTCTCCCTATCCATCACCAATAGTTTCAATAGTGTAACTATTTAATTTTAGCTTCGCATGTCTCCTCCAATGGAACAATCCAACTTCACACTCATTCCACCAACACTCTGGCTTCTCACACCCCCCCTTCCCAAAGAAAGGGTACGGATAAAGGCCTTCCCTGTGTTGCATTCCATTGCAAATGCCTCTCGAGTCTTTTTCAATTATTTATTATCGATTAAAGCGATAGCATCGTCCACCTCCCTTTCTGCTTCCCGCCCTCCCTGGCATCTCCTTGAAGTTATTTATCCTTTAATTTGTATCCTCCTTCAAAGAGAGAATTGAAAACATGTAGTAGAAGAGGTATTCTTCATTACACGAAGCATATTTTTCACATTAATCTCTTCATTTTTATTGTTACCTGTGTGTAAGGATTTTTACCTCCTCTTTTTATCCCTCTGGTCCTTCGGTCAATTACCACCTCCTATGTGTACTGTTTTTGTATGCTGTGTACTGTTAATGATCTTCCGAATTTAACCTGCTTATCATATTTCAAATTCTTGCTCTAGAACTCATTATGTCACGATATTTTTACTGCATATCGATTCGCGCCTAAAAGCAATTTTCTTTTTCAGTTTTCTTATCTTAGTAGTAGCATGAAAACTAAGGTGCATCATTCACCTAATACGAAACTTAATATGGGAATCTGATGCAAGAAATCATATGTACAATGATGTTAAATAAATAATCAATTTAACTCAGCATGTATTACGTAAACTCTGTTTTAGAGGACAAGATTTTTATTGGAAATTGAGATTTTTTTGTATGTCCTAATAATTTTAAATGCATTTTCTCGTCACCTATGGAGTAAAAGGAATTTTAAATAAATGTCTTCTCTATTAAATAAAATGTTTTCCGCGTCAAGACTTGATTTCTTAACGACTTAGACGGACTGCCTTCAAAACTGGTACCCCTACGCTGCTCAACGAGCGTAATTTTTCAGTCCTTTGGAAGAGTTAATTCCACTATGGATTGTGCGCTTTTGCTTGTTTGGTTCATTGTATACTTCATTTTAAGGCCCGTTGGTGCAATTGCTAGTCCTTCAACAAATTACGCCTCCTTCAAGGAACTTCGGCGTGGAATTCCATGTCAGGCTCTGACACGAGCGTAGATATTTAGATACATGAAAAGCATTTTCCTAGACATTTAGAATTTTGCACAAAATATAATGAAAAGTAATCAATTCCACCTTTATATAATGGAACAGGGTAATGGAATCTTAGTTGAACCCCATTGTATTTCCAGATCCGACAGAAACGATAATTTAAGAAATATTTTATCGAACGGATAGGAATTCTTATTTCTCGGCGCGTAAAAGGACTCTATCAAGTGCAGAGGGGGCTTTATATGCGCATTTCATTTTTAACAGTTGTTGTCAAATCATCCCCCGCCATAAGCCTATTGAGGCGGTACTAAGTATGTTGATTTATTTCTTGGAATTCCACGCCAACTCTGGCATCAGCCGAAATAAATTCGACAAATGGAAATACATATCTACTCTATTGGAAATTGTATACAAGCGGTAGTTATTGAAAAGTCAAAAGAAATCAAATCAAAAGAAAAACAATCAATTCAAATTATTTTAAGCAGGATTTATGTTTTATATAGTCTACTATCGGCGCAAAAAAACGGTAGAATGCTGCACTTACTTAAAGCTTATGTATGAAGTTCTGCCAAAGTTCCGTAGCGTCGTGTCACCTATCGATTAAATCGTTGTTTATTTGACTGAGCAACGAATCAATACACATTGTTTAAACGTAAACATTTAGCTTCTACGGTCGAAGGAGTGAAGAAGAGCACGTGAAAAACTGTGAGAACGTCAAAACGCTCGACTTCTTTATCTTGACACGGACAAAATAGTTAATCGGTGCATTTCATCGTTTTTTATAGAGATAAAAACATTTTCGCATTGCACAGAGCTTTTTAAAATTAAATTTTTCTCATTCCTTGATTTTTAAAGTGGCCTAAAGGTAAATTTCAATTTTCCAGGTTCAGAAGAGAACATGAATATTGAAGTCACGTATGCCTTATGTAAAAAAATCTAAACTTTTCACGTAAGGAAATTTTTATATTGTTCTTCTTACTTAAAATAAAGCAGAAAGAAGAAATTCGTCATTTTAGTGGAGTGGATTGCCGCGGGACGTTAATCGTTTATTTACGTTCTTCACTCTTTCGACCGTAGAAGCTAAACGCTCACGCTTAGACTTTGTTTAATGATTCATTGTTGTAGTTAAGTAAGCAAGGAAATAAATCGATATATGACATGACCCTATAGAATTTCGGCAGAATTTCATACAAATGCTTTAAGTACAGCGTTAAACCTTTATTGCGGCGATAGTAGATGTCTGGATATTACTCGTTCAATGATTTATTTTCGAATTATTCTTTGATCTTATGCATAGTCTCATGATTGCGTTAAATTTTCTCCTGAATTCCTCTCTAACACCGGCCAGATAAAAAATACACCTATCCCTTGATGAATTAAGACAATTCCTGATCAGTGTTTTCATTTGGAGTCCATTGCAAATGAAGCCATCAGTTCTCACTTTGACGTCACAGCCTTCTCCCCTTGCTCTGCTGATGTGCCCCCACTTGTTATTTCCGATCGTTTTTTGTTTCCACTGGCCTCGCGTCTCGTGTGTTCGGCCGTTCATCTCCTTCGCCGAAACATGAAATTAAATATCAATTGCCTTCGCCTCACTCCATGATTTTCGGGGGCTGTGAGAGGGGACCGTTTGACTTAATTGTTTCACTATCCACCCGTTATTTTTTGCACAAAGACCTCCCACTCCGTAATGACAACTTCATTCTTCACAATTCAAAAACGTTGTTGATCTAATCATAAAATCGACTAAAGTATAGTAGGATCAGCTTTTAGGATACTGTTTGGTTCCGAATCGGTGTCTTTCTTTCTATCGGATGAAATGAAGGTATGGATGATATTTGCTCGATTATTTTTATGCAAGTTTGAGGCCCGATGATTTTAAGATTTTAAAATTATTGTAACCTTTTATATATTCTTTTAAAATTCGTGTTCCCTAAGTTACTCTGAGTTACGTTTGGTTAATATTTTAGGATCAAGGCCTATAGGCCGTTTTACAAGGGGCACGTCGTTGCACAATCTGATGTACGAACGTAGGCGCAATTAAAATTGCGTCGTGTATAGCGGTAAATTGCTAGAATGCATGCGAGAATGCGTGGATGCGAGATGGAAAAATATTTCCTGCTCTAATTCTAAGCTCGCATCCTCGCAATTTCAACATGTTTTCAGTGCGCATTGACGTTCTCCGTATAAAATGGGCTTTAGACACTGTTTTGGGTAAGCTAGTCACAATAAATGTCTAAAATTTGCAGTATCCTCACACTGGATCCCCAACCTTAATAAAATGCACTCAATGCAATAGCCCCTTTTTTACCATGCATGAAAAAATGCGCTAATGCACACAATTTTGTTGAGGTAACTAACGAATGTTTCGGCACCGAGCGCAGAAACCATTAACTTACTTCTGATCTCCACTCTATATGCATTATCGCTAATTAATTATTATTCAAATTTCTCCAACTTTCTTCCCGCACCCTCATTCCATCTCCATTCGAGATGGGGTGAGGGTAAGGGAGTCTTTCTTCGTTATTATTTCTTCCTCTCCTCCGATATCTCCGCTTTTCTCCTATTCAGACTTGCATGTGTCGTTCCTGGAAAAAATTGATATTGCCTCATTTTACTACAGAAATAGAACTAATATATATTATTCGCATAAAAAATTGCTATTTTAGTGATCATGACCCCTTGTATCACCTTTAATACTTAAAATTAATGCAACAATTACAAGAAAAGGGTTTTAGGCAAAAATAAAAAAATATATGAATTAAAGTATTGATGCTATAAAAGGGCATGTATATGAAATTATGTAAAATAGTATGAATAAATGTAACTCACCTATTTTAATTTCATATATTGTTGAATTATACAAAAACTGGAATCTTTCGTCATCGACCACGCTTGATGTTCAAGACACAGATGATAAACAGGTGAGTGTCTTCAAGCGCCGTCGTGTGCATAGAATGCAGTACAAGCAGCGCTCGGCAGTTGGTTACATCGGGGAATGATAAAAAAAACAGACGTATCAAAATAAGACACGGGGATAGAAGAATTATCAAAATTCCCTTTCTGTTCCACTTTCATCTCTCTAGTTCAGCTGCCAATGCACCAACGGTCGACTCCCGAACTTCATTCACCGGTTTGCCCGCCCCTTAGGATGCCCACGTACAATCACTGTGAATAGTTTGTGGCGCCACTTCTGCTTCCCGGAGGATTTTGATCTCCCTTACACTTCACGTTTGCCTTGGTTACCCACTGCAAATATTTCCTTCGCGGGTGAATATGTATTCACTCGAGGGAGATGTTAATTCCAAATTGATCGTTCTCTTTCGGTTTATATGATTATTTCGTTTGAATTTATTCCGTACTTTCCCCGGTTTCTCTTGTTGTCTATATTTTATGTAATATAAAACATCATCTGGGATCAGTTGTGGTAGCCTAGTGGAGTAAACCTGCCATTGTGGAGGCTATTATTCCTACTTTGAGTCCCCGATGCGGTTATTTTGCTTACAATTTTTATACTCGTTTATTTGTGTTGCATTCCTCTACAGGTTTCAAATCATTTTCAATTCGCTGCAACAGCGTCATGTACTATTTTTAATTATTAAGGAGGAACCATCATTTCAAACATGCCCGAAAACCTCCCCTTATTTTGACACAAGTTGTTGCTCATTATTTTTTCTATCGAATAGTGAAAAAATATTACTATGTCATCGGCCATTTAAGAAAGATTTATGGATTTGAAAATGACGGATTTCCACCTTGAAATACATTGTCTTTATGGGAGAATGATGACCTTCCCTTGTAAAACATTTTTTATCTCAAATTTGGCCCAAAATATATCGTTGAAAAATTAGCACAGCATAGAATAGACATCGATGCTTAATATATGTATTTTTTTAGAAGGGGTTACCGATATGTTAGCGCCAGTATTTAAGTTTAAAGAACATACTTCCGGTTTTCTGCAGAGCGAGCAGCCATTATGCGGCGGAGGTAATGGCAACGTTGCAAATATACGGAGATTAAATATGAAGAGCGATACTGCACCTGTCGACCGCTGCATAATTCCAGTGAATTGGATTTTTCGGAGTCATTTTTCTACGTATTCATTAAACGAATATTCAGTTCATCTTGAAACGTGCTATACACCGAAGTATGAAATTTATCAGTGCTGGTTGTTAAAGTAATTCCTATATGCGACTATATTTTATTAAACATGCGAATAATCATGACCGGAATTCAATACATCCCTTGAAATAGTCGGCTATCGATTCAAAAGCGAAAATGATAGGATATAATGAGACTTGCGATAGTTTATCTGTTCTTCTGAATACTACTTCAAATTGTTTTACGTTTATTTCGAAAAATATGGATCGTTTTCAACTTGTAGAAAATACTTATTTAAATAGAAATTCTAAGCGTAAAGTAGAAAATCTAGCGCATTATGTATTTAATCATCAGTTTAAATGATATTAAATGTCTAGAATAAGGTGTACAGGTAAATGAATGTACCACGAGACTAGCATATTGCCGTTGGGTACCGACTATGTAGTATTTGGAAATACAACTTCGCGAACGTACTAATTAATCGAATACTCACCCATTTAATTCTTCGAAAGTATAAAATAAAATAGACAAGAGTACTTCCTTTTTCACTGACCAAACAATTTACTTTGATACGTTTTCCAAAGGTCCTATTAGCATAATTTGAAAAAACTACAGTAAATACATTTACCTATTCATGAAGTCATTGCAGGAGGATAAAAATTATGATGCATTCCTGAACAATCGATGGCAGCTGACATAAGTGAGTCCGTAGAAGTTGCAATGCCAGCCTTCCAAATTTACTGAAACTTCGGCACTAGGAACAAGTATTATTTAATTATCCTGATACTAATGATTCAAATTACATTTGAGTTATAACTGACAAATTAGTTTCTAATTTTCACTAATCAACTCCTTATTAATAGTATGGATGAGGCTATTGAATGGAAAATCTACAAAGAAATAAACATTAAAGAGCTTTGTGTCAGTCATTCGACAGGGACTTTAATCTTCATAAATCAAGACATAAACATTGATTATTTAAACAATGATGGACACTTTATGTTGGGAAATATTGCAAATATTTCCCAACATAAAGTGTCCATCAACAATGAAGTGAATGAATGAAGTCAACATAAAGAAATTAAAAATGCACGTAAACGATTCGGTATCCTTCAACAGATGCACTCGTTGAAATCGCTTCGATGGAATTGATGGATTCACTTTCGGCCACATTTCGTTTCCTCAAATAATCCAAGCTCTTACCTTTACCTTCAGACACAAATTTGCCTTTAAATCGGCATAATGACGCCATCACTTCAGCCCAAAGGTATATTTAATAACTTAAGGCTAAGTAAAAGGGATAATAAAACGAGTAATATTGTCACAATGCAACGTAACTCTACGAGGTAACGTAAACAAACAAAGGTGCTCAACCGGTGTGAAACTACGATATGTTGGCAGCGTTGTCGAGTTGGTGGTCAGCAATTATAAATAAACCATTTTTCCAAATTAGGTTGAAATTAACAGAGCAAAAGGTCTCATTAGTTAAGTTCATTTTATTCATCACAAATGATGTAGTTATAAAGCTTTACTGTATTTCCAGAGAAAGTACTTAAATTCTTCCGATACCTAAGAGTCAATATAACAGTCATTCTTCATATCACTAGATTCTTCCATTTTAAGTAAAATTCATGCATTGTACAGCTATTTTGATTGATTTAGCATTACTTTTAATTTTTATGAATGACTAATTTAGCGATTATAACTCGTTGTTATCGAGTTTATCTAACTCATGAAAGCAGTATTTCGAAGCGCAGGTTCCTCCTTAAGACAAAAAAAACTTAAACACAGACGAAGTGTGGCCATATTCTTTTCAAGAATGGCTACATTTGAAAGGTAAGGGATTCGGAATAGAAGATCAGCCTGTCGTTAAGGACAGATAAAAACCCGGCCTGAGTGTAATGAAACAGTTTAAAGACTAGAATTATGCGTCACATATTTCGTGTTATTACAAGAAACTCATTATTCTTTTTAAATTAATGTCAATCTTAGTTTTATTTTGCTAGAATTCATTTCCTTTGCAGTCTCCTCAGTTTTATTGGTTGCGCTGTCAGATTTGAAAAGTTACTTTCACCTTAAAAGAGTGCGCATTTTGTTATCATCAATATTCGTTAATTTACAATTTGTTGCGTCATTATATGATGTCTAAGTTGATTTACATAAACTAGCCTTCATAATGATAATTTACAATAAGCCGTAAATAGCTTTCATAATCATAACATACTACTTTACTATGGATTCGCATTGAATGTACTGTCCGGTTCTCAATTAATGAAACGACCCAACTAATCGCTGAGAACGGATTCGCCCAATAATCGGTGGGCTGAAAAAGAAAACTTGTTGATGTTACACCTAATTGTGATTTCTAAACCTAGAAGACCTAAAGATCCCACCACTTATTGTAGTGACTCACATTTATATCGCCATTGCGTTATGTCGAGCGCATTAGTAAGTATTTAAATCCTATGGGAGTCCTATGTTTCTTTTAATCATAGCTGTTAACATAGATTTTTTAAACCAATCTTAATTCTTCTTTGCAATAGGCAAATTAATGAGCACAATTCTTATTTTTTTATTTAGTAATTTAAATTTTCCTCGCTTGAGGATATCTTTCCTGAAAATAGTTGAGCACCCTGAAAATAGAGCCCGGGTCATCAACGCGCATACCAAGTCACCACGTTAGTTAAATTAAACGCTAATGCATGATTGGACAGTAAATTTCAAGTGATTAAAATGGGAACTTGAATCAATGGAATTGTGAACCTTGGCAAAGCGGGATAAAGAAAAGCGTATGAAAAGGCAGATTAAACTATTCAATTTTACCGTTCACCCTTTAACTTGTATTCATATGTTGGTGTTCAAAGACGTTAAAACTCTTTATCAACTATGCGCAAGTACAGAATATTAATTATGGCAATAGATACATAAAAGTCATATATTTTCATGAGTAAAAAATTAGCATAAAAACCTGAGACTTCATCACAGCAATCTAGTGCTCTTACCGCTTCTCCATATCGCGAATTACTAGCATGTGAAAATTGAAGATTGCCATAGTTTTTAAGTGGTAATCATGGGAAAAGGACCTGAGAACTAAGAACAATGAAAAGGCGAACTAGAGGAAAACATGTTGTTCACAAACAACTTCATCTATAATTCAGAACTTGTCTTGAACATTTGAGGCAAAGGAGCTCGCGGTTGCACCCAGCATGACGCGGTCAGATAATAGACATGGTGGAGGACGAAATAAACAGTTGGGCATAAATAGCTGGGATGCTGAATTTTCCCTGGAATACTGTTTATTACTGAGTAAGGCATATCGAGGAAGGCGACGAGTCACTGATAGACAAGCGAATGGGCGGCAGACCTCAATCCACCCTCGATTTCGATGACGTCAGGATTCGCCATTCGATCGAGGATAATCATATGTATCAGTAGAGAAGTTGCTTTAGCCAGGGAGGCGCAATTCGGATGCAGCTACGCAACAATTAGATGGCGCGTGATGGAGTTTAGTATTCAACTCCACAATCCTGCCCTCAAGCTATTCCTAGCAGACCGACAAACAACATTCGACGTTGTTATTCAGCGGGAACAATTTAGTACGCGAATACGTTTTTTTGGGACATCACCTTCTTTTGCTTACGAGAAAACGTTTCGCAGCATTTAGTAAGGAAGAATAGAATTGTGGAGGACGAGGAATGCATGGTGTGAAACAAATGCTTTAAAGTCTTAAGTTGCAAAGACTTGTATCCATTGTTTTGTTAATTACGATGCAAGGTGATTTATAAGTGTGTTAGAGCGCATTGGATATATCTTTTATGAATGACAGCAGGTGAACGAATGCATAGGAAAATTGATAATACTTTTTATTTTATATTATCAAATTAGCAAATTATATTTTCTGTTAAATTATTACCCATTGAACATTGAACTACAAGCCTAAATGAAAATGAAATAGTGTAAGCTTTATTTTTATTCTTCATGTATGAAATAAATTCTTTCATCTCGCAAATTGATAAGAATGTTCTCCATTGTTTTATCAATTATGATACAAAGTGTATTAGAATTCATTAGATATATATCTGAATGACAGCCATTGAGAAATATATAGGGAAATTTAATTACATTTTTTTTATTTTAGATCATCATATTAGGTTATTATATTTTCTGTTTAAGTATCACTCGTTGAACTTCATTTACGAGGCACAGCTAAATTTAAATAAAAATTTAAGCCTTATTTTTAAGCTACCAGAAAATAGTGTGGTGAATAATGAAAGGAAAAGAGTGAATCTTTCTCACCGGTCTTTAACGAGTACCTTAACGCCGAGGACAGGCTATTAGCCAATCCTTACAACCGGCAAGCCTTCTGTGCCCCGAGACCCGCCTAATGAGGCGGGTGATCAGCATGGTCATACAGAAAATCTTAAAAATCAACAGCAATCGAAACCCATTGATAAGTTTGGAATAATCAACTGATATGCATGACCCTTTTTCACCAGTATTAAACAACTATGTTAATAGCGACGCAGATGCGCCCTTCACTGCCGGGTTACGGTTACCCACTTTTGCAAATCCCTAACCTTTAAAATGTACCTACTAGCTATTCATAGATATTATGCGTATAACCCTACCCAATTCCTGAACTTAACATGAATTATTACCGCCAACAAAAGATAACAAAGCTGTAGCTGCGAATTTAAAATGATTTCAATTATGTAAAGAAATACGTATGGAGTGAACGACTTGAAAATAATATAAGCAAATATTTCCAACTCGGGGGCTCGATCTAGGCACAGTCTCCTTCACAGTCGCCCGCTTACTCCACGAGGCCACCGCGTATATACGTTCCATATTACGTACAATAGAAACCAACATAAATCGAAACGAAATGATCAATTTGCAAGCAAAATCTCCCCCTCAGTCAATATATCTTCAGGCGCTAACGAATTAGGCATAATCAAGGAAAACAAAAGGAGTAAGGGAAACTAAAATTTCCCGAGAAGCATAAGTGGCGCCACAAACTTTGTACTAAAACTTTTGAAAGTGACTGTGCGTGGCATTCATTTTAAGGGGGGCTGCATATCGAGTTGTTTATCGGTCATAGAATATCTTTTTTTTCAAGCATATTTTGTATCCCAAGCGAAGAACTAGAACCTCCGTATGCGTCATAAAGGTACCTCAACACGGTAGACGCGCTCATTGCTCCGAACGACCAGCTTTTAGTCGTTCATTTCGACTAATTCACAGAGGATCGCTATTCACTTCTCTTGGCATCTTCTTCGGGGTGCTTTAATCAGGTCATCGCCTCGATCCCCTGTGTTGAGGTTTCTCGAGAACAACATTTATTGAATTGACGTATTTCTTTACAGTTAATAGCAAAAGGACGAAATTTCAGGACTTAATGCTACGAAAATAGGTATTTTAAAAAAAATTATACCCTTTGACATTTTTTTAAATCACGCGCATTTTTGGGAACCTGAAATTTGATTTCAATGGTAATTCTCCTTAGAATATTCTAAAGTGTAATTTTGAAGTAATTTAATTTTAATTGTGATCAGGATGATGAAATATGCTTTTTATGAAATGTAAGCAAGAAATGAAGGAGTTCTATTAAAAAAATTCAAAAGTGTTTTGCCATCGTTTCGGTTTATTTGAAACCTTCCGCAGGGCTTTGAATGAAAAAATGGGAGAAAAAATTGAGAATGAAAATAAAATGTTTCTTTGCTTTTGCACTCTCAATTTTTCATTCAAAGCCCTGTGGAAGGTTTAAATTCAACCGAAACGTTGGCAAAATACTTTTGCATTATTTGACCATTACTCCAGGAACTTTTGATAATTAATTAAAAGAGGTCAAGGCAATAGAAAAGACAAACTTTATTATTAAAAGTGGATGCATAATTTTTTAAAGATTTATTATTTTTTTAAAATCATTCTGTTATAGTTAGCTATTGTAGCCTTTCGTAAGCAAATAATTATATCCGGTTGTTTCCTGGCAAATTCTGTCATACGCCGACCTCAAGGGGCTTTACGGACCTTGGCCGTCCTTGTTTGATGGTAGAGCCATCTATCAGCCTCTGCACCAAGCTCCCCTTTTACCGATACACCCCTCCAATGGACGTCATTCCACCCCACTGACCATTTCAACCCCCTCCCTCCCGATTGAAATAGGGCTAACCGTCACTCCTTTTCCGATCTCCCGGCGTGTGCCCTGCCTCTTCTCCTCCGCCTTTCTTCCCGTCCACTGGACACACACTCTGATATCGTATCTCGGATTCCATGCATACACATTTTGCACGCCTCATTCCTCTCTTCTCCTCCCCTCATCTTTTCACATTCTTATCATTATCATATTCCCTTTCCATACCTGACCTTCAACGCCACCCATATTTCTCCAATGATACATGGAACTAACTGTTTTTTTGCAGACATTTTTTACGATTACCAAGGATAGGAGTGAAATCTATTTTATTAAAACATTCAAGGTAGTTTTCAATGGAGTATTTAAGAAGTTACTCATTCATGCATGGACTACCTTCTTCAATTCACAATAACGCTTACTCGCTTTCATTCTATCCAAAAATTCTTTTCTATCTAGCACTTCCTAGCCTAGCACCATCCAGCACTTCGTCGTTCCGCCTCCTCTCCGTCCACTTCACCCTCTCCATTCTTCGCCACACCCACATCCCAAACGCCTCCAGTCTTTTCTCGTCCTCCTTCCTAAGTTTCCGCACAGTAAAGTGCTACACTCCAGATGAAACTCTCCATTACCCTTTGCATCAACTCTTACATAATGATGTTCCCATAAGCTCCTTCCAGCTCATGAATACTTCATATGCAAATGCAATTCTCTTCCTGATGTGTGAGCAGTAAGGACATTAGGAACATAATTACATTTGCATGAGTCATTCATGAGCTGAAAGGAGCTTATATGAACATCATTATGTAAGAGTTAATGCAAAGGATAGATGAAAGGTTGATCTGGAGTGTAGCACTCTACGGTGCGGAAACTTTGGATGTCCGTTTTTCTCTGACGTGCTGCCTAAATGGTTGAGTTGTTCTGCCAGCTCAAATTCTTCCCCGCCTTCTTTTATCTTGAGTGGGTATCACATCCTATCTCCCGATGCTGTACAAAATCGTATTACCTTTGTCTTCTTGTGATTAATTCTCATCCCATTCTCCTCGCACCGCTCGTCTAACGCATCTACTAGAGCCTGCAGTCCCCTTGCTGACTGGCTAATCAACGACTGATCATCTGCGAACCTCACGGATGATTTAAACGTCATTTCTCTCACTTTTACTCCAGCTTCCGACTCACCCCACGCTTCTTTTACCATCTCTTCAGCGTAAGAGATAAAAGCCAATGACAATACTGATCAGGCTTCTCTCAGTCCTCAGCTAGATTCTCCGTCAGCTACTTTGACTTGCACAGTTTATAGACCATATGCAAGTTACAAATGAGACGTATATCTGTCTATTTTACACCTATTTTCTTGAGAATATCCATTACTTTTATCCAGACGACTCTATCCCATGCTTTTTCAAAATCCACGAAGCAGGCATACACGTCCTGGTAATTTTCTAGATTCTTCCAATTTCCGCTTTTTTTATCATTCTACTTTCTATATAGTCAATTTTTTTCTCGGCCACTTTGGCTACAGCAGTTTTAATATTATCACACACTTCCTCTACAGGCTGTATATCTTCAGGTTCCTGGATGCCGCACTCCACCAGTTCCTGCTATTCCCTATGTTCCCTTCAAAGCTTCTATATTCCATTTCCTCGCCTTCCTTATTTTCATAAGTGTTTTAAATCTTACTTCCCGTATTATACATTATTTTATTTTGTAAGAACTGGGTTGTTATTCGAATACACATGCGCCGTAGGGAAGCTGCGTGCATTTTTCACATTAATATGAAACGTATTTTACCAAGATGACATCTACCTGTTAACTACCATGTATACCTTCGTCCTTCATGACGATTGAACCATGAAAATGTGATGAATAATTTGTTTCTCCAGCAAAATTCTGCTGCTTTCTCTCCCCTGTTGTTCCGCATTCCTAGTCCAAAATCTTCTATTTCGTGTCTATCCCTCCCTTCCCCGACTGAGGCGTTCCATTCCCCCATCACCATTGGATTTTTCTTACCCGGGGTTTCTCTAATTATTTCCTCGAGTTGTTAATACACCTCATACGCTTCTTCTTTATCCCTATGATTACTAATGGGCACGTAAACTTGAATCACCACGAGGTTGGTGGGTCGTGCCTCAATTTCTACCACAATAATTCTATCGCTTACCTGATCTATACCTGCCACTCGCTTATCCATCTTCTCGCTTAATACTAAAGCTAACACTCGTTAACTTTCGTTATAGGCAACTCATCATTCCAGTAATCCTCACAATCCTTCCGCCTCTCCCCGTTCCCCCAATTCTCCCCCTCCCCATTATCTTTTGTTGGTTCCCCTCCCTCTTCCCTGTCCTCACATTCCACGTCCCTACATTCATCGATACCTTCTTCTTCTACGTCTTCTTGGTTAACTATTCTTCTTTCTTGGGCGTTGATGACGATGATAATAAGTCTCTGCAAGGGTTTCGCATGATGACGACGCAGAGGATGTTGCCAACCTCGCTGCCATTAACGATACCCGCCCTCTACAGACGTTTCCTGTTCGATGAGTTTCCGAGGCTCATTTGATCGTATTCCATGTTTTCATGGAAGAGATAGTTGGTAGGGTTTCCCACTTCCATTCCATCTGTTTTTCACGTTACACCATCGCGTGGACTAACTTGCGTCTGGCCCCAACACTTCGACCTATCTGGGATTGGTGGTCCTACCGGGAATAATTTAGAATTAATCCCGCCAGTGCAACTCTAGGGGACATTGGAAATCGCAAGCCTATCCATCACGGCAAGATGTAACTCAAGAAAATATATGAGATAGGATGAATATTTTTTGGATGGCGGTAGGGAAGGAGGTTAGAGGCGTGTGGTGTTCCAGAAAGATATCCACGCTTGATTTCCTCGCTGATTTTTCATCCGAGACTCGCCGGGAGGCGGAAACGGAGAGATAAGGGTGTAAGGGTGGGGGTTGGGTATTGGGGAGGGCGTCCAACAGTAATGGGGTGGGATGTAAGAGAGAGAGAGAGGTACTGATAAAGAGGCGATGAAAAATCGAGCAGTCTTTTGGAGGAGGAAAAATGGCGAAACGGAAGGTTAACGGAGGGAATGCAGAGAGATAGGATGGGAATGGAGTGTTTCTCTCAGTGGATAAGCGATGGATTGGAGTAGGTAAGATATTCGACCGACTCCGAGGGAGTTCGAAATATCGGAAAGATAGCTGCGCTTAGGATTATGTAGAACCAACATTTGCCAAATGATTAATTACAGGGAAAAGGAAAATACTTGAACGCCGCGGGAGGATTTGTCTGTAGAAAAAAAGTTACTTTACGAAAGGTAAATCGAAGATTATAGGGTTAAACTTTGATGATAACTCACCCAAAAGGAACACACATACGCTTCGGAAGATCAAGCGATCGAGGTACAAGCTCAAACTGTAAAATGTTGCACAAGCGAAGATGAGAGTAAGATGAGCTTACTTTCGTCTCAATAAATCCCCTAAATCATAAATGACTTCCTACAATTACAAAGGGATTCGATATTACACGTTGGTGATCAATAATTGCCATAATTGATTTCTATGATCACTTTGGGTATAGATAGTTAATCTCTGGGTTATAATAAAAATCTCCCGGTAAAATAATTGGTCACCTACACCTGTAATTGCCATTGTCATCACATATTTTTATCTATAGCTCTAATCGATCCTCCCACAGTCAGAAGGCCGCTTTAAAATTATTTAGTACATAAGTCGAGATGGGCGCCTGCCTCTAAGAGCATTATTTTCATTATTTCACTTTTATTGTTTTTTGAATTTCAGTGGGATGCTTCGGCCACATTGAGGTAAAGAGTCACTCGCGCGGGAGGTCAATTAGCATTATAAGTCCTCTACTTTTTTTGACAGCAGTATTTTTGGTGGATTTGATAGGATCTGAGCCCTGAAATTAAGGAGATGTATTAGATTTCTTGCTTTTTTATTGCGATGGAGTTGCCTTGCCTAAAGAAATGGCTCTGTACGAGAGAATGAAGGTTTTCATAGACTGTGGAGGATGGAAGTTTTCTCTTGTGTAGGTAGACCGCAGTGATTCTAATGGTAGAGGAATCGTGTGATAGGGCGAAGGACACGGTGGACTATTTCGCTCTCTTGAAAACCTCTTTAATACATCCACTGTTTTATGCCCGCTGGTTGTTTAAGAGTCCGATACGACTCTCTCCAGCATCTTATCGTCATATCCACGAGCGAAAATGTTTGAAAATGTCCCGATTAGAAATGTTTGAGTGAGGTTATCTCAGGGTATACTTCCGAGTCCTGGTCTCCATATTTTTCTCGTTCCTCTTCAATAAGATTCGGATGGGCGCTATGGATAGAATTTTGGATTTACACTCAGTGGTCCTCGGCTGGAATCCCAGTGGTGGCAGTGATTTTCCATAGGTTGTGCTACCCCTACTTGAATATTTTGTGAAGGACATTTCAAGCGCAGCACTCCGTCCGTCGCATGGGTCTTTGCTCTATGTTTCCCTTGGCGCCATCCGTTAAGAGCAGGCCAAAGTCGACGCCGGGTTTCTCTCATTCACCATTCCTTCCCTCAGCTGATGGCGTGGCCAAAAAGGTCTTAGATATCTGTCACCCCCTGCGAAGACCATGCCGTAAATGCGTTTGTCTTCAGTGAGGGGTACGTAGAAATCGTAAATCATTATGATCACCTGAAAACCACGAAACATTTCATCATTGTTCAATCATGAGTTTGAAGATGACGCCATAGTTTCCAATCGGCGTCATATTTTGAACTCCTTTTTTTTGTTCGGCGGCCGATATGAAACTCCAATGGTATAGAGATTCGGTGGGAGAGAGAGTGAGAGAGAGGGATGAAAGCTCTATAGATTATCACTTTATCTCACGCCTTTCCTTTCTTAGGCCGTCTGGAGAGGTTTCAAGGCCAAGAATGAGTAAGGCGTCGGAGATAGCGCGTGGAGCGTAAGAGGGAGATGAGATATGAGGAAATGGACAGGCGGCGCCCAAATGCTATTATTTTCTTCTTTGTTTGTTTTTTTTACTTAAATGATTGGTAGTCAATTGCCTTCTTTTCCTCCTTCTTATGGTCAAATGGGTTGGCTTGTGGAGATATCAGAAATTCCAAGGGAGTCAGTTAACTATGTGACGTGACTGCGTTCCTCAGCTCTGTGTCGGCCATTCGTTATCTGCTTCTATCGCCTCTAATATGTGTGCCATTGGAAATTCGCTCCCCCCCTTCCTCCCACCCACCCCCCTTAAGATGACGCAATCATTCTACCTCGACCGGTATTTCCTCATGGCTCATGGCCTGTTTAAATTTTAAGGCTATGGACTTGAAATTTTTGGAGGATCTCTGCCAAACCTGTGGCGACCGTTGCCACGCCTTCCTTGTTGTAATCTGTAGTTTGGGATCGCCTCACCAATGAGCAACAGCACTATTCCAATATAATTTTCCGAATTTTATTCTATCAATTGATTTCATAAACTTTTCTGTTGTTTTTTTAAAAACTTGGCCAGGATATTTTTCTTCTTATTATCCCATTCTTTAATTAAAAGTTACTGACAATTTCCCGCGAATGATTGAATTTTACTCCTCTAACGGTTTCATTCCTTTCCCTTGGGCTACAACCTTGTCGCGGTGGAAAGGATTGCGCGTTCCAATGACCCCTACAGCTGCACTGGCGGGATTAATTCTAAATTATTCCCGGTAGGGCCACCCATGCCAGATAGGTCGAAGGGTAGGAGCCAGACGAAAGGTAGTCCACGTGATGGTGTCACGTAAAAAACACTGTTGGAATGGAAGTGGGAAACCCTACCAACTATCTCTTCCCTGAACACATGGAGTACAACCAAATGAGCCTCGGAATCTCATCGCCCGGGACCCGTCCGCAAAGGGCGGGTGTCGGGCACGGCAGCGAGGTCGGCAAGGTCCTCGGAGTCGCCAACATGCGAAATCCTTGCAGAGACTTATCATCATCATCATTATCATCAGCAGCAGCAATGAAGAAAGAAGATAAGAAGACCAAGAAGATGGAGAAGAAGAAGTCGGCTATAAATGTAGGGACGTGGAATGTGAGGACAATGATGAGGGCGGGGAAGTTAGAAAATATCAAAAGGGAAATGGATAAAGGGAGGATAGATATCTTAGGATTATGCGAGGTGAGGTGGAGGGATAGGGGAGACTATTGGAGTGATGGGTATAGAGTTATATACAGTGGTGGGTAGGAAAGCCAGCGAGGGGTAGCTTTAGTATTAAACGGGAAGATGGGTAAGCGTGTGGTAGGTATAGACCAGGTAAGCGATAGGTTTCTGGTGGTAGAAATTGAGGCGCGGCCCACAAACCTTGTGGTGATCCAAGTTTACATGCCCACTAGCAATCATAGGGAGGAAGAAGTAGATGAGGTGTATGAACAGCTCGAGGAAATAATTAGAGACACACCGGGTAAGAAAAATCTGGTAGTGATGGGAGACTGGAACGCCTCAGTCGGGGAAGGGAGGGATTGAAACGAAATAGGAGATTTTGGTCTAGGAATACGGAACGACAGGGGAGAGAAAGCAGCAGAATTTTGTAGAAGAAACAAATTATTCATCACAAACACGTGGTTCTATCATCATAAAGGGCGAAGGTGCACATGGAAAAGTCCAGGGGATGTGGGGAGATTTCAAATAGACTTTATTATGGTAAGACAGAGGTTTAGGAATAGTGTGAAAAACTCGCGCAGCTTCCCTGCAGCGGATGCGGACTCGGACCACAATCTAGTGCTCATGAAATGCAGCGTAAGATTCAAAAGACTTATAAGAGTTAGGAAGACGAAGAAATGGAACGTAGAAACCCTGAAAGGGAGTATGAGGAGAGAATATCAGGAACTAGTGGACATTAGTATGCGGGACATTGACAGCACCAAGACTGTTGAGGAAGGATGGGATAATATTAAAACGGGAATAGTCAAAGAGGCGGAAAAGTCAATTGGTTACGCTGACAGTAGAAGGATAAAGAAGCCGTGGATAACGGAGAACATGATAAGTGAAATGGAGGAGAGGAGGAAGTGGAAGAACGTGGGCACAGAACAGGGCAAAATATTGTATAGACAAATTAATAATCAATTCCGGCGTGAAACAAAGAGAGCAAAGGAGGCTTGGTGGAAAAGACTGTGTGAGGAAATGGAAAAGTTCCAGAAGGATGGAGAAGTAGGCGCGTTGTACGCCAAAGTGAAGTCGCTATCGGGCGGCAAAAGAGGACAAGCCATGGCTAAAATTAAGGCTAAAGATGGAAGGATACTAACCGAGCGAGAAGATGTACAGGGTAGATGGAAGGAATACGTGGAGGACCTGTATGACATAATGACCAGACCAGAGAGATTGACTCTAGAGGAGGAAAGTGCAGTGGAGGAGGATAATCTTGGGCCGGAGATAGATTCGGAAATAGAAAGCACTCCATGATATGAAGGCTAGGAAAGCAGTAGGCGTGGACAATATACCGTGTGAGCTTCTGAAGAATTTAGGGAAGGAAGGTAAGAAAAGGTTTTTCGAACTAGTGCGCAGGATCTATGAGGAGGGATGTTGGCCGGAGGATTTCGTGAAGACGGTTTTAATTCCGCTTCCGAAAAAGAAGAAAGCTGTGGAATGCGCAGATTATAGGACTATCAGCCTAATATCGCATGCGGCGAAAGTGGTGCTGAGGATATTGAACAGACGAATGGAGGCAAGGGCAAACGAGTATTCAAGCGAAGATCAGTTTGGTTTCAGAAAAGGGAAGTCAACTCGTGATGCAAAAGCAATAATGAGGTCCCTCGTGGAGAGGAACCTAGAATATGAGCAGGACGTACATGCGTGTTTCGTGGATTTTGAGAAAGCGTTTGATAGGGTGAACTGGGTTAAGTTAATGGACATTCTCAAGAGAATAGTTGTAGATTGGAGGGATAGACGACTGATTCGTAATCTGTTTATGGCCCAGACTGCGCAAGTGAGGGTAGCGGACGGAGAAACTGGGTGGGCAAGCATTGGCCGAGGTGTGAGGCAAGGCTGTCCTTTATCACCGCTGCTCTTTAACGTGTACGCTGAAGAGATGGTAAGGGAAGAGTAGGATGAGTTAGAAGCTGGAATAAAAGTGGGAGGAATGATGTTCAAATCAGTGAGATTCGCGGATGATCAGGCGTTGATAAGCCAGTCAGCTAGGGGGCTTCAGGCTCTAGTGGATGTGTTATACGAGCGTTGCGAGGAGTATGGGATGAGGATTAATCAGAAGAAAAGTAAGGTTATGCGGTTTTGTAAAGCATCACGAGCGAGGAATGTGAGACTCAAGATAAAGGTGGGTGGGGAAAAACTTGAGCAGGTTGAGCAATTCAACTATTTAGGCAGTACGTTAGAGGAAAACGGATACAGTAGTAAGGACATGATGAAGAGAATCGCATTAGCGAAGGAGGTATTTATGAACAGGAAGGAGATTTTGAGAGGATCGTTGTGTAAGAGTTTAAAGAAAAGGTTACTGAAGAGTTTGATCTGGAGTGTAGCTCTCTACGGTGCGGAAACGTGGACACTGAGGAAAGAAGACGAGAGAAGATTGGAGGCATTCGAGATGTGGGTATGGAGAAGAATGGAGAGGGTGAAATGGACGGAGAGGAAAAGGAATGACGAAGTGCTGGATACGGTTGGCGAGGAGAGGCAGCTTTTAGATAAGATACGGAGGAGACAGAAGGCATGGATGGAGTTAGTGTTTAGCGGTGAGGGGATGTTGAAAATGGGGTTAGAGGGTAGAATGTTAGGGAAACGAGGGAGGGGAAGGAAAAGAATAGGATTTTTAGATATATTGAAAGAGAGTAGGCCTTACAGTGAATTTAAGAAGGTAGTGCTGGAAGGAAAGGGAGGCTCCCAGCTCACTTCTTGAATACTCCTTGAAAACCTACCTTAATCGGTAGAATACTTTAATAATATATGATAATAATAACGGTTTCATTACATTTTGTATTATCTTCAGGTCAGTTGAAAATTTTCTTTTTCTCTTTTGCTATCATTCCACCAGATTAAGCCTAATACAACTCTTTATAACTTGTTATTCCACTTAATGTCTATTACTTAAATAATGTTAACAACAACTTTGATGTCTGTTTAATGATCTATACATCTTCAACCGGCGCTGCGAATGTTTCTGTGATCATTGACGGCACTGTGAAATATTTGAGTTTCCACACCCGAGTTCCTATTTCTTCCGCTACGATTCCCGTTCCTTACGATCAATTAGCGAGTCAACCCAGGTCACATGCATCTGGACTTCTGCAGCTCTAAAGATGTTTGCTTTCACTCTTCCAAGTAGGTATTCAATTTTCTGCTGATAAGAGCCCTTTTCTTGCTGGATTATTGCTTGCATTGTTAGTAACGAAGCAAGCAGCTGTAGTGATTTTCCACGCTACTTAATTTTCCCGATCACTTTCAATATTTACACGTCATTAAGAAGAGCTGTCTGAATCAATCCTTTAGGAGAATTCATCGTCGGTACTACCTTAACCAGACTTTGTCCCAACAACTTGGAATGCCTTAAAAACCCTAGTACCCTAAAAAAAACGTTGTCCGATGATCCTGACTGGACATCTATCACGCAAATGTGAACCTAACCTAAATTTCTAGGAAGTACCCTCCGTTCCTAATTCTAAATTTTACCCCACCTACAGCTCCCAGCAATACATATACCAGGCTAGCTGCTCTTCATTCTGACAGCTCTTGATAATGATGTGTAAACATTGGAATCGATTTACCGAATAAAATAGAGAGGAAAATTGTACAGCTGTTTGTATCTCATCACTGTCGATGAATTTCCGCAAAGTGAACTCGTCAACAATCAATCTGGCTTGCATTGCTGCCAACATCTTCCTTCTCTGGCTGTGCCGGCATCGTTGGCTACGTGGTTAGTAGTTTCGGGTGGGAAGAAATTGAGAAGGTTGGCCACCGTGGGAGAATTCTCGTGAAGGTAGGTCATTCGTCTTAGAAAGGGTTGTGAGTTATTTGTCGCCGAAGAAAGAGGCGATTTCATTGAAAAAAATGGTCGTATTCGATTATAAGCAGACGGATAAAATATCCTCATGGTTTAACCTTTTGTTCTCCTTATTCCCGAAACTCTCTGCGGGCGGTGATTACTCGTTTCTCCACCAGAGGCGGGCTTGTCTCCTTTTCCGGGAAAGTCGCTTGCTTTTAAAATGGGTCCCAAACTATTCGCTGGAAGAGACTTTTTCCATACGATGTTCCTCTTTATCTGCGTCTGATGATCTTGGTGGCGGCAGTTATTTATTTAAGGCGTGGTAGGACGACAAACTGTGTACAGCTTCTCGCCTCCGCGTCCTCGTCGTCGGAGGGTGGCTTTGGCGATGGGAGATTGTGAAGTGAGTGTCAAGGTGCTTGGCAAGCTGAAGACAGTGCTCCGGCGGTAAAAACATACGCCTATGAACGTTTTCTTTTCGGCTCTCTCGAGGCGTATGCTGCTGAAAAATGCATTCGCTTGTAGGTGTGTGCATTTGTTCTGATCTCTGAGGCCTTGCTGCTCCATCCCATCATGAGATTAAAGAAACTAGGACTATTTTCTCCTCTATATGTGCTTCTGCTAGTATTTATTAATCTTTGCGTTTCGATTTTTAAGCATATGTCTTAGGTTTTGTGAATGGTAAATAGTGTCTGAAAAGTTTTTTGTTATTAAATTGTTTTTATTATTTCTGCTGTGGAAAGTTGCTTAACATTAAGTATTTACGTTGAAATTTGACTGTTGATCGCTCAGTATTCCTTATTCACCAAATATACGATATGCCAACGAATGATTGTCTGTAAAGTGTAAGTTTTCGTCTTAAAGGATAACGGAGCGTGTGATATGATTTCTTGATTTCCTTTGCTTCCTTACTTAAATGACTTCGCCTTTGAACATTAGCTTTCATCCAATTAAATAGCAATGGAATTTTTAACTATATCAGACTTTGTTTCGTGGAAGATAATTATATTCACAATAATTTAAGTGCTCTTCTAAGTACGAAAATAATTTTGATTTCGATATGAAGAGTACGAACAGCCTAACCGACTTTGGCACCCTTCAAAACCTATGGTTTGACACCTTGGTTGTCATGATGGCTCGACGTTTGACTCTATGACCTTTGACCCCAATTGTGACCTTCGGAGGTCAAAAAATCAACAATACGGATCTACGAACAGCCTAACCGACTTTGGCACCCTTCAAAACCTATGGTTTGACCCCTTGGTTTTTATGATTGCCCGACTTTTAACTCTATGACCATTGACCCCCGTGGTGACCCTCGGAGGTCAATTAGTGAATAATACGGGTATTTGGACAATACCAATGACTTGGGCACCCTACAAAACCCATGGATCGACACCTTTGTTGGTATGCTATTCCTTTTGCCACCCTTATGACCTTGACGGTGACCTTACTGGGTCAACGGTTGAATATTCGTAAATAAAAGTGTTATTTTCGGGTTTCTCGTGTCCGAAAACCTATGAATTGACATATTGGTCAATGAAATTCACACTTTAGTCTATCTCGATTTTTTAACATTGAAACCCCATAAGGCAAATTCAAATTTTTGGTTTGGACCCACTTTGTGAGGTCAAAAGGTCAAAATTGTAAAATTTTGCTTACACTCAACAAAACTTAGGACCTTTCCCCATAAGTGTGCCAATTTTCATGAATATTGCTTCATGCAACGTTACTAAAATTACAGGTCAAAAATGACACACGACCCTTGGGACAGTCTGTATATTTTTCGGGCTGTGCGAAATTTTGCTTTGATTTTTGTCGGGGAATCGATTTTTTTGCGTGTAAAGTCATCTATTCATGGGCAAAAGTCGAATTGATGGCCTTTTTATGTATTAGGTTGTGAAATGAACACGCTGACGTAGAGGCAGAGGAATTTGAAGGCGCAGACTTAATCTAATCAAACGCAAAAATATAGGGCACTCAACTGAATTCAGTCCCCTCTCCATTCTAAAGAGCGTTCCGTGAATATTTTTATGGCATGCGACAAACTATGCTCAAACTTCCTCATGATATGCCTTAAATGCTGGTTAGGGTACATTTAATGACTTGGAGACATTGCTTATGGTTAAAGCAAATTACATTGTTCATGATTTAAAAATTAGTTATTCCGATTCTTCTTCATCGGAGAAATATAAGCAATTTTCCCATTTGTTTTTTCTGAAAATTATTTAGCTATGAATTACGAGGGCAAGGGAATAAAAATGATAACATTTTGTTATAGGAAAACGTATTTGTGCAATAAACTGTATTATCCTGACGACGCAAAAACCATAGTATTCCTTGCTGTTTGTCGATAAAAAGTTTCGTGTTTTGTATCAAAATGAATATTTTCCTCTATAATGCCGAATAACTTCAACTACTAGCAGCTAAATATTTTTAGTAAGCGGAGCTTGTACTTTTACATGAAATGACTTTATTCCCTTATGTTCTTTGGTACATCTCTATTATAACGCGTCCCCGACATTCAGTGATCGAGAGAACTGGCAATGAGAGTTTGTTGTTTTAAGACGTCATATTCCTCATTAAAATCGATAACGTCTCTAAATATTTCAAAATTTTATATTTTAAACTTATTTTCGGAAATGTAATGCATCATTCATTAATGCCCAATAATGATATAGACATAAACAATGACAAAATGCCTTTCTAGGTAAAAATAAAAATCAATAAAGGAAAAAATGTGAGAATCCATAGCAGTGAGTTCCGTACAAACATTGCAATTGAGAAGAAAACGCATTTAGATATTTCTCGAGGGTGCATTTCAATGGAATGAATTTTCATGGGAGAATATGTGATCATGAATTATGAGGTCCGATAAAATGAAATCGGTCGCTAGCAGCTTAATGGGGTCACCGGAAGAAGTGACTTCAAAGAACTGACGAACATTCCTGTCGTTTATTCTCACAATTCTAGCAATTATTCTTCTTCAATGGAGAAATTTTGGCATCCTGGCTGCTTCTACGGAGGGAAAATGGAATGTAAGCGATATTATAGGTCTGGAAGTTATGAGCAGTTTCCTGCCCTTCTATTCTCGGGAAAATATGTTTTTCCAGATTTTAAGAGAGCTGTTTGCAGGAAGGGTTCCATAGCATTGGATTTTTTTCTGTTGCAGTTGGCTACTTCCTCTCGTAAATCCATTCGGAGTTCTTTCGATTCGGACAGCCTGCTTCCGATGAATTTGGGGCCAAAGTTGTTTGAATGCAATCTCGACCACGTCTTCACTGTGTTTACCTCCGCATGTGAACCCAAAGAACATGAGGAATTTCGACAGAAAATAAGGACCTTAAGGCTTAAACAACGCTTCGCGAATAAGATATTTTAGACGACAACAGTTATTACACTAATTTCCTCTCCTTCTTTCTACAGTTTCTTTGCAAGCATGATATTTCCTTGTTGTTGTTGCTATAATCATTCACACCGGCAGTGCATTGCCCATTACCAATTACGAGGTGGATGCTAAGGATAAATGCGTTTGTTGGTATTTACTTGTATTATTTCGCGACTCCAATGGTTACATTAAAATGAAAGGAAATGTTGTTAAGAGCTTTCAATTAACGAATGTGTTCTTATATTCATTAAATGTGCCAATTACCATACATCTAGGAATATATGTATGACATCTAAACCTCGATCATGCAGAGGGATATCAAAAGAGCTAGAATTCATAATGGCTTATTTTCTTCTGTGTATATATTTTTACTAGCATTTCATTGTCCAATTTGATGCTCATTTTACTGTGAACAGTTTAAAATAAAAAACACATATCACTTTATATAATTTTATGAAATATATGTCACCAATGCTCAACAAACTAATATAATAATTTAGTCCATCTGTTCAGAAAATTAGCCGGAAAAAAAATTGAACATTATGCATTTATGTGTTGTCATCTATTTTACGGAGACTTTTTTTTATTATTTACGGAAAAGGAAAGCTTTCACAGGGAGCAATTTTTTCCACAGGCTAGCTGGCTAACGCACTCGGCCGGAAATCGAGGGATTCGGGTTCGAATCCCGGTCAAGGCGAATGATTTATTCTGTGTGGATTTTTCGCATAAAATCTATTTTTATCATCTATATTACGACCGATCTGATCCGTATCTTAAAAAATCATCACTATAAAAAAATAGATTGATTTATAAAAATAAACTGCAAAGTCTTTGGAATATCGTATGCTGTGTGCTTTATTTTGGAATCAGCAGGTAAAACGTATTACGGCCAGCCCTCAGCACTTGTACAGATTGTGGTTTATCTGATGAATACTATTTGTGATATGAATCTCTATTTCGTAAACGGCTGCTTTTAAATGAATAAATTTGGAATTCCCAATCAGCGCTGCCATTGCATGCGAGAGTAATTGAATTCAAGAATACGTGGACGTGGGCTCAGCGAGTGTGTCCTCTGCGGTGCTATTCGCGTATTCGGAGCAAAGGGTTTTCGAATGAATAAATTGTGTTAGTTTGAGATGCAGAACAGAAAAAGCGAGCCCCGTACAAATGTGAGGAAACGGAATATCTTAATTAAATCACACTAGGCTGAAGGATGAGAATAATGTGAGTGTTAAACTTGGCAGAATCACAAGTCGTACTCGTGAAAGAATTGCTGGTTTGAATTGATGGTGACGTCTATGGGCCGCAATTGAATTTCGGCGATGCCTATTTACACGATGGTCTCCGAGGACACGTCGCTATCCCTCCACCCTCTCCCCATTTGCAGCCGATCCTTGCGGAGAAATACGAAAGGTGTGTTTGTGGTGCGGATGGGTGCCTTTGGTTGCAGGATTAATTTAAAAGATTATTTTTTATTTTTGCTTTAAGGTTTTCGCAGTTGCATGATAAAACACAAATGGAAAGTTCCACACTTCTATTCCATACTCAACCACCGGCTATGGGCTCAACATAGTACGTCATCAATTAAAAAGAGAAAGCTTTGTATTTATCCACGAATTTATTTTCATAAAATTTGATAAATAAAACAATTGGTGATTGTTTTTCGGGTTCATTCCGCATTGACTCATATTTTGCGGACGACAGTTTAAGGCACGTTCCAGCTCCCATCTTTGGGTCCAAATAATACCTCGGGTCCAAATAATTCTTTGGGTCTTCTTCGTCTTTTGGACCCAAAGACGGGAGCTGGAACGCGCCTGCAACTGTCGGTTGGCCCGAAATCAGAGTCAGGGGAGAGGACGGGAAGCATTTTATTAATTCACCCAAACTCTTCCCCCTCCCACTCCCCTCACTGCAATTCCATACACCCCCCCTCCTACATTGGCTCTGGGTGTAAATACTGAAAGAGAGAGATCTGGTTGAATCACTTTAAAAATAACATAATATAACCTCTATATTCTCTGGCTCAGCTTTGTGAAAGTTCATTTCAATAATTAAAAAACCAAATTTTGTATTTATCAAATTTCATGAAAATAAATTGCTGGATGAATACAAAGTTTGTTCTTTTTAATTGATGACATAATGTGCTGAATCCATGGCCGGTGGTTGAGTTTTGAGAAGAATTGTGGAAATTTCCATTTGTGTTGTATCATGGATATATATCGAGCTTCCACCAAGCTCGAAACGATTCCATATTTTCGCTGCTTATTTACTGCGTATTCGACTGTTTCTTCAGGGGGGATGCTGCGTCCGTTTCATTTTCCACTCACCGTTTCGCACATCTTTCGTTTTGGGAGTGGCATAGAAAGAGAATCGGACGCGGCGTTTCCCAAACGAAACAGCCATAAGGCTATTTTTATTTTTAGTGTTGGTGCTGGGGAGGATGGAGAAAGTAAAAAAGAAAATAGATGGAGAGGAAGGGAAACAAATAAGTGATGGATATGGTGGGGGAAGATTGGAAACTGTTGTTAAAAATACGGAGTTGACAGAGCGTGATGATGGAGCTTGTATCAATTACAAAGAACTACCGAAAACCGCATTCGGGAATAATATTTTCGGCGGTCGAGGAAGGGAGCAAGAGGAGGAGATCCATGGACATGAAAAAGAGAGGTAGTAAGCCTTCTGCAGAATTGAAGAGCTGTGATGGAGGATCAGGGTTGTTTTGTCTCATACAAAGCTGCCTTATCCGATAAATAACATATGAGTTCCTATTATTGCAGCACAATGTTCCTCATAATTATATTTTTTCATCTTTGCACTTCTGGTTCAATTTAGAAGCTCTCTTTCTACTATCATGATGTTATTGGCTCAATGGATGCATTTTTATCATATTGGCTGCGTGGTTAGAAATAAACTGTGACAACATGACATGGGTTTTGTGCCTTCATTTATTATATAGGTGCGGATTTAATAATAAACATTTCTATTCTACGAATTCCTTCATTCACTTTTCTAAAAAAATACACAAATCTAGTCAAGAGTATTCATAGGTGTATTGTGAGACGGTGGCCAGAGCCTTTCTATCAATTCTTGCATTAACTTGCCTATGAAATCAAAATTGTCCCTGCGTAAAATGCTTATAGACCCTCCAAATGCAAGAAAAAGAAATGTTAATTAAGATGGTATAAGAGTTCTGTCAATTAAACTATTCATGAAAGCAGTGTACGAGAATAAAGCTCGCTATTTTCAGAAAAAATCTAGGGCAGTCGTTATTCGCTTAATTTGTTCAACTCTGACCTCAAATACATTGTTAACGTGAAGGTACAGGAAATAAATAACTGAGTTAGCTATGTAAAATTTATTTGAAAATGCGTAGTTTTAACTTCGTACCTCAAAAAAATCGTTTTTGAGGTTTTGGCCAGTTTTTTTTTCGATTCTGGCCCACTGTGTGACGTTGACTAGCATGGACGGAATTGTTCATATCCCCTTAATTCCAATTCAATGCGATTGCTACTTTGGCATCTCTTGTTTATTCTTCCAATGAGATCAGGGCGTCACGTTAATAAGGCGTTATTTTCTCCATACCTTCAAAGCATTTACTTTTTCAACAAATTCATGTAATTTTCACTCACAGTCATCAAATCCTTTCCATAAGTTACGCACAAAACATTGTAAAATCCTTAACGCTATTTCAACAGCCTCGTTTTTAAAGTTTAAATATATTTTTTATGTTTTCATACCTTCGATATAAAATGTGTGCCAGCCAATGGCTTTCTGGCTAAAAAAAGGGCTGAATGATCTAGACTAATGAGATTGCAAACGTGCACCATGCAAGCATGCATGAACATTGCAATTGAATGGGAAGTCGGAAGATGGAAGTTATCATGAAATACGAGAGCATTTCTCTCGCCTGTTACCGTCTACTATTCTCTTGAAGCTCCCATCACTTCATTGCCTGCGTGTCTCTCGATGATTGTGATCACGTGGCCTTGTGTTAACGCTCCCTCGATGAGTGGCTTACGTGATTGTCATTTTTTTTAAATTCATTTCCCTCTGTTATTCCAATTCCGTCTCCTCTCCAAAATTCTCTCCATCATCCTTTTTGTGGCTTGCCTCCCTCTAATCGACACATTCAAATTGAAAACTGTCAGCCTGTCTCCTGAATTCATCGTTCCGGATTCCCACCCTCATTTTTTCTTCTCCGATCTTTTGTTTCTTCTCTCTCCCTTCCAAAATCCAATCCACACGCGTCATTCTCACTTTTTTTCTCCCATACTTTTAGCGTTTCCCGTTTGCACTCGTTTTATTCCCATATTTTTCCGTGATACTCAATTAAGATCCGTAACCTTTCGCACCGCCCTCACGTTCCTTCGCACATTCTCGTGGATGCATTATTCATTCCCAATGTTACATTCGCTCGGCGCGCAGCAAGTGCCAAAACGTTGAGCAGCCAGCCAGTTGCGAGTGTGTGTTTTTTCATCCCACCTCTTAAAGCTGCTTTGAGTGGCCTTCGGGTGTGCGTGGAATGGGATTCGCTCTCATAGTTTCCCCGCTCCGTCTATTCGCCCGCATAAATTGCGACTTCTGTTTTTAAATTGAATCGGAGAGATATGAAAACGCCAGGTCTCTTTTTAATCCGCGTCAAAATGTGAGGGTAGTGGAAATTTTTTAAAAGGAATATCTTTCGTTCTCGCTCGCCTACCCTCTCTTTTTTTCGTAACTTCGACAATTTTGTAGCGCTTTGTGGAAGTGGCCGGTCCGAAATGAATACATTTATCGGACGTTCATACCGAGATGATTGCATTGGAAAAAGAGGGAACGCATGAGCGAATGTTTCTTGATGCCGCCGCGGGAGGGAAGTGGTGTCGAAGTGCATGTGTCGTCGGGGGGAGGGTGTGGGCAGCAAACACGGGAAGTCCATTCGCTTGCATTGCATTCCATTTGTTCTGTGAAATAATTCCACTGGCGATTCATCACGGCCATCTGGAAGTCAATAAAAACACACCCAAAATGAGTATCCACTTTCATCACTTTTATTAAATATTGCAGGATTATATGATTTGAATTTTAGCTATTTAGCAAATTCAATTTCGTTACTTCTCTTCCGCCTTCCACACCTCCCTCTTTTGTAAGTCTTACTTAAGTTAATACGAATTAATTCCATAAACCATGTCCGCAAGACGTTTTAGCCTAAAAATGATCTACCACTGCATAATTATACCCATAATAACCTGTTTTAGGCCTCTTTTCCCCTAGTGGATGAATGGATGGCTATCAACAGTGGATGAAAATTTTCACTGGTAAAGGTTTTTATGGTGAGGATTCATTAGCATCAGTTTCTGGAACATATTTGCAAATCCTGTGATAGTTATTCAGAGGAACTTCTCTCTTCTTGATTCGAAAAAAATACCTAATAATTGCTTTAAGTTGCAATTGTGCCTCACTGTTGTTCATTTTGTTATTGCCGTGAATATATACTGCATTTTTACATTTCTGTAATATTCTCTAGATACGGCAGGGATGGGGCAATCTCATGTGAGTGCCAATTATCGCTCGAACGATCAGACGACTAAAATGTCTGCCCATGATGGGTTGAATCGTCTGATTTACTTGGTGAATGAATTTAGCGTAATTTCGGCGCAGAAGCGATGCACAGTGGTGTTACTATCGATAGTATATATCGTGTCTATCTATGTTTCCGATCATAGACATTTGCTTTCAAAGTTGCAGACGACCGAATGCTTCGTTTGCCAAATTATTCATTGAAAGTATCTTACCGATTAACATAATTTTTCCTTTGTATTTTTCGAAGTATTGTTGCAGTCTACCCTTTCATTATGTACTTCCCTCTTCAATTCACAAGAAGGCCTACGCCCTTACAGTCTATCTATAAACCTACTCTTTTCCTTCCTCTCCCTCGTTTACCTAACATTCTTCCCTCTAACGTTGTTTTTGACATCTCTCCCGTTAAGTACTCCATCCATACCTTCTGTCACCTCCGTATCTCATCTAAATGCTGCCTCTCCTCACCCACCATGCCCAGCACTTCTTCACACCCAAATCTCCTACGCCTTCAGTTTTTTCTCGCCCCCATTCTCAAGTGCCCACGCATCCGCATCACTGCGGTGCTACACTCCAGATATGGCCTTTCAATCGTCTTTTCTTTACAATTTCACATTTCATAAGCCCACCTCTGATCAAAAGCCCACACCTTCTCATTCATTGATCCTCATACAATATTCCCTCTCTAGTGCATCCACAGAGCATGAATTTGATTGGTCATGTGAATGAACATCATCACTGTGTTAAAATGACTGTTCACAGTATTTTCTATCACGCACAATATCATGCAATGATCATCAATCGTGTAAAAGGAACGTTATACTTTGCATTTTTTCATGTATCACATTGTGTCTGATGGTGGTTAAACAGACTGTAATCAATAAATCCTTTTAGAAAAGAAAGTTGTATACGGATTATTAGAATCCACAAGGAACACTTATCGCAGTCTCTTTCTTCGAGTGATGAATGAAGCCTTTTAAGGTAGTTTGAGCATTTAGATCATTCGTTGGGAATGAAGAAGTCCTAACATCTAAAGATTAGTCGTAACATGTTGAGTCTTTATTAAAGAACGGAATTTTGTTCAGAAAATTGTTTTGATCTCACACTGCGATCACAAAAATTATTATTTCTCGTCGTCATTGAACAGTTTAACTCGTAGTGCGAGCCAAATAAATGATTTTGAAATAATTAGTATTGTATTTTCATCATTTATATTCAAAATCTCTTCTTAGCCATACCTGAAGTCAACTATATTATAAGAATATTAATTTTTAAATTCAATCATTATTTGCGTTAAGTACAATCATTCTTTTCAGTATGGAATGGTTCTATAAGATCTCAAAAATCAAAGTCGTGCTTCATTTTGGCTAATGACCTTCTCTGTCTTCAGCTTTCTTTAGTCGTATTACTTCGGAACTGCCATTGATGGAGAGTACTACTGCTTGGTCTACGAGCATTATATGAAATGAGTATAACAATGCACCTCTAAAATTAAAGACAGAGCGATGAAATTGTATGAATCAATTTATCTCGTCGAAGAAATAGGATTATTTCGTAAATGTAGCTTAAATTTACTGGTAGTAGTCCATTATCTCTGCTTTAGAGTTATGTTTAGTCTTAATTTCTACAAAATGGCATCGTATGGATAGCTGTGATTGGATTGGATTTCGTCGGCTTCATTTCGCTCTTAAATCGCCATGAAAATGAATTACTATGGTAGCCAACAGCAGTGGCGGCTTGCCCATAAGGACTCTCGGACGCCGCCCCTCCCAAATATTTGAAAAAGTAAAAAAATAAATATCCATTAATTTATAATTAAACATCTAATTAATCAAAGTGTTTTTTCAGTCCCATACATCGAAAGTATTGGAAAAACACGAAAAGAAATGGCGCGAGAAGTTCGTATTTGTAGCCGTGGGGCGCTGGCCAGAACGTCCCAATCCATCCCCATGCAGTTATATGGAGAGTGGTAGTGGTGGGGGCCGCTGGTGCTATGACGCGTCTAACGTTGTGTCTTATGGAAGTCTTGGGACGTCGTCCGAGAATGCGCAGAGCGACGTGTGAGTTGACATCGCTGCGCAGGCCGGCGGGCGTATAAACTGGCGTCTACTTGGTGCTGCCACAGAAAAGGGACGTACGGAATCAGAATGGTCACTGTACTGGGTGTAGTTATACGATTTTAATTTTTAATTACTGGTAGGTATTGCTACAGAAAATAAATTATCTCATTATGCTTGCGTTTTTGGGTGTTTGAATTCCGGAACACATAAAATGCAACCAGTTAAAGGCCGTATTGACGTAGGAAAACTATTCTCGAGTATTTGCCACAGTTCTGTTATGATTACGAATTTCAAGAACCTTGGGGAAACTAATGTTATAATGTTTAGGCCTGAACAATGTATTCATATCTTCCCGATGATTAGAAATGCGGTACCTATTTTTCAGATAAATTTATCAAAAGACCTGCAGTATTAGGAAAAATCAGTTAACATTCCCCACTGATTTATAATTTAAGAAATAGGTGCGTGCGTGATTGGGTGAAGGATTAAACATGATTTAACCCGTAAAACGTGACTTTAAATAGAGTCATTCAATGAATGTCAAGAAGTTTCGCGTACAATGCACCTTTTGTGTGTAGGTTCATCATTTTTGTAGCCGTCCTTGATGTATTAGTTCATGTTCACCTAATTCCTCAGCGGCAGAGCGGTAGCTGTCTGACGGAAAATGTCCACTTGGGTCTGATTTAAGTGGCTTCGAAGAGTTCATATCAGTGCGGAGATCCTTACAGCTCCTATCTGTGGTTCAGAGCCGTCTTCTTTTACGATCTAGAATTTATTTTCTATTATATCATGGCAATGATTTCGAAGACATGGTTATTCCAAGTGCGACCCGTTGGCGTTTCGTGTGTTTGCCACATATGAATCTTAGACTCAAGGAGATGGTGCGTGACGTCTTTTGTTTGCTTGAGTGCCTTTGCTGACCTTAAATTCGTCCCTCAGCTGAATCATCATTAGTGGACCACGACTTCTATCTCCCTTGAGTCGTCCTTATAGTAACGCAAGACTCTCCTTAAGAACGGAGTGAAATGAGTTCAGACATCATTTTTGAGGAGTTAACTGTGCTTAATTGCCGATTAAGAAGTTTCTTAGTGCTAAGTGTACATTCAAGAAGACAATTTTGAATTAATCAACAGTGCTCGTTTTTGTTTTAGGGAAATATAGGGAAAAATTGTCCCCAAATCTGTGTCCTGGCACCTTGTTCTTTTTGGTCGTATTTTTCGTCGGCTCATTTTGTGTCGTCCCTTGTTTATTTATAGACTAGTGCCCTTGCTATGTGTTCAATCGGAAAGAAATTGTTGTCCGGCGCTGATTTCAACGAACGTGTAATTGATCACTTTGCTGGACAAAAGGAAAGAAGGATGGACTTGTGCAATATAACTAAAGGCATGTGAGTATTTCAGATTTTGTTAAAAATGTGTGAGAAATATTTAATTATTGATTTTAAATGTAAAACTGTATTCAAGAAGCAACGCGAACACCGCAATCAAAGTTTACATCTACAATAGCAAAGCGCGCGCATTCTAGTAGTGTTTGTTGCCTAGTGGAAGTCAGTGACACTCCCCTCCCTCCTCAGGTGTTACAAGTGTCATTGCTACCTAAATCTTTGCAAATGTCGAATAGATTTGACAAATAACGCATTATGATTGCAAAACGAACAACATAAGTGTATTGCGGGCATATCCGCACGAAGAATGTAGGCGCTAAAACCTCAAGTTACGTATTTTCGTTTGTACTTGCAAAATATCGCAGCAATTATATTTTTATTCTTCAAGATCATTGATCAGTATAATCGAGAGTCCGGACTAAGCGGATCCGCATGAACGAGAGTCTACCGCATTTAGTATTTATTAATCAAGCTTTATAAGGAAAACTAGGTATTTTTGTTGAAAAAAACGGAACATATGGCAATACTAAATTTTATTCCTAGATTGCCGTAAAAACTTAATAAAATACACGAAATATAAAAAAATTATGACCCCCCGGTGGAGTGCGCCCCCCCAGGCATTTGACTCACGAGCCGCCACTGGCCAACAGTTTGAAGTTGGAAAATGCACACGACATTGCTATATCCAGTGTTAAGCTGTATTCCTCTTTGTTTTTAGATGGCCTTTTATTCAGCCTCCTTGATTAGTCTAGGGAGATAACAAATGTACTCAAAATATTTGATTTTCAGTTATAATAATTTATTTGAATGCAATCAATATAAAGGGGAAATGGTGTTCATTTTATGCTAATATTGCTCATGGTTTGAAAAGTTGTAACGGGCAATTTTAATTGTTTTTAAGCATATATTTACATGAAATATTGTGAGTTGTGCTATTTAACTTTTTCTTGTAGTCTACCCATCTCCGGCAGCGATTTCAATGTATTCCATTCGGTTTATCACTTATGGAAGGTCTTAAGAGTGTCGATATCTCCACTTGGAGAATCCTATCCACACGGTTTTAAGCGTATCGTATCCGTATCATCTTCGCCTTTCTCCCTATCTCCCTTTTCCATTTCTCGTGGCCTTCACTTCCTCCTTCATGCGTGACGTCTTTTCCCCAACTTATCTCATAACCCCCCCTCCCAATCCTAAAAGCAAATGATATCTCCCAAAGAAGAAGAAAGAGAAGAGAGTGCTTCCCGCAGATAAGGAAGGGCGCGAGTTAAGAGCCATCTATCGCCGGGAGAGAGCATTTTTCGGTTACGTCTAGGGGCCCAAAGAAGGAGGATGTTTTTTTCGGCACCCCTTCCACAGCAACGCCATATGATATCGTTTCCAGTATCGGGATCTCGTGGTTGGTGGAGGAGAAAAAAGTTGAGTTTATTGTCCTGAGGGTCTCCCTTAAGCCACCGTAGTGATGTATGTGACTGAGAGCAATTCTGATTCCTTTAAGAGCATGTTTATTTTGCGGCTAGTCGGAACGGCACCTTGGAACGGCAAAATTCCAACCGAGGGTTACAATTAGTGAAAAACTACATCTCCCGGGCCTTTCTATACAGCCGCTCATGCCAAGGTTGCGGAGGATAATTTACCCAACCCCCTAATCCAAGGGTTTTATTTATAGTTATAGCAATTAAACGCAGTAGAGAGTTTTAATATGTGGCTAAGATAATAGAAAATTTGAGCGGAGACTCTTATTTTGAAAATGGACCGATTTCCTTCATTATAATATGCTAACCTAAGTAACTGTGGAGACTTCAGTTTTCCTCGTCAGTCGGGCGCTTCATGCAAATGAACTTTGACAACTCCCATCTCATTTCTCCCTTGTGCATGTAGCATTAAATTCATAATCGCGAATTCCATATTTTTTTATTCTCCAGTGTCCACTAGCACGCCGTATCGCCTTCTCTTTTGCTTATTCAAATATTCGGTGGCCGCGTGCAAACGTAGAAACTCGCACCGGTCTTATCACCATTTGCGACAGTTATACGAGTGTCCGCATATCCCCGCCTCTTTTAAAGCGCGATGCTCTCTTGTTTAGCATTCTAATTATCGCTTCATTTTTTCGCTTGCGGAAATTCCGTCCCTAACGCTATTTTCGCTTTACTTTTAAATTGGCCACGAGTGGTCGTTGGCGTCAGCAATCATTCTCCTTCGTTTTGGGCGTCCGTTGGCAGTGGATTTAAATTATATGGGGGTATTTATGCGTTGACTAGGTGTGCTAATATGTGGTTAAGCCCTCTATCTTGGGCTTATGATAAATGGCGTCATGTGGCGCCTCCTTTCCACTCCTCCCTCAACTACATCCGAGGGTGATAACTGCATTGGACGCTGTGTTCTCCTTCCGTTTGCACTATAAGTCTTCCTCTGCGTCTACCTGGGCTTGAAGCCATTTGCCAAGTATATTCCATATTGCTTTTATGGGTATTAGAACTTCCAACAACGTTGAGAAACCTAAATGAATGTTTTTACTCGGAAAATTTTCCACCGGCGTTACAATGAAATTAAAGACCTGAATTCAGAAACAGGATTTGTACACACGGAAAAGTTTTGAAACAATCCGCCTTTCGACTCATCTTCAATGCATTCTCTTCTAGTTTTCTACACGATTAACTCAATTCATAGATGGGGCTCCATAGTTGCTCCAAAGGTATAGAAAACCTATTTATTTCAAATTCCTGCCAGTTGGACTTGAGCTGATATCTTCGCTTCCTGACTTCTCCACCGAAAGTGTTTCGATTCGTGGATTGTGTTCAAACTGCCAGAAAGATGAATGCACGATCATTGTGCAAAGGAATCAGCCTCCGGATCTGGCTCATGCTCAGAATGTCCGACCTGTCCTGAGGAGGAAATGCTTTTCATATAATGGAGTTATTAAAACTAAACTATATTCCAAATGAAATTCAAACTTGCTAAATTACAAAACAGGTACTATATAGGTACAAAATACTGAGGAAAGCGGCGTGATTCATCAAGAAGACTACGACTGACCAGCAAGCCTTACACAGCTTTTACATGAATTGGGGTGGAGGGCGCCAGAGACTCTCAGGCTAATTGTTAGGCTTGGGCAGCATGAACAATTAAGAACAGATATTTTTATATGCAACCTGGAGAATTTTCTCTTAAAACAACTCTTTATCCATGACACGAACGACATTTTCAGATGCACCAGAAACGATTAAATAAGAGCGATATTTTTCGAAATTATGTTGGTATTCGTTTTCCCCGCAAAAAATTAAAGACAGCGCACTTCTTTTTAACTTGCAAACGGCTGTTAGCCTTAGCAGCACCCGCAACACGCCTATAGATGCGCCTAACGGGGTCGAACGGAGGTGTTGATGAACTCGAATATTACAATGCTTCATAGACTTCTTCTGAGCGTGGGAATAGATTCCCAGTCAAAAGACGACATATGCAGCCGTGCGCTCGTGTCGTAGGGCCCAGATCGTTTGACCACTCACTCTCTCTCTGCCTCATTAAAGCACGCGTGCCTGTGAACGCGCTCATTTCAGAGCTCTTTTGTGTCAAACTGTGTGCCAAATACGAGGGTGAGACCGCTATGTATTCTGAAGCACGCCTGCTCATCTGTTTGCAGCCTTTCGCACGCGCCCTCCCCGCGGAAAAATGCTACGAATATAATGTGGAGGGTGCTCTTGCAACGACAGTAAGGGGTGCGGTGAACAGTGTTCATGGAACATCGCTTTGGCTTTTGAGGTGATGAGCCAAAATTAAACAAATACTGAAACTCGCACACTGCTCTCTCATTGCATCCACCTGTCTGCATTATCCGTCTGTCACGTACGGTCCTAATAAATGCTTGTGGTGTTAAGCAGTAGACTTTTTTAAGACTGTGAACAGCCTTTCCTCTAAAAACCGGCTGCCGTGGGTGAGAGGATAGCGAGGAAACTATTAGAATTGAATAATTTCATTTTATGTGTGTACGGCTCGAGGTTATTTCTATACAGATTCATTTTCATTTCCTCTATTGATTATTTACCTTTTTCTGTGCATTCTTCTTTCTAAGAGGATTACTTTATATTCGTCACTTCGTTGGCATTTCTGCTGTTTTTCTGGCACAATCGCTCGTTATTCACTTAGCATTATCAATAAACTATCAATCTGGAAGTATCCACAGTGATCTCAGTCACTTTATTTGTCCTTGGGACTCGCCTGGTTAGTCAGTACTTATGCTCACAGAGTCTCAATCGTTGGGCTTGAATGGAGAGAAAACTGGAACGTGTGAAAGGAGACCAGCGAAAGAAAAGCCTCCGTGATGGATATGGTGGCCTCCCCCCGTGATTCTGCCTGTGTGTTCGAAAACGTGCTTTGGGGAAGGAGTGGAGTGATTCTAGGAAGGACGAGGAGCGGCGAGGGAGGAGGGAGGGGGTGCAAATGCGATGCAAATCTCTCGTGAGAGGGAGGCACTTGCGGAATGCGGACATCGCGGCCCATTGGACGAGGTGTTCGGTGGAGATCCAGTCGAAGAGGCGTTCGTTCTTGGAGTGGGAAGGAAAGAGGGTAAGGATCAGTGTGTTAATTGGTGCCCGAGGCTGAAATGTTGGAGCGGGGAGGTATGTTGAATGCATATTCCTGTGCCTTCCTTATCACCTTCCACACCGACTACTTGCAAATGTGTGTTTCACTCTATTTATAACCTTCATAGTTTTTTTACACCGTACGCAGTTGACAAAATTATCAAAAGGATGTTATTTAAAGCGCAGCGGAATGAAGTATTTATTATTTTCATTCATGAATTACGATAACGTTTAATCCGCGTAAGAGAATGCTCGCCAGCAGATACCTCCAGTGTGTTAATCGAGTGCACCTCGCACGAATGGAAGTCGTTGGAAAAGTTAAAATTCAATTAAAAGTTATGAATTACGTTCATGAGGATAAAATAAAATGGTTAACTTCCACACACTTTTTTATTAACAAGCTACCGACCCGGTTTCGACACGTAGTGTCATTATCAAGGTCGAAACCGGGTCGGTAGTTTGTTAATAAAAAAGTGTGTGGAAGTTAACCATTTTATTTTATCCTTATGAATATAAAACATTTCCACTATTTATCGCCGGACACTGTGAATTATGTTATGAATTATGCTTTAAATTTATTGTCGTTGAATACCATTGAAGCATTCAGGGATAACGGAACGTCACGGATGCGTAGGAAGACTAGCTAGGATATATGCAGACTGTGAAATCGTGTTTTCGGCGCCAGGATTCAGCAAATAAGAGGAGGCGTTTATAAATGGAGAATTGATACAAGCATTGTTTTAGTAATTTTCCTCCATTTGTCATTTCACTGTTTCGCTCACGTTCTTTGGCGTATGATAAGGGCTGTTACATTCTGCTGCTATCATCCTGCATATGTTTTGTTCAGACAGTGGCTGCCAGAGGAAAACCTAGTGATAAGTGCACCTTACCTTCCATTCCTACCTTAAGTTGACCTAAAACGTGGCTATGGGTTGAGCTGTTCACTAAAAAATTACTTGCATGATTTTTTCTTTGAGTGGTGGTTTTATTCGTTCATAGAGTCTTTAGGATTTTGTATCTCTTTTTTATCTGAAAAATTATCTTAAATGCCTTTAAAAATCACATTTGGCGCATCAACTTCCTCGCTGGTTTTCATTGGTTGGTAAAGGTGTTGTCAGGTCGAGCATTTACCAGCAGTGTCAGAGTTTTCTACGTAAAGATTTTAGCCAAAATTATGAGACTGGTTCTTTGTTCATTCGATCCACTCAGCGTGTGATTTAATGTGACAAATTATTACGGCCTGCCCCTTTAAATGTCATCAATTTCGACAAAACGCAAGCTACATTGAGATCCCATAGCTTTCCCTTCTAATGCGTGCCCGCAATTTCAATTGGAATAATTTCCTCACTCCTAATATTGTTTACGCGATGGTGTTTACATATTTGTAAATTCATTGCGTTTTAGATTTTGAGTGATAAGGACAAAACGAGAGGTGAAGCCAAATGTGGTGAGTATGGAGTGTAGGTAATCTTTTAATGGAATACGTGGATTGAGAACAACTAATTTAGTTAAAAATTAGAATTTTAATGAGGTTTGTAGCAATACTAAGCTCATGGAAGACTAATAATTATCTCCTACTGAATTAAATACTTTTGAAAATGATTTATATTTGACCTAAATTCTTGACTGAACCTATTTTGCTATCTCCGGGGTAAGCATCAAGAGAGGTTACATCAAAAAAAGGCAGCAAAATTTGAGGATAGGAACGTGGAATGTTAGGACATTTTAACAAAGTGGAAAACTGGAAAACCTCAAAAAGGAGATGGAGATAAACAAGATAGATTTGACAGGATTGAGTGAATTGAGATGGTAGGGCCAAGGGGAAGTTATTAGTGGTGAAAATTCCTTGTTTTATTCAGGGAATCAATTAGGGAGAAACGGAGTAGGAATAATTATGAAGAATAGGATAGCCAAGTGTATACAGAAGGTTTCATTTATAGATGATAGATTAATAGTGTTAAGGATTAAAATGCTACCAAAAGATTTACTCATAGTCCAAGTATATATGCCAACATCAGCTTACAGTGATGAAGACATTGAAAGAGTATATGAGAATATAGAGAGGGCAATGGAAGATGAGGTGAACTGCTGCAAGATAACAATGGGAGATTGGAATGTTGTAGTCGGAGAAGGGAGAGAGAATTGGGAAACTTTGGATTGGGGAAAAGGAATGAAAGAGGAGAATAATTAATAGAGTTTTGCAGGGAGAATTAGTTAGTTATCGCAAATACTTTTTTTTTTAATCATAAAAGAAGAAGATACACATGGATATCGCCAATAAATAAACGGCATCATCAAATTGACTATATACTAGTGGAGGAAAGATATAAGAATGCGGTGAAGAAAGTAAAAGGTCTACCAGGAGCAGATATTAGTAGCGGTCATGTACTTGTAATGATGGAAATAAGAGTAAGATTCAAGAAATTGGGAGAAGAAGCAAAAAGGGTTAAGAAGTGGAAAGGGTGAAAGAAATACAGGAAACTATAGGTAATAAGTTTTCACAAGTAATAACAGAAGGAAAAGTCTAGGATGAAAACAGCGTTGTGACATGGGAAAGAATAAAGAACGGTATGTTGAAAACAGCTATAGAAGAAGTAGGATATTATGAAGGAAGAGGGCCAAAGAAACCATGGGTGACAGAAGGAATGTTAGCCAAAATGAAAGAGAGGAGGACATTAAGAATAAGATTGGGGAGTATGCTTGTGCTATGTACAGGAAATTGAACAATGAGCTGAAAAGGGAAACACAGAAGGCGAAGGAGAAATGGTTATCAAGCGAATTTGAAGTTTTGGAAGAATTGGAGAGAAAAGGCCAATATGATTTAATGTATAAGAAGGTAGAGGATTTTACGTGGGAGGGAAAGAGAGGAAAATCAAGAATTAGAGAGGTTGAAGATAAGGAAAGTAAAATTATATGCAAACAAGTGGAAGTGAGAGAAAGATGGAAAGAATATGTAGAGGAGATATATGCAACAGATGAAAAACATGAAGCATTGGATAAAGAAAGTGAATGGGAGGCAGAGGATGGGTATAAAGGGTCATCAATACTGAAGTGTTAAGTGCGGAAGGCAATAAAGGAAATGAAATATAGGAAGGTTACTGGAGTGGATGAGATTCCAATAGAATTTTTCAAATGTTTAACAGAAGAGGGATTGAATGAGGTAGTGGATTTGTGCAACAAAATATATAACACTGGGAAATGGCCGGAAGACTTCTTAAAGATTGTGATGATACCAATTCCAAAAAAGGCTGGAACAAAAAAATGTACTGAGTATAGAATGATCAGCTTAATTTCACATTCTGCTAAAATCCTATTAAGAGTGCTAAATCGAAGGTTAAAAAGTATAATGGAAGAAAATGCTGATGAGGAGCAGTTTGTTTCAAGCAAGGAAGAGGAACGAGAGATGCCATAGGGCTACTGAGGACGGTTGGGGAGAGATATATAGAAAGAGGAAAAGGAATAAGCCTGTGTTTTATAGACTTGGAAAATGCTTTCGATAGGGTAAATTGGAAGAAATTAATGGAAATTATAAAGATGAAGAAAGTAGACTGGAAGGAAATAAATAAGTGAAAATAAGTGAATTGTATTTGGGACAAAAGGCAGCAGTGAAAGTGAATGAAAACATGACTGAATGGGAGGAGCTAGGTAGAGGGGTTTGGCAAGGATGTTGTTTGTCACCAACATTCAAGGTTCAATATGTATGTTGATAACATGATAAGTGTGACATTGAATGAAAGAGAAGAGGGAATAAGTATTGGTGGAGTAAAATTAAGATACATTAGATTTGCTGATGATATGGTGGTTTTAGCCGAGGACACAGAGTCATTGCAGATATTGGTAACAGCTTTGGAGGAAGGAATGGAAACATATGGAATGAAAGTAAACCTTAAGAAGACTAAAGTGATAAAAGTGAGAAATGTAGATGGTATGAGGGTGAAGACAAAAGAAGGTGAAACACAGAATGTGAAAAGCTACAGCTACTTGGGGACTTTGTTAATTGAAGACTGGAAAAGTGTAGGGGAAATAAAAAGAAGGATAGGAATGGCGAAAGTATTTTTCAAGAAGAAGAAAAGAGCCTCGTGTAACGAGGCACTGGAATTAAAATTGAGGAAAAGATTGATGAAATGCTATGTTTGGAGTGTTTTCATGTATGGATGTGAGACTAGGACGATGGGGAAGAGAGACAGGGACAGGATTGGGGCGTTTGAGATGTGGGTTTGGAGGAAGATGGAGGGAATACGGTGGACAGATAGAGTTAGGAATGAGCGAGTATTAAATAAGATAGATGAGAAAAGAACATTGATGGAAAAAATAAATCAAAGGAAGGGAAACTGGCTGGGACATTTGACGAGAGGGAATGGAATTTTGAGAGTAGCTTTGGAGGGATCGGTGGAAGGGGTCAGAAGAAGGAGAAGGCTGAAGATCATTGACAATATAAAAATTGTAAGATATGGAGTCTTCAAGGAGATGGCCGGAGACAGGAGAGAATGGAGACAGCATTGGCGCGGGGGACCTGCCGACGGGCAGAACACCAAAAGATGATGATGATTTTGCTGAGGTTACGCGAAAGAATAATTGAATAGTATTTTTTTTTAATTTTCCACAAAGCTCATTTATATTTCATCTCAGGATAACTTCTTTCCGTCAAATCAAATGAGCCATTTAGATTAAATTTCATCTCCATTGCTAAGAATTAGTTATTTTAATTTAATCGTGGCTATTCTCTAGATTCTCGTGAGATTAGTATTTTGTTTCATCGACATATGCATTACACATGTGAAAAAATGGCTTTCTCTAATTCCTGTTTCGTAATTTGATTAATTTTGTTCCATAAATTTGAAGAATTCTTGCACAATCAAGTGCTTAGGTATTTAAGAGTTAACTTTTAAAATTCTATTTAAAAAAATTTATCTTCCTTTTTCATCCCTTAATATCAGTCATCTTTCCAAAGGCCAATTCGGTGGAGTGAAGAATGATCGAAGGTATAAGAAAGGGACATTGGCCGATATTAACCCTCGACCACAGATGTCAGCAGATGGTAACATCCTTTATGTACTTCACCATTGATGCAACAGGTTCCAACTTCAACAGGGACTACTGACATCACACAGCCTATATTTTCACCTGAGGAGCCCATAAATGACATGGATTTCAGCCCATTGCTTTGAGTTGCGCAGGGTTACTCAGGACACTTGTGACGCTGGTGGTTCAGAGCTAGCTCCTCATGAAAAATAGTCTCGAAAAATTCTTAATTCTGGAACCAATATTTTCTCTTTCAACGCATCTTTTCTCATTTTTCTCTTGTTTTAAACATTTTCCGAGCAATTTCCCTTTTCGCTGTAACTTCTCTCCACCCCATATCAACTGAGTTGCAGAGGGAACAGCTCGTGCATCGCTTCTATCCCTCAGTTAAGTTTAAATATCTCCGCTGCACTCATTTTATTGCTCACCGTCGTCTTTGGCGTAGCACGGAAATCCAGTTAAACTGCAATCTCTTTTACGTTTTTATCCGAAGTCGTATTACATGTAATTTCAGCAATTTTAATGACTTGATGGCCTCTGTATTTTATCTTTGTCACTCATCTTGAAAAGTTTTTCTACTTGAACTCATGCAGTTTGTAATATCCAGTGTATTTTCATTCTTTTACGATGTCGGCGGTATCTTGAGTTTACGACCGCTGTAACTCTTCTAAGCTCTTGCAAACTTGCAAACTTTTAAGAAGTTTGTAAGTACAATTCTCTTTGAGAAGCAGTTTCTTTGTGTGTGGTAAATCCTATTTTATGGAGGCCTTTATCAAAGAATCCCTCCATAGTTAGCTCTTTATATGGACTCACTCAGCATACATATCGTGTGTCTATTACATCAACAAACTTTCCAATCCCACCATGTATCCCAACAGCGTCTAAATGATCCTTTGTGAGAGATTTCATATATATGATGCGATATCAGAACACTATAAATCCAAGAATCAGAGTATTTTTTGTGTATTTTTACTCATCTTCTACACTTTTCTCTCCTATGGGCTTAAATGCGTCTCATTGTCACTGTAATTGAAAAGCGTCGCTAAAATGATCACTAGACTGGTATTTGAAAAATGATCGTGTGATTATAGTTTCTACATTAGAGTGGTCGTATATATCCAGACATTCACCTCGGGGCGAGAGGAAAACGGTAAGAGGTGTGAAGTGGATGAGAAGAGGGCGGAGGAGGCGATGCAGGCGAGGGAGGAAGAGAGGGGGCGATGCCTCACTCTCCTCTCAGTCCAGCTATCCCTCTCTCTCTCTCTTTCCGTCTGTGGCCATAGGGACAGTTTGCTCCACCGATAGCGGGAGGAAGGCTGCAGGTGGACTCAAAGCGCAGATAGGAGGTCGATAGGGCACGAAAAAAGTGCCGCTGTGCGGGCAATCGGTGAAATACGAGCGTTGTGTGGGGGTGATAGGATGGTTGGAAGGTTTTGAAGCAGACGCCCTCGCCTTGCCCTAATTTGCATCGCTTCGTCCCAGATGACAGAGTCAGATGTCAGCGGAGCTCTTCCCGCCATACAGTCTCTGCAAATTCACGTGTGTTTGAAGGCCCGTAGTCCTGGGTGGGCGATGGTTCGATACCACTTGCATCCACATTTACTGCGCCGGACACCCGAAGGGGAGAAATCGGGAGTAGAATACGAACAGATTCAGCAAGTTAATGGGAATCATGCAACGATATACCTTGTGCTAATGCATCACTCATTAAAGCAGCATATGTGGCTATATTAGATTTAAAAAGTCAAATTTGTATCGATTGTAGCTAATTACAACAAATAAAGTAGTTCATAACGATATATCAAATATATCAGTCTTATCTATAATCCCAATTTCATTATCGAAGCGCGTTCTGTGTTGTTATTTTTAGAAATTTTCTCTCGATAGACTTAAAAGTAATAGCCAAGAAAGGTTGTTGAAGTTTTTTGTTTCCTTAAGTAATATTACTGAGATGGGACCGTGCTGGCACGACTTCCATCGGCCCCTTAGCCAATTCATTAGAGCGAACCTTATCTTAGTGCGATATTATTTCAAATTCAACAACATGTCACTGAGCCATAATGCACTGAAAATACTATCTCTCGGTGAGACATCAATTATCTTCTTTTTTAATATTTGCGTCTCTTTCTTCGAAACATTCGCCGGCGGCCATGCCAACTATAAATAATCAGTGGCTTACTTATTTGCGGTCGCACAGTAGATACGGATGGTAAGATGGAACCGACGGAGGTGTGCTGTGGGGCACAGAGGGGTGAATTGGCCATTTTGAGGGCATTCTGGGAAGGGTTTAATGTCTTAATGCGCCCAAGGCCCGTACTACATATAACTGCGATGCTCGCGGCAAATGATGATAATGGTCGATGGGAACCCTCCGTTGGGGTCAGACTCCGATTGCTATCATTCGAAGGACTGGAGGGATTGGGAGAATTGCTGGGCTTATATGATGTGATCCCGTGGTTGCTACCGTTGCCATGACACCGCCCACTCAATAACATGACAAGGTAGGAACAGCCGCGAGCATGAGCGACTGTCTGTACCTAAGTATTTGTGCTCATGGATCATGGAGTTACGTTTCAAATGATGATATCTTTATCACTATCCTCTCAATTTGGTTATTAATTGTATCTATGTAAAATAAATCTTGGCTCTTCATCTGGTTACTTTATTATCTATTTTTAGGGAAGCCAATGACACACTTCGTGTAGAAGTTAGAATTTGGTTTGATTTCCGGGCTCCAGGATTTTAATTATTACCATTGCAGTTTATCAGATTCCGTACATATGCTATCTCTTTTCAGGAATAAAGTCATCATGCTGGCTCAGATGTGCAGTATCAGTGAGGTTTTTGTTCGATTCCTTCCGCTTGTGTTTTACTCCGGGTCACCCCAACGAAAGTAATCCTCCAGAAACTCTTGCAACATGTCGTGTCTTCGATGCACTGAAATCAAGGGATTTATGATGATTGCTATGCGTTACTCACATGAGCACGGTCGCCAGCCGGTGCATGACATCCAAACTTGGAGCCGACTCCCATGACTTCTATTGCGCGTTCGCAAATGCGAAGAATTCGAATTATTTAATTTGAGCGCAGTGACAGAATTCCTTCTCGTGATAATTTGGTGAAGGAATTCTTGGTTTCAATGAGGTATGAGGAGATGAGCATAAGGTTTTTAGAATTTGGTGGTCTGCTGCTGTTACGGAGGTGAAGGTCGACACTTCCGTCCGATTGTGAAAAGTGATACGAAAGAGTTGATGAGAGATTATCGAGAAAGAAGGCAAGATACTCACTTTTCACTCAATCCATCTGGGGATGTGCTGCTGAATCTATTTCTTTTCAAATACGACGTGATTAGGCGAGGCAATGTTATCGGATAGGCTCAAATCCAGGAATCTCTCCCGATCATGTAATACCTTTATCTTGTCTCAAATCGTGAGCTACTTGTAGTTTTTTTACAGGTCATACATTCATACAGATCAATACATTCATTACCTTCGTGTTATACTGGACAATCCTCAAGAAGAGGCTACTAAACTCACGTGAACTAGCTTTTGCACTATTCTTGGCTGTTATTTACTACTTTGATGCTTACAGTTCTGTTATTTGACTAGCAGGTAATAAAATCGTCAGAAATTTGATATATTACTCCATTTCGTTGTAAAGGATTCCTAAAAAACATTCATTTTGTCAATAAAATTTTGTTAGCATAATTTCACTTTCTAATATTGCATTCTTGTGAAATTCCTATCTTGTAAATATAATATATAGTTTAGATGAGCATATTTTATTCACATTTTTTTGTAAACAAAACGTTTGGATTGGCAGGGTTTTGGCATTGGCTGGTGGGTAGAGCGAATTGATTTCCGAGGGGGTGCGGATGTTAGGGGGTGCAATGGAGGAGGGCCCTTTGAGAGAGCGATGGCCCCAAGAGGCGACGGAGGGAGAGAATAGGGTGAGTGGTCCCCGCAGAGCGGCAGCACCACCAATAATCAGTTTTCCACACCGATGGACCCTCAGTCACGCTGAAACGATACACCCTCCTTCCCTTCTCTCCCTCCCCACCGAAATATTCCGCAAATATCCCCTTAAGATTTCTTTTTAAGTAAAGTAATACATATGGAAATGCCATGACTTGAAAGTAAAGTTAAAACCTATTTTTGGAAACCAACAAAAACCTTAATTGAAGGAATACGTGCCTATATTGAATCAGTGGAGTTATGAAGGGTGTGAGGTTGAAGATGGGTGGATGGTCGTAGGAGGAGGAGCAAATGATATCAGCAACGGAGGAAGCTTCCGAGGAATGTGTCGCTTTGGCAGGGATGGGGGTCAGGGGGTCGGATGACCTTATTCGAAGGGGGGGGAGGGGTCACTAGCTGCTGCTCGTATCATTCTTCCACACCGGCAGACACACTCAACCCATCTTCTCTCCTCCCTCATTCTATCTGCTCACCTCTCCTTCTCTTTCCCCTGCCGGCCCTGAAAGGCTCTGTCGAAGACTGATATGATAACCACCCCCTCCTGTCCCTCGACCCCACCCCTCATCATTCTCATACATATGTGATTGTGACATATATGTGCAAAATTATATATGTATATACATCTCTCGCATCTCCCTCACCCCATCTTCATTCGACGGCAGGAGTGACTCAATCCTCGAATTCCTTCTTCTGGATGGAAGTAATCGCCTCCAATCATATTCCTATTTAGGAGTCAAACTGGGGATAGATTCAGCTTTAAAAATGAGCTTTATTAGGAGTTTTTGTTGATTTTCTATCATATTTTGCGATTGGTAGATATTTATGAAAATGGAACGCACGGAACTCTCAGCATTGAAATCCGGAAACGGCATTTGCCCTGCTTTTGCTGGAATCAAATAAAGTCCTTAATTAACTAATATCACAACCATTTCCCGCCATTTTTCCACTTCGTCCACCTCGGAAATCTCCTTCAATTAGAGTTTAATTCTCTCTTATTCTGTGATTTTGATCCAAGTGTGCACAGGGAGAACTCATCCCCGCTTGACTCGCAGGAGTGAATATCACCGAATCAGAGTGGGTGGGGGCAATTCCTTGCCCTCGGCCACTTACCTACAGGACTTTCTCATTTAGGTATGTCCCAAGGTTTCTCCTGGGTATGAACCCGGACTCTTATGTCAGAGGCCAATCACTCCACTGCTGCACCAAATCGGTCCAATATTCCTCTGCACTGATCCCAGTTGTATGACTTCATCCCAGTTATAATTTGCATCCTTAACATTGACCTCATTAAGTGAGCAATCTTTAGTGCTAAATCTTATCACAGTCTCTTTTACCTCAATGTTAAATGCAACCGAATTATTTAAGGGTCATCCGCAGAAATTTGTAGACTAGCTTTTGCAAAGTTCTGAATGCTTCAGTTAAATCTCACGTGGCCAACGTTTACCTCTCCCGGGAGATGTGGTCGAAGAAGAGAAAACCCCTGAGTGCGAAGTGACCCTTAAAAGGGAACGGCCTCATGCACTGAATGTGTGATGCTCGCGCGCCTGTGTCTTAGTCTCGAATGAGCTCTACCCTCACTTTTCTATAGCAACCACTGGGTTAAATAGCTGGGTGGGTTATGCAACGCCATCAATCACATCTTAATTAGACGTCGCTTTGGAGGGAATCATTGCGGCGGTACTATTGTTGGTGCGTTGTGTGTTTGTGGCCGGCCGGAGCCTCTGATGCTCAAACAAGGGGCGGTTGTGGCAGGAAAGAGAAGTTACGTGCAATCTCAGGGCCGGAAAGGCGACAGCCTTTGATAGTGAATTATCGAGAGCCCTCTGAAATAGGAGCTGAGTATCAGGAGCAGCGGCCTGGAAATTGGATGGAAGTCTGCAAGGCGCCGATAAGCCACGGCGAATATGTGATGTGATGAAGCATCGATGTTCAACACATTTTGTGTAGGTGCCTAATGCAAGGAGTGTAAGTGACTTTAATTCATGGTAATACGAGTAATTCATCGTATGAGACGCATCCATAATTATTGCTTCAGGGTTATAAAGACCGTGGAGTCGAAAATGTTCTTTTCAAGCGTTACGTACATTTGCAGTTAGTAACAACTTTCTTACTTTATCTGAGGTCCAATTTGGCTAAGGAAGACATTACAAATTCCGTAGATAGAAGCATTATTGAGCTCAGAGACAAGTCACGAGTTTAGACATTATCCTTGCATAGATCGCTAAATATAATCACTTCCAACGTCATGTTAAAAATTTTTTTTTTAACCTCAGGTGTTTCGTTAAACACACCTAAGGATGAAGTTCGCCATGAAAAAATATTTGACTTGGCCGGGATTCGAACCTGGATCTCCCGATTGCCTGGATCTCTCAGGTGTGTTAGCCATTTACACCACCAAGCCATCTTCTCAGAGTGAACTTCGGGATGGGTTTTTATAAATATTAATAAGGATTTTTCACGCTGACAGTGGCTTAAAAAGTACGACCCTCGCCACATGTGCCACAGTATGGACTTGTGACGTCAACAACTTGTTCGGTAAAACACATCCCGAAGTTCGCTCTGAGAAGATGGCTTGGTGGTGTACTTGGCCGACCTACCTGACCGGTAATCGGGAGATCCGGGTTCGAATCCCGGCTAAGTAAAATATTTTTTCATGGCGAACTTCATCCTTAGGCGTATTTAAATTTGCACCTGTGCGCTTGACTGCGTACAAAGTCACTTGTTCCTCAGGTGTTTCAACTGGACAGCTACGCTTTGAAAATGGATGTTCGGATAAATTGAACGACTATTTCAATGTTTCTCGCCGTCAACATGCATGGATAAAAAGAAATATGTGGTCACATCGCAAAGTAGTGAGAGGGAATTCAGGGCTATTTCCTCGCCCATTAATATCTACTCATTTCACTCGGTTGCATCCGAGAGAAGCAGGGGGAAGTGGCCCCCCCTATCCTCGCTTCCTCTCTTCACTTCCGACCCATTTAATGGCATTTTTAATTTCCACCACACCAGCAGGTTCATCCGCAATCGCGTTTTTTTAATTAAAACGGAAAAATGTAAACATCATGGCGATCAACTGCGCCCATCTTTTCTTGCACCCCCACATTCACCCCAGCACACATTTCGGATTCATTTGAAGAGGACTTCCGCCGCAAAATTAAAACCAGAATCACCAACAAATGAAAACCCATTTAAGCAGTAAATTACCTTACAACAAAAAAATAAACGAAGTTAAGGAAAATTTTTATGACCATCGCAAAGTCAATGGGAAAGAATTATTTTATGATTTGTTAAATTCTTAATTAAGCACAATACGATACAATATAATAACTATTCTTTACGTGGTATATCCGTTAAGGTTAGTTTCCTTGAAGAATGCTACAGATTACTCCTATTATCATCTAAAAATCGTATTCTCTTTCTTCCTCTCCCTCTTGGTTACCAAGAATTCCACCCTCAAACAAGGTTTTAACTATTCCCGCTCATTAATCCCTCCATCCATAACTAATGTCTCCTCCAAGTCTCAGCAAGAAGTTTCTAGTGCTCTAAATTAAAAATTCTGTTGCTTAAAATACATACCAATTTTTATTTTATAATAAACCAATTTTATATTACAACTTTTCTACTCTTAAGAAACACCCCTCATAACATTGAAAAATAATATTGCTTAAATAGTTATAATCAGTAAAAGAATTAAATTTATTCACTAACGTTTTATAAACTAAGACGCACAAAATATTTGCATGCATTGACAAAAAGTAAAACTTACACAAATATAGATAACATTTTAATCATCTTCATTTATATAATAATTGTGGTCGTCGACATCATCCTTGTCTTATTCTAATAAGTACTGGACAATCCTCACCAGAGCACCCAGAACAAATCGAATTATAATAAAATCCCACTTTTCTTCAGCCACACGAAATGGCACACCCTTTTTTGTGATGATAAAAAATTATTTTGAGAAGTTTTTCATGTGCAGGCGGTTTTTAAAATTTTAATGAAGTGCAATGGGAAATAATAATTGTATACTCATGTGTAAATTACATATAACGCAATGTAATCGATACTGCATGGCTTCCAGTCACACGCAGGCATGTACGTTCCATGCGTGCGAACGCACATACAAACACATACTTGTGAAAACGTGTATATGCATTGGCACATATTACGGCCAGGTGTGTTTATTTTGTGGTGAATTTGAGTGTATACGTCAGTGCCGAACGACTAGCATACAAAGAGTACATCAGTAATGCGTATTATGATGCTCTTAATTGCTCTTTTCGAATCTTTCGAAAAAATATTTATTAGTTTCTCAAATATAGCTACTTCGTTTTTGATGATAAAATGAATATTTAAAAATTTGCAAGCTTATTTTAAGGACTACGAGGTTATATAAAAAATTCCTTTCCATTCCTCAGCTTTGAAAGGGGGTGACTTTAAAGGGCTTAAATAAGGTAGTGCCTGCTAGTAAATAAAGACATTAAACGGCCATATCTCATCAAATATTAACTGTACAAAAATTTACACAAAGAAAAATCTGGCAATTTATGGAAGCCTCAATACAAGCTACTAGTTTTCCTAAAAACACTTAGTTTTTCCGCTATTTGACATTGAATGTCATAAATTTGGCGTTTGGCAAACAAAAGCTGTCTATTAAGAAGCCGTTTCTCGGTTCGTATTGGTTTTCATGGGATCATAAAAAATGATTTTCTTTTTTGTCTTATTAGCTACAATTTTGTAATATATATTTTTTTATAACTGCATTTTTGTAAATTATTTGCATAAAACCAATGAAAAACGTTGATATTTTCGTCAAAAACTGTTGCTTTTAATCGCAAATGACTGGAAAAATATTAATTTAACGACAAGTATGTAAAGAACATTTTTTGCCTAGAATTAATTTCTCCATCAATTCCTATGGTTAAAATGAGAATAAAAATGTCCACCCACGAGATAGGGTGGAAGCCATCCCCAGGGTAAAGGCGCCCTTCGGACTGATATAGATTTCGATCCTTGGTCTATTCCCTGCCTATTGTCGAAATTTCAAGTAAATCGATGCAGTTTGAAAAAAATTGCAAGCCAAAGTGCTTCATTTCCTGGACTAGTTGCTGGATGAAAATCAAATATTTATTCAAGCGGCTGTGTATAAGAACAAATGGAATTTTCCTCGCATAATTCGCATTCAATACGTTACCATCCACTTTTTGTTGTTTTGGCTCTTTTTGCAAGGACATATACTCCAGTTGATCACATTGGAAGGAGGTAATAATTGGAGGTGGACCAAAGGGGAGAAAGTGGGGAAAGAGCAGCAGGATGACTACACTCAATGATGCCCACTCATTCCATTTCCCGTTTGCGCCACGGAAGCTCTTTCCAAGCATCCAATCACTCAAAGATAATGACATGACATTCAGCAACTTTAAGTTATTCGTTCGCTGAAATAACCGTCTGTTGGGAACATTCTAAAAGAAAAAAACGAATGATACAACAAGCGAACTGAAAACAAATGAAGAACCAAGCGGAATGGTGACGAGGGCTAAGTTTTCCTGCCCATCTCTCGTTTGAAAAGTTTTCCTGTGTTGAGGTTCACGGCAAGGGTGGAACTCAATTATAGCCCGTAGATCAAGTTATTCGAATGAATCTGGGGTGCAGAATAGATTGAATAAAGCGTGGATTTCCAAGTACAAAACATCTCGGGTGCATGCGTGAAAACCTTTTTCAATGATTGGCAGGGATAAAAGCATTGAAAATACAGGTAGTGATTGCTTTTTGGTTGGCTTTTGCATCTTTCATTCCTTATTGAAAATATAATTTCACCCTTAATATACTCTGCAATAACATAGTGATTGAAAATGAGGCAGCTGAAAAGTAGAATAGCGATGGATTTTTATGTAAACAGTTGAGGTTCATACCGCGTGAGTCTTTCTGTTCATTCCCGAACTTTTTGCTAAAATAAAAAGTGACGGGGATTTCAATGTCCTTCAACTTCATAATTCTAAATTTGAGATTAAGTAAATCAGAGCAAATGTTTGCAAGAGCATACCTTTGGCGTTCTCTCATTTTGTGTCACGCATGCAATTAAGGGCCGCGATAACTCTAAATTAATACTATCAACTGAACTCAGTGTTTTAACCTACGACGGTGTAATATATCCTGAACAATTAAAATTATATCAAAAAGTCCTGTAGTCGGTGTACTCCTGGAGAATAAACGGATAAATCGTTACTAGCGTACTTAGAGGGCGTAATCGGAGAGCTCATGAAATATATCGGATATTTTCCCCCGATATATTTTCGAGAAAATTGCGAATTGCCCAAAGCATCGCCCTAGGGTGGTCGGGTGTCGCCACAGCAGCGCCACGCTCGGAACAACGGTGATTCCAGATAACGTCAGCGGAGCATCAGAGAACACACTTCTCATAAAGAAACACCTCGCTGAAATATTTACAGCAACCTCTCCCTCCTTATTGTGTTTTTGCGCGGCAATAGCGAACCGCGATGACGGACCTCAATACTTCATGACCATGTCCACTTTTATAAATCTGCCGTGTCGTAAGCACCTGATATGATGCAGCGCTATCATCCTTTTTATTATCCCGTTAATTCATTATAACGGACAACGGGGAAAGCTGGATCAGGAGCACCCCATCGCATGAATGAATTATCACTTCGGATGAAATGCCGCCCGCCGCCTAAAAAAAATATGCTACGCGCGCAGTCCACGTCATTTTTCCGCCACTGGCGCTCATACTTCAGAAACTGTCCGTAGAAATAAGTGGACAGGGAAAAACATTTTTCCCTGTGTTATCAATCGTACTCCCATCAAGTTATATCAAGGCAGAAGTTTTAAATTCCCCGCTAACGTCGTATGTAAACGGAAGCTAATTGTCATAAGCTAATTATCGGCATTATGAATATTTTTTTCAATTATCTTAAACATATCAAGAATTTTCTTACGCCTAACTTTGGGTCCCTACATACTAAACAGATCTTTTGTTAAAACTGGAACTGTGAATAGACAGTATTTCAATAACCTTTTCCCCCATTCTCTGCCAAAAGGTGTCCGGCTAGGTAACACCGCATGATGGGTATCTTGCGTCTAATATTTTGATTTTAGTATTCCCTCCGTGAAATATGTTTGGCATAACCGTTGTATCACAGTATAACCTGGATTAATAGAAGCAGAGTTTCTTTAGAAATCGTTGAGCTTAGAAATTTCCGCCTTTTTTAAAATATGATCGAGATACTTTTCAAAAGTATGTAGACACCCAGTAGTCCCATTTAACTGATGGGGCCGGGTCGGTGAAAACTTGTGAGGTTGGCACATAAAGCGACTTGCATCCCTCTCTCGTATGCCACCAAGACCCAACGAGGACGGAGGCGGAACCGACCTAGCCACCGAAGCTGGAGTCAAACTCCAGGAGCATGAGGCCAATCAGAATTAAGATTATCGGAAGGAATGAACTTAGGTAACTCACGTCCACGATCACGTAATGCCGTCGGAGTGTTTACTTTCGGCCTCCGTGCGAGGTTTTTTCCTATCTTCAGATTCATATTCGGACTCACCGTTTACCTTTTTCTAATATGTCCCTCCGTGGCCGAGTAGGTCTATACTGTGCGCGGTAATTTCGGTTAAGCTCTGGGAGGGTTCGAATCCGAAATCAATATTTTTTTACTCTTTAAAAGAGACATCCTGAAAATCAACATAAGCAATGGAGATGACTCAATAAAAAATTCGTACTGATTTTTTTTAAATGACTAAATTATCAATATGATGACTTTATTTCTAAACCGATTCATTCACGGAGAAGGAATAATCGGGGGGGGGGGGGGGAGTGAGAGTAGTTGGATCTTGGTGCCTTTTCGGCTAATTACTGTCAAATATACGTTCAGTGTAATTCCTACATTACACGGTAATTTAAATTCTCACAAAATAATAAGATGCACTCGTTTTTGAGATCAATTTGATGATTCTAGACTAAAAATATAATTGTAATTGATCGATAGTCATATTTTTTTTAATTTCTTGTTCTTGGTCGCAAAACATATGGGAAATAACATGATTAAAAGGGCCAACGCTTTCCTTTCGGCGAGTGAGCGAACCACAATTAGTGTGTGGACCAGGTGGAAATAAATTGGTTTATTTCATTTTACCCTTGGCAACTTAAGAAAACCACCAAAGTCGGTTCATTCACCCCACCTAAAAATATCACAGCGAATACCGGGGTGAACGCCATTAATAAGTTTGAAGATATGGGTGATATAAATTGCGTTTGTAAGTGTAAGATTATCAATAGAATTTCATCATCATTTTAATACATCATCATCTACATACTACCCTGCAAGACGCCTCAATAGGTGTTTGGCGGGGGTGTTAGGATACCTGCCGTTTACACAGAAATATAAATGTTCCTACGAAATTACGCCCAGCATTTATTAAGGTCCTTATTGTGCGAGTGGAAAAAGAAAGCCCTATCCGTTCGGCAAGATATCTCTTTATTTATCGTATCGGAGCTGGAAACGTAGTGAGGCCCTGATATGATGTTCTCCGCATCGCTCATGATGATATCCATCTTCCATTGCTCAAGCTTAGCACGTAGCCTCCGAGTCTCTTGTGGCTCCCAACCAAATTTTTTTAACATCTGTGTAACGCTTTCTGTACACCCTTAGCAGTATTTGAGTGCGAAATAACACCTATCTTATTCTTTCTTGTCCCACAATATTCTCACATTACGCTTGACTAATTCTGTTTCAGAACTTTATCTGTACTTAATCTGTCGCTTTTATGTTGAAACTATCCGAAGCACATACATGGGGATAGTTATACGACCTTCGCAAGGAATGTAGCGCCATGGGTATTTTTGTATATAATGAACGAATCACGTCTAGTCCTGTAATAATGAATATAAATGACCTTTTGAGAATACGTTTTACTGTTTTCTCTGTTTCTTAGGGACCCTCCTAACATCGTTGTTGTACCACCGAGGTTTTTTTTTACTGTCAATTTCAGTTTTTACGGATTGTATTAGTTGACGTAGAATTTCTAAGAAGCATTAACATGATACGTTGGTGATTTTATAATCTGCTTTAGCTACGAAGTCCGTGTGCGATTTATCAAACTTCTTGCCAAATTTAATGAAGTTGCATGAACCAAATTAATATTCTGTTTTGGTTTTACAAATGTGTCTACCCCGATTTTTAAGGTTGTAAAAAATTACTCTGTGATCACTTAAATCGTCAATAACATTGATTTTTATATCAAATTATGATGGCTTAATCCTAAGAACTAATATTTTATATCCTCTCATAGACTTGTCAAGTAGTAGCGTGAGTGAATTGATTGTGCGTTGTCAGATCATGCTAATTTATTTCCCTATTCTTAGAATTCGATTTGCAGGGTAAGAATCCCAATTTACAGATAGGAGATTAAAATTTCCCCTAATAATTATTATACCTTAGCTGCATCTCAAAATAAATGCAGATATTTCATAATCTAATTGGTAAATAATATCAATTTCGGAGTTTGGAGGTCTATAAAAAGTGCCAATATGTAATATGCTACATGCTTGATTTTTGCGCTCTTGTTTTTAATGCTAAGGCAATTAACTACGGCAAGCTTAATGTCATATTTTGTAGATTGAATTTCAGTATATTCTTTTCCACGCTTGTAGTCGACGTGGGCGAATTACACTGGAAATGCTTATTGCATTGATATAATTGCTTCCCTGGAGTACGCGTTTTGGAATTTTCGTTTTTATTCGGCATTACCTCCATTAGTAATTTTGACGTTGAAAGTTTCGTAAAGCGGATTGCATCGGTGGCTACTTTTAGTTACATTAATCCAGTCGTTTACAAAAAAAATTCAGTGCTACCTTTTTCTTGAGTCATCTCCATTGCTTATGTTGATGTTCAGGATGTCTCTTTAAAAATTGAAAAAAGTATATTACATCCGGATTCGAACCATTCCGGAATTTTACCGTAACTGATGCGCACAGTATAGACCTACTTGGCTGCGGAACCACGTATTGATGAAAGGTAAACGGTGAGTCCAAATATGAATCTAAATATAGGAAAATTCCTCGCCACGGAGTCCGAAAGAAAACACTCCCACGGCATAACATGAGCGAGGAAGTGAGTAACCCCTGTGATTCCATCCTCTAATCTTATTTCCAATTGGGCTTATGATCCTGGAGTTTGACTCCGGCTTCGGTAGCTAGGTCGCGTCCCCCTCCGTCCTCGTCGGCTCTTGGTCGGCATACGAGTGAGGGATGCAAGTCGCTTTATGTGCCAACCTCACAAGTTTTCGCCACCCGGCCCCATCAGTTAATTGGGACTCCTGGGTGTCTACATACTTTTGAAAACGATAGTACTTTTCGTTGCTAGCCATCGCATTCAAAATTATGTTATGAATAGTTTTTATTTTCCTCTAGCTTCTACGCGTTTGAAATCAATTTTGAATGTATTTTTCGGTAACTATAGTTTTATTAGCGAAAGGCAACCATCTGATTATCTGAGTGCACAGAATGATGATGAGGACATTAGGCTCCCTACAAGCACGAAGAAACGTTAAATGAATGCGTTTGGGTCGGCTCAATTTATTTCTAGCGTTTTCGTGCCACTTTCGAGAGATAACGAGGAAGATATATTCGCCTGCGAGAAAAATAGCCCAAATTTATAGAGAGGAACTCCTGACTGAATTGTATTGCATAAACTTGTTCGGGAATTTTTACTTCGTCAAAAATTGTGCTTATTGCTCGTAATACCATCATTAGCGGTAATTTGATCGTAATGGTCTTTAAAATTTGAAGGATTTTTTACAATCCCCGTGCCGTACCACGGCCACCGAGAGACAAGGCCTGAGCGCTGATGCCTTCAAATTGTCTGACGTCACGAGCCGTAGGTTATCAACCACGCCTTCCGACAATGCTTGCAGTTGTTTATATTTATAAGCTATTGCAGTGAAAATGGTGATTGGGTTGTTGAACGCTAAGTTATTTGGAGTTTTAAAGCTTTTGCGATGGTTTTGTGGGCAACAGTATTGAATATAAGTGTTCAAGAAATTGTGTACTAGTGTTGTCTGCCTCTGTGCAGAGGAAAATACACGGAGGAAACGAAAGTGTGCGTTTTCAAGTTTCCTAAGGACGAAGAGACGAAGAGGAAATGGATACTTGCCATTCCAAGAAAAGACTTCAAGCCGACGAAATATCCCAAGGTGAGTTACTATCTTTTTCTTTCTATTTGGACGGCGTGATTATTAAGGGAAATGTTAGTATAATGTAAATGTTGATCGTCATTAAAAGTGAATTAAAAAGATATTTGATATAAGCATTGACCTGTAGACGATTTGTTATTGGTTTCTTGAAACAATTCTACTCTCGAGTGTATTTGCAGGTTGATTTCAATATTATTTGCGTTATCGCTTGAATAATTAATGGTTTTAATTATTTCATTGCACTTAAATGTCTTTGAAATTCTCGCACGTCAACGCTAAATAGAATACGGCGCTTATCCTCGTGTTCTAAGGTGTTGTTATTAAGAAGAACTTGATTTTTTGAGGGTGTTATGAATAGTTTTTGTTATTAGTAAATTGTGGAAACATGTGAAACACTCGGGATGAATAAATGGGATACCTACTTGTGTAATAAATATGACCCATGCCTACGATGGCATTTTGCATTATTTGTATGTTTACGCATGCATAGGGTAGTATTACTGTTTTAGAAAAGAAGATTTTTTTGCATTAAGTAGTTCTTACATAGATAATATGTACTAACTAATCTTGTTAATCTGAGAACGATTGTGTAGAGAGCGAAATCTTTAAGTCTTCGAGGGTATTAAATGAATGATTCTTCAGTAGTTAATAAATTATGGAAACATGTGAAACGCTCGGGATGAATAAATGGGCTACCTACAAGCGAGATAAATATGGCCCATGTCTAAGTTGGCATTTTAGATCAAATATTGTTAATCTAAATACCATTGTGTGCACAGCGAATTATTTAAGTCTTGTTTACTACACCCTTATCAGACGAAGGTTCACTTGAAATACAGTTGATTTTCTGTCTACCAATAAAATTATCTCTATTTTTAAGGTGTGTATCCGGCATTTTCTGTTTGAAGATGCGCTTCAATAAAGCTCCTACTTCGATGAGAAGTCAGGAAAACTGCTGGCTGTACCATTGAACAGCCCAAAACTGAGGGATGGTGCCATGCCAAGGATCTTCCCTGATTGCCCTGCATACTTTACCACTTCAGAGCAGACCAGGGATGCGCCATCAATGAGGGAACAGCGTCTTGAAAGTGCTGCTGTGGAAGCTGCTTTAGCTGAGAGTTTGAAAACTCAGGAAGCATATAAGGCTTAGAAAAAGCTAGACTCTTTCGGAAACGTAAATTCTCTTGTGAAGATGAATAAGCATTCAGCATTTTGGGATGTGGTCGTGAAGCCGTGTGCTATATATACTGTACTATAGTATTAAAGCATTTGGAAGAGTGTGCACCACCTCTTATTACTTACTCATTAATAGTATACATTCATAATAATATCAAAGTATACCACTGAAAAAGGGAATTAAAAGCAATAAGCAAATTCACTCCACTTTTTCAAGCCTCTTTCATGTAAGAAAAGTACCTATGATGTGTTGGATAGAATTTAAAAACTCCACAAATAACATAAATATTTATAGCGATATTGTAGCTCTACTGGAAGAATGCAAAATTAAAGACTCTGCAAAATTTATCAAATCAAAAATGTCTCTTGTTTCAGAAAAAACGTAAGTTGGTTCAAGAAAAGAAGGTAAGTAAGGTACATATGTGACATATTTGTATTTGCTGCAATGTTTTGTTAATAACTCCTGAAGTTCATAAATTTGCTCGCAATTCTGGTAATTTGGTTTTCCCACATCCAGTTACTATCAAACGGCTCTGCTCTTCTTTTAAAGTTGGTCCAATTAATGAGAAAAATGAGCATGGGTTTCTATCTTACGTGAAGCACCGACTATCTCATTACAGAGTCACGAGCGTTATATATCACCCGTATGACGGATGGAGTTCGTTTGAAATACTTTCTTGACTACAAGGGCATATGAATAGTAGGACCTGCATATAACTCCAGCAGTTTAGCTTCTAGTGCTCATGTGTTCGCGGCATTTAAAGATGTTGTCCATATTTTGCCAGTGAGTACTCCGTCAGCCTGTTTTCTAAAAGATATTCTGAAGAAAGTCATCATTGGTCTCGAAAAAGTTGGTCTGGATGTGGTTTGTGTTATAAGTGAAAACAAATCCATCAACAGGAAGGCAGTATCTCTCTTCACCAATCCACCAAGGCTGAGTTTAGTTTATCCACATCCTTCTCATCATTCTTGACCATTACTCTAAAGCCTTGACTCTGTCCATATGTTTAAATGTATTCGCAACAACTGGATCAATAAGAAAAACTATTATTTTCCCAACTGAATGCATTATATGCTACATTTATGTGTTTTCAGGTAGGATATGGTATTTTTCCATTCAAAACAATTTCCCTAGGTACTTCAAAGCAGCAAATCCTAGTTCACCGTTTCTTAAAAGGTTACAATTCGCCCCTTTAAGTGCATAAATTGCCATGAAATTATAGTTTGCAGATAGGTCTAAAACAATCCCTATGTAATTTAACAGAAGCACAATTTAGTTTTATCCTAATGTTGCGCATGTGTAAGAACATAACTTTTTCATTTCATCATCGTTTAATGCAGCGATGCTGAAAAAATAGAAGCCCCGTGAAGGATGTAAAAATCCTACGACTTCTATGTTATAAGTACCACTGATGCGTAAAAAATGTTTTACTGAATATAAGACTTCTAATGATATTCTCGAGGTTTCGAATGCATTTGGAAGCAAGCTGTTTCTCTTCAAAGAAGATTTTTCGGCGAAGGCGTTGGTCAATTCGAAACAATTATGTTTCCCGAAGTAAGGATTTACCGTTAACATCATTTAAATGTAAGTATATATGATATTATATAAGGAAAATTGTAGCCGGAGAAATGACTGTTCACATATCGTTTGGTTTTCTTACGCATTCCCCACCAATCGGCGCTATCAATGGCAGTCTTCGCTACTCCCTCCGTCCGCCTACGACTCGTGACGTCACGATGGAGCGCTCAGGCCTTGTCTCTCGGTGGTCGTGGCCGTACCCTCACCTTTGACGCAAATGAACGTGAGTTATCAGTGGCCTCCTCCAAATACCACTTAAGTACGGGTGAGGCTTCCAGAAGAGGAGAATCAAATGCTGTCCCCCCGGATCGGGAGCTAGCCTAGTAGTCAACGCAAAAAAAAATCAGGAGGCTGAGGCGTATTATTTTGGAAACTTGGAATCTCTACCAACATGAAAATAAAAAATACCAATACGTCTACTTCTCTCTCTAAAAACTGTAAAGGAATGCCGTCGCGTAGTTTTGGTATGTTAACAGTTTTAGACGAGACGTCACCTGACCAGCATGCAACGGAAATCAACCCGATAGATCATCTTGAAGTCGCCAGCTGTAACAATGGAGAAACTGTCGTCACCACTTTACAACACGGAATCCCGAAAGGAAGGGGTTGAGAAACGTCGCGAAAAAGTTGGAATCTTCCGAGTCCTTCATCTGTTAACAACTACCTCCTACGCCATCTGACATTCACGTCAGTCATCTCAAGTTACGTTTAATCTATTGTGATCCTAGAAACCTCGACGGAAATGTCGCCCAAGTGTCAGATTAAATAACCACCCAACTAAATAGTGGATAGCGTGGTGGTGAATGTGGAGATGAAGGCAGCCTCAGCAGAAAAATAATAAGATTATTGTGCTGTCATTGTATCCGTGAGAAAGAGGAAATCTTTTACCTTGCTATCCACCTGCGAACACCGCAAATTGTCGTCTCATGGTATTTTATGCTCGCTGGTTGGTCCGTATTCTCAAGGTGCCTTAGTCACGTACAGGGCCAAGAATAGTTCGTAGATTATTATTTTCTAAGGCTGTAAGCATCTTATCTGATTTTTTGCTTAGTGTCCAAATCTCTAATCCATATAATTAGGTATTCTGCATGTTTTATGAGCATTCCTATTGTTCTCTCAAGGCTCCAGTAGACAATGTCGTAAGGAGATGATAATTTGAGCTTCTGTGGCCGAGGAAATGATTATAGGAGGGTTCAAGTGGCAGGGCACACTCAGAGAATGTCCAAATCCCACAAGAGGGGGGCGTCTGTGGTTGAGGTCAACTCAACAATCGCCACCGCCCATCTAATCCTCTCTCTCTCTTCATATCCCTGTGAGAATGCCTTCCTATCAAATATGCTCCATTCGCAGCTCACCCCTCTCCCCAGCCCACTTCCAATCTTCCACCCCAATCACCTCTTCGCATGCGACACTGCCAATCCCATCAATTCAATCCGCCCGAATTCAGTCATCCCCTAACACCTCCCGCACTTTGCTCAAAATCCGTAGCCTCAATCACTAACCCGTAACAGTTCCTGGGGGGAATGGTTTATCATCCATTCGGCACTCCTTCAAGTTCATCCCTTCCTCATCCACCATTTAATACTCATTCAACTCTCGCCTTCTGAACACACACGTACAGTGAGTTTCCGACACGCGAACAGATTGATTTTCAAACGATCCGTTGTCTCATCGCCACAAGTTGAGGTTGGATTGGAGGGTGAGCGTTATGAAGGGATTATGTGGCGGGAATCAACACTCACGAATGAACAGAATTTGAGAAGCTGCAACACTTGACTAAAATACGCCTAAGTACATTTAAATTTGGTGGCGACTTATGGAAGAGTTGGAGAAATTGCGAGGGATTATTCCGTTTTGAAGACCCTCATTCAACTTCGGGAGAAGGTTCTGAGCATCATTTTGTAGTTTGGATTGATCGTTTTATCAGACTGGGATCGATGAATTTCCATGGGGAGGTGATCTCGTGTTTTGTGAGTAAATTCACAAGGCTTCTAAGGAATGTTGCACTCACTGTGGGCATTCAAGCGTAAGTTGTGAGAGTGAGCCCCTTAAGTATGGTATAAATTACAATTATCTAAAACATTGTGTAGCAGGAGTTGATTAGACTGTGGTGTTTAATGAAAATAACGCTTCCAAAGCTTTCGAATTGATTATTGAGAAGCTTACTTCTTGTTTAGATTTTTCAAGATTTTCTTACAGCACTACTAAAGACTCCAAAAAAATAAAGCCTTGGATGACTAATAGCCTGTTAGCACAGATTGCCAGTAAAAATTATTTATTTAACAAAAGTAGGCGTCATCCAAATAACGTTAGTTTAAGAAATGAATACATTAAAAGTAAAAATAATTTGCGAAAGAACTTGAGACAAACTTCAGAGATTTATAACATGAATCAATTCAAAAAATTACGTAATAATTCCAGAGAACAATGGAAATTATTTAAAGAGTTGTCTGGTGAAGAGGCATCTGGCAAAAAGTTATTGTCGCTTCTTATAGATTATAAAGTAATAACGGACGACATGACATTGGCCAAGGAATTTAATAATTATTTTACTAGTGTTTTTGAATCAGCAAAAATCAGGCAACAAGCACGAAAAAGTATTCCAATGAAAGATCCATGTTTTTCCAAAAGTCGGTGTGACTCGTTCTATTTCGATCCTATTTTCCCAAGGGAAATAATTAATTTGGTAAATTCTCTTCGCTCTAGTTCATCATGTGGCTTTGATGAATAGCAATGTTTTAAAATCGATTATTCATGATATAGCTCCTGTACTTACTTACTCCTGTACTAACTAAGTGAAAAAACCAAATTTATGTTTTTTGATCCTAGCAACTACTATGCATTCATTCCTAAATTATATTACCATAATGTAGACTGCCTAAAGCAGAACTGTAGTTGTCTAGTAATTGAGTAGGTCAGCAGCATAAAATATTTAGGAATTACATTTGATAAATACTTGAAATGGTATCACCATATAAATGATTTAGTTAGAGTCTTACGTTATTATGTATCGAAGCTGTATTTTATTCGACATAAGTGTCCTTACCATTTTCAAGTAACATTGTACAACGCTTTGGTTGGCACTAAGTTAAGTTACGGTTTGATATGTTGGGGTGGTGCCCACAAAACGGCAGTGAACCCTGCAGTGATACTTCAAAAAAAGTTAATTAGAATAATTGCCAACAAAAATCGTTTTGAGCCTTCTTACCCCCTATTTGTTAGTCTTAAGTTATTGCCATTAAGGTACATGTTTGTTTATAAAACTTTAAAGTTATTTTTTTTTAGAAGTGGTAGTTTTCCAGCAATTTCTGGAACCGAGCATGGTTATAACTTACGTAGGAATGTAAATTTTCTAGTTCCTAAGCCTAATCTTTCTTTATTTAAAAGATAATTTCTTTAGTTGGGGCCGAAGATTTTTAATAAATTACCTTGTTTGATCAAAGAGTTAAAGAGTATAAATAAGTTTTGTAAAAAGGCCAAAGATTGGCTGTTGTCCCATGGTGATATGGATGATATTTTTGATGTTTGTGAATAATGCAATATTATTATATATTATTTTTATATTTTTGTGAAAGGAGGAAAAAAAAAGAAATTAATTTTGTGCTGTCCACATATTATACTTTATTCTTGCTTATTGTAAGTTATTGTATCACATATATGTTTCATAGTGATAATGTTTCAAAAATATTATGTATACTTTCTTTTTGTTTCTGGTCTGCCGTGAAATTAATTTTTTAAGATGGTAGCTCCCATGCTGGTTTATTAACCATTGGAGCTACCTATAGCTCCATTTTTGTTGTCCTGTTAAAAAAAAAAGTGTACATTCAAGCTTGGAGTATTAAATTCAATTCAATTCAATATGCCATATCAGAAGCAGTATTTTTTGTGTTACGAGAACCAAAATAACGTACTCTTCTTCCTTAGCAGTCTTTAAACTCTAGTAGAACTTCCTTTTCTGCGGTATTTATTTTTCAGCTGTTATGAATCCAGTAAATTACTATTTGCACCATTGCATTCAGTGCAAATAGTCTTCCTGTGCGGTAAAATGGTTTAATTCTGCAATTTTCATGATGAATAAAGTTGTAGTCTTTTAATGAATTATTAGTAATTACTATAAGTAACTTCATGATAATTTAATTATTGGAAGTAATTTCATGATATTTTTTCATTTTCAATATTGGTGTTGGCTTTCTTTTTCCTGAAAATAATTCCAGAAGTGGACATTTGATGGGGGCACTTCCTCGCCATGATACAGCATCGACTTCACCATAGTTCACCAACCCTCCACACACCCGGGTGCCTCTAGGTTCGGGACTGCTTGTTCGGGTTGCCCCTTAGTCACAGCTGTCCACTGTCCATATTTGATGGAACTTCCGCTCTCCGCCACGTGCGACCCGCGCAATACATGAGACTCGACACCCGGTTTGGATGAGTTCACATGTATGTATGAGTATGAAATCACAAACTGCAGTGGCGTAACTATGGGGGGAGGGTATGAGGGGGATAGATAAAAGCCTCAGAAATAAAAATAATATTAAAAATTTTGTCTAGTTTTGACTTATAATAAATTTTAACGTAACCTTAAAATGAAACCCAAATTTTAAAATTATGTAAAATGTATTTGCAGGCATGTCATTTTTCCAAAATTTTCCTAATGGGGAGGGTGGGAGGTCGCCCTTCCCAGTCCCCCCAAAGCATATTCCTAGTTACGCCACTGTTGAATTGACCAAAATGTAGCCTTAAACGTTTCTGTGCGAAGTACATTCACTCAATCAAGTACACATACTGTTTATGCACGACCCTATAATCTCAATATTACTCAAATGTTATCACTTAAAAATTTATTTTGAATTGCGAAAACCACTACCCAAGACAAAAAATAATGGCAACGTACGGGGTGCGTTCAGTAAATAATACAACTATTTAAAAAAGGTAATTTATTGCACAAATTTGAAAAAAAACTTTAAATTCTTCAAACCCATGCCTTTGGCCCTGTGCAATGTTTTCTAGCCACTGTGCCATAACCGGTGTTCGCCCATGAAGGCTTTTTCGGGGATCCCTTACAAGGTCTTCGACACGGGTGATTGGATCTTTTCTATAGACGAGAAATGGGTTCATTTCAGGGCTGCCATAATCCGAGAGAATAGAAAGAAGTAGGTACTTATGGACTATTGGGGAGTGGGGAAGCGTTTGAATCTTATTCTTGGCGAGGAACTCGCGGAACCGTAGAACCGTATTGTGGCACGGCGTAAGTGTGCAAGGCACGTTGCCAAGATGGAATTTCCAGATAGTGGAGATGGCTTTTCTCGTCCTGATGACCCTTTTGCATTATTTTGCAGGCCAATTTATAGAATAGGTAGCTTTAATTGCCTGTCCTTGAAGAACAAATGCCTTATGAATCACTCATTCCAAGTAGACAATGCGTACTGATTTCACTTCTGATTCGCTCGTTCTCGCCTTTTTGGGCAACCTCTTCCCGACCCTCCTTAAAGGCCTTTAACCACCTCAAAACGAGTATGTGGAGCAAAAAAGGGTCCCTGTAAGCCTCACAAATCATTATGTTTGCCTCTTCAAGAAATTTTCGCAGTTCAGCACAAAACTTTTCTCTATCGTTGATTCCATTTATTTCGTGGCACAGCCGATGCGCACAGATTTACAATAACTGTCGTACTGCTGTTTCTAATGCTTGAAGAGCACTGACACTGATTACGAGAATAAACTTAAAAATAGATGAAGATTCCAACCCGCCTACTATAAGTTGTTTAATCCCATTCCAACCAATAGGAGCGGCGCGAGATTGCGTCAATTGCGTTACTTTCGGAACGCACCGTGCATATTCAGCGAACTCACTGTCAAAGAAAATAGCAGATCTACTTACGTCGAAGAAAATAAATCATAAGTCGAGGAGTGCTCGTATTATTGCTTCTGCGATTGTTTCTATTTGACAGGGGAAGCTGATGTGAGGGAAATGCCACCTTTCCAATATCCCTCTCCAACCCTCCTCCATTTTCATCCTTGGGGCGCGAGCAGTATTAAATATCAGTCGTCGAAGGCTCAGCAGCTGAACAAATCCCCTATCTGCCTCCCTCAGACACCACCGCCTTCCCCTCCTTCCACTTCCCCCTCCCCAATCATCCCCCTCTCCCTCTTCATCCCTCCATCTCACCCTAAGACCTCACTTCAACTCGATTCCTCTCATGATACCAAAAAACCTTCCCTCTACCTTGTCATTTATCGGTATCATTCATTTATTCCACGTTAACAAACCCCGGGATATGAAAGTTATATGTGTGAATAAAATTTGTGTGCAAAACTCCATTAAAATCAAAAAGGTCTCCTTACAATACCACAAAATGTATTGAAAGCGGCCGTGAAAGTAAATTTAAGTATTTGCGGAAAACTTTCAGCTAGTATTTATTTTCTAATATGTGATTCATTAATACACCACGACAGGATGTTTTTCTATTGTGATTGTTTCTTTCTTTCCACCACGTGAAATAAAGTATCTGTCTTTCTAGCTTCCTTTTATCCTTAATAAATGTCGAATGAATTATGCCATTGTAAAAAGTCTTTTCAGGATTGATCTTGTGGAAGTTCGATTTATCCGTGATAAAAGAACACAAGTGATAACTTCCACACTTTTAATTCAAAAATAGTATTGCTATTTTTAAGGTCAAAATGACACAATATGTTGAAACTATGGCCAGTATTTGAACTTTGAATGAAAAGTGTGGAATCAACAGTTGCGATCTTTTATCGTGGGCTATTCCATTGTTATGATGTGGGAATTATATTCGCCGTTATTAACCTTAGAAATTTCAAATGTGTGATACATGTAACTTGTCTCGCTGTTCAATGCCGTATTGTTTCCTTTTATGACTCCGACCGAATCATTTAAACCTTTTCTTCTGTCAAGAGGCCTTATAGTGCCAAACAAATGATAGTTAAAATTCGGATCTTTCGGCCGGTATACCTCGTGGGTTATTCTCAGGCAAAAAGCGGACGAAAAGACCGCTCCGATAAATGACTGTGCGCGTAACGCTGAGCTGCTGCATACATATGTACGAGTCGCACTCAGGGGGTAATTGTATGAGCTGTTGTACGAGTTCTCTGAGCGATCGACCCCCAGAAGGATGGGAGGTAGGCGGAGGCGAGCGGCGATCTGGATTCAACGGCGTTCCATTGATATCTTAAAGAAAAAAGAAGCGAGGGAAGAGTGGACGATGTCCAGACATGCTCGTGAATGTGTCAGAAGAGGTCAGATGAGGGTGGGGGGGGGGGGGGGGCTGAGGAGAACTTTGGATATAAGTATGCAATGATGCGTGGGATATTGGCCCCTCTCGCACATGTGCTGCCATCAATCAGATTCAGAGATAAATACTTTTTAGAGTGACCAACCCTATAAATATACTTCCACAGACATTCTTAAGCCGATGTGCGACCACAAATATAGCCAATGGATTCTCAACGTAACCGACTCATCAGTTATTCAGATACCCGGAGTTCAAATTACGGCAATTCATAACCAAGTGATTGCCACCAATTCAGGACCAAAAGTCGTCTCACTGGTGTTTTTTATTCCTTTATGTTTTTTATCCATGCACCAATATACATTTTCTTCGGGTTGGTGTGGTTGCTAGAGTGTTTGCTTCCCTCCCGGTGGGCCCGGGTTCAAATCCCGGCAGCGGCAGAGAATTTTCAGAGACTGCCCGATCCCTGCTTGAGTGTTGTGTGGAGGAAATTTCAAGCGCAACACTCCGTCCGTCGGATGGGACGTTAAGCCGTTGGCGATGGGACGTTAAACCCTTGGCGCCTTTCGTTAAGAGCAGGCTAATGCCGACGCCAGATTTCTCTCCACCCTTTCTTACCTACCCCTTCCCTCATGGCGAAAATGACCTCAGCTGTCGGTCGCCTCTTCCAAATACCATACCATACCTTAAACTTTGTAATTCAGAATCAAATCGTTGGTACTCTGCATTCACTCAAATATACTGAATGTGTAACGAACGAAGACGAGTAAGATGAGGAAGTCCTCATTTCCAAACAATAAGCCCTTTGAGTTTACACGAATTCAATTTCCAATTCGTGTTGCATTCGCGATGATGGCTAAGGAACCACAACGTGAGTGTTTTGGATCTGAATATAGAAGACCCATTTTTTTTCTCATTGCCAAAAATACGTGGCATATTCACGTGTTGGTAAATCATCCGCTTTGTTTATTCTTGCGCCTGATAACAAAGCAAAAGCTGTTGTAAATCAGAAGGTACTTGACTCAAGAGAATGAAGCCGAATGTGTAGGATAGACTGGGGAACGTTTACGCAGTGCTCTTTTCCAAACCGAGTTACAACTAGCGCATCACGAGTATATATGTCACATTAATGCTGCTCCCTGGGAGTTATTTTCACGATATTTAGAGCGTCAGCATCGGTCTAGCGTTACGTAAACTTTTTCCGCAAAGGTGGCAAGTTTACGCAACAGACTTGGTATGGTATGGTATTTGGAGGAGGCGACCGACAGCTGAGGTCATTTGCGCCATGAGGGAAGGGTATGGAAGGAAGGGTGGAGAGAAACCGAGCGTCGGCTTTAGCCTGCTCTTAACGAAAGGCGCCAAGGGGATCACGGCTTAACGTCCCATTCGACGGACGGAGTGTTGCGCTTAAAATGCCCTCCACACAACATTCAAGCAGGGATCGGGCAGTCTCTGAAAATTCTCTGCCACTGCCGGGATTTGAACCCGAGCCCGCCGGCTGGGAAGCCAACACCAACAGACTTGGACTTAAAATTATTTTTTTACTGTTAAAAACAAAAATAGGCCAACAACTGTATGGATTAAATTTTGATTTTATTAACTGCTTTATATGACCACAGTGTCTAAAATTCCTTGAGTTAAAACACAAAAATTGGAAAATTCATTGAAATAAATCCGCATATACGTGTCCTGGTTTACCGTATCTAGGTTATATAAAGAAAATCTTTTTATCACAAGCTAATCTAATACTTATTTTTGTATTTATATTGATTTTTCAACTTATTTTATTATAATAAGAATAAAATTATTAACTAGAATTATTTAAATCAGCATAGCCGCAGTTGACATACAAATGGTGTAACTGATCTGTAAATTGATTACTAGGCGGTACATAGTTCGCCGGGTCAGCCAGTAAAAAATATAAGGAGTAGAATGTAGAATAGAAAATATAAAATGTAGAATAATGACTATAGTACAATTAACGGAAATGGAATTCTTTACATTCATGTATTTTGTAGGCCAAATGTGCTTACTAATAATTTCAAGTGTACTCATTTGTCTCCTTAAAGATATGTTTTTCTTTTCTTCCGCTGCGCCAAGTTTGTTTAAACTTGAGTTTGAGATGGACGCCCTGGCCAGCAGTCGTCGGGAAATTAACTATTGGAGACATCTAATAATAAGCTATGGCTCCTAAATGTTCATCGGTAGTATGTGCTGGCTTGCATATTGGAACTCAAAAAATTTCCCATGAAATCCACTGATTCTTTCTAGCAATTTTCCTAACAGTCATTTGGAGCCTGTCATCTAAACAGTCACGTGACGGATTCGTAAGGCGAATCAATAATTTATCGAAAATAATTTGCGCTTCTTGTTCGGAAGTTGAAATATATTTTTATGATGGCTATCGTAGAAATTAATCGTATATTTTACAACACTTTTTCAAGAAAAATCTAATTTATTCCCATTCTCAAAGACGTGAACATTATCATTTCCGTACATATTGCAGCTGCTAGTGGGTTAGGAAATTATCAGCTATCAGCTCCGACCATCTCTCCCGCGCTTATAAATCACCCCATTTAACACTATCGATGGAGAAAAAGCCTTGGTCGCTGATACAAGATTACTGGAAATGAAATGTGGAAACGAATTTAAACTGCGCATAATCAGAATAAATGTCACTTCATTGGGTAATGTGTCGATGTATTTCTTCGCAGGGTGTCACATTGATTTATATTTTTATAATACATATTTCAAATCCCAATTCTGTTATCTTTGTCACCTGAGTCGTGAGTATTCTTACAAGGATTGATTTTGAAAAAATTTCTCCCTATCGCCATCATTTTTTGAAACGATTTTTGAAGCCACTTATTGATTGGACAAACGCTAGTGACTAAGCATTCTTACTTTCTTTCTTTACCTACCACCTTTCTATCAGTTTGTGTTTCGAATGACGTAGCTGTGCGGAGTTTACTGGATCAGTCTCCAAAAAAACGTACATTTTATACCGGAAAAATTAAAAGAAAAAAATTATTTGTATAAGAATCAAAATAGTGTAATTACAGTTTTGTAATTACAATATGATGACGTAAATGGCAATGGTCGTTAGTATTATTTACACTGTTTTTTTATTTCTACTTTTGTTCTGTCTAAGGACATGATATAGTATATGTCCACGGACACAGCAAAAGAGGGATATTGTATTTACTCACGAAAAAAAGTTTGTTTTAATTGTCATTGAACATTCTCTAACTAGGCATAGTGTACCATCATGTCCTTTAAAAACTGCCATGTACCTGGACTGCAGAGTTCACGAACATAATGTCCATGGACATGATCATTTCCTCTTAATTAAGTTATAGTTGGGACTAACAATAACTAAGGTCACTGTCCTAACTACACTGACCTTGCATCTTATAGCTGAAAAAGATATCTGAATTATAATTAGTGAAAGGTTTTAATTTTACTAATTTTTACTTGTCCACGGACATGACTGATGATCTTGGCTCTTTCACAAACTGAACCAATATTTCTCTTCCAGCGTTGAAAAATTCACTTAACGAAATGTAAACTCAATTATCCCGATACAGCTGACAATCTCTTTCCCTACACACTGGTTGTTCAAGGCCTGCCACCATCTCCTATGAATAATTCTCCCTTTTTCCTGTGTGTCCAAGACGACCGAAACCTAGTTCACCTAGTTCTGTAGAAATCCGACGTTGAGATCAAATTGGGATGACGTCGCGGATGTTGCCAGGTACAGGCCTTGTTCGGAAGTTCACTAAGTGACCGCCTGCGCCTTGCGAGTTACGGCTCATTTAAATGGCTCACTCCCTCGGTCACGGTTCATACCCATCGTATCATTGTAGATGCCTCTATCAGCGAATGAATCATTGAACGATTCATTAGAACAGCTCTCCGAATCTAGTCGTTTTCTTTCGAAAATAACACCCCGAACTGCTTGGATAGCTGCTCTGGTCACCCCTCCTAACCACCCACCGCTCGCTACTTCGTGTTGTGCCCGCCTCTGCCGCTTTACACAGATCCTTATCGTCTCTACGTTCGGAATTTGAAAAGGCCTCCTTCTCTCCCCTGCGTGTTATCTTCGTACAATCTATCTCCAAGCCACGATCGATAGCGGACGGGAGAAAAAATAATAATAATGATTGTGGGGCCACATTACCGAGAGGAGGAGGGTCTTTCCTCTTCGGATATTTTAGAGAGAGGCCTGTGTCGATCTCTATCGTCGCTCACGCCTCGCTGCCTTCAGATGTTTTCCACCCGCCGCCCCTCCTCTGCGTGCCACCTAGTGGCCACGTCAATATATCACATCCGATTACTATATTCCCAATGGAATTCTTTTCGTGGAGAACTTACCGAATGATTCTCATCTCTCTAGAAATTCTGATGAGAAATGCTCAATGCAACTCATTCAATTCAAGCTCAATTTTGTGAAAACTGGTCATTGTCACAGTAAAACTTAACTAAGTAAAAATTCCATGGTATTATATTGTACACCATTGGTTTCATTGAACAGTTTGGAAATAAATAACATATAATAATATGATCACCAGGCTGAAAGACACTGAAATGTATGCATAGTTTTTCTTTTATTGCTCAACTGTCCTTTTGTTTGCTTCTGTTGGATTTCCCTTTGTAGTTTTATCTCCGTCTGCGAGAGTTGCTCATAATTGTGACATCCCCTGGCTTATTACCTCCAGGGATAAGCGATCTCCCCGCCCGTTCGCGTCAAGGGTGCAACGAACTGCTCTTTCCTTCCTTCGCGTGGTATCAATTTGAGAGGGGTTTGGCTGGAAGTATAGTTGCATTTCTATTTGACATTTGACGATCACGCTGTAGGATCAAGTCCTAAATGAATGACTATCTCAAGTCCACGGTGATTTCACTCTCACATCATTCATTCCTCTTTTGGTTAACACAAATCATCTTGCTCCCCTGAGTTTTAACTCTACGGAGTAGTTTCAGCAAGTTTTTTTGTCGTGAGTTTAGAAATGTTTAGGACTGGAGAATGATGAATATTTACTTGTATCGTAGGCATGAATAATTTTCCAGCCCACATGCGTTGCCTCAATAAATTACTACGACTACTGGATCTATTCTGCAGAGTTTCGTTCTGAGGACATTTCCATTCGAATATCGAGTAACTTGGATGACTCCCGGGTCAACATTCTGATTCAAGAATTGAAACCTCAATGGAATCCCGCTAGAAACGTAATGGAACCTCGTTAAGCCCGAAAATGATGTTGAAAGAATACCATCAATGCAAATTAATAAAAATTTACTTTCAAGTAAACCCAATCAATATGTTTAAGTGTATTTAAGGTACTTCTCACTGCTGCAGCAAATTCATTTATAAAGGAGTAGGGGAGAGCGGGGCTAGTTGATACGCGGCGAAGTTGATACAGTCGTCACTATGACTCAACGCGCATGCGTGGACAAGTGGCGACACGCTCATGGGCTGTTGTCTACCGCGACGCAGTGCCTTACGGCGTTTCATACCCGACGGACCGCTCCTCTAGTTTTTGTTTTACAAAAAGTGTTTTTACTAGTGCAAAGTAAATTTTCTCGGTTGTGATTGAGTGAGCTTACATCACAGGAGTGTGGTCTAGCGGAGTCACTGTCACCACCAACTGATAGCTTGATTTTTGGTGAGTAATTTATAATAGTTTGAACTCTCTAGTGTCTATACTTTAGAGGTTAGTTTGTCTTAGTAACCAAATAACCATCGGGGGCAAGTTGATACGAGTAGCTGGGGGCACATTGATACAGTGTGTCAACGTGCCCCAATATTATACAATTTACACTCTTGTTCTTTTTTACAGAAATATGGTGCGTAACTACAAACGGAAAACAGATAGGGGTAAAATACCCGAAGAAAACTTTGAAAGAGCATATGAAGCTGTGATAAACAAGACTCTTTGCGGGAAGCAGCTATTGCCTTCCAGATTGATAAAATGACACTATTTAGATTTATAAGAAAAAAAGATCAAGCAGGTGACCAAAAGGTTGCTATGGGGTATGCTAAGCCAAGAATGTTTTTTACAGAAGAACTAGAATCTGAACTTAAAGAGTAGGTACATAATACATTCGTCTAAAATTTACTACGGACTCACTCCACATAACATCAAAGTATTGGCTTACGAGCTTGCTATGGCTAATAGACATGTCGTTGTGGTACCAGATACATGGATTAACTACAAAATTGCGACAAAGGACTGGTTCAGCCTGTTCATGAAAAGACATGACCGACTGTCGATTAGGGAGCCTGAACCCACAAGCCTTGGTCGTGCTACTAGTTTCAATTGAACCAATGTCGATCTTTTTTTCGATAATTTAAAGTCTGTTTTGGAAAAGTACAAATTTCAAATCAAGGATATATGGAATGTCGATAAGACAGGTGCACAACCTGTCCAAAGACCGAACAAAATCGTTGCTGAGAAAGGAGTACGTCAAGTGGGGAAAGCCACGTCGGCAGAGAGAGGGCAGACTGTTACAATGGTGTTGGCTGTCAGTGCGATCGGGAACTCTGCTCCTCCGATGTTTGTGTTCCCACGAGTTTTTTTCAAGGACCACTTTATAAGCAACGGACCTCCGGGATGCATCGGAACGGCCTATCCCTCAGGATGGATTACTTCAGAATCGTTTTTGAAGTTTATTAAACATTTTCATGGTCACGTTCGATCTACAAAAGAAAATCCCTGTTTGTTAGTTTTGGACAACCATGAATCACATTTATCGATTGAAGTGCTTAAATTCTGCAAGGAAAATGGGATTGTCATGTTGTCCTTTCCCCCACACACCTCTCATCGTCTGCAACCTCTTGATAGGTCAGTTTACGGTCCTTTCAAGAAATTTTATTTTACTGCAGTTGATGACTGGATGGTAAACAATCCAGGAAAAACCGTTACGATCTATGACATTCCCGGAATCGTGAAATTGGCACTTCCCAGAGCAATAAATCCTACAAACATCATTGCAGGGTTTCAAGTAACAGGGATCGCACCGCATAACAGAAACGTTTTCACTGATGACGACTTCTTGTCGAGTTCAGTTACGGATAAAGTGATGGATTTTCAAGACGGCGCCGTCGAGACTACTCAATCTGGAACAAGCAACGCTGAGGATATACAAGCTCAGATAAATCAAGTTGAATCGACATCTAACGTCCCGACCACGAGCAAAGATGTTAATCTGTGCTTATCCGCAGTAAGCCCTCAAGAAATTCGCCCTTACCCAAAAGCTAGGGAGCGGAAGAATTAGAAAAAAGGGAAGAAACCTTTACAATCTGCTATACTAACAAGTACACCAGTAAAGGAAAGGCTAGAAAAGGAAGCGGAAGAGAATTGAAGCCAAAAAGAAAGACAAGGCAGAAAAGGCTAAAAAAAAGGCTTTATAAAATGATCATAGCTGAGGAACCGAAGGAGAAGATGGAGAAAAAAAAGAAATTTATACCAAAGAAGAAACCCAAGGTTGAATCTGAGACTGACGAAGAGGACGATGCCTTGTGCCTCATATGTTTGAAGCCTTACTCCCAATCCAAGCCAGGCCAGGACTGGATTCAGGGTATCTCCTGTGGGGGCACACATCGAATGTGGAAAGGATAGCAAACTGTACACCTGCATTCATTGCACTTCGGACTGTACGATTAGTGATTCAGAATAAATTAAGCCTACTTCTTTCATGAAAATATACTTTCCTTATAGTTTTGTACTACATTCTAATAAATAAATATTTTTAATTTTTATTTTTAGTGATTTTTGCTGCCTTTATGTAAACTTTCTTATAATTAATACACTTGTCTCAACCTGCCCCCAGCTAGTATCAACTTGCCCCCATGTGGGGAACATTGATACACTTTGTAACATCATACAAAAAAAATAATTATAGGAGAAGTATGTGCTTCTCAAAAACAAAATAATCTAGAATAGTGCCCAATATATGAAAGTATTATATTTTCAAATTTCCGATCAAAAATCTACTAAAACTTAAATTTAAAAAATCAAAATCTGAAATTCGTATCAACTTGCCCCTCTCTCCCCTAAATGTCTACTTTCTATTTTTTGACACAATTTTTATGCCATTATCCCTTTTTGGTTTCGTGATGCTTTGATAGAATTTATCCTTTCGCTATTTCCACCATGGATAACATATTTTTTGGCTGTGATCAGTTCCAAATTGCGGTAAGCGATTAACTTCTACCTGCTTTCATTAATTGGAGTTCCATTTTTAATTTTACAGTCTCCAAATTTGAGAGCTGCTTATAATGGTGTCGCCACTTGTAGTCATGTGCGATGTGTCAGCCCGTTCGCAATACAACATGAGTGGCATTCGGTTGGAATGAGATTTGAGGATTGAGTTAGCGATAATTTATTTCTTGTTCGGTTCCAATACATTTTTATTGCCTTAAGGTCAAAGACAAAAATGGATTTGCGAAATGCATTGAAACCGTTCGTGAAGTGAAGTGTTTTTTTTTTTTTTAATTTCGTGTTACTTTTAACTGACTATTAAGTTATTTTCTAAAGACTTCTCTACAATGTACGATTTTTTTATTTCCTGAAGCAGCTTAGCTAATTTTTTGAATCGAATTACATTTTCGCTGAAATGAGATGTAGGCGAGAAATGACGGCTTTTAGAGCAATGATAGCTCTTAAATTAATGCAGGCTCCCCCACTTGGAAATCAAAGGGTTTGAAACTCCCTTAGGCTCTCTTCATATTGGAAATGGGAGGAAAAGTCCTCATTTATTTACTTGAAAACTGCTTCGTGTTTGGGTTTTGCGAATTATCTGTCACATTATAAAAGCGGTGGAAATTTGTTACCAGTTTTAAATTTACGGGTTTGGTTATCTTTGCAGGGGCTGGTAGAGATGGAGGTGTCAGACAATGTCATGAAATAAGCGTGAGTTTAATTTGTATGGTTTTTGGCATCTTGAAGCTATATTTGCTGGCGTGAGAAATACTAATAACGAATAAATAATCTCACACTTAATTTCTGAGAAGTAATATCGAGATTTTTATTTAGCGAGCCAGTACTTGCAGCCATTAGTTTTTTCAAGTGGTGAATTCATATTCTGATGTCTTTTTTCCACTTTCTCATTCAAATAGCCAAGTGTTGGAGGATTTGAAGTCGTTCTCCTTATCTTGCCTCATATCGTCTTGCATATATCGCCAGTGCTCTGGCGAGGACAACCACGCATGTTTTCCCCGATTAAATCGGTCGGCCCTGCGATTGTTAGGGTCATATTCAGGGGCCAAGATAAGATTGTCTGTTGACCCTCCGTTCAGTAGTGGTCGTAATGCTTCTCATTGTGTTATTGCTCCTTGCGTGATTTCGCCTTCTTGATTGCGTCGCGGGCGCCGGGGGATAATCCACGTAGCACTTAATGGCTGGGTCTCCCTCTCTCTAATCTTCTCTTGCGTGCTCTGTGCTTGCATTTTTGAGGATATACCAACTATACATAATGAGTTGAGGGAGTTAGTAACCGATGGCAGGCTTACGGAGTCAACCGCTTTGTCATATTTCCGCTGAGAACGGTCACGATTAACAAAAAAGCATAGAAACGCCTTCGTTCATTTTCCCCACTGCTTATAAAGGTAGAATTCTTGCTGTCTTTCTTAGTATGTTCAACTAATGACAATAAGTGACTGATATCTGTAGATTAAGACAGTTGAAAGGGATAATCTCCATGTCTTGACAGTTATGGATTGCTGTTAAAATATAAATCTGGTATACTGCAGTGGTTGCTACTCCTTCCGAAATGTCAGTTGGCTCTTTAGTATGTGATTCTTTCCCAATGGATGAATAGTTGAATTTACCCGGAATGATAGCCCAGTGGGAATGGCGAAAGTGGGTCTTAAGGCAGGCGTGAATGAATTCGTTGCGTCAAACATCTGACTCGAAGAAAAGGCGTCAACGTCGACGGTATTCAAAGCTTTAAGCCTTGATATAAAACAGCCTGTATGACGAAATATCAACACCATGTCTTGTAATTTCCATTTAAGCTTTAAATGTTAATAAACCCCAATTTACCGCCTTTAGAGTCACACTGGCCCACAAAACAAATAGATTTTGCTTGAAGATGACGCTAGAGGACTTCTTCAATTCACTTTCGTTCTCTTTCCACGGTATGATTTTGTCTGCATATGATGATCGGATTGTGATGGGCCTGCCGTTGTATCTCCGTGTCCATCTCACGTTTTCTTTTAAAATCCTTTTTAGAATTGCGTGGCATCCCTTTCTCACCCTCGTTAGCAGGCTGGAGTGGAGACGGCGACGAATTTGCAGATTTATTGGCGTGTAACTAAGGAGACGGAAAGGGCTAAAGATATCGAGAGAGTAAGAGAGGGGTCTCTCATGGAATTTAGGAGGGGTTGACTTGAGAAGTATTAATCATCACTGCATTTATGGTGTCAAATGAGGTAGCATTATCATCAGCAACCGAACATTGATAGTTACTATCATACAGAAATATTTCTATTAGGAAATATTGTGACCTCAGCTTCTGATTTCACCACTAGCAACGTAAGAAATATACCATGCCGGCTCATTCACCCGATCTAAACCCCATGGGGAACTCATGGGTAATTATGACAGAGGAATGCAAACCGATGAGCACCAAAAGAGTGGGGGCGACCACCGCTGGTGGAATGCACTACGTCTCATATATTTGAGATATTAGTTCGATAAATTCCTAAACGTCTGCAGAAAATTGTAGCGAGTGACGCCACTAAATATCAATTAACCGAAAAAATTGTAGTTTTGATGTTTAGCGCCTATTTAACTTAAAAAAATATTAGAGCAAATCACTTGTGAGCCGAATTAAAAAGTTAAAAGACGAGGGCGTCATCCGTTTCGGTCATTTCGATTAGGAATAAATGTTTTGACGTTGATAGAGTTATTTATTTTACAAATTCAGCTGTTAAAAAATTCAGTATTTACTCTTTCTTGAGTCAATTTCATATGATGTGTCGATGATAAGAATTCCTTTTTTAGAAATGAAAAACCTACGATTACTTCGGACACGAACCCTCCCAGAACTTTACCGTCACTACCTCGCACAGAACAAACATACTTGGCTACGGAGCGGCGCATTCGTGGCACATAAAAAGAGTCCAAACATGACTGTAAATAGAGGTGTTTGAACTTTTTGTAATCCAGTTTGAATTCCCACCCAAGGTGATTCGTTATTTTTTTTTCAGAGTAAGTCAAATTTGTGTAGGTTGAATAAGTCAAATTGAACTTGAGAGTTCTGCTTTTTTGTCATAAATCGTCAATCTGAAGTATTGCATTTTCAACGTACGTGATCCGTCTGGCCCTTCGAGACGTTTATCGTCGTACCCAAAGTGTACAAGAGGAAAAACCTTGCCGCGGACGCCGAAAGAAAAAAACTCCGACGGCCCAACGTGTGTGTGGATGCGAGTTATCGCAGTGCATCATTCCATCCGCTAATCTTAATACCGCTGGGCCATTTGCCTCTGGAGTTTTGACTCCAGGTTCGGTTGCTCAGTCGCGTCCGTCTTCGTCGGCCCCAAGTGCCGACAGTGAAGGCAAAGGATGCAGGTTGCTACATGTACCAAAGATACAAGTTTCACCAACCTGGCCCTTTCAGTTAAGTGGGACTCGTGGGTGTCTGCATATCATTGAAAACGATAGCACATACTTTCACACTGAACCAGTTGAAAGGAGTCTGGATGAAGGAAAAGAGGTTGGGGAGGGAAGTGTAGCGAATATGCGCTCACCGGGAGGAAGCAAGGTCAGTGTTTTTGTCAGGAGAAGGGGGAGAGTGAGCCGTACTCCTTGTCAGAGGGACGGTCTCCATCGCTGCAATTGCTATGGCCCACGATCAACCCCCGAGTGAACGCGGGCAACAGTAATTTAGCGCCACGGGTGCAATTGTGATACCAGTCTTAGGTGGGGCTGTGTACCTACGCAATGTATTGTAGGTCCTCAACGAACGCACACCGCGAAAAACAACCGTATACAAGTTTTACTAGTTATTATATGCATCAAGCATAGGAGGCAATTGCTTGTCAGCTAGAGGAAATGCCTTTTTGACGCTGCGGATACAGTTGGCTCGTCCTTGAATCTCTTCGTCCGCCTGGTCGGAAGGGGCGAGGTGCTATCGCTTCGAGGCGATCCTTAAATGCAAGAGGTGTTCTCCCTTGTGCATCGGTTGAGTGGAGAGATAAGGAAGCCACGGAATGGAGACGGGTGTCGCGATACCCGATCTAGGGCGTGGGCTGATGGCAGGGGGTGCGGTCGGAGGGGGGCGCTCTTTGGAGGGATGGAACCAAGGGTGGCTGATCGGTTGCGGGGGGTCCTGATTCTCAGATACGATTTGGTCGCAATTGCGCCTGCTTTGCTGGTGATAAGAGATGATTGTGTTCTTCTTCATGATTAAGCGGCTAAGATATTGATTTGCTCAGACGTGTTCTACTTTTCCCTCCCTTGTAGATAGGAGAAATATTATTATGGATTAAAAATCCCCCGTGTCTTCTGGATTATCTTGGATGCTTCTATTTTAAATAATAATTTATAATCTTATTTGTAATCTCAACTACGTCTAGATATACATTCTCCTCCGCAAGCCACCTCAATAGGCGTGTAGAGGTTAGTGTTATGGAAAACTGAAGTTTGCAAATAAAGGACATACTCTAGCGACGCTCCGCCTGCCATTTATAAAAGTCCTTTTATTGCTCGGGGTAAAAACGAATTCCTGTACCGATCACATCACCAAAATATCTCCTTTAATTTATCGTTTCTTTCGGAACTGGAAATACATTTTTGTTCTTATTAGATATCGTTCGTGTCAATCTATAATATAGGTATATATATAGAGAGAATATATATTTAAGGAACTAAAAGAGGGTGGAAGTATTTTCTAATAAACTGGAAGGGATTATCACCACCAAGAACGATAATATATTTTTTTTTCTCCACTGAAGAATGTTTTACAATTACAGGGCTTGAAACGGAGGGGGGAGGATTTTTTCTTCGGAAGGGGTCTGTGTTGTGTTGTGTGGACGAGTGGATTAAGGGTGGGATTTTGGAGCTGCAGTTACAGAGCAGAGGCGGGAGAGTTTTTGGAGCGATGGCAGAGTGTAGATATGAAGGAGAGGAGGGGAGAGATAAGGGAAGGCCTCCCTCGCTCTGTATGTGTTCATAAGCGCCATGGGGGGAAGTTTGGAGACTATCTGCGCCATCTCCTATTTCCATCCTTATTTTTATTTCTCTTCTCTCTTCACTCGAACACTAGATAAGATCCGATCGGAGGGGCAGGAGACTTCCAATCTCTCCTCTTCATTCCTCCTCTCTTAATTTTTTCCGGCCTCTCATAGCCTGAGTATGGCGCGTCTGCTTCCGCTCCCTCCCTCCCCTTATCCCCACTCCCTCATTGTTGGCAACGTGTCATTGTTGTGCACCGAACCCCTCCACTCATCGGCCACCCCTTCGCTCTTGCCTCTTTTATTTCATTGTTTCTCTAGCTCTATCTTTATCCATCATTCCTCGTCTCAGTGTGTGTGTGCACTCGTTGCAGGGAACCAAGAAAGGGTTCCGAGAGATACCATCTCTTTTTAAAAAGCGGACAGATTATAAGATTTGAAATATTTTCCGTCGCATGTTCCATATTCTCGACCGCGTTCCATGCCGCCACCGACGGGCAAACCGCTTGATGCCAACGGATATCTGGTCGCGCCAATCTCAAAAACGTTTACATCGCGGAGGATGGGGAATGTTTGTTAATCATGCATAAATTCATTTAATGCTATCTTTCACTCAGGTTATAATTTCTTGCACGCTGGAAACCCCGTGTGTACAGAAATACTATTTCTTTCTTTCGATACCGAAAACGCCTAGTAATTTTTTATATCAAGGGAGTTTTGTCTGAAGACATTTTCGACAACCAAAGGATCGATGAGACGGGATCTCATTGAGGAAACGTAATGCCTGCAGTAAATATATGTGTATGTGTGTGAATTTCACTTCTGACGGGCCTATTATTATAACGCCATAGCATTTTGACATAGCCTTAGATGTAAGGCATTGCTAGAATAGTGTCGATGTAAAATGCTCCTCACTTCCTGAATAGTTTTCTCAATATTTTTAATTATGAATATTATCAAAGCTTGATTTATTTCTGCACCATGTGCTTTGAACTGCCATTTTTGTTCAAACAATTGAAAAGTGTTGATGCTCCTCTGAAAATAATGAATTGACTCAATTGGTATGTAAGCGCACGAGATAGGCCTAAAGGAAAAATCGACCATCCCTTCTTTGTGGAATAAAACGTCCCGTCGACCACATATGCTTACATGAAACGTAAAACACAAGTTTATTATCCTTTTAACATAATAAAAGAAAAAATGTCATGATCCACGGAGTGTTATTATGGACCGACCTAGGTTTCGACAACTTGAATGTAATTTTCATGGAAATGACCGAAGTTGTCGAACTAAGTTCATTTATTCCCAATAATATTTTTTTATTAATTATTCGGTAGTGGACAGCTCATATAGGAGCGCGACACATATTTAGAAACCAACCGTGTGGAAATTTCCGGAAGATAGTGAGAGTATAAAGTGTGACTCCGTCCCATTTGCAATAGCGTCTGTGATATGAGGACAATTCTATAATGTCGCCCGCGGTGAATATGAAGAGGGATAAGTGAGAAGTCTTCGATGGGGTTTGATTGAGTTTGGAGGGTGGCTTAAACACAATGGACCCTTTTTCCGCTTTAGCCCGTCTTTTTAGCTCTTTAGTAATTGCTAACACTAATTTACCACGCTCACATCAGATTAATGTGTGTATCCTCTGGTTAAAAAAAAACCTATTTTCTTAATATGCCATCAAATTTCTCAAATGTGCCCCCAAATATTTTTCGTGTATCGGATTTGTTCTGCGGTGATTTGCCTATGTTTGTGTCTACAAATGTTTCTGCTGTGTTGAGATTCCAATCCACAGGTTAATATTGCGCCACATGGGACGACGCGGTATAACCCGAAGATGCAGAAACTGTCATTGTTTGTTAGAAGTGACTGACCAAAATACGAGACAAATAACTGATCTACCTGTGATTCAGCAAAACTTAAAATTCTCATTTTAAACCCTTCAACTTTTGTGATATTTTGAACCGTTTACCAAATACTCGGCATGCGCTCATTTATTTAGGTGAGATACAATAGTGATGGTCACATAAAACTCCATGGTTAGATTGTTTCTCAACAAGAGTATTTCGTATTTTAGTGAAATGTATATTCTTGTCCGGATTTAATTAATGTATCACAATTCAAGGAATATGAGAAGCGAAAGTAAATGAAAAAAATCTATGGTATAATATGTAGCTAATTACAGTGGTGTCCCACTAATCCGAACGTTTAATCGGAAAATTCGCTTAATCCGAACAGACCCGAGACGAAATCGTTACATTTACAATCGTTACAATCGTTCTATTATCACCTCTACCGTCTTTTGAGCTTTGGACTTAGATCAGAATATTCTGCTCACTATTTACGAAAACAATATTCCAAACACGTCTTTGTTCTTACGTAATTGAATTTTGTAACCCATCCTGTCGTAATGAATAAAAAAAACACATGTAAAAATTAGTGTGAATGAAGAGTGCTTCCGGGAACTTAACTAGGTGTACGACCAATGGCACGCTGTAATGCATGGATGGCTCTTCGGTGGAGGCAGGCACTGCCAACCACATTCCCGCGGAGATGGACTGCAGCCAAAACGATAAGGTCGTCAATTATTTAAATGCATTTCTACAGCCCAATTTCATAACGTTAATTTTAACGGTATGACGCTTAGTTTCTTAACCCAGGCGCATAATTATCTCCTCGCATTGAGAATAAATGACGCACAGTATACGATCTATAAATGTGCACAGGCAAGTGTGAAAAACGTTATTCGCGTTCAGCAGACTTAACGGTTGCGGAGCCGAAGAGACCTTTTCTGCTGAACGCTCGGTGATAACTCACCATTTCCACTGAAAATAGGCCACCGGAGAAAATCATTGATTCCAATTCGTGTGCAAAAGAAATGTGGCTGCGCCTAATACGTCTCATGAAATCTGGCTTCCGGTTTATCATCAGCTAGTTAAAGGATTTGTTACTTAAAAATGCATTTCTGTCTACTTTGAATGTGTTTGCTATTTGGCCACGTGACTAGTCACTGTTAAGCGTGTATTTTACTCTATTTACTCTGTTACAATGCTTGTCATTTATTGCGTTCGATGCACTTCAGTGTACATTCATGTTTTGTCCCTTAGTTACATCAGGGTCGGATGATCAGGGCCGCCCATCACGGACCCTGAACTTCTGTTTACTATGGTAATCAATATCATCCTCAAAATTATATGTTTCAAGAGTTCCAAGTGATTGCTGCAGTGACAATTATGTTTCCACAAAACGATGTCTGACGACAATTTAAGCTTTCCAATTCGGGTGACGATGACGCCGAAGAGCGATAAAACCGGGTGCTAGATAAATTAGAGGATTACTTTGCAATATGTGCACTAAGTCACTGAGAATATAATTTTTTAGAGCTCAAAAATCAATAAAATACAAAGGTTTTACGCCCTTATTTTGCAATTACGTCAAATAAAGAAAGTATTTTGTGCTTCAATTCCTTTGTTTTTCATTTTTAAGCTCCGTTTTTCTGGTGGTAAGGCATTATTTTTGGTCGTTTGAACTTTTTACAATGATTTGGGAAGGGAAGCCAGTTATGATGAGAGGAACGGAGATAAACGGAATGCAGATGGCTCACATATTAATGGCTGGCGTATATTCCCAAGAGCCGAAGTCTATCTCGCAGACTTATGCAGAATGTAAGGTACATTAAACCGCTCGTCTATTATAGGATTCGCTGTCGTCGCGATGCCCTCGGCGATGTGAAGTCAAATGCCGGTCGAATGCACACATGTGGGACACCGTCTGAGATGCTTTTGCTCCATGTGTGTCTTCTCCTTGATATCCTCTCGATTCTTCCTCGAAAACATTTCGCTCTCTCCCACCATATGACGCAACTTGTGCTATTCGCAATGTAAGGCCACTTATCGTTCTTTCACATCGAATTCGCTGATGAGTATCGAAGTCTACAACGACTGTATTCTAGTCTATCTCTTTTGCTTTACTTTTGGCTGCTTATATGTTATTCCTGAATCCTGAGCTGAACGGCAAATCCCACCACATACTGCAAAATCTTGGACTTAGCTCTCCACTTTATTTTCTTATCGGATACAACACCTTCATAATTCTTCCACAAAAGAAATTATAACTTTAAAACTATACCATATTCCCTAAAATGTGTTACTTCTCATCACTATTTAAAGGACATACGGAAATTACTGTCTTGCCTTTTTAATAAATATTTCAGTTTTCCCCTTATATGGGTAAACACTCGTATTTATCACGAATTAAATTTACCATTTCATTATTTTCGTAATCCTCATTGCTTCCTTAATGACGCGCTGATTCTTAAAAACTGGAATTTTTCAATAAAAAAACGAAGGTTTGCGGTATGACTTCGTAGAATTTCTGCAAATTGAACAGAAAAAGTTTAAGTTTCACATAAACAGCTTTAATCAACCGTTCCAGCCATTACGTGACTAATCCGGTTGGTTGATTATATTTGTGCGAGTGATATTTATAGATTTAAAAAACTCACGTTAATGTGAGGATTCCAGGGAGATATGGCTCGCTCCTTGAAGCTTTCGCTGTAAAATATTTTCGGCCATATCGGTATTCATTCCCATGAAATAAATTGTCACCTGTGTAATCTAATGAAAAACAAACTCCTTGTGTTCGAGTGTCTTTGTATTCCTACTTACGGAAATATTCCGTTTGGCGTTAGAGGCTACCTTTCATGATATTTTGAGATATGGCTGCGATACACTCAGCTTTTCATGTTGCTATTCGAAAAACACCAATATTTCAGAGTGATACATATCAAAATTCGTATGGATATATTTTTCTTAGCCAACTGGAGTTTATAGTCTATAAATTAGTCATAGAGCCTCAAGATCCCGTTTAATCGAGTAACACACGATTCGCTATTAATAAGCTCTCTGTAGTGTTTGTCTTTATGTGACCTGAATTAGTTATTGGCAAAGGCTTTGTTCAGCCATTATTGATCCGTGTCAACAGGGTGGAATTCACCCTGAAGACGATGGCAGACTTCGCTCTCGAAACGTCGGTGCTGAAAAACCCTTGGACCCTGCTGGAAACCCGAGAACTCTTCTTCCACTCCTAAAAATATCTAGCCATTCGAATCTCCTGCTAATTCATCCTGTCTCTCATATTTTTGGCACTTATACGTCATTAAGATCCAACAGTCTGAATCCGATCCCTCTCCTAAATGGATCATGTTTGGATATTTGATAAAGTGTGCCTTTTAAGTTCTCTGTGATAGTTTTTTGACGTTTTTGGTGATTTTTTTTGCAAATGTCACGACTACCAATGCCAGACCACAAAGGCCTTAAATCTTAAATATTTTTTCAGATCGGCGCAGAAGTGGGCTCCGGGGAAGGAAAAGAAGAAAAGCCAATTTTAAGCTGAGGAGTGTGCCAGCGATGCTAAAAATCCGGAGTGATTCAAATCCGAAGCAACAGGTAAACAATGTCTAAATTATTTCTGAGCGAAATGTTTTTGCAGTGAATATGAGCCACGGGGCACGGATTATGAGTTCTCCTGCATATACTTACGGCAATATGTGTTCAATCTTCGTATAATAGATGATAATCCAAAAATTTTTTTGTGTTCAGTAAGTAAATGCTTTATGGCTGGTGGATTGATGAATAGGGGTATATCGTCGTGCACGTATCTTAGAATTGGCGTCAAGCGTATTTTATGGTGCGAACTAACTACGAATGTTAAAAGTGTTCTTTATTGGAGGTATTGTGAACTGATTTTGCAAAGGAAATAACACTCGCTTATTTACAGGCGCGTAGTTAACGGTTGTATCGGTGAGATAGATTCCTTTCCTTAGATCGCAGTTGTCTTTCCGTGGAGGGGAGGACGATGCAATGATATTATCTTTAGAAAGCGCTTAGCGGGTCCACCGCCCCAAGGGCCCCCTGTGATTAGAACGCCATTTATGTAAGGGGCGGCATTCAACTCAGTGATAGTAAGATTAGTGCATCGTAAAAGTTTTATTCGTCCGGAAGGGAGAGCGACTCGTATATATATTCCATTGAAAGCGCTGCTTATCTTTGAGAATTGCATCTGTGGAGGAAGACAAGGCCTCTGCGTAGAGTGTATAGGCGGGCAAACTGGTCTCTACTATGATCTCTTCTCTTTCCAAATTACATTAAATCTTGTTCTTCCGTTCCTATATAATTCACGCGGTCAAATGTGGAATCTCTCTCCTCCCGTAAAGGCATTCCTTATCGTGTGTACCTTCCTATCCTTTCCATCCTTTCAAAGACACACTTAAGCGGCATTTCCAATTAAACGCAGATAGTTGGTAATCTTTGTTTTAAATCACGGATTAATTTAAATTCCTGGCAATATTTTAAATTTGCATTAGGTTACCAGCATGAATAGTATTGAAACTGTAGATTCTACGTGGCGTTTTTCAGGCAATCGTCAGCCTCCGATTGCAGCAAAATATACTTTTTATTTAACACGCAACCGTACGGGTAACATAAAAAACGCGGTACATCACAATATTGAAATAAAATGTAACGGAACTTTTGCACAATTATATTTAATGCGTACGACGCCCTTCGGCTCACGGAGCCATCAACAGATAAAAGACTAGTCTTTCTCTAGTGTGTGGAAAAGTGCAATCAAATTCTATTTTAACATATAGAACTTCCACTATATCACGCCTGAATCGGTTGAATGTATACGTCAAAGGCGTCAGCTTCGGCAAGTCCTCTGGGTGGCCACTCTCGGCACTACTCCCTCGTAGCTATCAATGGGCAATCTAGAATACGCTGTTCACAAACGTCCTCTCCAGATACTTCTACGCACCAATCTAAGCCACCGAATCGGCCCTCCTCCTCAACCCTTCCCTCTTTCGATGCATTAATGGACGACGACTGAGATAGAGGAGATAGCTTCTCCTGATAACTGCCATTCGTAAAATAAGCAAAATAAAGTCTGGGATAATTTATTTCGCGGTGTCATAGGGAAGCGTGCATGGATAACATTAGCAGCAGATCTTTTATAGCTTCCTGCAAATCTACATTTTACTCCGAAAGCCAGCTCAATGGGCGTATGGTATGGGGTCCTTGGAGGTGCCCTAAAGGAAAAAAAAACGAAGAGAATGTATTTGGAGATGCTTAACTTCGGAGATCCACCTCACATTTAGAGAAGTCCTTTATTTCTCGGAGAAAAATTAATTTCTATACTTATCTGCTTGGCAAAGTATCTCTGTTAATTTATCGCTTCTGCCGAACCTAGAAGTATGGTTTTAAGTGAGGTTTTAAGATGACTTTGCCCAAATCGTTCTGAAAGATATCAACTCTCAACTTCTCAAGCAATATAGCAAAGCAAGAGCTCCATGTCTCTCCACCTACGCTCTGTGCGCTCGCAGTAGTGTTTAACTAATAACTTTCCGATGATAATGAATGGAGCACGCTGCACCTTTGATGTGGCGCGGCGGCCCAGCCTCTCAAATAATAATATTAAATATACGCAGCCGCAGAAAATGACGCACCCAAACATGGATCACATGCCGGCCTACCACCCGTACTACCTTACCACCATAACTACTACCACGTTGAATTGTATGCTAATATTCTCGTCAATTGCGCTAATAAATCAATACCGTTATAACATTGTTTCATAGCTATTATAATTTTCTGTGACAGAGTTACTGTATTGTGGCCTACTAGCTCATGCATACTTTAATGCATGTTTCTGAAAATTCTTATTATTTCTAACAGGATGTTTTGAGTACCCTAGCTTTATTGGCAGAAACCATTAATAAGTATTCGGCAAGTTTTGTCTTTGAATGAATGCGTTCGTAGAGCTTGTTAGTATGCGTAATGTTTTTTGTGTGACGCGTGGTGGCCACGTGGGAATCCTTCTGCATGCTGGTGATTGATCACCCCCTGCCAAACAGCCTAGAGGTGGCTCGAAGGGTATTATGTAGATGTAGATGTTACGTTCGTAACGATTGGCATTTTTTCAATTTGATTTTGGAATTTTACTTTATTTTTGGAGTTTTTTATGACAGTCAATGATGTATGAGCTAATTTTACCTTTAACAAATTTGTGAAACATATCCCTCCTCAATATATCCCAGACAAATAGCAAGAGTAACGTGCGAAAGAATTTGATTCAATTTTAATACTATAACATCATGTTTTGCGATCCATAAAAAAATACCAAAATGATTTCATGAATATTCTCTCTCAGCATATGATCGGCAATCACATCATTTAATTGAAATTTACTTTGAAATTTAAAAGGACCTTAAACGTGAATATTTTATTCAATGGTTATTCTTTGAAATAACGTTCTCATGCCGAGTGTATATCTTCCGTTCCTTTTGAGGCCGGAATGAGGACGGAAGCAGCACATCATCTCGTATTCACTACAAGAGCCGAACGCATGATTGACTCACGTACGGCTGTTTTCTACGACGCGTGAGGCAACGTTGCATCCTGGGAATTCCACGCACGTTAACAGGCATTGGTATTCAACTCGAAAAGACAATCGATGGATAAGATCACTTTTACTCATTCGCCTCGCGGTATCCGGAAGACAATTAGTGCCTAAGCTCCCGGTATGCGCCAGAAGTCACACATTCAGACATAGCTCAACCTGAAGGAAATGAATCATTGAATTCATGTGGGACACCATTGAGAAAAAGGAATGAGGACGGCTAAAACGGGGAGACAACGGTAGTCGCGTTTTATGAACATTTTGACTCCAAACTAAAAAAATATAGCGGTACTTGGAGCGAAACACCTCGAAAAAAAAAAACACTTGGTATATCGACAAAGTAAACTACCACTAACTCACCGAGTTTTCCCGATCTATGTTGATACATTGACATGACCAAGAGTAGATAATTACCTCATCAATAAAAGGGTGGTTTCTTATTCTTATTTTATTGCCAAAAGTGAAAGATTATTACTCTTGGAGTGCATATTTCACAGTTTTATATTTTTAAATGACGATATCTATTTTTCGTGATTAAATTAAAAGTGAAAATTTTCAAGCGCGCGAAAACGCGACGCCTAAGTATGAAAGCTGGGAAAAGCCCGTTGGACGTCATTCTGGTTCCGGCTGCCGCTGTGTGGGGCCACCTTGGTGAAAGGCTCTGAGCACCGCTACGATGCAGGCTGCTAGCAGGTAGCAGAGTACCCTTCTAGCAGGTAGCGCTTGGCTTAAATAAGGATTATCAATACCCTGTCAAACGAAGGAAACTTTCCGACCACAGGCAAACTTAATAGGTGATTATTAAGAAATGTTTCCCTGAGCTCTGTGCCTCATGCTTGCATTGGTAATTTCAGACGGTGTAAAACTCCTATCTACTCGTATAGAAACTAGGTCCCTGTGACGTCACGTGGAGTTGAATCGCATGGGCGCCAATCTGGCCTTTTTCAAATGAGGTTAAAGTTTACCATTAACATTCGTCTAAACTGGGATTTCCAAAACCAAATAAGTTGTGTATTATGAATACAATATGAGCTCCGATGAAACAATGGTTACATCGGCGGTGCCTCAAGGTAGTGTTCTTGGGCCAATCTTGTTTTTAATTTATATAAATGACCTCCCAAACAAAATTAACTCGCATGTTAGACTTTTTGCCGACGATTGCATCATTTATAAACAGATCGGAGGAGAGAGCGATCATGAAACTCTGCAAGTGGACATTAATAAAATGGCAGATTGGGTGACTCAGAACGGGATGGATATAAACGTAGGTAAATGTAAGCTTATATCCTTCGGCAACAAGATAAATTCTACCAAAAGGGATCACTTCTTAGGTAACCCTATTCCTAGGTGTGACAACTGTAAATGCTTAGGTGTCCACCTGTCTAAAGACTTGAATTGGGGGCTGAACGTTCAATATACAGCTAAGAAAGCCCTCAAGAAACTGCACTGGGTGATGAGAAATCTAAAGGGAAGCAGGTTTCGCACGAAGGAAATGGCGTATAAAACACTGGTTAGGCCTATCCTAGAGTATGCCTCAATGGTGTGGGATCCATATGAGGTGGGACATAAAAAGCCCTTGGAGAGAGTACAAAGAAAAGCGGCTTGATACGTTTTGGGTAGGCATCGGAGGATAGAGAGCGTATCAGGCAATACTGGGGTGGGAATCTTTGGAAAGCAGGAGAAAAAGAAACCGACTCTGCGGTATGTATAATATATACAAAGGGGATAAAGCATGGAGGGAGTGAAGCAATGAAGTGGGAAAACCTAATTTCATTGGAAGGAACGATCATCAGTTCAAAATCAAATGCCGGGCGCAGAGGACAAATGTTAAAAAAATTTCATACCTGAATAGAACAATTGAAGATTGGGACAGATTGCCTGCAGAGTTATTTGAGCCCTTTCCTAGTAATGTAAAAATATTTAAGAAAAAGCTGAAAAAGTATTTAATTTTTTAGAAATTTTAATTAAATTTTAAAATTTGTACAGTGGCGGAAAAAATTAACGCAAAGCTCGTTGGCGTCTGAGAGCGGCCAGTTCAGGAACTAATTGTCTTCCAAAATTTTGCCCTCGCAATGCTTTCATACAACCGGGAGTTTTAAAAGTAATATATCCCATATGCCGCGAAAATAATCATGCCCGTCGCATTATGACTAGGCGCAAAAGATCCAGCTACGAATTCTTCGCAATATTCTCCGAAGTATGCTTCGCCCTCGACTCACCTAGAATGGAGTTTACTCTCGTCGGGACATCAGTGGACAAACCCGACGTATTGGGCATTGAGACTACCTAAGAACCTAATCGTTCCGGTAGTGTAGTGGGTAAAGTATCATGCTACGAATCAGAGGTTCCACGGATCAAGTCCCAGTGACGGATGAATTGATGCTGCACACACACACTTTAAAGATTTTTCTGATCTTAAAACTTCGCAATGCCTATCACAAGGCCCATATGATGTTGCATGGCTATTCAATTCTTACGCGCTTATTTATTTGTTGAAATTCAACTACTACATTGCATAACCATTGGGGCAGTTGACTGTGGAGTGACTTTTGACTACCATTTCCGCGTCGTCCAACTCAAGGCCCTAACCATTAGCTGCATGAGCGATGTGTCACGGCCTACTCTTCTACTCCCCTTCAAGGAAAAACTCCTACAGAGTTCTTCACAGCAGAATGAAAGCACTTTTTTGAGCCACTTCCGAGAAACCAGTTGTATGTTTTTAGTTCAGTATTGCAATGCTTTGCTCAATATTCTATGCTCAATAATAGTTTCCCGAGGATTATATTGGAACAACTTAGGTAACAGCAATTGAAGAGAAATGCCAAGCCGAATTGATTTAGGTGACGGCATATGTGATGGCATTTTAAGGTTCAATCATTTCTTTCGTGTTGATATCCGAAGAAATTGATTAATTTGGTCAGTAAACGATTTCTTTTATAGGGAAATGAGAGGTGTAAATACATTATTTGAACTTCATAATATCTTTAAAACTTGATTTTTAATCACAAAGTTGATCCATACTAACGCATATTTGATTAACAAAATTGATTAAAAATCAGATCTTTGTTAAAATAGATCTATCAGAACTACTCGTTAAATGTTTTTCAATTCTATAAACGCATAAAATGAGAACCAGAAAAGTATTATGATTTTTACTTATTGAAAGTTATTTAGGAAACTGGAAAGGTTACGGAAATGTGAATGGGTGGAAAGGAACTTAATGGAATTCGACTATATTTTTTAGTAAAAAGAAGAGAATGAATTTTTTTCTAGAATTTTTTCCCTGGTAATCGAATTATTATTAATTTTTTCCTAGCTACAAGTTGATACATATCATGGACTGATATATTTTTCCTCGTGAATTTCTCGTTCAGGCATATTCAACCAGATGATTCTCGAATTTATGTCTCCTAATTCTAGCGACTGTTTCTTTTGTTCAATTCCGATCTTCGATGCTAGCTTTCTTTATCAATTCCAGCATGATTCTCCTCTTCTCGGTAACACACATGCTGTATCATGCAGTCATTTACCTGTATACTCCGTTTTTTTGTCCGACTCGTTTTCCGCAAAGTATTTAATGTCCACAATTAAACTCATTTACTTTTATCTTGATAAGTAGACTGCTTCAGAAGTCCAACTTTGATGCACATTTTAATTATGCAACAATCATGGGAGTAAATCCTTCATAAGAACGTGAAAAGAAAATGTGTTCTGTATATAAAGTAAATTTTTTGTAAGCATTAGGTGGCTAACTGGAAATATATTTTTTGCTAAGAAAATTGTAAAATTCGACCACAAACTATAATTCACGGTATGGTGAAAAAACTCTAACGCTCCTCTTCATTGAATAAGGAATATTGGAAATTCGGCAGAAAATGAAGATGTCTCAATAAATGGTAATTCATGTAATTACAAGAATAAAATTTCTCCATTGATAGATAAAGCTAATGAGCAACTCCTTTTTTATTTGCTACATTTCGGCTAATAAGTCTTTTGAACTTAGAGCGACAAAAATCGATATTGGATTAAGGAATTTTAAAAATTAGTATGCAAATTAACATAAATGTCTTACAACCGCATTTCTGACGCAGAATTACCTAGAATAATTGATTGTGAGATGTATTCTATTCCAAAACCGATGTTGAGAGCTAAAAGTAATGAAAAGTTCAAAGTAGGGACTAAATAAACAGCGGAAAACGCGACCAGTCCAATGTTTCCATGAATTCGAAATAACATTAGTTCTATGATAATGATGAAATTATTTAAATGGTATGCGTAATGCTCATTTTGTTGTAAAAATTTAAGGGTAAGTCTGACCTATGTTAACTTAATCATTTGCTCAATGTTTCTGATTTAATACATACTTAGACGCCCAAAATTTCCCGATTGAGAACTACTGAGTTTGGGCGGCTCGATGTTCTGCCTTCGCTCAGCTCTGCAGAACTTCCGAGGAATTTTCCCTTGAAATGTGGAAGGAGTATTAGGCCGTGACACATCGCTCATGCAGCTAATGATTAGGGGCCTTGAGTTGGACGACGCGGAAATGGTAGTCAAAAGTCACTCCACAGTCAACTGCCCCAATGGTTATGCAATGTAGTAGTTGAATTTCAACAAATAAATAAGCGCGTAAGAATTGAATAGCCATGCAACATCATATGGGCCTTGTGATAGGCATTGCGAAGTTTTAAGATCAGAAAAATCTTTAAAGTGTGTGTGTGCAGCATCAATTCATCCGTCACTGGGACTTGATCCGTGGAACCTCTGATTCGTAGCATGATACTTTACCCACTACACTACCGGAACGATTAGGTTCTTAGGTAGTCTCAATGCCCAATACGTCGGGTTTGTCCACTGATGTCCCGACGAGAGTAAACTCCATTCTAGGTGAGTCGAGGGCGAAGCATACTTCGGAGAATATTGCGAAGAATTCGTAGCTGGATCTTTTGCGCCTAGTCATAATGCGACGGGCATGATTATTTTCGCGGCATATGGGATATATTGCTTTTAAAACTCCCGGTTGTATGAAAGCATAACGAGGGCAAAATTTTGGAAGACAAGTAGTTCCTGAACTGGCCGCTCTCAGACGCCAACGAGCTTTGCGTTAATTTTTTCCGCCACTGTACAACTGTCTAGTTGATATGTGACTTTGTGGGGATGTTGTGTTTTTCTTTTTTGTATATACATGTTACCACCTGGCCAGTTGCCAAATTGTAACTTATGCAATAATAATAATAATAATAATAATTATGGTGGGTAACGAATCGCAATCAATGCATTTCGTTTTCTTTGATAAGGGAAACTACCCTATTGGTGAGCTTTGTTGACGCAATCAATTTTTTATGGACATCCAGAAGTATTATGTTTATTTTGAGTATCCATTGAATTTCTTTTCCATTGATGTAAATTTGTTATTGAGCCAAAGTGGACTATGTATCCAAGGAGATCAACTTCATTGTTTCATTATCAATCAACATTTTTTGCAAGTAAACTAATTTTTACTGTCCAATGTGTTGTAGTTATATGCTCGAACAGAAAATAATATTTTCACCTGAAAATTTGAGTAATTGACTAATTAAGGCTTAAATGGGGCGTCCCGCTGAACTCTATGCAATTGAATGCTGGGTCCCCCTCTCCGCAACTGAAGCCAAGAAATAGTTTATATGGTTATCTACAAAAGGTCCTGTAGAAATACGTTCCCTTGAAAGAGAAATCGCGCACATTAGAATTTTTCGAAGCTCATGTTATAGGGGATGCAATTGCGTCTTGGAAGATAAATTATCAATCAAACTAATATTCCAATCGAATTTTCCCATTTCCAGACGATGCATGGGATTTGGCTATGTTTTGATGACCCGGACATCCTTCAGCCCGGCTCCAACTGCTCCCGTGCATTGCGATGGGCAGCTCACCATTATTTTCGAGTTGAGCGACATCCGCTGCGTCGCGCCTCTCGGAGCTGAGACACAACGTCTGGCGACGACCGACGACGAATGTTTATACGATCGTGGTGACGACGGTCATTCACGTCGATTGCCGATCTTCTCCCTTGGCGGCGCGGCGTCTACTCGATATGACGCGTGTGCATTGCCATGGATACGGAGGCGACAATGAGAGACTCGTTCGGAATGAAAAGCGAGGGGTTGCTCAAGAGTTAAGGGTGTGTCGCCCGCTGTCCACCGATCCAAAATGTTGATATCCATATAGGTAATAGCTCCTGGAAAGGGTTTGCAGTATGGCACGCCGCAATTAGGGAGCCTCAGGACGCTGCAATACATCTCACTCTTATCGGAGAGTGACTCATGTTGTTCTTTTATTATAGGCTGCATTCCTACACGGTGAGTATTCCCTTAAATATATCATCCACTGCAAACAATAGCCTGATTTCTGAACCACTACACTATTTCCCCTAGTATTTTGTTCCTAAGCGGAAGCAGTTTATTAATATAGGTCGCCATTGCAATATTCCAAGTCACAATTTTCACTCATATCATAAGGAGATGGCATTTGAGGTTTTGGCCTCCCTATTTATCCTTACTCGGTATATCATTCAAATTCTGAAGTGAAAATATTCTTTTGCATTTAAGCATAGTTAATATAATATAAGAACTATATATTTTAGTTAAAAATAAAAAAAATCAACTGATCCCAAGGTACGTTTCCCGTTTAGGCTAAGTAATTAATAGAGAAAGAGAAATAAATAGGCTCCATAATAAACATCAGTATTATATAGTATAGTGTACAATGTAATAGGTACGAAAAATGGTTTATCATACGAGATACATTAACCAACAAAGATTTAAACTAGTATCGATTTATCTTGTACGGCGATTTATCTTGTGTAGCTTAAATTTCAAATTTGCTAGTTTATTTTCTCTATTTGTTCATGGTTGAGTGAGCTGACTGATATAATTGTCTATAAAGTGTACTTATGGATTGGTGTAATCTCTCGAATTCAACACTTATACCTCGACACTCGACAGTGATGATTCTCTCTTTAAAGATGAAACCACTGACCCAACCTCTTCTTAAGTTATTTAATACTTATTATTATAAAATTAATTGTTTGAGGCGTAACTTGGTGAAAGCGATTCATAATTAAATTAAGAAAGAAGAACTTTGTACTTTCACATTAATATTTAATCACGACCATGGTTTCAACGTTAGACGTCATGATGATGACGTCTAACGTTGAAACCATGGTCGTGATTAAATATTAATGTGAAAGTACAAAGTTCTTCTTTCTTAATTTACTTATTATTATTATTATCTTATGCATCACCATTATTATTGCCGGTCCAAAATTCTAAGAACAGTTCAATGTTCCACTTAACACTGAACTATCCTGTCAGTAGCATTTTGGCGAGGCCACTTCAATATTGGCTGCTGTAAATTTGTGGAGATAGAAATTTTTACTTAATTTATAGTAGAAAACTAAGTTTTGATAAAAGAAGTAACACTGCGTAATAATAACAATGTGAAGCCTCCATAATAATTTCTGTCTATTGTTATCTGGCAAATATTCATCATGAATAATTATGCTTACATCCTGTTTGTCAATTAAGACGGTTGTCCTTGAATGTGATATTTAACGTTTCAGAGGCTGCATCATTGACGACTGAGGCATCTTCCTTTATTGACTTCATTATTTGAAGCGATATCTTCCGGGAACTCTAGAGAGAAGGCTTCAAAATGCAGAGAGGTCTGGAATCCTCTTGATTTAGGAATTCCTTCGTACCCTCTGTCTCTCATCACTTGGGCCAAACGCGAAGTAGGGCAAGGAGGTGCTGAATCTGATTTTAGATGCACTCTTCAGCCTTCTCTCGATAAATTGGTGCAATTACTCTGAAGGAAATTATTTTATTCTAATAATTAGCTGGCGACAATTTCTTCTCGTGATAAGAATGCAGAGCTAGTGATATTTCCCGCGAGATAGATTTGGACTGAAAGACCTCGAGCGAATTTCTACCTTTGGAATTAGCGAAGCTATTCTTGGGCGCCCCTCGCATTCTGCTTAGGGCCACACTTGGCCATAATGAGGAAGCAGGACGTATACTCCTGTACGACACGACACTTTTGATGGATAATTATGATTCACTTTGGAATTCCAATCCTTTCTTCGGTTTATTAGTGTTCCATAGCTTCAATTACTGCGCTCCACAACTTCGGGCGTTTGAATATTTATTCTGGGGGAATTCCATCGGGTGGGATGTTTTCTGCGTAATTAGAACTTTTAGTATTTAAGTAAAGTCTAGCTGTTACACTAGTAGTAAGTATACATCCAGAGTAATAGCCATTGAAAAATTGGGCGAGATATATCCTACCAAATTAAAAGCTATGAATCTAAATGAATAATGAAATAGATGAGCAGTCCTCATTTTTCTCTATTTTCTTTCGTTCAACACCTATGGTTCGTAATGAGGACTAACGTTTTGTCCATGCTAGGAAAGTAAGTTATTTTTAACGGTTTAGGGGTAAAAAGTGAGCATTTGCGAATTTTTGCGCAAGTCCGTGGTGTCACATTTTTTATACTCCTCCACGTGTTGTTGAAGGTAAATAACGGGAATTAACTGAATTAAGATTTTCTATTTGAGATTCGTTATCTCGAGAGGCTTTCAAGACAGTCTTGTCTGTAATTTAACTCCTAATCCAAGGAACTCTTCCTGGTTTATCTACTCCTCAGACTCAAGTGATTGTTTGTACAAATGTGTACAAATGTATCGACATCAATTTATCCAGTCGTCGAGATAAAGTGTCCCACTCAAGTAACGGGATTGTTTGCCTAAAATCACGTCTTCAACCATCCAAGTGCAACATTTTCGATAACCCTGCCTTTCTGCTTTTCTTTCATTTCATTCCTTTCCTTCCAGTAGCTTTCCTTAAGCAGCCACATTTTTCTGCTATTACATCACAGTGTGTGTCGTAGGACTTCCACGCCTCTATCGGGAGTGATGCGAAACACCATACCGATCCCTTGGGACGCTTCTTATCTCCCCCAGGCGGCGACAATCTCAAGCGTATTCCCAGCGCCCTTAGAACCGACAAATGAGTAATATAATATTCAAAAGACAAAATAGCAAATGTGTTGGTGGTTTTAGAAGTCACTTTGTGGAATTTACTCATGATTTATGAAAATTGAACTTTAAATAAATATTTATGTGAAAAACAATGTTCAATTTTCATTCATAATAGCAAATGCGTAATTTACAATGTGCAATCAATATATGATAATTTTAAGTGAAGATTTTGAAGGGAATATTTTGTTCCTTTATTTAGTAAATTATCATCTTTTTATAAGAATCAAAACTTTCTGTTACATTTACAGAAAAATTGATTAATCCCCAATAGTCTTGAAGTAATGAATATAGAGAGGCTTTTATAACTGACTGAGATATACTTTACTGTTTGAAAAGAACTCATTTAGAAACAAATATTTCTGTAGATATTTTATTAAAAGACATCAGACACAATTTTATTCAACTTTTTTCTCGGGGATATTATAAACGTTTGTGTGGTATGGATGAAGGATCATGGTATTTTAAGCACAGATAGAATGGGAAGTTTTACACAAAGTGTCTATTCTTATGCAAAATGTTACTTGTTGAATATGGTCAGAATTTCCTTCATTTTATCAGTATGTGTCGCAGATTTCCGCGCCCCTATCGGGAGAGATGAGAAACAACAGCCTGATGCCTCGAGACGCTCCTTATCTCCACCTGCCGGCAACAATCTTAGGTAGTATTGTACGATCGAGTAAGAGAGATGCATGTGTAAATTAATTCCATCTCCAATTCTCGCTCTTTAGAGTAACCCACAAAACGTGATTTATAATACATTCTCACTCCCCCTTGAAATGATAGCGTGCTCCAATTCTCAGCGTCTCTCGAATCGACAAATGATGGAGATGATGAATATAATATTCAAAAGAGACAATGGCTTGCATCTTGTACCAACTCTACAATTATCTTTCATTTCAATCGTTTTTTCTTATTTTTAATTTTATTCCTGAAAATCAAAACAAATATCGATCGCTCCCTCTAGTTTGACTTTTATTCAGCCCTAACTCCTGGGTATCAACTTTCAATGTTTCCACGTTAGCTTTCAATCTCAATATCCAAGGTATATTCTTTCTCAGGGTAATAACGTTCTTGAGATTTATACTTTGAATCTATAGGAATGTTAGCTCAAATTGGAACATAGATAACTGAACCGTGAGGATTTCATTCTTACTTCAGGATGAACTAAAGTAAAAGTCGATAAAAAGTAAATGAACTGGTGCGGGTACACTTTTCTCGGGATTCTCATCGGGATTGATTCTCCATATCATCCAAAGATTCTCATCCTCAGGGCTGCTGAAATGGATGAGCCCCGAATCGGCGCTTGAAACGTTGGCTATTGTGGATCATTTAATCCGTTCAGAACCCCGAGGAGAGTTGACCCATATTATTCACCGGGAAAGCACTAAGTCACTGATGATACATAATGATAAGGTAAATAAGTGTCAGAAAAAATTGACATTTCTCGTTTACAGCGACAGGCAGCGCGAAATACAGTCGAAATGGAAGTCGTAAATTCGGTTAATACGATATAGGAGTTGATGCAAAAGAATGCATGTCTGGTATTTTTTTCCTTCTTCGTGGAATGAGATTTCGATACAAACATAAAAAGATTTCCGTGGAAAACAATATTTTCACCATACAAATTTTATAACATCAGTGGTTCATATTCATTTAAATGATAAGCAAAATTGACATTGAATATTGACATTTTGTGACGGTGAAAAAATGTACTGTCAAGCTGAAATACTGAAACAAACAATATACTGAAACAATATACTGGGCAGTTTCAAGCCACGATACTCGTATGATAACAAGCCGGTTGTATTACTCCTATAACGAATCGCTCTCTGATATTGATGGTGTCTTAATAGGAGTTTTCCTAAGTCACTGCACGGGAACAAACCAGTCTTCCAGTGTCACTCAAACAAACTAAATTAAACACGCAGTAGCATTATTTGCAGCCACATTACGGCAGATCTGTTATATATTTTGTGCTCGTAATCTCTCATCTAAATTCTTGAGTGTTAACAGCAATAAAATATACTTCAACGGATCTGCAATTTTACGAGAGACGTTAAATTGAAGTTCTGAAGGTGGATATATTATCTAGCATGAGTTGCAAAATTCTGTTCCTTAAGCAATTTCAATGGGATATTTACAATCACCCTCCGCGAAATCCTGAACTAGGTTTTTTCACTTACATCTTTTCGCTGGCGAGAGAATGTGGCTAGGAAGGAAGTTTTTTCAAACGGACGATTGGCCTCAGGATCGCGGTAATATTTATTGACAGCCATTTGCACCAAAGTTCTGAGAAGAAGGTATTGCAAAGCGTGTCCAGAGATACGACCAATGCATCAATCACCGATACGATTTTGCCGAAAAGTAACCGAAGGTGCGATTTATATTTAGCAATGAAACGATTTTTAATCAATCACTTTGTCTTCTTTTCATGACTCATAGGAGATTTAAAAAACCAGCCGTTGAAAATGAAAGAGGGCATGCAAAAGATTAATTCCAATGTAAGATGTTCAAGCACAGATTTTTTTCTTCAAGATCTAATGCAAAAAAGGAGATGCAATATACATTTATAAATCATTTATTTGTAAAATATTAGTGGCAGTGTTGATTCATTCTGAACCATTTATAATTGAGGTGGTTGGATGGCCGGGGGATCGAAAGAATTCAAGCCTCCTCACCTACCACCATCACACCGATCTCCACTCAAGCATAAACATTATGCGGTATTATTAATTATAATACTATTGGTAAATTATAAGTAATGCATTGCAGTTCTGGATACCATTGTTTACGTCACGGAGGTAAATTGAAATCGGATGGAATCTAAGCGCAGGGTCCTTTGTAGACGAGTTTCACCTTCAAATCTTGCTGTGATAATCGTTTAAGCATTTATCACGAAAAAAATGTATCACATGTTCTTTTCAAGTAAAATGATTAATACCTCCTTCTTGGTTGTTTATGATTGGTCAATGAAGCACAAACATGTGAAAGGAAATGTGTAAATGCATGAAATTAAGAATTAGCCGTGTAATCACCTAAACTGTGCAGGCGAATGAAGCGAAAGTAGGACTTGTTCTAATTTGATTCCTTATTTTACGTGCTAACTCGTACTTGTAATTACATCGCCTTAACGCATTAAAATCAATACAACAGCTCCTTCTGCAACTATTTTCCGAAAAGCAACCCTTTATCAGTAAATTACGTAGGTGTGTGACGTCACGAGAGGAACGTAGGACCTTTTTGCGTTGAGGGTGGCGCATTGAGTTGCCCCCTCCCCTCACTTTCACCGACGATCTCTCTGACGATAAGTCCCTCCCCCGCAACCAAAAGACAGAGCTCAACACAACGACGCGCAATCCGAACCTCTCCCGACAGCCCTCGTGATGCACTCAAAATCAAGGCCAACAATTTTGACTCTGCCGTAGACTATTTGTGCTAGGCAACCTCCCACGATATGCTTAATAATTCCCCGCCCTCCATTACCCCTCAGAGCTTTAAGTAAGAACCAGTGCGTCACTGAAGATTTATCACTTTAGTTCTCACTCTGCCACAGTGGAGTTGGAGTCTCACAGCAGTTCGGTCAGAGCTCAGAGGTGGATCATCTGCCATCAAAGAGTAATGGTAAATCCTTTGCTCCTAAGTATCTTAATGTTCCATGATATTTCTAAATTCAAAATCATTATTTTTGTGAAAGAAGGCAGCATTATTCGGGAAAAGCATTTGATCAAAATTAATCGAATTCTTGTACCCGCATTATTGGTTCATAATTTTCGAATTTTGTAACTATAATCAAAATCTGGCTTCGGCAGCAATCTTTAGTTATTCGATGTGTTACCTCGTACCTACAAGTTTATAAATAAATGCATGCATTTGGTTCACGCATTTGAACATGTTTCGTTCAATTAAAACTTTTCAGAAATGTACATGAACTTGTACTAGTAACAGTACCATGAAACCAGGCCTTAGAGAATGGCTTCAATTGGTGTGCATTGCGTTCATTTCCGCTGTTTTGTGTTATATCTCAAGGGCTATTTCTTGTTTTTTTTTTAGATTTCACGCATGGTGGAGTGAATAATTCCATTAAATGAAAGAACAAGTCTAAAATCAAGGTTTTAACGGTCTCTTAAAGCCTTTGGCTCAACCCTTTGAGGATTACCATTGGTTCATATTATCTTGGAAGCAGTATGCAAATCTCATGGGAATAATGTGAAGCTACCTGCTGAGTTACTCAACGGCAGGAGCGAGTGTTAATCCAGCTATACAGTGAAGTGAAAGTGTCTAAGGTTCATGAAAAATTTTATTGTAAGTTCTGTGCTAAATGTGAAGTGCTGGTGAATAAAAGTATATCGGAAAGTCGTCGCTGTAAGGCTGAGCTCTGCCGCCGATGGGCCAGGCAGCAGGCGAAGGTAGGTGGTCTTCTCTTTCAGTTTCGATTTTTTATAAAGCTTAAATATTTTTGCGGTAAATTATTTGAAGCAGACTGGTTTTAGAACTCACTTTCTGTGATGAGAAGTGAAATTATTTGACACCAGGTCGCGTCTTTTTGGAAATGCACAATTTTCTTTAATCTGTTTCTAGTGCTTTTGGTAGTAAAGCAGGATAAAATAAAAAAATTCAGATTAGTTCCATTGGTATTTAATGCAATCGTTGCACTTCTACTTTTGTGTGACACTACCACCAATTTTCAAAGGCTCGACTTGGTTGAATTATGATTCCATAGGATGAACAATGAACTTCGCAATGCTCTAATACTTAATTATTACCTTATGATATTCAGCACTAACGCATTTTTCCTAACAGTTCAATTTACTCTATTAAGATGTCTGAAAGTGCAAGCTATGTAGCAGAACAAGTTCTAACAAGCAGAACAAATTCTCAAGGAAGAATGTATTGAGTGATAATAGGTTGAGATAGAGAGGGACAAGAGAATCGCCATTTGGGAAAAGTGGGTTAGAGTGAGAAGCGTATTCAATTCGGGGAAGTAGATAAGCTTCTTCCCCCCCCCCCCTTTCGCGCTGTGCTGTTGACACGTAAACGTTCAAACCAACGTGAAGCAGTGGTCGCGGTGGGTAGGACCCGTTTGACCGCAACTTTCTCCATTGTCAGTGGTGATGGCTGGATAATTTTCTCAGCCTTAATATGATTTCATTATCTCTCTCCTGAATGACTTAACTTAGAAATACGCACCACTGCCGCTCGACCAAATACATCTTCTAAATTTTGGTTATATTCGTGGTTATACCTCTTTCTTTACACTATACTTGCTAAAATCTGAAAATCTTCTTTTACATTGCTCAGGTTGGTATGTCCCTTCGATATATCCTTTGCATACTGTCTATACCTCTGACGCAAGACAAGTCATATATCCTAACTGAAGATTTACTTTCCTATTTACTTCTTTCATTTGTTAAAAAAATAAACTCCTCCCCATTGTTTGCTTCTTCGCGTAGTCCATGGCAATTGGGCATTTGGGAACCATTACGGAGTTGAAGTTGAGCCTAAGAAAACTTACCAGGTGTATTCTTAAAACTCATTGTAATTTTTGCCGGAATATTCAAGCATTCGGCGAATATTTTGTTAGCTTCAGAAATTCAAATATTTTTATTTCCAAAATGGGGCATCGTTGATCGCTGTCGGACTCTCCTACACTTCACCACTATGAAATTTACGAGAAAAATAACACATTCTCGATTTAATCCGCTCCTATTTCTTCATTCTCCATACCCAACTACTAATTTTATCATAGTTACAATTTTTATAAGCGGTTTAATATTCAACGGTCATTGTTAAGCACCCCAACTTCTTTCAGAATTCGATGCATTGAATTTCAATCCACGTTAATGCCGATTAAAATTCTGGCCTTAAAATTTGGACCCCCATTTCATTTAAATTCGAGTGCATATAATTTTCGATTGCTTTCGCTCTGAGTCTCCCTCCTTTGCGCAATTCTTCCAGATATTCCATCCATCTCTTCACTTTGTTCGACTTTTTTTCGTGCCATTTTTTCAATAATATGTAGACTCCCACGAGTCCCACTTAAGTGATGGGACCGGGTTTGGTGAAAACAAAGTAGTAGAAAAGAAGTAACGTTGGCACACTAAGCAACCTGAATCCTTTTCCTTCACGGCACCTTGAGCCGACAAGAATGGACGCTGGTGCGACTAAGCTACTGGACCTGGAGTCAAACTCCAGAGTAAAATTCCCAAGTAGAATTAAAATTACTGAATGCAATGCACTGAGGGAACTTGCGTCCACGCACACGTTGGGCCATCGAAGTGTTTTCTTTCGGGCTCCGAGGCGACGTTTTTTCTCTCATTAGATTCATATTTGGACTCACCGTTTCTGCAATACGAAGACACGGGGCGATTCTGTAGCTGGTTGGGTTCATCCCAAAGCGATAATTTCGTTGATATTCTGGGAGGGTTCAAATCCATTGTTAGTATACTTTTCCACGTACATCATGTTTTTGTGTTCCTTAAAATATACTTCTTGTCCACGTTTTTCTGTCCTGCCTGTCTTCACGTCAAATCTTCCCATTTCTTATGTACCAGTTCTGTTTTAGCATTATTGTACTTCAGTACTATCTTCAACGAAATCCATTATTTTCTGCAAGATCCATTTTTCCCTTGATTTTCCTTCTTCCTCTTTATTTGATTACTTTAGCCCACTACTAAAGTTTTTCTATCTTTCTTCCCTATATTTATCGGCCTTTTCGATTTTCTCTTGTTTTCCTCTAATTTCTTATATTACAATTCACACCAAATTTCCTCAAATCGTTCTACTTGCCAAATGCTTTTCAGCGCTCTCTTCAATTTTTTCTTTTTTAATTTTTGGTGACATTACATCGCAATGAAATTATAGACACTGTCGGTATATGCCGAAATGTAGCTTTTGACGTCCTTTTTTTAGTTCCAGAATCTTTTTAATCTAGACTTTAGTCAATTTATAATCTTCTCGTGTACACTGGCATTGCAAAGTTTCTTCGGCAGTGATTTTTTTTAATTTTCTGTTCGCGACCACTGGCTTAATTTTTGTGCCAATCGTTCATTCGGAAAAATATTAGTAGTGGGCCAAGGGAAGCAGGTAAAGAAGGAGAAGGGAAATCGTCAAGGGAAAAAATTTAATGGATTTTGGTTACATCATGCCCATTTCCCGGCTATTCTTCCGCCTTGACCTTCACCCACGATAGCATTACTATCACTGGAAAAGATTATATTTTCTTCACGTCTTGCCAACTTGATTACTTTTGAGCTATCTTGATAGATTTACTCCACTTATGCACCTTGTGGCAATTTATTGTTGGCTTAAAAACTTTCGGAGCCGCAACTAGTTATGGATTTTGGTTTCTATCTTCAGCTTAAGAGTTTAGGTAGATTTTTAATCGCTACTATTTCGAAGATCTATTCCCACTTCATCATTACCGTGTAGCGATCCTGCGTGTGTTAGTCTATAGCTTCTAATCCATAAGTATCCCACTTCAGGCCTATTTATTTCGCTGATTCTTAATACGTGCAGGATCATTCTTCGAATGTCCACATTTTGTTTTTCTGGCATTCCGCAAGATCGAAGGGATCTCGAGTTCCATGTTCCCTACCCTAAGAAAATTCATCGTATTTGATCGAAGTACTACCTCGTATGGCACCCGTATTCGAAGGGGCTTTTTTTGTTTGACCAAGGCATATTTTACTCAAGATAATGCCATCATGTGTGAAATGAGTGGAGTAGCTGCGACTTAACGAGATAATTGTGGTGGTTGTCCCAAGCCTACGTCACAGTAATACTCCCGTTGAATAGATATTACGACGCCCGTAGTGAAGAGTGCTGCTTCACTGATCACTACAGTATGCACGATCACACATTGAAGATGAGCTCCTGTCCTCTACCCATTGTGATAAAAGGAGTGTTTGGTGGCCTCCGTTCGCCAATAATTTTAAATATATTATACTATTCGACTAAAACAGAAATATTGAATCAAATTCTGATACAAATATCTATAGTTAGCTTTGCACCTCGCTTCCACGAATTTTTTTTTAATTTCCATGAGTTTTCTCTTCTTATCCCGATCGCCATAATGGAGATTACCACTACAATGGATGAATATGTGATAAATAAATATCCTCCACACTGTAAATCACAGGGAAATCAGTTTTTCTCTATCCGGCGTATTATTCGTAAAATTCCACTTTGAAAATCGTACAGTAATCCTGCGCTTCAAACGACCCATCGCCATGTTTGCTAAACGTGACGTCAGAGTTCAGTAAACAATACCGTTACGTGGGGCTAGTAGATTTTTTGTCAAATTTTTTGAAAAACGTATGTATCTCTCAGTACTTTTTTCGCAGTACAGTTTATTTTTTTCAAATAAATACATGATCATTTCAGCATCAGTCATGTGGAAGATTTATACTGAATAATGGACATGCCTTAAGAATTTATGCGTACTGGAAGATGCACACTCTTGACAAACAGCGCTTATTACTTTTTCATCCTCCTCATCTATGACGATTTCCACAGTATAAGATGGGTGCAGAATAAGATTCTCACTTTATTTTCTGGTGTCACCGTAGCCCCAACATTGCAAACGCTTAAATTTATTTTCGTTTGTACATATCCAGCTACTGAATCACCGTCTGTCTCTCTTCCAGATCTTAGAAATGCTAAGTAAATCGGCGTCGAATATGTTCCGTTGTATATCTCCAAGACGATAACTTCACATATTCCAATATTGCACCCAGTACACATTAAAATCAATGAGTAAATGACAGCAGTTAAATGAGAAACAAACCAAGGTCTAGATTACTAGCGAACGAGACGGTTGATTTAATATATGTTACATTTCAATTTCGCAGCTTCTCAAATCCGCGCCGAGAAATCTTCATTACTGGAGCAGAAATAAGCGACCATGCATTAGTATACCTTCAGAATGTTCCCAGAATGCACCTTTACGAAGTAGGAGTCAGTAATTGCGCAATACGCTTACTGTAAAACCTTTAAAACTATTCACAACTGCTTTTAACACACCCTTCATATTATGAATCTGTATCGTCGAAGCTGTTTGTTATTGCCATGGAGTCAATCTGCTAACTCGCATTCTCACGTCACAGGCGTTCTTGTAGCGCGAAAGAATTTAGTAATTTTCACGATCTTTGAAGCTCAGTAGCAACAAGTATATTGAGAATAATGAATTCATATTTTCCATACGTTAATGAATTTAACTTAATTATCTATACATATACAAAATACAATTTTAATTCTACTAGAGCACCCCATTGCGGGAACTATTGCACCAGAGGATGCATACTGCGTAGTAAATATGTGAAGGGAGAAGTAATGAAAAAATTTTCGTTATCAATCAATATGAATGTTCTTTAGCGTTTCCTTTAAATTACCTAGAACAAAGTTAATCCTTAACGTCAGCCACAGATCCCTTTGTTTTATACGATTGGTAATATAAATAGTTACCCCTAATTGAAACGTTGCGGTAAATCTCCTCATTGATTTTAGCAACTGCTTGGCTACTTTGTCGGGCCAAAGATCTTTCGGTATGGGAGAAAGTTTCAGAGGTCCATTACTAAGATCAACTGACATTTTTGCACCATTTTTTTAAAGTGCTAGGTTCGACGGGTACCAAAGAACCTGAATTGGAGTAAGCCATGTGTTTCAATTTCCCATTTGAAATCCGCGTGATTAAAGATTGCTCGTATCCATTGTTATGAGAAATTTGTCGGACATAATTAATTCCTGTTTAAAATCAGTTTTCCGAAGAGGAGTAATTCGGACGATTCACCCTTTTTAGTTTGATTTTTCTATATTAAAGCTAGTCTAGAGTTCTTCTTTTTTGCTGCATACCATTATCTTGTTTTTTGCGCTTATTTTCGGCTGATATTTACTCATTTCCCACCCCTGTTAACCAGACTCTTTTTCAAATCCTCCTCTCTCTAGTATAACGGATATGCCATCGGAAAATCGCAGCATGCTGATTTTTTCTATATGAATGCTCACTTCCGAGGCCTTTCCTTTCTTTTTATTAACGGCTTTTTCGATCTAATCGTTGAAAATTACGGGAGACAAAGCACAGCCTTGCCTCACTCCTTTACTAATCCTGGCTTTGATAAGCAACACATTTCGAAAGCCTCTTCCCTTGAAATCTCCTCAGCTGCCATTGTCCATGCCCCTCTTTCGTAAAGAATCAGTATGGAGAGATTTTCTCAATCGAACTTAAAAACAAATTCTTATTCTTCCAATTCCAAGGATAATGGGTTGAGAAATTCCAAATGGGAGGTCTTATGATGTAAAGCAGTCCATCAACTCTTTAACGTATAAATGGGCACAAAAATTCTCCTCCAATTAAAATGTACCTACTTATCTATAGTACATGACATTTCTTAGTTTCATTATACGAGGGTGGTTTGAAAAGTTCTCGGAATCACCACAAGTTGTCAGCGCTAGTGCAAAGAGCTTTTCACTTGAGGACTGTTCGCTGTAAACACATGCCACGTCAATACTCGTGGAAAAGAACTGTGTCGTTGACATGACTTTTTTGTTGTTCCCACATAGTGATTTGCGAAGATGGAAAAAATCGAGATTCGTGTAGTGATTAAGTACTTCGTAAAAATAGGTATGAAAGTAAAGGAAATTCATGCCGATTTCCAGAATACACTAGGCTCTGAGACTCTGCTCCTTCGTATTCAACTGTTTCCAAGAGGCCAAAAGAATTTAAATTTGGTCGAGGGAACTTAGATGATGGTCCGCGCAAAGGTCGGCCAAGAAGTCACAACTCCAGAAATGATTGCAAAAGTGCACAAAATGTTAATGGAGGATCACCGATTGAAAGTGGATGAAATTGCTCTTGCTTGCCAGATGTCATATAAAAGGGTATATTATATTTTAACGGAAAAATTAGAAAAAAAATATCTGCAAGATGAGCACGACTCTTGACGCTGGATCAAAAACGCATGAGAATGGAAATATCGGAGCAATGTTTGACTCGTTTTAGGGAAAACGAACAAGTTTTTTTTTGCACCAATTTGTGACCAAAGATGAAAACTTGGGTCCATTACTATTCCCCAGACACAAAAACAGAGCCAAAGCTGTGGAAACATGAAGATTATCCACCATCAAAGAAAGTAGAGACAATTCCTTCGACTGGAAAGGTCATGGCATCAGTGTTCTTGAATGTGAAGGGGATTCTCTTTATAGATTGTCTCCCCACTGGGCAAACAATTACTAAAGGATACTATGCTAACCTCTTGGACTAATTGCAACAAAATATACGCGAAAAAAGGCCAGGTTTATAAAGGAAGAAAGTCATCTTTCATCAATACAATGAGTGCCTGCACGTATGTGCTGTCGCCATAGCAAAATAACACGAACTATGGTTGCCACTTCTGCTTTATTCACCTGATGTGCCTCCGTCAGACTTCCATATCTTCCAAAAACTGATATTTTTTGATGTGGGCCTTGTGGATAAAAGGATTTACTTCAAATGAAGTACTAATAGCCGGAGTTGACAACTATTTTGCAGGTCTAGAGAAATCTCATTTTTTTATATAGGACCAAGGCACTGGAATATCGTTGGACCAAATGTAGTAATCTACAAGGAAACAATATTGAAAAATAAAATAAGTTTCAGTGATGTAAAAACATTTTTTCTAATCCATTCCGAGAACTTTTCAAACCACCCTCGTATTGTGATGTGCACATTAGGGTGGTGCGAAAAAACTCAAGTTCCAAATTTCGTGTCGTAATAGTGCGGAAAAGTTGCGATACGTTAGTACAAGAAAAACAAAAAAAGAATTATTAAATTCGGACGTCATCTTCCGATCCCGCAAAGCACCTGAAAAAATGACAAAAATGAAAAAATTGTTTTTTTTTTCGTTGTAAAAAAATTGAATTAAATTAATACCTTTTAACGCTGTAGCAAAAAATGATTACAAATAGCATAGGTTATTATTTATATATGCATATTTATGGCTTTTAACTGTTATTACCGATCACACAAGATCATTAAAAATGTAAAAATTTTGCAATTTCGCCTATTTTTCAGAGTTTTGTAAAAATTACTTTTATGAGAAGTTTTAATTAGCTCTTTAGATCAAAAATGACAATAAAACTGACCACTAGAATTGAAAGACAAAATTGCACTTAAATAATAATAATAATAATAATATATATATTTATTCCACATTATGGTACATGAAAAGGCAGCATGTTAACCCTATTGAAACCGAAAGTGAAGATGTTGAGGTTTTAAATGACGCAACGCAAAGTTCAATAATCAAGGAGAAATTTGTTGACTAGGAAGATTACATGCCTAGTACATCCAAAAAAATATAAATCACCATGGCAAATGAGGGTAAAATTCCAAAGTACAGCTTTTCATTGTGATCAATACGGGGTGTCTCACTGTACAGCTGCTGCTATAGCATCAAGTGTACTTGTAGACATTGGTGTTATAACTGAAGAATATACTTCTAAGTTAATTGACCGATGTAAAATTAAAAGGGAAAAGAAAAATATTATAAGCAATTTACAGCAAATCCATCTTGATTTAGGTGAGCTACAGGGTTATACTTCGACGGAAGGGTAGACAATACCATAGTAATAGAAATGATTGAATCGAAGGAGTACTGTCGGACAGTTATAGCGGAACACCATTCTCTAATAAAAGAACCGGCTTTTGTGTATTTGAGTTATGTTTCTCCAAGCTCCGGGTCTGCTAAAGATTTAGTGGTCTCCATACTATCTTATCTCTCTGATCAAGGAGTATCATTAGAGTTCTTAGAGTTAGTTTGCTGTGATGGCACTAACATCAACATTAGATGGAAAGGTTGCACTATGAGAAAGCTCGTAAAACACCAATGACACCCGCTGCAGTGGGCAGTTGGGTTACTTCATTTCATTGAATTACTTTTGTCATATTTTTCAGTATTTTGATGGTGAAACAAGTGGCCAAAAATCATTTGGTGGGCCAATTGGACTAATATGAATGGTTGTGGAAAGCTTCCAAACTGCATTTCCAAACAATTGAATGTGAAATTCTACCAGTTGATCGATAAATTTTGAGCAAGGACCAAAGATACCTTATTGATATTAGTCAAGCAATCACAAGTGCCGAGTTTCCAAATGACTTAGCAAACCGGGATACTGGACCATTTTCACATGCTAGATGGCTCGTGTGAACAGAGCAAAGGAAACCTCTCGATACATACCTGGATATTAAAAGAAAGTAGTTTTCCCTGTAATTGAACGGAACTCTAACTTTGATCACGAAGAGAATGTATTGATGGCGATGGTTTTTGATTACCGAAGGCACATTAGAGAGCTAGGGCTAAAAAGAGTATTTAAAGCCAGGCAGACTTAACCAAAAGGCAAACCTATCGTAAACTTCATTACTCCTACCATGAACTTCGAAATAACTGACCATATAGAATTGATTGACTGGAATATAGTCAAACTATCTACTCCACCTCTTCTTATGAGAATAATTACTAATTAAGAAATAGCTTCCTTCATTGAATCTGGCGATAAACAAGATTGGGATATTATAACTTCCCATATCACACGCAAGCAATGGAGCCGTGTGTGAAATTGGTAACGGAGGCATCCCTTAAACTTTGTCTATCGATCCAGAGATGGATTTATTAGGGCTAATTCAAATCAAGGTCCATTATGCCAGACCTTACCACTAAATCGCAGTACAAAGTAGTTTTCAAAATTCAAAATTTAAAAGAAGGACAAAAAATTTAAATATTGTAGAAGCAGTAACCCTCATTGGTTGGGTGGATAGAGGGTGTGGGTAGAACTCAAAGTGCGGCCACCTCTCCGCGGTGAGTTCTGGGTTGTTTAAATATTATTAAATCATATATAAACAAAGGAAGAGCTGCATAATCAAACATGTATTTTAGACTAAAATATTACCTTAAGTTATTATGACACAACTCTGAAAAACCGGCTAAATTGCAAAATTTATACAGTTTTAATGATCTTGTGCGTTCGGTAATAACAGTTAAAAGCCATAAATATGCATATATAAATAATAACCTATGCTATTTGTAATCATTTTTTGCTACAGCGTTAAAAGATATTAATTTAATTTAATTTTTTTACAACGAAAAAAAAACAATTTTTTTCATTTTTGTCATTTTTTCAGGTGCTTTGCGGGATCGGAAGATGACGTCCGATTTTAATAATTATTTTTTTGTTTTTCTTGTACTAACGTATCGCAACTTTTCCGCACTATTACGACACGAAATTTGGAACTTGAGTTTTTTCGCACCACCCTAGTGCACATGCCCTACGTTTTTCGTTGTTTACCAAGCAATTTATTTAGAGACATGTCAGACTCATTGACACACAAGATTTCTCTGTCAGTGGTGCAATGAATTATTCCATGCACCAATAAAGTACGTAGACATTCTTGGAGACGTTGCTCGCCCACTTGCACTCCATTAGTTCTGGGCTCTTGCTCTAAACCTTCTCTTCGATGTATTCACCCCCTTTTCTTCTTTCACAACCGTTTAATTCGATATGCATAGTAAAATCGTTTTATTTTTACCCGCCTCCACCGACGTGATAAGATTTATCTACAAGTCACCGTTTGGCGTACTATTGCTGCTCAGTAAGTTCGTTAGTGCAACGAATATGTCCACTCACCTTATTTTTGATAGCGTCCTATCGGATTCCAGTCGCTGCATGGCTGTTTATCCCGCGAGTGTTAATTTCAATTTACGAATACTTACGGGATGTTAGCTCAGGAAATTTCATTTTTTCTGGTAGATTAGGAATCGTAATCGTGAGGCCAACATGCATGCACCATAATTGAGAGTGCAGCCTTGTAGCAATTTTTTTTCTCATCATTTGATCTGTCATGCATTTATCCAATGGACCTGAAAACAATGTTTTAAATCCCTTAAGAAACCTATTTATTTATAATGCGTGGTTATGCACCTATCTGCGAATACGACATTTGAACCATATTCATGTCCTTTCACAAGTCATCAGCTCTTAAATTTCTAAACAATTTTTTGGGATTTTTTTTGAAATTGCACAATTAATTGGTAAATTTTACATAATATGACACATCAGCTAGGGTTATTCCTGAGGATACCATTACTACTGAATCCGCACTTTGTCACATTTAGCCAGGATTTTTCGTTTAGGATTCCACTTAGCGATCCTAAAAGATTGTTTTTTCTCCAAAAAGGAAATGAAAATAATATGTATCTATAAAATACTGTACAGTTCATTCTTTTTATCCAGTTTAGTCTTGAAATTCTTAATTATGGCGTCGAAAACGGTAAAAATATTTTCCATAGAAATTAGGAAATATTTAATAAATTGGACGCCATGATTGTTTCATGGTTTAAAATTTTCTTTGGTTTAAACATTATCTTTGGACTCGACGTGCCAAAAGTTGAAAAAGTGCCGAAATTGAATAAGTCACGTAGGTACCTAATTTGTGCCAGCTTTCGATGTTGAATACTCCAGTGTGCGGCGTGTAAAACGAAGGGTTTATCTGGATCAAAATTTGAAGGAAAGTTACACAAAATTCAGTCATCTGATTTTCCGGCTGGCCATTCTCATATGCATATTCTTCGGCTAAATTATTCAACCATTAGTCAGATTATTCGAGGCAAAAGCGACTGCTTCAAAAGGTGAACCATCTCATTCCGATGTCATACTTAGAAGTCATATTTAGTGTATCTAGCCTGAATTTACATTTTTATATGCACACTCTTTTGACAAAAAAATTGAATAGACATATTTCGAGGCGTATAAACGGATTTCAATCAAAAGCGAGTGATTGTTTCCGAAATCTTGCGTCTTTTACGCTTTTAGTGGCGCTTCTTAATTTTGGGAACTTCTTTTTTTCCGTTGTTTGGTTATTTGTTCTCCGTCAAGGTAAGACTACATTTTCATTGGAGCTACGCTAAAATATGCCTTTAAACCTTGAAAAAGAAAGCGCTTGCGTGGACGGATTTAGATATCTTCATCAATTCAGGATTCATGGATATTGTTAAACCTTGAGTTACAACGCCAAATTTAATTTAAACAATGATATCCACGCAAAGTTTCAAGATCTGACGACTGTAAAAACGTTACTGAGAATGTTATCACATGCACTGTTTCGATCTCTCACCGCCGAGCGTCGCTGCATCTCACTCGACCGAGTCTCCCCCTCCATTGTCGCCCACCCCTCACGCCCTCAAGATAATACTTCAGAACTCGCCGAAATCTCGACATTATATCTGTGTGTGTTTCAGTGCGCCCTCTACCATTCTGGGAACTATCCGTCCTTATCTCAGGCACCGCGTCTCGGTCACAAAGAAAAAAATCAAAATTTTGTTCCTCCTCTCTGCCGCACCACCGACATTCCACTCTTTTCGGATCGCCACGGACGAAGAGCCATCGCCGGCTGAATCTCTCTTATTTTTCCCCTCTTATCTCACACCCCTGACCTCTCGCAAGATATTTCTGTTTTCCAGAACTCATGTGAGATTTATGAAACCTTTTATGTTTGACTAAACTGCTCAAGTCGTATCCTAAGCATTTTATTCTCGACTTCCAGTCTTTACATACGATATTTTAAATTAAATTCTACCATTTCCGATTTATTTAAATATTTCAGCTGAATTAAAACATATTAAAACGGATGAATGTATCGTTTTGCGCATATTAGATACTCATTCTTTCTTGCATACAGGCGGTTATGGTTCACGCAGTGGCTAATAGTTTGCTATATTATTTATTTTGAAGGAGCCGTTAGTATTTTAAAGGCAATAGATGTGTAGGATTATCAATTTACAAACATTTTTTCAATTCTTTCGAATGCAGTTTTGGTATTTTTTATTCATTTAATCTTCTCCTGATCGCACCTTCATGTATTTTTCACCAAACTTCACAGGAATCTATATATTTCTTATTTTCCTCTTTTTAATTCTGTCTAATAACTATTCTTCTCTATTTCTACCGAATTTTTCTCCTTTTTATTCCTATGTATTCAATTTTATGGCTTGCACACATATTTATTTCCCACTGTACTTGTCAACACTTCAACATGGTTCTCTCGCTCCTCTATTATTTTGTTTTCGCTATCTCTTGAATAAGGTAGCCGCGGAGAAATGTGAGCCAGCGATCGGTTAAAAACGTTGATGTTTAGTCACCTGCAGTTAGTACATGGGGATTAAAATCGAAAAGTGGAAATATATAATTATTTTTTGAAAGCTAAGGGCAGTATTTGTACCGTGATGTCACTGGTATTAAAATTTTGGGAACGAGATAATTTTGAGCAAATGGAAGAGACGTGTGAATCACTTCATTATCCTCTCTTATGGTAGATTAGCTCCTCTATATTCTCCGACACTTTAACGTGGCATTTTGACATTGCGCGAGATGGATGATTGTCTTCGGGAGATTTAAGAAGAAGGCATGGGTGAAGTCTGGTCGCGCCTGGAATAGCCAATGAGGAGCACGGAATCATGGGAAGCTGGGAGAAGACGAAGAGATCCATCAGTCGAGGGAAGTTTAGGTCGACGTGATGCGCACGTAATCAGATGGACGGGCGCTGTTTGCAGAGCGGCGATGACTCTCACTACGATTTTCTCTTCATCCCAGCCAACGGGGGAGAAGTGGGTACCCAAGAGGCAACTTGGTCTATAAACCCCACCAGGCACATTCTCCCATCAAAAAAGAAAACGTAAATATTTCCTTGAACGTTTTTTAAAGATTCAAAATTCCTTCTACGATTCAACTTAAATTTAGAGTAACATCATTTTCAGTTCTCCTGATGTCTGTGATTCATAATGTCAGCAGTAACATTCTTTTCTGCCTTAAATGTCAACTGCATTTCAATGCCTAAACTTTGCTGAAAGTTTTCAGAAGACGAAGAGCTATGCAAGTCAGGAGTTACCATCTTGCATTTAAAGAACACTCGCCATTTTCGTGTGCACAATAGAGTCAGCACCAATGGATTGCACGGGTGCAAATGACCCTGGGAAGGCAGCAAGCCATCGGCATGAGTGTGCACAGATGGATTGGAATCCAGTGGGGATAAATCGCGGGTAAACTTCCATGGGAGAGAGTCCACAAGTCCGGGGCTATTTGACACTGCATTTGAGGAGAGGGAGGGTACCGGAAGTAAGATTACACGGAAGGACATGTTGTGAGGGCATTAGTGATTTAGAAATGTGCTTAGGGATCCACTTTGATACTCTCAATTCACTATTTTAAAGAAAGCATGAGTATCCGGTTGGTTTGGTGACCGAAATATTGGCTCACCACCCTGTACACAAAGTGAAAGCTAGCTAGTATTCGTTTCTTAATGCGAGATGGTCCTGGGTTCACGGGGGTTAATCTCACTCATGCTCAATCTCCTTGCCTCGTTTTCTATTCCATAATTTCATCCACCTATCAGTACTTGGCATTGTTACGGAGCCTGACTATCCTAATATATAAATAATCGAAGCTCTGCAGATCCTATGGACCCGAAGACGAGATCTGGAACGCGCCCGAAACTGTCGTCCACCAAAATTGAATCGAGCGGGAATTAACGCGGAAACCAAGCACAACGCAGTATTGTTTCCCTTCCATCCTCTCAATCATCTCTTTCTCTGTATCACAGTACAGCATTGACCTCCACCCAAAGATAACATTGTGGTTACTAGGGCTGAGCCCGACTACCACATCATCGGTCCACAGCTTTTCAAAAATTATTTACCGTTTTCGCCTCACAAGCTCAAGCATTCCTAAACCAAACAAAGACCTTTAAAAGATCATTTAATAATTCAGACATAAATTATACTTAGTCTTGATTACCCCAATCCAATTGGCCATTTTGATGCTCTATGATCATTAATCTGCATTGCTGATGTATATTTTCCTTTTTTACCGATTTCGGATTATTACTATTATGCCAAGCCTTCATGCAGAATACTCAGCTTCAATTTTTTAAAAATCAATGTTCCAATCGGATGTAATAATTTGAGAACAGTAAATCATTAAATAATAATAGCAAATATGTTTGAATCACTTCTTTCTCACATGCATCAGTCTCCCCTTCACTCTTCTCTTTATTCATTCCTCCACTTTTATCCTTTCAATGATTTCATGGAAATCTTTTGTTGGGAATGACTTTTGAGAATGATTCAACATGTATTCTTTTCGTTCCCTCCAATGTAAAAAAAAAGATATTTCACTCTGCTTTCCCTGAGTTAAATGAGTGAATTTTATGGGTTCATTTTTCAAACCTATAGTGTACGCTTACAAAATTTTGATAGTCCTTTGAATTCATATTTTATTTAGAAACAGAGTGATGTAATATCCCTAACGTAAGAACCCTTCTCCCCCTACTGACCCCTCGCCCTCCCCCCCTATCGGCCCTCATTTCCTCTCGTCGGAAAGGGTGCGCATTTATATCGTCTTCCGCCAGGGTAAAAGTGGGGGGGACTTCCCCCCCAATCTCATTCCCTCATCAATCATCCCTCGTATCCAACAATCGCAGCATCCTTATTCAACAACTGCCCCACACTCTTAATCTCTTTCAAGCAACGTCCACCCGATCCATTTCGTAAAATTTCGAAACCCTCGAAATACAGTGAAATTCTACTCCCTATGCATTACATTTCTATTACTGCTCTTGTTCTTGAATTTAGGATAATAACTTCTTCTCGTTCGCAAGTGAGAATTTTTTTATTGATGGTAATTCCTACAGCCGGTTTCGGAGATACTTTTCCAACCAATTTGAAAATCTAATTTTTGATTTACATTAAATAGCTAATGCCGGATAATTGTGTTCCGGATTATTACTACGTTAATTCATATTAGTGGACATTAATTTCAGGGGCATTCCAGCTCCCGTCTTCGGGTCATATGGCCTCTGGAGCTGGAATGTACCCAAAACTGTCCATCAAGGTGAATCAACGCGGCATTATTTTCATTATTGTAGTATTCTACCGATTAAGGTAGGTTTCCATGGAGTACCAAAGAGGTGATCTGGGAGCCTCCCTTTCCTTCCAGCAATGCCCTCTTTAATTCACTGTAAGGTCAACTCCCTTTCAATCTATCTAAAAATCCTATTCTTTTCCTTCCCCTCCCTCGTTTCCCTAACATTCTACCCTCTAACATCATTTTCAACATCCCCTCCCCGCTGAGTACTGACTCCATCCAAACCTTCTGTCTCCTCCGTATCTCATCTAAAAGTTACCTCTCCTCGCCAACCACATCCAGCACTTCATCATTCCTCCTCCTCTCCGTCCATTTCACCCTCTCCATTCTTCTCCACACCCACATCTCGAATGCCTCCGATCTTGTCCCATCGTCCTTCCTTAGTGTCCACGTTTTCACACCGTAGACAGCTACACTCCAAATCAAACTCTTCACTAATCTTTCCTTTAACTTCTTTCAAAACGATCCTCTCAGAAGCTCCTTCCTGTTCATGAAAGCCTCCTTTGCTTATGCAATTAGCTTCCTGATATCCTTTCTACTGTGTCCGTCCTCTAATATACTGCGTAAATAATTGAATTGCTCCACCTGCTCGAGTGTTTCCCTTTATACTTTTATCTTGTGTGTCACATCACTCGCTCGCGATACTTTAAAAACCGCATTACCTTAGTATTCTTCTGATTAATCCTCATCCCATACTCCTCGCACCGCTCGTCTAACGCATCCACTAGAACCTGCAGTCCCCTCCCTGACTGGCTAATCAGCGCCCGATCATCCGCGAATTTTACAGGTTTAGACATTATTCCTCCCACTTTCATGCTTCTTCTTGTCCTTACAACTCGTCCCATGCTTCTCTTACCATCTTCCCAGCGTATACGTTAATAAGCAGCGGCGTTAAGGACAACTTTGTTTCACTCCTCGACCAATGCTTGCACAGCCATTTTCTTCGTCCGCTACCCTCACTTTCGCGGTCTGGGCCATATACAGATTACGAATGAGTCACCTATCCCTCCACTCTACAACTGTTCTCTTGAGAATATCCATTATCTTTACTCAATTCACTTTATCAAATGCTTTTTCAAAATCCACGAAACAGGCATACACGTCCTGGTCATATTCTAGATTCCTCTTCTCGAGGGACCACGTTATTAACGCGGCATTAATTCGGAAAATAATTATCCATTATAATGAATTCCAAAATAATTATTAAAAATAATTATCCACCGCGGAAGCTTCCGTACCAAGTTTTTCATATTTCTTTATTGCGCTGAAGGACCTCTCCGCCTTTGGCGTGGAGACGCCACCCCTTCCACTCTTGACAACACCTTAGAGACGACTTTCCGCACACGTCCATGTAGGAAATGAACTGGCAGTTCCACGCAACGTATATTAAAGCGACGCCGCCGTGCCCTCTTTCTGCTTCCCTTTTCGTATCTCTCGCTGCATACCCTCAACCCCAAACACCCCTTCTCCCTCCCAGGACACTTAATGGCCGGTAGCCTTGCAGGGATGGCGATTTAAGGGCGGAAAGATGACTTCCTCTCTGTGTATGTGCTGTGTGCAAGAGAGTTCCCGTTAGTGAGAACGGACTTTACGCAGTTTAGTCTTCAGGAGTTACTTTATATTTCATATTTCCCAAAAAAGACTGACATCCGATAGTCCGTAGAAATTTTACTTATGTTAGCATGCCTGTATCTGTACAATGACGACCTTCCATGGCAGCTTGCATGCTCCTTAGTGATTGCCAACCATTCTCGACCATATTTGCTGAGCTTCACGTACCTGAAGGAAGATTTCGTGCTTTCCCGGCGAATAGACTTAGTGAAGAGTTCTCGTAAACTTCATTTCCTAACATTTTTCACTTTTCTAGATGTCACTCCGCTCTATATTGGTTATAGAGAAACGTCGAAGAAAAAACTCACATTATTTTCAATTAAAATAAACTATAATGCTGTTTCAATCTGGTGCTAATGACACTTTCACACATGTGCATTAAAGGAAGATGCTGGGCTTTCAAATGAAATACCATACCAAATTGTTTTTCCTCTAGTCCACCTTCATTAGTTAGAAAAAGGCAAAGTTTAAGCAGAACGAAATGTTGATGAATTTAAGCTATTGATTTGAGAAATAAGCTGTTCAGGAGTCACGTTAATTCTGGTGATGGTGTGAAGTTGTGTGTAGATTCGCAGGGGTGGCAATTGAGAGCCGTAAAGATGCCCTCCCCTCTAAGCACATGTAAGTACGTACATGTTTGCAAGCGAGTTCCCGAGGGTGAAAGAGGGCCTTAAACCGTGGACGAAGAATGATGAGATATTATCTGGACTCTTTTATTTACGCTACGCCTTCATTTATTTTTTTCCGGGATGAAAGAGGTGGTTTTCTGGGATTGTGGTATCTCTTAATCACAGGGAGTTTGCTTGGGATTAAGGGGCCGTATTGAATTCATTTTACTCCGAGAGCAAAAAATGAACTTTGATCGATGCAAAATACAGGAAGGGGGGTTATCAAAATGAGAGATAGTGAGGAAATAAATGTAAGAGGTGCTGAGGGTTGTTTTGATCGGGATGGGAAGGAGACTGGGGGAGGAGAGGGGGTTCTTTTTGGTTTGGGGTGAGTGGAATAAAATAAAATGCGCAAATGCATGCGAGGGTTAGTAGAGCAACAGTCCGACCAAATTAATCCCCAACCTATCTATCACACTTTATACCATCACAGCAGTTGTTATCTGCCGTATTGCAACAAGAGTTAATAGAGCTGTAAATGCTTACACTGCCGATAGTATTATGTCATAGTGTTAGCCTCTTTTAGCTGTCTTATAACTGCAAGCATATCCACAGCATAAAAAAAGTTCTTCCACAGCCTAATTTATCGCATCCAAGTACTTGGTTTAATCAATTCATGGTTCTGCCTAAAAATTAAACACGAAAAGGTGGATAATAATCAGTAGCTCTTTCCTGATAGTCAAAGTGAAATAGTCAAAGGGGGATAGACTGATATATACTAATCAAAAGATAGCGTTTGTGATAAAATGTTGAGAATTCAAAACTTAAAGATAAATATAAGAATCGATAAATAACCATGGGAACAAAAATAGCCCAAAATGTAAATCAATGAGAAAATTTATAGCTAATTACAAGGCTATGGTACGAGCCTTTAAAAGCATTGTTGCTGCTGTTCATTTAACATGTAATTTTACTTCATTAACCAATTCTTGAAGAATCCTACGAGTAAATATAAGGCCATGCTCACTGTGGATTACGAGTATTTTATCCATTAATTTTTCCTCTATAGTGAGTCCTAAAGTTCCTTCGTACATTTGAGCCTCGATGAATTTGCTACTTCAGACCCACGAAATCGCCTGCATCTCGTGAACTCATGAAAGGCTTTGGACGGCTCGGACAATACAATTTTTTAGCCAGATTTACATTACTGACCAACTTATTCGGTAATTTAACACGAAGGCTGGTATGGATAGGTGAGGGTAGAGTTCACCTCGGACTAAGCCATGCACCAAGGGACCAAGGAACGGCCATGTTAAATTCACACTTTCGGAGTATTGATGTACAGTTCATCCCACTAGGCTATGTCGCAGCGCAAAGATGTATATTTGAAGGTATTGTATGGCTTCGGCTGGAGTCGAACCGAGGATATTTTAATATTTAGCCTGAACACTCGACCACCAAAAATCCCACAGTAGGGAAGATAATTTCTCCTGGAAAAACTAAATTTTTATTTACTTTTTCCGCAAAAGAGTGGTAACGTTTTTCACGAAATTTGATGAGGCGCGGTTGAAAATCGGGATTTGAATTCCAAAATGACGCTTCATAACACATAGATGATCATCATGACTTCCATTATGGCTTCCTATGTGATCTAATTACATGCAGATGCGGCAGGCAGCTTGCAGCTGTTTGACTTTTCCCATGTTATCGAGGATACTAGCCCGATTACGCAATTTTATATAAAGCGAAAATGAAATAAATATACGGCAGATTTAGCTTCTGAAGATTTCCTTTCCCCTTGCTTCTTCTTCTCTACTCGCCCCACCCCATGCAATGCCTTCGACAACTCGGTGCAACAACTGACTCTAACTCCCCTCCATCCTTCCCTTTCCTTCCCTTACACCCTTTCAAACTGAAACTACCCTTGGAGGAAGAGTTCTCGGGTTTCCAGCCGGGCCGAAGGGTTTTTCTGCTCCGACGTTTCGAGAGCTAAGTCTGCCATCGTCTTCAGGGTGAATCGGGGTGACGATGGCAGACTTAGCCTTCGAAACGTCGCACAGTGGGCGGAAATCGGAAAAAGCCGGACAAAATTACAAAATGGCTTTTTTTGAGTTACAAACTTGAAACTCTGCAATTATACTCAAAAATGATTGAAATTTATGGATATGTACTTCATTTGACATAGATCCCACCCGCTACTGAGATACAGAGGCTCAAACGTGAACAAATTTCCATAAAAACGCCCGTCTTCAATTTTCTCTGAAAATCTTCCAAAGTAAGTAGATGGTGAAGTTATGGGTGGATTCTTGCAGAATAAAAAACCACATAATCTGTTGGCATAGGGTTTTTTCTTTAATTTTCCGTAATCTTAAAGAATATCATCGATATATTGTTAGCGTGCAGTTACAAAATGGCGGACACTGTTTTTCGACAAAGTTTTGCATTTAGGTAGAGTTTCAAATGGGTTTTCGGCAAAGTCACGCAGAATAACTTATATGAAAGCATTTTTTGAAGATTTCTTGAGGTGCTTATGCAGTTATCTTTGAAATAAGTTTGCGTCGCCGGAAATTACATCGATTTTTCGATCGCGCAGCAGGGTTCGCCTCCGCGCGTCAGGAGTTGGATTAGCCGCGACGCGGTAAGGTTATTGAAGCTTTATGGGTTTCAACGCTCAGAATTCACCGTTTTTATGTTTTGCTTCAAGACATCGATTCTCAAATGGTCTATGGTGGAGACGTTGGAGGTTTTTTCAGCCGAGGTAAGTGCACGTTTCATTGAAGTTCATTTCGTTTTCTTTGGATACGATCGAAGACCACGCTTCTATTAAAAGTGCTCAAACTTCGAAAAAGTGAGTTGTTTTCCCGGGACATACAAAAAGACCTACCAGAAAGATACCAGCTGAGACCCTTATACCTTCTTTACTCTCCGATCCCTGGCCCCCAGGATTCTACTGCGAAAACGGTCGTTTTATGACACCGCGTAGCGGAGCCTTTGACCGTCTTAACGGGGTATTTCCACGGGAACTTCTAGGACATACTGAATGATCCTCCAATGCTATCTTTTGGGTCGCTCCAAAATACTTGGTTATTCTCCAATTGCTTGGTCACACCTTGGTGGACATAGACGCGGCACGCCGCCAACGAGGGATCCTCATCGTGGTCAACAGCATCGAGGGACACGCGCCATCGTGTGAGGCGCGGCAACCGGCGCCCGGGCCGTCGAGGACGCTTTCAGGGGAAACGTCCCCACGCTAGGGAATTAGGCCCCTTCCTGCCCTCCCAACGCCAAAAAGGCCGCTATGGCGGCCAACACCGTCGTCGCTGGCTCCCTGCCGGAGTCGGCGGCGCCGGGCGACAACGGGACGGAGAACCTCATCGCTGACATCCAGAGGCTCTCAGCCATGTATGGGACTGAGGCCGCCGCGGTCCTTATGGGGACCATTACGAAGCTTCAGCGCATAGCCGATGGGAAAGGAAAGGCAGCCGACCAGCATTCTTCCGCCAGTAAGGAAGCACCTCCCAAGATTACTTCGAAGATTAAATAAAATTCCCCCTTCAGCTTTATGCTACAAAATTTATATTTTATTGTCCAGGCACTCCCCGGCGGCCAAAGAAACATTTCGCACCTCATTAGTGAGATCACTCAGAAGAAAAATTCAAACTTTAGAACTACTACCACTACTACTGCTGAGCTTGCTCTCGTGGCATCTGTGAGTTTGGGAGAGAAGGGAGATACTGCAGCAGCTCAGCTAATTGCAGAAATAACAACTACGACCCCTACTCGGGCTAAGAGAGTTCTTTCAAAGTGGAGGACGAGTAAAAAGGTCCACACTGAGCTGATAGTGGAAGAGGCACTGTCATTGATGAGTTGACCAAGAGTCAATATCGGTCTTTCCATACGACAGCTCTGAGCCATTGACACGAATTGTATCCCAGCTATGACAGAAATAACGCTTGCAAAAAAGGCAGCTTATAACGAAGGAATTTAAATAACTGAGACCATGTGCGAAGTAAACCTTCAAGCACTACTGAACCACACTATATCGGGAATAATAGCCTGCTTAGCCACCACTTCCACCACTCAAGAATTAAAATGTGTGGTGAAATGCATATTAGTCTCCAAGTACGGTTTTGATGGAAGCTCGGGCCACTCTCAATATAAGGAAATGTTGCAACAAGTGGATGCTTGAGACGAATTCCTAGTCATGAGTTCCCTTGTACCTCTTGGTTTGATTAACGTCGCTATAGATAACGGCTGGAGTTTTATTTCAACTTTCTCTTTGTTAATTACATTTATCAATAAACTTTTGATAAAGAATTTTACTTGCATCGGAGGCACCTCTCACATCTAGGCGCTACAATTTTAAGTGACATTATCTGGAAAAATCCATGGCCGTCGTCGACACGATTGAAAAAAGAGACAAAAGAAGTTACAAAATCAGAGAGACATTATATTGAAAGGCAGGTGGTTGACCTTAATGATTGATGATAAAAACTCTGGAATTTACACGATCAAGTTCTGTTTACTACTGACAATGATCAACGGAAAGGCGGTGTCATCATAAGCGGTGTCATTAGCATACATATGAATGGATGTGTTCGGTGTTGATGGCATGTCGTTAACAAACAGAGTGAAGAGGAGAGGACTCAGCAATGAGCCCTGCGGAACGCCTGCTTCCATGGGCCTTAGTGAGGACAAAGTTTGCCCTTCAGCGACTCGGCATTGTCTGTTATTGAGGTAAGAAATTACGAAGAGAATTTCGGAGGGAGGGAAGTTGAGCAGATGCAGTTTGTAAATTAGGCCTTTGTGCCATACACGGTCGAAGGCTCGTGCTACATCAAGGAAGACAGCGTCGGTAGAGTATTTCCTGTTGAAGTAATGGCTGATTTTCTCCACCAGGCGGATAATTTGGTGAATGGCGGACATTTTCTTCCTGAATCCAAGCTGGTCCGGGCGAATAATGTTATTAGAAGTAGAAAAAGATTAAAGGCGGGTAAGAATGATTGATTCAAAGACTTTGGAGAGGTTGGAAAGAAGTGAAATGGGGCGGGAGTTACCGGGGATTTTCGGGTCTTTGCCCGGTTTGGGAATGAGGATAATTTTAGCTTGTTTCCATTTGCTGGGAAAATAGGGAAGGAAATAAGCGGAATTGAAAAGGTCGGAAAGAAGTAAGTTGAATTTAGGTATTCTGCTGGCAAATTTGAGTTGAAAGTTAGAAATTTAGTCAAGTCCATGGGCTTTTTTAGATGGAAGAGCTGAGAGAATTTTGCGAACGGAAGATGGAGAACAGATGGGGAAATAGTCGGGAGGAGCAGGAAGGTTATGGAAGAATCTGTTAATTTCTCTGTCTTTGGGGGAAGAGGAGGTATCAAAGGCCATGACTTTTTTTAGGTGGTCAGCTTGGAGTTCAACTTTTCTGGTAGGATCGAAAATAAGACCGGAGACTGTGGACAAGGGAGGATGAGAAATTTTTTGTCTATTTTTTAGCGCTCTAATAGTCCGCCAGATGGGGCAAAAGTTTGGGTCGTGAACATTTTCAGGATTGTTTTCAAACGTAAGTCTACCGACATGCTCTTCCCATTGACGCTGGCTAATTTTTTGGATTCATTTTTTAACAGAATTTGCCAGTTTATTGTAATTTGATTTGTCCGCCTTGTCATGGGAGGTTTGCCAGATACGGCGGGCGGTATTGCGTTGTTTTATTAATGCTACAAGAAATGCAGGGAATCTGCGAGAATATTTTATTCTGGTCGGAAACGATTTTGTGGCGCTCTCCTTAGCTGAGGTGAGAGCCGTTGTGATTGCATCGGTTTGGGTTTCTATGGAATCAGGAGAAGGGATGCTAATGAAAGGGATGGTGTCTATTGAGTTTTCGAGAATTGATGTGAATTTTTCCCAGTCGGTAACAGCAATAGTGCGTGTTAGACAGCGGTTTGTGGAGAGAGGAATGGAAAAATGAAGGGGAAGATGGTCGGAAGTAAAAGAGTAAATTACCGAAGGAGAGAAGTAGAAAGGAAGATTAAATGATAGGCCGAAATCAATGACGTCACATGAACGTGGAGCGTAGTGGGTAGGTTGTAGAGGAGCTAAGATAGAGAAGCTTTTGTTCCGGATGAAAGAGTATAGTAGTTTTCTGTCTGAGTTTGCACTATTGCTGTTCCAACTGGGATGCTTGCAATTCCAGTCGCCGAAGAACAGGCCATTAGGATAGTTGTTGAACAGGCGCTCAAGAGAGTCAATGCTGAACCTTTGAGAGAGAAGGTGATATACTGAGAAGATGTTGATAGGACCGGCGTGGGTGTGAATGGCAATACCTAGAGCTTCGAAGGAGTCTGGGTGCGGAGAGTTTAAAAGGGAATAGGAGAGGTTTTTACGGACCAATACTGCTACTCCTCCTCCCCTTGTGATGCGGTCCGGTCTGTAAACGTGAACGTGTTCATTGTGTAAGGATTGGTCTGGTGAAAGATGTATTTCTTGTAATAAAATGATGTCTGTGTTGTTGTCTATGCTATATTGGAAGAGTTCCTGTTTTTTAGCCAATATACCATTGCAATTCCAAGAGATTACGTTAAGCGTAGATCTGTTGATGTGTGTGTTCATGTTTCGGTTTGGAGGAGCATCAGTTATTCAAGGAGAAAGGCTTTCTTCTCCTTGACGGAGGTGAGAGCGGAGAGGTTGGAGGTAATGCTCGAAAACCAGGTCAAATGATTCTGATTTTCGGCGGTAGAGGGAAGGAGGGAAGGATTGGAATCAGGCTGTGGTTGAAGGGAAGCCGGTTTTTAGAGCATCTGAAAAAGAACTGGTTAGCGGAGGAGGTTGTGGTGCCGAGTTTGATTGTGAGTCGGCGCGACGAGCAAGCATCGCGGCTTTGGCTGCTTTGATTTTGGGGCAGCCGCGGTAACTAGCAGTGTGATTTTCGCCGCAGTTGGCGCAGGTAGCCGGAGTGCCTGAAGGCTTGGTGCATTCTGTGTGCGAGTGATCTTGTCCGCATTTGACACATTTGGGCTGCAGAGAGCAGTGGTTTTTTGTGTGTCCAATGCCTTGGCAGCGGTGTTATTGGACAGGGATGGCGGTTTTTTTGTAGTCGGAGATTTTCACGGATAATCCGGCAAGGAAATATATATCGTGGAAAGCCTGAATGTTGATAGAAGGGTCTGCGGTGATATGGCAAACCCTTGTTGGGTATGGAGTCACTGAATTGGTTCCCTGCCGACGTTGAGCGTCGGTGGGCCTGGTTGATGTGATTCTGTGTACGGAGATGACAGGAAAGCCTTGTTGCTTAAGTTCTGCCAGTATCTGTTCGTCGCCTATTCAGGGAAGGATGCCACGGAGAGAAAATTCTCTGCGGCGATTCTCTGGCAGCTGATAAGTCCTATAAGGAATGTTTAGGTTGTTTAGGACTGACTTGACTGATGTGAAATCGTTCACGGAAGAGCATTTGATCAATGCCGAAGTGGTGCTTGTGGCGTGCGAAACCGGCGGCGTAGAACAGGCTTTGAGAATTTTGGGATAAATCTCTGTCCATTTGGACGTGTCCGCCACGCAGATTGGCGGAATTTTAACTTTCTTTGCAGGAGTGTCAGAAATGGGATTAGTTTGAGAAGAGTCGTTGGAAGAGGAATCGGTAGATACGGAAATGGAAGCCGAAATGGCTTCGCTGTCATTGGAGGAAAGCAGTTGATATTTATTAGTGATAGATATCGGTATATTTGCTGGAGTGTTTTTTTTTTCTTCTGAAATGTGCTGCGGGTGACAGCAGAGGAAATGGTAGTGGAATTATCCAGGCTATTACAGTGGGCATTCATATCCGGAGACTGACTGATTGGGGAAGCATTAGTCGATTCTTTTGGGTTGGTGGCTTTGCTTGAAAGGACAGGTTTCACTGATTTAATTTTAGCTTGGTTTGCCTTACGGGATTTTGAATCGGATGTAAATTGAGTGGCTGAGTGAGCGTGAGTGATTGGGCATGGCGCTGGCGTCTTCGAAGTAATCTTGGGAGGTGCTTCCTTACTGGCGGAAGAATGCTGGTCGGCTGCCTTTCCTTTCCCATCGGCTATGCGCTGAAGCTTCGTAATGGTCCCCATAAGGACCGCGGCGGCCTCAGTCCCATACATGGCTGAGAGCCTCTGGATGTCAGCGATGAGGTTCTCCGTCCCGTTGTCGCCCGGCGCCGCCGACTCCGGCAGGGAGCCAGCGACGACGGTGTTGGCCGCCATAGCGGCCTTTTTGGCGTTGGGAGGGCAGGAAGGGGCCTAATTCCCTAGCGTGGGGACGTTTCCCCTGAAAGCGTCCTCGACGGCCCGGGCGCCGGTTGCCGCGCCTCACACGATGGCGCGTGTCCCTCGATGCTGTTGACCACGATGAGGATCCCTCGTTGGCGGCGTGCCGCGTCTATGTCCACCAAGGTGTGACCAAGCAATTGGAGAATAACCAAGTATTTTGGAGCGACCCAAAAGATAGCATTGGAGGATCATTCAGTATGTCCTAGAAGTTCCCGTGGAAATACCCCGTTAAGACGGTCAAAGGCTCCGCTACGCGGTGTCATAAAACGACCGTTTTCGCAGTAGAATCCTGGGGGCCAGGGATCGGAGAGTAAAGAAGGTATAAGGGTCTCAGCTGGTATCTTTCTGGTAGGTCTTTTTGTATGTCCCGGGAAAACAACTCACTTTTTCGAAGTTTGAGCACTTTTAATAGAAGCGTGGTCTTCGATCGTATCCAAAGAAAACGAAATGAACTTCAATGAAACGTGCACTTACCTCGGCTGAAAAAACCTCCAACGTCTCCACCATAGACCATTTGAGAATCGATGTCTTGAAGCAAAACATAAAAACGGTGAAATCTGAGCGTTGAAACCCATAAAGCTTCAATAACCTTACCGCGTCGCGGCTAATCCAACTCCTGACGCGCGGAGGCGAACCCTGCTGCGCGATCGAAAAATCGATGTAATTTCCGGCGACGCAAACTTATTTCAAAGATAACTGCATAAGCACCTCAAGAAATCTTCAAAAAATGCTTTCATATAAGTTATTCCGCGTGACTTTGCCGAAAACCCATTTGAAACTCTACCTAAATGCAAAACTTTGTCGAAAAACAGTGTCCGCCATTTTGTAACTGCACGCTAACAATATATCGATGATATTCTTTAAGATTACGGAAAATTAAAGAAAAAACCCTATGCCAACAGATTATGTGGTTTTTTATTCTGCAAGAATCCACCCATAACTTCACCATCTACTTACTTTGGAAGATTTTCAGAGAAAATTGAAGACGGGCGTTTTTATGGAAATTTGTTCACGTTTGAGCCTCTGTATCTCAGTAGCGGGTGGGATCTATGTCAAATGAAGTACATATCCATAAATTTCAATCATTTTTGAGTATAATTGCAGAGTTTCAAGTTTGTAACTCAAAAAAAGCCATTTTGTAATTTTGTCCGGCTTTTTCCGATTTCCGTCCACTGTGCGTCGGTGCAGAAAAACCCTTGGACCCGGCTGGAAACCCGAGAACTCTTCCTCCAGTCTATTCGCCGACTAAGCCTTAGAATCTTCATTTGAAACTACCCTCACCTCTCTTTTTACGCCTTCCCTTCACATTTGGTCTTTTCTTTTTGTCCTAAATAAAATAACATAATAATATGAATAATAATAAATTAAAGATTCTAAAACTAGGCTGCAACATGTACTAATATTTTCTCCTTAAATCCGGAAAAGAACGCCTTAGCGCACTAGGGAAACTGAATTTGCGCATTCGCATCTGAAATGCCTCTAACTGTCATTATACTCCCAGTTGTTTCACGCCGGAATGCCATCGCCATTACCCCCGAATGGTGCTTCATCGACCTTTTCCCATTTCAACTCTTCCCTCGGCAAACATTATTATTACTTCCGAGCATACAGTCCCATCTCGTCGGAATATCATTTTCCCCGAATCCTGTTTCACTTATCTACCCTTAAGTCTATCCACCCTATCGTTAGTTTTCATGACCTCATCTCTTTACCATGCTCCTCTCCACACTTGAAAGCATACACGTCTCCCTACCTACATCATCTCCGTCCTTGTCCGTAAACGATAATATATTCTTAGACGAGCCTATTCTCACAGAAATGAGAATGAATTGCTCACAATTGAAATGAATACCATTGAACGCTTCCTTTATATCCCGCTTCTTCCATGATACTTGACGGTGGCAATTACTTCAAACTGTCAGGGTTAATTACAACAATACCTGTCGGTTATAATTGCGATATACGAACATACCAAAACTCAAATTTAAAAACCTGTAGCATCAACTAATTATAGCGTTCACAATGATGTTACATTATACAGCCGCCAAGACGTTTAGTCTATGGAATTTTGTATGTGATTATATCTACATAATACCCTGCGAGCCACCTCTAGGGTATTTGGCAGGGGGTGATCAATCACCAGCATGCAGCATGCAATTGGATTCCCGCATGCACACCACACCGTCCAAAAAGCGTCACGTATACTAACAAATTATACTACCATATGCTGTTAGAAATAATAATTGAATTAAGAAATATGCATTAATTTTTACAAAGGTTAGTAGGCTACACTACAAGTCATGCAATCTATTTACGAGTTCTACTGCTGCAGTTATAATCTCTTATTGATCGTGGAAAAAATGACATTCGGAAACTGTCCGTAGTATGTTGTCATTCGTAAGATATGGCTAACTTCGTTAGAAAAGACACTGCTCTTAAATTTTTCTAACAGTTTTGGTGTATTTTTCAGTCTGCAGTCTGATAGAGATTCCTATCCGAGTTTATCTAAGAGGTCAGTTACACTAACACTATCGTAAGTTAGACTATCGTAACGACCTTTCACATACCTGGCAGCTTTTCATTGCACGCGTTCTAACTCTGTTATTAAGCCTTTTTCATGAGGGTCCCAAACACTGGCAGCGTATTCTAAATGTAGTCTAACGAGGGAAAAGTAGCTAATTTCTCTCACTTTGTCGTCGCACTTTCCTAATATTCTTTTAACAAAACCCATTTTACGATTAGCTGGACCGGTTATTTCTCGAATATGTTTATTCCACGATAGATCATTATTAAGTCTAACTCCGAGATATTTCACGGATTCAACAGTCTCTAATTGGATACCCCAAATTATATAGCTACGTTTCAGGGAGTTGTTCTTTTTCCAGAAATTCATTACGACCCATTTTTTTCAAATTTAATTCGAACTGGCATGCATCTCACCACGCTTGGATAGCAGCAAGGTCATTCGTTAGTTCATCTCTATCTTTGCTGGAAAAGATTTCTCTGTAAACTACAGCGTCGTCTGCAAATAATCGTAACTTACTCTGCACTACTTCGCCAATGTCGTTTATATAAAGAAGGAATAGGAGTGGGCCTATGACACTACCCTGAGGAACGCCAGAAGTGATTCTAACCTCATTGCACTCTGCACCGTCTAATACTGCTTTTTGGACGAGGTCGCTCAAAAATCTCTTATCCAGGAAATGACATCTTCGTCTAGACCGTAAGATTTCAGTTTTATTATTAACACGTTCCATGCGGGTGGCATCATAAGATGTCACGAATGTCTTCCAAGGGTGGCGGGTGACATCATAAGATGTCATCAGTAGTACATCGTTTCATTATTTTTTTCGCGCCCGGTTTTGATCCAGAATGTCTTTTTTCGACGCAATTTAGTAAATTAAGATTTCTTCTTTTCAATGGTATTATCCGTTTCTGTATTCTTTTATATCCTCTATCTCTTATCTTTGTTTTTTTTCGCAATTTTTTCAATATTTTGGTTCATGCTCTTCGTCACCTAATGTATTTTTTCTTATTTCTTTGGTATCATTGCGTGAAATTTGTGTATTGATATAACGACGGGCAGGGAGGAACTCAAAGGTGTTTCACCTGGTCAATATAAGTTTCATGGTGAGTTTTTTTCCTCGCTCCAAAATTGCTACATATCCTCGCTCCTCCGCTCCAATGCAGCACACAATTACCGATCCGGTGTTTATAAAACGTGAGCAGCACATGATAATTTGAGCTTCCTCCGCAGGAGGTCTTACATTGTTTCTTACACCTCGCTCACCTGTCCCCTTCCGTCCATTCGAATGAAGAGTCCATTTTACAAATTGTCTGGAAAATTTTCTGTTCCGGGGCTTACTCCCGGAGGTTGAAACATTGTTTCATTATTTCATTGTTTCACCCTCACTCCACACATGCCTACTTCAAATGTTAGTCACGAATGGTGCTCTGTCCTACCACACGGCATTCTGATTCTGCACCTCAGCTCAAGAGTTCAGCTTACATACGTGCTGCCGTGAGATCTTGTGTCTTCGACTGTAGGCGTTCGAAATGCACAGGAAGAAATATATCTCCCACTCAGAAGATATCACCATAACCGTGCTCAATTCTGGTAAGTGTTCAACACTTATTCTTTCATGTTCAGTAGGATAAATATCTTAATAATGTATTTATATTCGTATAATAAGGAGCAGGAAATTGGAGAAAGAGAAAGTTGGAAGAAGATGAAAATGGCAATAAAACTGAAGCAGAAACAGGACCATCTGTCTCCGGTGAGTTTCAATATCTGCGAGTGCAGTTTGGAAAATTTATTCAATTTTAAACATCTTATTATCTTTTGCAGTAATTAAATATTTTTTTAATCAATAACTAGGATGTTCAAAGAATGATCCTTCGCGAGTCCTAACACAGAGATTGACCGAAGACGACTTGAGGAGGCTACTATCTGAGACAGATTCTTCGGGAGAAGATGAGGATTTGTGGGAGGAAAGCGCGGAAGACTTCCATTCTGAAATCAGCGACAGCGAAGATGAGAGCGAGGACGAGAACCTTGGAGATTCTGAGCGTGACAGGACCAATATTTCTGCAACTGATCCATCCATCCATGAAACCATGGCATCAAACCCCTCAGGTACCGATAGATTTTGTGAAATGTGGAAAAATGAGCAACCTGCTATCACACGGATGCCATTTACTGGTTGTCCCGGGTTGAAGGAATCCCCTGCTGGCAATCACCCACGCGATTATTTTGACCTCATAGCCAATGAGGCATTTTACGACCTCTTTTTCAGAAACCAACAGGCAGGCTGAGACCCTTCAATCGGCCAATGTATCGCCACAAGCCAGAATAGCCGACTGGAAACATATGTCGAGAGACGAATTTCAAAAGTTCCTTGGTTTATTGTTCCACATGGGAACAATTAGGCTTAATAGAATCTAGGATTATTGGAAAAACGACGATTTATTCAATTTAACGTGCTTTTCACGGTACATGCCTCGGGATAGGTTTCTTGGCATTTTGCAAACGCTTCATTTCGCTACAAATCCTACGGAAAATGAGCCTCTACCAGAGGACAAATTGTTCAAAATCAGACCATTCATTAATCATTTTCAAGGTAGAATGCATGCCATTTATTCACCCGCTAAAGATTTATCGTTGGATGAATCAATGGTTTTATGGAGAGGCCGTCTGATTTTTCGACAGTACATGAAAGGAAAACGTCATAAATATGGCATTAAAATTTATTTGTTTACGGAATCATCCGGAATAGTAATTCGAATGCTGGTGTACACTGGGTCTGCAGACAAGGAAGTAGGAGGGCAGGGGCACGTAAGAAATGTAGTACATAAACTACTTCAGGGCTGAGAGGGTTTTGGCCATTCTGTTTATTTAGATAATTACTACAACAGTGTGCAATTGTCTAGAGAACTTCTGGGAAAGAAAATATATTGCACAGGCACATTGCGGGTAAACAGAGCAGGGAATCCCAAGGAAATTGTGTCCCAAAAAATTAAGAAGGGTGAAATAGTAAAGCAGTGGAGTCATGATGGCATCTGCGTCTTGAAATGGAGGGACAAACGGGACGTTTTGGTCATCACCTCCGAGTATGGGAGCCAGTTGCTTGAGGTCCCGAACAGAAAAGGAATAGTGAAATTAAAACCGGAGGCGATAGTTATGTATAACAAATTTATGAGAGGCATTGATCACGGCGACCAAATGCTAGCATATTACCCCTGTGAGCATAAATCGGTCAAGTGGTATAAGAAATTAGGAATACACATCTTTCAGTTGATCATTATAAATAGTTACTTATTGTATCAAAAATACAGTGGACACAAAAAAACACTGTACGAGTTCCGCATAGAGCTAATACGATCCCTGGTAGGAGCACAAACAGGCCCTACCTCACGTCCATCCACACCCAAGCCCCCCGAATCTCATTTTCCCGCTTTCTTTCCTGCCAACGGGGGGAATAGACGGAAACAAAAGCGATGCCGCGTTTGTCACACCAAAGGAGTCAGGAAGACCGTCACCACTTTCTGCCCAGATTGTCCGGATGAGCCCGGATTATGTCTTCGTCCCTGCTTCATTGAATATCATGGGAAGATGCCAGAGAAATATTGAATATGTATTTTTAAGTGTAATGAAAAAGTTACTCTTTATTTTGTATACTATTTTTTGATAAGTGCTATATTTATTTTTACAACAATGTATTTTACTTAAACTAAAATAAAACATTAAATATGTATAATAGTAATGGTTTACTTTCAAAAAAGCATTGTATTAGTCATGCAGAGAAAGCTTACAGCAAATTGTTGGAATCAAAAAAATTGAAGAAAAATGTGTATTCTTCTTCATCGACTTATATTGCTTCCTAGCTAAGGCTTCCTCGGAGTATTACTTTGGAAGGACCTAGCCAATCGGGTTCTCTACTGTGAATAGCCAAATGTGCGGGAAAAAATGTAAGTGTGCTGTAGAGAACCCAATAGACCATTGCCCGGACCATTGCAGTGTTTCTAATCATTTGTTTTGTTTTCGATATGCAGGAAGCTAAAAAACTTCACAAAATATTGCAGTTTAACTGTCAAAATTATATTCAGTACTTATTATTATTTAATGTTAGCAACAAAAATTGAAATGAACTTTAGAATAAGAAGGGGTTTGTTGCAATTTGAAAAATAGAATTTGCGGGTATTGGTGTATTGCCGGTTGCATGCGTGCATTGTTTCGCCATGGCGGACGACATCTTAAGATGTCACGAAAAAAAAGTTTAAAAATAAATATTTCCCGTATGTTATCGGCAACTTTAGATATCAAGGTAATCATTTTAAACCGAAATCTATTGGAAATTAAAATAAAAAAATTCTGTCACCCGGAACACCCAAGATTTTTTTGGCCGCATGGAATGTGTTAACTTTCCGTGGGGTACTTTATCAAATGCCTTTTTGAAATCAAGAAAAATCGCGTCTACTGGAATGTTGTCTTCCCCGGAGACCAAAATATCGTGGGCGAAAAGCGCTAACTGAGTTTTGCACGATCTGCTTTTCCTGAATCCATGTTGAGTTCCCATTAATAAGTTTTGCGCGTCTCGGTGTTTCATTACCGAGCTGACTACGATGTGTTCAAGGACTTTGCAAGAGATGGACGTTAAAGATATCGGCCTGTAATTAGGTGGCTGTTCCTTGTCTCCACTTTTAAATATTGGTGTTACATTAGCGATTTTCCAGTCATTAGGTACTTCGTGTTGCTTGATGGATTTAATGAATATTAACTGCAAGTAGGGGTCAATTTCTGAGGCTAGTTCCCTATGCACGCGAGAAGGGATTTCGTCTGGACCAGGTGATACATTTGGACTGAGCGATTTCAATATATTTTCTATTCCGTGCGTACTAATGTCAATAGACGGCATTTTTCGTATACAGAGATTGTCAACGGTCTCGGGTGAGTTCTCGGAAGGCTCGGTGAACACGCTCTTGAAGTAGGAATGTAATAAATTGGCTTTGTCGCAACTGTTTGTCAACAAATCTCCATTGTCGTTTCTCAGCGAACATACGGTAGAACGTTTACCTTGAACTTCCCTAACATATGATCAAAATGCTTCTGTGTTATCCTATAACTGCTCTACTAGTGTTTTTCTTTTAAAATTCGTGAATGCATTCCTGAAAGTTCCTTCGTAGCGGCTTTTGTCATCCTATATTTCTTAATTATTAGCTCGCGTTCATTAGCGGATAAATCCGTGCTGACTTTTTTTCATTTTAGCATGACACGCTCTCTGTCGCCTCAATGATTTTCTCACTTCCGCGTCGTACCATCTCGGTTCGCTGCCTTCTTTTACTGTTTTACTAGGAATGTAGCTATTTATTCCCGAAGTTACGAGCAAAAGTAAAGCTTTCCAAGTACCCTCTACATTAAACTTCAGTATTGATTCTTGAAACGCGTGGAAAGCATTTTCCAGATGACTCTCAAACCCATCAAAATAAGCTCTTTTAAAAATGAAAACTTTACGCTCTTTTTTAAAGTTTTCAGCGGTATTTAGCGAAAACTTTGCAGTTACCACCCTATAGTCAGTTATTACTTCGACGGTGCTAACGTTTATAACCTGATGAGGTACATTTTTCGCTAATAAATCAAGAATACTTTCTTCTCTGTTTGGTGCGGATGCTATTTGAAACAATGAGTTAGATGTGAAAGTGTGTTATAAAGCCTCGCAAATCAATTTATCCCTCCGACCAGGAATGAAGCTATAAGTCTCCCAATCTATAGGAGATACATTGAAATCTCCACCTAAAATTAAGTTTCTTTCAGGATACTTGGACGCTACGCTGTTTATTTGAGTTTGAAAATCCAACATTGGCGTTATATCTGAGTTAGGTGGTCTGTAATACGATCATAATAAAATAGTTTTGAATTTTTTATATAATATTCATCATGTAACTATATTTATTGAAAATAACCTTTCTTGTTATTCGGTGCTGATTGCTGTGGATTTTATGAATAAAGCCCCCGTGGAAATGTATATTTGTGTTAAAATGCGATTCAAAGCAAAGGAGGAGTTAGTTATTTATTTAAAAGTAGTAGCTATGCTTCCATTTTTCAATTTAACGTATTTTGAAATAATTCTATTGTATTTGAAACTAAAAAAATATATAAAATTTAGTTTATTTCATTTTTGTGGAGGCCTTTGAAGATCAAAAAAATGGAAATTTTAGGCTATCAAAAGAAGAAAACATCAATCAGTTTTTGTGACACTGCCAGAAAACACGCAGTATTCTGTCAACATTTCTGGAATTAATGCCGAAGCATATGGAGTTAAGCGTTTTTAGTACTGTGTCATCATATGAGGGTGATAATCGGCGGCAAATAATAGTCACATAAGAAATAACACAACAGTGTTATCCCCATTACAATCAAAAGTTCGTCAATTGGTCACCTTGCTCTTTTTCGAAGTCTTAACTCACTCCTCATTCGCTTTTCAACGTTCCTCTTTGTAATTGCGACACCTTTAATATTCAATTTGCATTTTTTCCTCCATAGCCGCCTTTTAAAATTCTTTCCATCTTAATTTTTGCTAATTACACAATCGGATATTTCTCTCCTGCGGTGGAACATTTCTTCGATGTCTTATCTCTGCTCCACTTCCCAACCATAATATCAACCTCTTGAGAATGCCACAATGGCTATCGTTTCCTTATTCCTGCCGGGATTTGCAATTCATTTTTCCCAACGAGTCATTATTATCCAATCTCACAATGCTATCTTATCTCCCCTGTTCCACTCCAGGACTTCCACTTTAACGCCAAAGAACTTCTTACACGGCGACTTGTAACCTTCGTTCATTTGAAACGGAGTGGAGGGGTAATTATGGAAGGAAAGAGTTGGGACAGCGTTGGGATCTAGGAAAAGCCGTTGATATATTACAAATAACTCTTAAATCGTATTTTTTTCTTGCCGTTTTGGTTTTTTTCAGGATATTCATAGAAAAAACGTGTATATTTTACATTCCGTCAAAACTTGCAGCCTTGGCCTAAAATGCAAGCGAAGAGTTGACTATGGGTGACATGACGCGGAAGGCGAGTCACCTGCCGGCCGATAGAAAAGGCTCACATCAGGTTTTGTCGCTGGTGTGGTGAATATTGGGCTGTGGCGTGCGGAGGGATAAAAGATGCTTGTGTATCCGAGTAATGAGGAATTCTGCAGAACGTCGATCTGTTAATTCGTTGAGTGTGTGAGAGTGAAAGAGATTCATTTGCTGGCGTTTATCTCTTGACTCTCTAATCTACCTAAATACGTCTTTTGTCTCTATATTATTTTTATCCTTTACCTTAAATTCGATCACGATTGAATATCCTTACCCCCTACTCCTCCCATTGCTTGATATATGAGTGCTTTTTGATTCACATTCGGTGTCGTTAGGCGTTTGAATTTTTCGCATTCGATTGCAAAACGAGACAGTCCACTCTTTCTTTTCGCTCTGCATATTTCACCAAATTAAATTATTGTTTTGGGAAATATTAATAAAAATCCCTCTTTTCAACATCTCGCTGATTTCAGTAATGACCACATCTTTCGGCTGTATTTTTGAGTGATTTTGCATAAAACTCCGTCAACTTCGGAAGTATTTTATAGAAATATCTCTTTGTGGACTACAAAGATAGGCTATCAATTAAATGTTTACATCTTTTTTGGCAGATAAATGGATATTAAGTTCGTCATAACCTTTGAAACATGGTAAGAATAGAACGTAAACACTGCCAGCTGCGCATAAAGATTACCTCGCTGGGCCCCGCTGAGTTTTATAATATAGATTAGGTCATTGATAATTGGCATACTTAGGTAATTATACTAAAACTGAGATATATGTATTTGCTGAAAGATGTTGTACAACGGAAATTAAAGTTAAAAAGATCGGTGGTTTGAAAAAACAGATTCAGTAGTAAGGTCATGAAGTGCAATAATGATTTTGAAGTGGACATACCACATAATATGTTAACCGATTTAGAAAAATAAATATTTTATGTATTATCGCAATTATTTTATGCGTTTTGCTGGGTAATAGAGTTCGTTTCGGGAAAACATAAGCTGAATGGAGAACCGTAAGAATAACTAAAAGTTCATCACTCAGTCGAAGACAAAACGAATTCGTGGCGTTGGCGATAACGAACAGTATAAACGCTGGCGCAAGTAGTCACATTTCATTTTATTTTGAGATTTTTTTTATTTTCTTTAGATTAATGCTGGTTTTAATTATTTCCTATTATTCATTTACTTCGCAGTTGTCTCGATTGTCTCTATTGCATTTTAAGACTTGTAAATTTATTCGCAATTATTAATAGATATTATTGCTTCTATTGGCGATAAAAGGCTATTTCTTCACCTCAGTGTCACTCATTCCCATGAAGCGACTGCCCTTTTCACATTGCGTCTTTTTATCGATGGCGTCACTCCTCCCTTCCCATTCTACCTTCCCCCCCCCCCCCACATTTCCCCATTCAAATGAAGCGATGTCATTTCTCGCACACCCGCCGGGAGAAAAGAATTCAATCAATTCAGCACATTCCCACCTCCCTCGTTCCAATTCTCTGTCGCCAACCGCACGCTACCAAGCACTCCAAATCACAACAGTTGATCAAAGTTCCCAGAAGTTGATCGTATTCACGTGAGGCTCTTCCATTAAAATTGTTATTTTGCGTCAAAGACGATTGGATTGAAGATGATGTCTGATATGAATTCAACTGCATTGGGTGAGATGTGAAGGAACGACGTGGTGAATGAATTGAGCAAAACTCTTTCGGGAAGTCCAATTTCTTTTGCGGGAGTAAACCACGTCTTTCGGTGCATTTAATCGTCGCCATGTTAATTAGATACTATGCGTTAGTGCTATGCGTTAATTGGTAGAGAGGATCATAGAAAGTGGACTCTCTCGGTATGGAGTGTACCGCTTGCTTACAAATTGGAGTGAAATAGATAACGTGTTCGGGTTTAAGTCGAAATCGAGTCCTAGTGGGAATAATAAAGGAGAGAAATGAGGATGATTAGCCTTAGATTACCTGCTCTCGTTTCCTTAAAAGGACTTGCGACCGAGGCGATTGATGAGACAATGAGGGTCCCTTTAAGCCAAGAGGGCCTTAAATAGATTCAGACGGCTGTTTTGCGATTAGCGCCATTTGCATCACTCATCCGCCTCACAAAAATAAGGACGCATCTTCATGCATCTCACGTTAAAAGCTTTAATTATTCCTATTTAGCTCTCAGACACTCGAAGTGAAGATTATTTAGAAGTCGTAAACGGGAAAAGTTTTATGTGCCGAATATCCCTTTCAGTTCTCACTGGGAAATTGGAAAATGGGCCAAGATACATAAATTACAAATTTTTCGATTGATTCAACACAATATCCAGCGGATCACATTGCTAAATGATCTATGAATATCGACGATCGATTAATTAATCAGCTAAAAGTATGAAAAATTTGATGAAAAAACGTCACCACACTATAGCGTTGAGCGAGTCGCGAGTTTCCAAATTCTGGCGCGCGTAACCAAGGCACGGCCACGTGTTTTTATTTTATTTTCTTTATTTATCATGTTTTATGTTCGCCCAACATTTACATAATTATAGGGCGAACAATCCAAGAATGTAACTACAGAAAAATTGAAAATAAATTGGTCACAGCCACAAAATAGTAACAATCATGATAACAAATGCTGAAAAATATTAAGTAAATACTATTACAGTCGCAAAACATATTCTCAACATCTTTTACAAAGCAGTCTTTTTTTAAATAAGTCAAGATCCTAGAATTTTTTTTATATAGTACACAAATCCTTCGTATTGGCGTATTGGAACAATAATTTGTTTTAACCTTTGATAAGTAAAATGTTCTTTTAAACCGGCTATTAACATTTGGAACTACTACGCTTATTTACTTCAGTAACTCGTAACATAGGCCCTTATTGATGACATCATTCAGAAACAGCAGATCGTTTATGATTCTTCTATTTTGCAGGGTATGGAGACCTAACACTTTTAACAAATCACTATAACAAATATAAATTTTGAAAAGCGGATACACATGATGTGGTACAAGATATAAAAATCTTAAAAATCTCTTTTGAACCTGCTCTAGCATTACAAAATATTTCTTCAAATGTGTTGAATGCGGTGTTAAACTTCCAGCGTCGCCAGTGGTTTATTGAGTTTTCTTCAAGTATGCCTTAAGAATACTTTTTAAAACACTAAATTGAATATTTTTAAACGCTAGTTTTGCACCGTTTTAAATAAAAAATCGCGTGAAATTAGCGTCCACCATTTTTGGGAATAAAAGCACTCATAATTCTAATTAAAATGTATGAAACATAGCCACAATAATTTGAAAATATCATATTCATAAATAATAACATTTTTCATCACATCGAATTATTTCAATAGCTTCAGAAGGTACAAATTGGGAAAGATGTTCGAAGAACACTAATTAATGTCGTTCTTTGGGAACTTTTTTCACGTTTACATGAAGCCACACAACGAAGAAGTCACATGACGACTCACGCCCCGTTCCTAGACAGTAAACCATTCATGATTACTGCTTCACCTTCCTCGGTAAACCTCATTTTATAGCTTCATCCATTTTTTCGATTTCAGCTCTTTGTACGACGGATCAAAAAACGGTAAATATATGTCTCCTTATTTTTCAGTCTCACTAGCAATCAGTACAAAATAAAATTGTTAAGTAGTTGATAGTCACTCGTTCACAGTTTGGCCCTTAGGTACATCCGGCTTTTCCTTCACAACGCATTTCCTCAGCTTCTTTTCCGCGACATTTCCATGTATTCATTTTGAACTTAGAGGAAAATATTGAGCCACACATTTAAAATACTCGACGAGTGTTTCGGAACCATATTGAATGGAGTCCATGTTGAAGAGACGACTGATGCGAATGGGCCAATATTCGCTTCGCGGTCGAGAAAATAATTTTCCGCTCTCTTTCCATTGCGATTGCTGATGGGATCTCGGGCGCGGGAAATGGCTGAAAACGGGCAAAGACGCATCATAGCAGTCTTTTTTTTATTATTTCTCGCCTTCCTTTGGACATCGCTGTCTCTTTTCAATCTTTCAGTTCCCTCGCCCTTCAGATAGCGGATCTGAGGAAAAGCATTTCCAATAGAATCAATTTCTGGGCCGTAGTTTCGCTGCCTGTCACAGGACTTCAGAAAAATACCCACATGACACTTATAAAAATAGCATGAAAATGTATATCGCAAATTTATTTTCGCACGATAAAATATGAAATAATATTTTTTAAATAAATAACAAAAGAAAAACATACTTTTTGTAATGTTATGTGTAATATCTTCCTCATGCTTTTAGTCCGTCTCACTTTGGATTTGATTTGTATTTTAATGTGTTTCTCTAAAAAATACCTTTTAAAAATTCCCTTCAGCGCATCCTCTTTCGTCCAAGAAGTCTTTTTCATTCGATGCTAATCTTCTTGAACTGCCCCTGAGTTGAGAACTAAAGCATTAAATAACTGTACATACCACTATCCAAATTCCTCCCGTAGAACAAATATTTTCATGGAAATTTCTTAAACGTCACAATTACGGCGATGTCTCCCAATGCGCTTTGATTCATTAGTCCCTTTATTTCAATATCTCTCCTCAGTAAACCATATGATTTCTTTCATGCACACTTAAAATCATTCTTTTCTATAAAGTTGATTTGATTTACTGATAAGGTGCAGGTGAATCTCGCATGCTTCGCCATCTTTGCCTGTTTATCTCTTCCTTACACGCTTATAAATTCTAAGTCAGAGCTCATAGTTTTTTGGGCCAAACTAGCGTATATTCTCCTCATTCTTGTTTCACAAGTTCATATGTCAGTCGTTCCAACGCCATTCATCCCATAAATGGCTCTTAGCGTGTCAGATTTTAAGCAAATTTCTGCATGGCAAAGAGACTTAATCTTCGAAGAATCTGTCTTCGAATCAAAATGTCAACGACGTTTTGTGATGACGTTAATTTTGCACTCAATCAGTTAGCATGTAATAAGCTCTTGCTATTTCCACGCGAAAAATGTTAATCGCCACCATGGTTTCCCCGTTCTTGTATTCTTTTTATCTTCTTTTTAAAGACATTCCTAAAGGGGTAGATAAAAAATTACGAATGCCACTTAATTTTTACGTAAGATATGCCTTCAATCCAAAGAGAAGGCTTTGCCATGCAGAATCCATTTCACTTGAATTTCTGGAAAATTAACGTTAACTGAAATGTTACTTAAGAAAAACTGTAATAATGTGCGTGTATTAATTTTATTATCACATTATGAGCATATATTATACCTTTATCATTAAGTCAACGCGCATTCTATTTATGATTCATGCATCATAGATGTCGGGCGGACTATAAATAAAAAACTCATTTTGCTGTGGATTTCCTCTTTGAGCTGAGGGAATTGACGCCCACCATAAAATAAACCGGCGCCCCCTCCGAAGCACCAACCCCTCAGCACCCGAATATCTCTCGCTCCATTTTTAACGCATTACAGATACTGCTTACGCTGCAACGAAACCATGGTCGGACAAAATGAAGCAGCATGTGGAAAAGAAAAGTTTTTATTCCTTCGACTCCCATGATAAAGGATTTCCACCAAGTCACGCCCGCTACTATTACCTACTCATTGCTTAGCCAAAAAAACGTAATATATGTGTCAACACATATTTATCTTTCTAGGAACCAATATTTGGCAATAGGACGACACAATGAAGCTGTATTAGATGAAAAAGTTCTCAAATTATATAGAAAGAAAAGTGTTTTGGATTTGTATTGAAGCCTTCCTTTGGTCCTTGTTTTAATTAAAACATCGAGTCCATCTTTCCCCCTCATCACTATTGTTTTATTTTATTTTATTCTCAAACCACCGGATAGAGCTCTTTTGTGCCATTTCATACCGGGGTATTCAACGAATGTAACAAGTAAACGTACACGAACAACCATGCCCTGGACAGGGGAAACATACCCACGCGGGACTCGGACCCGCGACCTCTTGTTTGGCAGGCGAAGACGTTACCCTGCCGCCACCGAGGCCGATACTTTATCCTCATTCCCCTCCCCTCCCCCTACACCCTTGCCATCTTGCTCTCTCATCTCTCGAAGTGGACCGCTGCCAACATTCGCCCCTGCTCTCTGCTCCACCTAAATACCGCTCCTTTCCTCTCCACCATTCCCACGCATCCGAGGATCAAAAGGACACCACCGATAACAATGGATTCAAACTCACCTTTCGCCCGACTAGGTCAATTTTAATCACATTCCTCCGATAGTCGATCAAACATTTGGGTTTCCTCGCTCTATAAAGTGCAATTTGCAAAACTAAAAGAGGAAAATTTCTTAATTTCGCCTTTCGCCTCTCTTACGGCGATGCCTCCCGCTGCGCTTTCATTTATTACTCCCTTTATTCCAATGCTTCACCCATAATGTTAGTTTTGTGTTGTAAGTTGGGCATCTATGGGAGATATTTAACATCAGACAATAGCATTTCGAAAAATACTAGGCTCGCAAGAAGAAATAAAAGGAAGGATGGAAAAAATATCTATATTCTCGCTAAATATTATAAAAACGGAATAAAAAATTAATAAACACACATAATTAAGGTTCAAATAGTAAATACATATGATTTGTAAAATAAAACTCAAATATAATTTGTCATACTCACGCATTAATAGAAAGAAATAAAAATAATAGCATAAAATACAGGGAGAATATGAATGGAAATTGGCTTACCTTAAGATAAAAGAAAAAATTTCTCCCGATCCTCCCAGGAAATGTTGATTGAAACGGCGTTCACAAAGGAGCCGCTAGAACCCTGCTGAGCAACTTGGGGGTGAAAAAGGTCATAATAGAACTGATCCGAGCTCTTACACAGGGCCGGAACCCTCGGGGTACGCATTACGTGATGTCACGTCATCAGCACCAGGCGCACCATGACGTGATATCACGTCATTCCGCACTCAAGGTGTTAAAAATGCGAATGATCGGTTATTTTTCATTAACTATGCATGTGGAATGTCGACTTTTGGAAGCCCTAGACTCAGACATTATTAAAGTGATATTTATACAATAAGTAGATTTACATCGTCCACTCAAAATATCTAGGAGTGAAAAGTTACCATAGATTAGGTCAGAAATCTTTTCCATTGCAAAATTTTGTACGCTAACTAAACAGAAGACATTGCCGCGCGAAACCAGGCTAATAAAAGCATCATAAATCGTGTGACGACACGCTAGGCTCTCAGTGATTCATGATGTAGATTAGCCCGGCATGCATAGAGATCATCATGAGGATCGCTTGGTTGTACATTTGATTTTTTATAAACAATTGAAAAGATATATAGTAATTGATAGAGGGGAAGACAGCCCTTCATTTTGATATTGCAACCAAGAAACATCTCGTGCATTGCTTCCCCAATTGCGCCGAATGATATCAAGCCATGGTAAGAAAGCAACGCTAAGTGCAAACGGCCACGCATGCGTACCACGCAACAGAATGTTATTTTCATTTATCATACGATTGCTATCAAGTCTATTAGAGCAGATTATTAAAGAGTATGCAAGGAAAACGACCCAAGTAATGAGAAAAAAGGAGAAAAATGAAAGGGGTAGTTCCATCATCAAAAATGGATTTAAAATATTAAATTTTCCATGCTCTTTATTAATATTTTAAACTTTCAACTAATTATCTTTCTCAATTCCTGACCTTTAAAGTGAACTCGTCAATGACTCAGGTGTTAAAGTTAACGCCTATAGAATATAATGTCTTTAAGTTATGTGCGTTTCACTTTTTAGAGGAAACTGACAGATTGTTGTAAATGCATTGCATTCTCTCCAAAATCGCTCGAAACGCTTAGGACTACCAACATTACCAAATAAATTCACAAGTTAATTCCAAAATTATTTCCCTTTAAATTAAAATATGATTTATTAATGGTGAACTAAAGTTGGTTTTAAATGATTAAGCGTCCATGATTTTTTATGTGGGCAATATTTTGAGCTTTTTATGCCGGGAAATCCATGTCCTTCCAATAGATCTTTTGAAAATGCTTATCCATGCGGAGGGGAGATACCGGCTGCATCCGAGTCTAGGTGCTTGGTCGGATGAGAATAAGAAAAGGAGGGCGTGTTTTGGAGACCGCAAGCATGGGAGGGGGAGTGGAAGATAGAGCAGTGTTTCTGTTGAGACGTGAGGAGCTGCTGGCCGGAGATAAGGACATGAAGGAGGAGGTTGGAGGGAAGGAGATAGCGAGGAGCGCCCTCTCGCGATGGCCTTCTCCTTGCGAGGAAGTGTGTTCCTTAGACTCAGAGGGGGTGAGGGACGGGAGAGGGGTGAAGATTATTTGAGATAGCGATGTCGGGTACGAATACAGTGGGTGGGGGAGGTGTGGTTCCATCGGTGGCCACCGGAAGAAGGGCGCTGCGGGTTCGATATGAATATTCACGTGCGGGGGCCGCATTTTGAGTTGATGGTTTGCAGGTTATAGTGTTATGGGCTTTTGTGTGTATATTGTGGTGGACACATGTAAAACCTACCTACGTATATATTACTTGTACATACTCTGCGGTGGTCAGTAGCGGAGTGCGATATCGGCTGGACTAGAAGATGGTGTTCCATCGATTTGCAAAGAGATCTCTAGGCTGAGGTCATTGAAGGTCACATTGGTCAACGATTTAGAAATGATGGGGTTAAATATTTATGGTCTTTCACCAAAATATGAAGAAAATACCGTTTTCACAAAAACATCTAAGTGTGCTTAAAATATGTCACGGAGATGAAAAATAGGAATGAGACATAGGAACGGGTTCTTCACTGTGTGAGGAGTACCTAAGACTTTTCTCCGAATATTGACTTCTTCAGAATTCCTCAAAAATACTTCTCATCTGATAGCTAAACACGCCGGATCACGGTCAAGGCGCCATCTCGCAGAGGTATATTGAATGCAAAGAACTAATGAATACAAACGCCAATCTCTATTCAACGTATCCTAAAGATGGTAAACGTAAATCTTCTTCGACATTGGGCTAAACTTGTGATAAGGTAGCAGCTTATGATGGATTTAAACCTCTGTATGAAACACGGAGTCCGAAAGGGAAAAACGTGACTGGGTGCGAGCGAAGGCGACCATCAGCACGACTATCCATCCGCCGACGGGCACTGAAGTGAGAGACCGGGCCTTCGCGCCAACAACTGCCCATTTCCTACTCAACCGCCCTCAGTGACGTCTTTCAGCGACGGCCACAGCTCTTGTGCTTTGTGCCCCAACACTCGAGAGCTCTATTCAACCGGGGAGTGTATCTTCGGTGCAAACATATTTATGGAAATGATTGTGCGTGCCGTCGGTTTTGCCTTAAGTATGGGGAACTTTTGCGTTGCATGTTTTGGGTAAACACGGAAGGCTCATATTAATGGCTCGACTGGTGTCTTTCGTATTTTACGTGAATCATTCAACAATAATGCAAACGATGACCGAAAATGGTCTAATGAGCCCCAGGTCCTCCTATTACTATTAGATCCACTGCTTTTCACACTTACCTTCTTCTACCTCTACCTCTACACACTTCTTAGCGGCATATTTTAAGAAACGAGCTCCGTATGGAAAACACGCCTCTTCTACGATCCGTTTCTTGTCTCTTTGGGATCGTATGTCCATTGAATCTTGAGTGCTGTAAGAGCCGTAAGTATTGTATGCAATATCACCACATTGTAATTATTTCACTTAGTAATACTTGGAGGAAATTATAAGGTATGCCAAATATTTTGGAGGAATAAATCGTTGTTGCGGTTCATTTTTCTGACGCCATCAGCTCAAGGAATCTTTCACAAGGGAGGAAAGTTGACCAATTCGAGTAGAAATCATGGGCGCGTGACTCTGTGAGATTATTCCGCTGGTGTGTTTGTTTTTGGAGTTTTTATTTATTGCCATTTGAAGCCACGATCGCTTCCCTGGAATATCTAAGACTCCTCTGTGCTGTGCACCAATCGCACCAAGTGCCTCACCAGTCGTTTATTAATTATCTCCTCGCTTTTGGCGCTCATATTTCCGCGCGCGCTTCGAGATTCGTAGATATTATCCTGGCAGAGAATGAGGGAGGAGGATTAATATTTTCATATGGATTCCTCCTTGGCTAAGCAAAGAATCGGTTAATAGCTATCATGGGGGTATCCATCTCTCCTAACGGCGACCCCTGCAACTTCACAACGTAACCTACGTAATCTAAAGTATCGTAATCCACTCTGTCTTATCGCGCCTATTCATTTCCATTTTATAATCTTTAAAAACCTTCGTGCCATTTTTTTATGTTTTACGCGTTCTTCGTACGTATCTAATTTCAGCGTTTGCGCAATCAGCATATCGTCCGTTCAAGTGTCCTCCGATTATATGCCCTTCGGTGCCCTCTCTCCGTCTTGAATCCGATGTGCTCTTCAATTTATAAACCCATCTCTCGCCTTTAAAACAGCCATTACTCACCTGCAGCCCATAATACAAGATGAAATGCTATTTCCTGCAACCATTTACATGATCAATAGTATCGATGGTGCGAGTATTTCATTATCGCTTGACATGTCTCCTCAAGCGGAAAAATGCACCTCTTCCCTCACTGCACCCAACACATTTTTACCTGCCATCATCCGTCTCTTACTTCCAAAAAAAAGAAAAAGGATCCAAATGAAGGCCTTCCCAGTGTTTCTCACCAATCACTAAATCCTCTCGTTTCTTTTATATATATAGATGCTATTGTATGAGGCGATGGTATCGTGTGTTTGCCTTCTTTTCCCTTTCTCATGTCTGCTCCCCGCCCTCCCCGATATCACTTTGGCTTAATCTCTCCTTCCATTCATTTGCTCCACGAAGAGGCAAATTGAAAACACGAAACCAAAAGGAAACTCTCAATTGGAGAAAGAAATTGTTTATTTTCATTTTTATAGCTCACAGACTTTCCCTTCTCTTTTTTAAAGCCGTATGCCTTCACGTTTAACGGAGACCACAAAATTAGAAGATATTACGTCGAACACGTCTATTGAGGCTGCTTGAGAGGTGGTCTTCATGCACATCGACACACTACCCCGCAAGCTACCTTAAGAGACGTTAGGACACCAGCCGTTTACAAATAATAATATATAAAAAATAAAATTTAGATTTTCATAAATATCACGTGTTGTTAAAAAGAAGAAAATATCTGCCTTAGGTCCCTTCAATTATTGGAAATTTAAAATGTGATTGATGAGACAGTAAAACAATTTTTAGAAGACATTTCAGAAATCAAAAACGAAAATTGTGGTGCGTATGTGAGATTATAAAATTACATCAAGATTTTTTAGATATATGTATATATTATTTATATTTATATTTTTTATATATTTATATTTATTTATTTATATATATGAACAGAATACACAAAAATTTTTGACAAACCTCTTAACTTTGTACATATTTATTGATATTATGTCACTAAGGTATCGCCACAACTATTTACCATTAATGTTGATTGAAAGATAAGAAGAGAAAAAAATAATTATAAAATTAATAATTACTGGTCAATGTATCAGATTCATTAGCTTATTTGTATATCAGATTTATCTCCTAGCGAAAGCTAATGTAATCTGACATGAGCATCACGTTTTCGTTTTTTATACCTAAAATTTTCTTCAATTATTATTTTACTTTCTTAGCAATCGTATTCGAAATTTTCAATAATGTAAGGTAGGTACACAAGGCAGTTGCTATCTTCTTTTAAAAAAAACGTGGTTTTAATAAAGATATTATTTTTTTATTTTTATTTTAGATCATATAGTTTTGTTAGCGAGGAATTAGGTATGCAATCCATTTAAATTTTAAGTACAGTCACCTAGTGGTTGTCTAAAATATTGTCATTTTATCCGGGCAGCGATAACGATTATTATAATTTTAAGCAGCAAGAAAAGTTTTCTTATCCATTTAAAACAAAATTCCAAAGTGTACTTGGTAGGCATGAAAGGAAAAATCGACAAGAGATTTCAAGTACTAATCCAATTCAAGTACAAATCATCAAATTTTATCTTTATCATTCCAAAAGTTGCTCTCATAACTCAGCCAGAATCTACCATTATCGATGTCCTAATAGGTTTTTTTCTACATGCGAACCTAGTCTCCCTTCATCGTCATCCATATTTTAGCGAAACAGTTCAAATTTCCAGCCTACCTTGTCTAATGTCTTGAAATTGATGTCTTAACAAGCTGAATTATTAAGTAGTTCTTCGCTTTCTTAATTAATTATCAATTTGTTAACTTCTTCCTTCAATTTGAAATAGTTTTTTTAGCAAAAGTTTGTTTATTCAATTGTTAGTTAGAACATAGAGATGGCAGAAGTTATGTGCGAAGTCGAAAATTCCAAATAGCAATGTACAATTTCCAGAGCAAGTCATAAAAAGAATGGTAAATCGCAGGCTTCTGTTGAAGATAAATAATAGAAAAAGTATACAGGTACGGAACGCTTTACAATCAGATAATTTATTCTACCGACTGTGATTGCAGCGCCTCCATTGGATTTCAGTGGCCATTATTCCTTTTACCTGGCCCAGATGAGGCCCCCTCTTCCTCTAGACCAGGGCTCTCTTTACAACCCAGACGGCATAGAACCCTCCGTATCTAATTCGTATGTACATAGTACCCATTGACTACGGGGATACTATGCCGCTCCGTCGCTTTTCGTCAATGGATAATTTCCATTCACGGCCTGTAGACGAAGCGCGTACGAAGCATGTGAATGTCCGCTATGAAGCACGTCCGAAAGGATACGAAGTGCGCAGTAACACAGCACTCAGGCTAATCTCAATCGATTGGGTCGAAAATTAGATATATCGTTACTCGCACGATCGAAAAATGTATCGAACGCAACTCAATCGATAGCTACCAACCGTAGCGAGAATGTTATGAATCATTATGAATTGTAAGTTCTCAATAGGTAAATAATACTACATCATGAATTCTAATTACCATGATATAGTACTATTTACCTATTGAGAACTTACAAAACTTACTCGGCCACTTAAATAACTCTGCGAAAAATGAGATTCTCATGGCTAATTCACTCATCCCCAACATGCAGCATTCATAAGTGGACCGTACTTACTTGGAAACCTTGAGATGTTAATAAGAGTAATTTCTTACTAAGTTTGACACTAAATAAGACATCACATGGCCCATGAGCATTGAAAATCTTACCGAAAAGCCTGACGAAATAAGATTTTTTTCAATAAAAATTGCCGATGAAACAGGATTTCTGACACATCTGCTATTATTATGATCGAATTCATCAGAACGCAAGCAATAATTAACATATAGTTCAGTCTCAGCTACTAAAACGTACCCGTACCAGGCGCAAAAATATAAATAGTGAGTATTTGAAAAATTATTTGGGATGAGTATAAAAGTCTCTATGTCACTGTAGTAGATGTATCAACCTATTAAAAATATGAAAGTCCAGCCAAATCACCAGCATAAACATTTGTAAAATAAAATATATCTCTTAACACATCCGAAATTATACTTACTTTGCATGAAGTCATCACCAAAAGAAATTTGAAGAGGCAGGAAAGAAAAAACCACAGAAATACAATACAGATATTATGTATTTTCTTTAGTCAATCACAATAATATTTCCAATTTTCTCTTCTAACCCACATCTAATTTGGCGAAACAATTACTCTTATCTCTTTTGAATAGAAAATTATTTAAAAAGAGGACTGGCCGATCATAATACCTATCTTCAATACTTTCTCCGATGAACGTCCACTATCACTGCATCCACTTGCACAAAACAAATCCGCATCCACTAATATGTCACTTCTGCCACAATGTCTGTCTTCTTGACGACAGGTAACAGTGAAGCAATGGTACCTTCCTCCAATCTGGGCACCTTCAATTCAACAAGAATTTTCTCCTCGTCTTCTCGTCCAAGGCCACAGATTATTTTCTGATATCACAAGGTGCGATTTGAAGCTCACACACCTAAAATAAATAAATAATAAAATACCATGTAACTTACTAGGTCACATCATTTCCAATTTTTGGGCAAATTACTAGGCTCGTAAATATAGTAAATAATTGTATACCTGAATATTTTTTTTATTTTAAACTATAACATCAGATAATTTGAAATGATTAAAGCCGACGTGTAATATACCATAGGGAAAGCTAAGAAACAATATTCGATTCTATAAACTTGGCTGCTAATTCCTAGTTTCTCCTTTAACCAATAAATTGATACAAAAAAATACAACTAAAATGCAAGAATTTTCAAATGAATAGCTGCTACAATATTTTGAATCACCATTTTCAGTACTGAAGTGATGCATCAACATCCCGAAGCCACTTATAACTTAAAATTAGATCGAAATAATCACAGCGAGAAAGAGTACATACCTTACTGTTTTTCGTAGGGGGGAAATGTTTTCTTCTTATCGCCCAAATGCACTTCTTCTTCAACTCAGGATCATTTGGAAAGCTAAAAACTTGAACCATGTCCCGGAGTTTCCTTTACATCCCGGCAATACACACACGAAAGGCATTTTTAACAAAAATATCTCACAAACACGTTTCTGAAGCCCAGAGAATGATATTAAAGAATAAGATAAACTTCACCATTACCAGACACTCTATTTTTCACCAACTTAACCACAAAAATCCCTGAAATGTGGTGAGACGTAACTTAAACGACGCGATCTCCAAAGGCTTGTGCTGGCTTGTGATCGGACCTTTTTTAGGAGGATATGGCACCACCCGCGAAAGAAAATAGTCCCAGACTGAATACAGTTTTATCGATGAGATACAATTTTGTAGGTGCATATGATTTTGCCAGTCCTCTTGTATCTTTTTTCTTCATTAAAGGAAATAAGAAACAAAACTTTTTTGGTAACTTCCTAATCGCGATTTCCTGTATCCACTTATATCTTGATAGTCCACCTTCGTATTCAGATGCGTAAAATTCCTGTGCTGTCTGGGAAGGTTATAAATGCGGAAATAAAGGAATACAGTCATCAGTAAAAAATTAATATGATCGTCGATAATTTATATTATTATGTAGTTAGGCCACATTATATTCTTTTGCCAGCTATCGGATCATCTTCGTCCTAGACCAGTCGGTTCTCTGGTCATCCGAAAGGGCATTAAATGAGTGGGCAAAGGTGCATGTAACAAATAATCCCGCCATACGCGAGGACCTAAGGATTGGGACCAGACATTTGTTTCCTCCACGTCGCGTGTTCCACGTGTGGATATCGCTGAGCAGAGCCATGCTGCTGTGGATATAATAGGATGGAACACGGTTCTTCCAAATTTTCCACCCGGTTTGCAGCACTGCGAGTGTTCGACGCTCCTTGATTTTCAGCCACGAGCATAAAGGGGGGTCAGATGGTCCCAGGCGGAAGGCGTACCGCATGCAAGCGTTTTTCACCACTTGAGGCCTCTGTAGCTCTCTCCCACTGAGGTCCGAGCAGGGTGCTAAGCAATAGTCAATGATGGGCTGTAGTAGGGACTTCACAAGGAGGAATTTTATTTTGTTGGGTGGGCTGAAGTGCATACCACGTAGTTTTCGAAGTCCCCAATGGACGCTTCATATTACCATTGATACTTATCTACTCCATGATAATTGGTTGTCAATCTGGATTCCAAGGTATTTTATGTGGTCCTAATAAGGTATTGGGTCACTTTCCATCAACATTTTTGGCATTGTGATTAGAGAGATTTTATTAATAAACAAAAAAATATCCCACACATTTCCCCGCGTTGACCTTCAGGCCCCTGGGGTTTAACCATTCCCAAACTAAATAAAGATCATCATTGACCTGTGAAACCACTGTTTCGACATCTGAGTTTTCTGATTCCCGGTAGTACAAATGCCGTCGGCGTAAAGCTAATTAGGATTCCATATTTAATTTTTATTTCTGTATAAATCTCAAGGTACTCTTACAATCGTGATAAAAGTGCAAGAACATAGCATTGTCATCCAGTTCTGAGCTATCCTTAAAATTTCAGAGCTCTAGTTAATCTGTAAGTAGTCGAAATTTGAGTTACAAGATTTTTGCCGGAAGGACAAACAAAAAAGCGAGTGTAATAGAACGAGGTAAAGAGGAAATGCTCTAAAGATGTTTTGTCTAGCTTTATTAAGGCCTTTCATTGTTCGCGGAAAAAAAGAATTCCTATAATACCTTTCCGTTCGGCATATATTTTCATTTATATCTCTTAATTTATAGTTTTACTGCCGGGCTTGGAAATGTGGTTCGCTGGCCTTCCATTGCTCTAGCCTGCTGCACTGCTTCAGAATTTCTAGCCACTCCCAGCCTAATTCATCGGTGCGACGATTTCTCTACGCCCGTAGCATTTTTTGACGAAAATTACGAAATTTACGTAATAGGAGGCATATATTCTTTTCGTCGTTTAGCTATTTCTTAATATTTTACCAATATTGTGTATCTTTGGTGTCGTTGTCTATTGTCAGTCTAACCTATCCAGAAGTGCATTTTTTCAGTATTCACCACTTCCAGCAATTTTTCTTGCACGCACTGGCCGTTTGATGTCAATTTTTGTTCATTTTTCTTATCACGGTAGTAATAACGAAAGCTGCAGCATTAACGTCAGGTGAGATGTTGATATATTTGTTTCACTATTGCTGTTGTAAATATTAAAAAGACTGTTTGTTACATCAATTATATAAATATTAATCATATGGTGGGCGTGTTTTTTCTTGCGCCTTTTGAAAGACATGTCTATATAAGCCTGGTATGTTGTTTGGTTGAATATTGTGTGTCACTTTTATATTTGTCGGCCATGATAAAGCTTAGAAAAAAGAAAACAATAGCCGGGAAAGTTTTTTTTTGGCCAAAAACTTCAAAAAGAAAATGAAACTAATATTATTATTTCAGCTATTTGAAAGTCAGATGCGGTGGTGAGAAAATCGGATAGCGAGGCAGTTCCTGGGCACGCGAAAATTTAATTTTGGTGATCTGGGTACGTTATATTGTATTTTGCTTGTAGCTCTATTGATTATGAGCATCTTTCCCAGTGTGCAGACAAGATATAAAAGTTTCATGCATATGTACCTACATTAGACCGATAATATTGTATTACAGAAATCATTTTGTTTATAATTATATTTTCAGGTTCCATAGTAAAATCTGTTGAATGGCATGGGTAGGTATTCGTGAGCGCTTAAATATTGGAATTTTAGAGTTCAGTTTATGCCATGGCACTCACTCAGTGTCGACCACGTTTCCTTTGGAAGAGCCAATCCGCCTATCACCCCTCGCCTCTTTATCACTTTATACGTCGCCCTTCCACCCCAATGGACCATTTAAACCGCATCCTTTTGCATTCACCAGTGTGTGGAAGGAGACCTTTCCACGATAGACCCTCCCCATTCATACCATATCTCCCCCTAGCGTTCGCTTCTTCTTTTGAGCTTTTTCTTCCCGTACACTGGACACACAGCGTTTTCAGATACCCTATCTCATATTCCCATGCACACCTCTTCGTGTGCTCCTCCTCCATTTATCCTATCCCCCCTCTTCTCTCCCCTGGGAGATCACCTCAAGATTGAGTACTTATCGGACCCCCTCCATCCAACCTGCACCTGCATGTCTTTGGGTCTGAACTCGACGACGAAGGACCATGAGCCTCACCATTTACAGTATTTACGCATTTTATTTAACAGTCAAATCGGGAGGAGATGGAGGTTTGTTTTGCGGAGACTTTTCATTGAGTGCGACTAAGGAAAACATATTATAAGTACCTATTCATTACGTTCAATGGTGTCAGGCTCAACTTTGTGGAAGTTGAAGTTCACAAATGAAAAAACGACTTCGTTTTCTTCCACTAATTTATTTTCACGGTACGACATGTTTCGACCTTGAGCGGTCATTTACGAGTACCTACTCGTACTCGTAAGTACTCGTAAATGACCGCTCAAGGTCGAAACATTTCGTACCGTGAAAATAAATTAGTGGAAGAAAACGAAGTCGTTTTTTCATTTGTGACCTATTCATTAGTTGGCCTCGGTGGTGGTGGGATTTAGTCATCACCTGCTAAACCAAAGAGTCCTCTCTGGTTATTCAGCGCATGAGTGCATATGATTGTCTTAAGCTGTTATCTTTTATTCCCCCGTTGTAAAGGCCTCATTATCGCTGTTTTAGGGGAATAGGTAAAAATCAATACTTTCTCGAAATTCCTCGTAACTTTTAGTTCCAAATATTCGCAGTTTGTTCCTTTTTGCGCGGTCGAGCCAATCCAAATACAACGGCTTACCTCGGACAAAAAGCTGGTTTACTACAGACTTAACAGATTGCGAGGAGATTCCTGCGCCGGGTATGGTGAGACAATGTAATATAATAATAATAATAATATCGTGTAACTTCTCTCCCTTAGAATCCGAGCCTAATCCTAATTTAACTTTAGGATAGGTTAATATTTCCAGTAGGTATATACCAGCAGAAAAAGTGCAAAAAGTCAATAATGGTAATAATGAAGTATGGCATGCAATTTAAGTAATTGCAACCCAAGACAACCATTGAATATATCCGAAGGAAATATTGAGTAAAATGCGATGAAAGCAGGGAAAGATTTTTGCATGATTTAGAATTTCCCGAGTTGTTACCCGGGCGAGGTATTCCATTGTAGTCAACTTTTTGGGTCCTAATTTGTTACATAATCTGATGACGAGATCTCCGCTGAGATGATTGTATTTTCGTATTTATTCGTAATTTACCTCAGCCGGACATTTTTCCAGCAATCCGACATTCGAAAGCTGGCCATGTTCCCAGGTATCGTTTTGCACATTCACTCTCAACAGCAAGTCGGTGCAATGGTATACCTCCACTCATCCATCCCTCATTCGTCGAGAACCTCCCCCCCATCATCATTTCGTCTGCTCACCCTCCCTCCATCTTTCATCGCCTCTCCATCAGCATCACCTCCAACTCACCCCTTCCTCCCCCTCCTCGCCCCTTCCACTCCTTCCTCCCTCGAATACCCCCACCCCCTACACACCCTTATCTCTCTCCTTTTCCGCCTCCCTCGGGTGAAAAATCAGCGACCAATCCAAGCGTGGATATCTCTCTGGAACAACAAACGCCTCCGACCTTCTCCCCGACCTTTGAAAAATGTCCCTCCCTCCTTCCACTTCTCTCATCCTGTGAGTATTCCTTCGTCAATCGATTTTTTTTCCTCGGTATTAATATAATATCAGATATTACTCATTATTGAATCAATGTACTTATAGAACTTGTATCAATTGAGTTAGTCTCGTTAGCTTTTCAAAATATTTAAAAAATACCGTCAATAATTTTTATGAAAACTCTAATTAGGTACGCAGTATAATTCTTTATCATCTCAAATTTCCATAAGTGTCATCAAAAATCAACGTTGGTGAACTCTAGCGTTGGTGTGTGAGCCTATACCTCAGAGGAAATATCTAAATTTACATCCTCTCTTTTCACTCCTCCTTTTCATTCAAACATTCCTTTTCATAGCATTAGAATATTTTTTACGCCCCTCCCACTCTTCTTCTCCACCCATTTGGATCCATCCCTTTCTCATAAGGGCACCAAACGTTTCCTTCCACTCTTCATCTCAAATTCTCTTCGATTTATCTTTAATATCTATTTCCTTTAACACTTAATCACTTTTCCAATATTCCTTATGACTCGGTTTGTTGCACTATTTTCAATGATTCTTATTGCTCACTTGGAGTCAAGTAAATATCAATCGCAAGATTTCCGTTCTAATTTCGGTGAGTCGTGCATGGCCCTGCTCTCTAGTTTCCACTATCGTCGAATGTCACGGAGAATAAAAAAAGAAGAGACCAGTATTTTTTCGTCTTTCGATTGATACGTCGCTGTTTTCTCAAGCCATTCAATTCAATGGACCAGGTCTGCAACTAGATTAATCTCTAATGTATGCCTTCATTTATCTTACCACTCATTTTTAGTCAGGTTCAAATTATAGTTCGTTAAATAATGAAACCCTTATAGCTAGCTCACTGGTCACTCACAACTGCAATTACTTCCGTAGATTCTTTCTACGATCGTTCTACCAATATTCCTACAGTCAGAAGAATTAGGCTGAGTATAAATTCATAATTGATGATGCCTTTCTCTAGAACGCAATTTTTTGACGAATTCCTACGGGGATTGATGGCTGTTACGACTAATTTGCAAGACGGATGCCTGTTTTTCGAGGTCAATGCAAATGAAAATCCAGTTATTTTTTTCTGAAAAAGTTCAAATTCATAGACGGTAAATTGGGTTGAGCCGCTCTATCAAGAATATGAACAATAAATCCATTAGGTTTTTATGGTTTGGGTCACCGTCAGTTTCAAGGACTGATTAAGAGAAAGCAACCTTTACGGGCGAAGAATGACCCGAGGAATGGTAGTGTGATGGTTGCAAAATCTTCGGATGGGAATGTTGCCATATGGCGGGCAATAGGTCCACTGCAATTGGATAGCTGCGTGGGCTTGCGTGAGTCCGCCTATTCATTGCATTCAGGCACTCTTAGCGACTTAGAACATCATGGGACCAATGAGTTAAGTCCCTCCTTCCTCCTAAACTGGATCATTTTATCCAATTTCTTCCATTAAAAGAACTCCTTTCATAGCCTCTGGCACTCATAGCAACTGAGGGCATCATGGGACCAATGAGCTAACTCCCTCCCTCCCCCCAAATCGGATCGTCTCACCCATATTCCTGTTTTCTTCCATTGAAAGAACTTTCTTAGTCTCTGGCACTTTACGCAAACCTCATTCATCCCACCCACATGGATACTTTCAATTAATTTACGAGTTCATATTACTGAGTTTGAAAATGACGCGAGGTTTTCCAATGTGATTCGTGTTTTGCTGTGTCTGCCCGGGGGAGATTCCATCCTTTTATCGATGGCCTTCCCGTGCCGTCTTCCACATTCATCCCGTGAAATAAAAATAATGTTGATGCCATGCCAATCCCACGGGACTTTCACTTTTACCACTGGAAAGAGTAATTTCCATAATTATAATTTTAAATGAAATCCTCAATTTTAAGGAATTAGTGTGCCAAAAAGGAAGAGGAAGTCGGAAGTGCAAGACATGGTGGGCTTTGACAAGAAGTCCCCGGAAGGGATATGGAGGAGACAAAAAATGAGAATGGTCTGATTGCCGTAGTGAGTAAGGTGATAAGTGAAGGTGGAGGAAGGGAATATCGTACTTAGGTACGGTGAATCTACACATGGCTTTCCTAAACATTGGGCACACATATCATATGGACATGCACAAGTCTGTACTTGGGTACGATCTCCAGTAGGAAATTTCTCATTGAAACATAGGCCGTAGTATTCTGTCTTCATACCTGTCCATACCATATCCGGAGGAGGACGTTGCTTGCAGAACTCTAACATTCAGATAGCCATCAGTAATGGCTATGTTTCTCAGATTACCGTGAAGAATTTTTTGGTATCATTTGTCAGATGATTGATTTTCACATAATATTTCCTTTATTGAGGCTTTAATCTTTCATTTCATCAATTGTAATGTGGATTTGAAGAATTTTATAATGGCAATACGATACCACTGACATTATTTGTGTCTTAATTTCATGCTCTCATTATAAATTTCCGTTTATTCAACATTATTGCAGTGGTTAAGATCATAATATGGGAAGATAAGCGGTGGAATTGAGGGTTGCAAACGTATTTTTTAGCCTAAAGACTTGTCGTTTTGCTTCTAAATAAGGTTTTTTCAGTCAAGTCACATAATTTTAAGAGAATATTTGCTTATATAACTAATGAATGGACTATCTTCGAGACTTTTGATAACATGTTATCCGGAAAACTATAGTAACCAATCGCTATGTACAGTCACTTTCAAAAGTCGGTCACCACGGCCAGCGCGAGTGACTACGTTTTCCGCTGAGGTCGAACTTAGGGTATTGCCTATGCCTTCTGTGCTTTGAAAGGGCCAGTTTGACTTACCATAGAGGTGGCTCGAATCTTCCGCGAAAGTCTTACGGAGGCATTCTTCTCTATTCCTAAATTCTTCGCCACTTCCCTAACTCCCGGTGCCAGAACACATGGCATAAGTTCTCAGTCACGCGATTCTCACCCTGATAGTATTCTGAGATAGATAGTCTGAGAAGTCCACCTTGTACTAAAAATACTGGAACAAATATGCTTCGCAACGCAAATACAAGGAAGAAACTCAAATTGGAATTTACGTATGAAAGAGTATTCCAAAAGTTGCCTAGAAAATAGCCTCCTAGATTATGCATTTAACACATCATTACTGAGCGTCATTGGTGCAAAATGCTTTTAGACTAGGCATTGTTTTGGGATATATATTATCCTAAAACTTTCTACGTGACTCATCACACGACAAATCAAAATACTAATGTGTGCTAAATTATTTTTTACTTCGATATGATATTTATTCCAGTCGTTACCGATATTTACCTGAGCAAATACTTAAATAATTCCCAATAAATTCCAGATATCAGTAAGTAATTAACCCACATCTTCATTTTCATCGCAAGTTCAAACGTCTCAATAGTTATCATAAATATATTTTCGATAATTACAAAGCCATCGGAAATATTACTTTTATGACATGTGTGCCTATTTATTATCATTTTAAGGAACATTTTGTGTATCTGTTCTCTTTGCCACTTTCATTGAGAGGCCAAACGAAGCCATTTCTTGTTTCTTTTCTTTGCTAAAATCAGTCTTAATTTCCACCAAATGATATCATGCATGACAATGTCCTTCTTATTATAATATATGTGGTTTTAAAGATATAATAGAACATATACTCACGTGTTAGAACGTAGGTTTCCGCGGCGATGGTTTGATCTCTGCATGTCTTCAGGGTTTCCTTCCGCGTCAGCTTGATTGTGGACAACAGTTTCTGTTGAAGACAGGACAACAGTTGTAGACGACACAATCAAGCTGACGCGGAAGGAAACCCTGAAGACATGCAGAGATCATATACTCACGTTTTGTATACCTTGAGTCAGTCTTACGGCTGAACAAATACTGATCATATTCCTACTACATGCTACAAAACTTCCGATGAATAATTTTCATCCGATAAAAATATACCGTGTTGGGTATCTGATGACTGTTTTACGCGCATTAATACAAATTATTTTTATAAGGTACCAAAAATACTGCTGGGGATGTAGCGCTTTACGGTGGGGAAACTTAGACGACGACGAAAGAGGGACAAGAAAAGAATGAAGGCATCCGAGATGCGAGTATAAAAAAGAACGGATGAATGGAAAAGAAAAGAACGGAAGAACGGAGAGGAAAAGGAATGAAGTGCTATCCATGGTGGAGAGATTCGAGGTAAGGGTGAGGGGAAGGATGAAAGTAAGGATATGGATAGAATGAAAGGGCCCTAATGCAAATGGGCGTTACTGTTAATTAAAGTGGTAAGTTGAATTTGGAAGAGGCTCCGGTGCGCCGGAGCGGCGGGGTGATTTGTAAAATCTTCCATGTGATCCAAAATTATCAGGATACACTTGATAATAATCAAATATAATCCCTTTTTCATTTCAGAAGGGCAGGTAAACTCTGTTTTTCCATGACCACCATAAACAGTTGACTGGCAATCATAACGCTACGCTATTGTTGCTCGCATTATTTTTCTTTAAAAAAAACACTGAAAAAAACTTTGCAAGTGTTCCCCAAAAAGAAAAAGGACAACACACCTAATACGCAGTGTTGTCTAAAGTCCTGCAATTTCCTCATACCCATAAATATCTCTCTACTACTTTCATCGAAAAATTTATTCATCTTAACAACAATTAAAGTCAATCCGATTGCTCATCTAACAATATAATACAAGATAACCTTCTCTCATACAACAATTGCCAATCGTATCTTTTTCATGTAAAAAATTAAAGTTTCGTGAATAGAAAAATCTTATTTTCTATTTATAGGATGGGAATAAGTTGCGGTATTAAAAAATTAGGCACCACTTGTATTACGAATAAACATCAACTTGGTGAATAACTGCTATTTATCTTGTAATCATTGAAAAATGACTGAAAATCCTTCGCCGCCGATAAGAGTGAACGCGAGCCTGGATGATAACCGTGACGCAAACGACAATATTAACATTGGTGTATATATTTACGTATTTTTCATATGACAATGAGGAGAAATAAGTATTGAAGTATTGGAGTATATGCTCGAAACGTTCAAAAAATTTTATTTCTACTGTATGTGCTGTGTAAATTTACCGAACTACAAATATGTTCGTCCCTCTTCCTCGCGCAACGGGTTAGCGCGACGGAAAAATCCTTAAATTCCTCTCCGCTTTCTTCGATTGTGGAATTGTTTGGCTGTGGGAAGGGAGAGGCCTGGGTTCTTCCAACCTCTGCAATCCTGCTTTGGGCTCTGGGCGAGGATTAAAGTAGTCAAGTTGCACCATTTGCACGATCCGGTCATGTCAAATAGATCACCAGTGGACAAGGAACGCGTAAGCAGTACGCGAAGGTCGACTCCGGAGAAAAACGGAGACGGCTGCGCCAAGTATGTGGACTGACTTTTTAAAGTGACTGTACCTGATATGTTTCTGCCGGATATTGCACCGAAATATGTATTGTGCGTAGGGGTTCAGCCCTAAGTTCCCATGATCATTTCCCATGGCCATTTCAGTTAATTCGAGAAACCGATCCAAGGTGGTACAAAAAGTTAAACCCACTAATAGACATTTCTTGGCCTCGATAAATCCACTGACTGGATGTCACTCAATTACTTTTATTCGCAATTTATAGTAGTTTTAATCTCAGGCATATTATAAACATTTCCGAATAAGATTAATTTCTGTATCAAATGCAGTCAATCACATATAAGAAGATAGTGAATATTATCTTCGCCCATTCGCAGCTTATTTTTCAAAGATTGTCCGAAAAATAAAGGCATTCATTTCTCTGATGCTTTAAAATATTTTATTCAGTTTTATTAGGTATAAAGTTCGTATAAACTAATGGGGGAGCAATCTAAAACTCCTGTCGGATTTTTGAAACATAAATGTTTTAACAAGCCTTTAATAACAACTACATTGTTTAAATTAGATAAAAAAATTATTTCTATTTCGGAATCAGTGGCTCAAAATTTATGAAAATCATTGAAGTTTCAAGAGTTAAAGTAATAATACCAACGTCATTCTTTGTTAAAACTTTCGCGGGTACTCGTCATGTTGAGAAAGCGACCAGAATCAATAGGGAATCGTTGGTGCCACCCAAAATTTTACGCGGTGACATAGCGCAAAAGTTTATATTCAACAGAAATATCAGCGTCATTAATTTTTGATAGCTTTTTTTGTATAGGGACAGCTGTTTGTCGTCGCCGCGAATACGTCCTACGAATGATCTTAATTATTACACTTACTGCTGATTGAAGAGTCTCTTCCTTCGTCGGTGCGGGCGGATGGATGTCGGGGTGGGTGGCGTTCGCCATCTGTCCTCGACTCCGGGCACTAAACCCAATCTGCCCCCTCCTCCTTCCCTCCCCAGCCAACGCCCATCAATCCATCCGTCTCATGCTCAAACCTTCCACGAAACCCATCTCCTCCTGTGGAGATGGTCGCCGGCCCTATTTTCAACGGCGCCGCTGAGAAATGGCCCATCCCAGACCCCTCCCCAGCGCCTCCTCTTTCCCCCTTCGCACGCTGACCGCGTTGAATTAGGGGCAAGCGTATATCGAAGTGATTCCATGTGAGCCACCTTTGGGGTGTTCGGCAGGAGGAGCAGTTGTCATGCATCTAGCCACTTAAGGGTGCTTCTACATTGAAATAAAGGTTATGCTATTTCGCACTCACACCGTACAACCTTCATTATGCCGCGAGCACATGGGACCCAGCGCAGAGGGGCACTCATTGAACTTAACAAAATACAAAGGAAAATGCGCAATTCGTCAAAAACTGCTACGGGAGTGCAGAGAATATTCCAAATCTGTTAAACGAATAGGAATAGGATCCGTTGGAGATTAGGAGGCTGCGCGCTAGACTAAACAATTGAGAATGGATATCTTTAAGAGTGATACGGAGAACATAATATTAAAACCAAATATATTTCTAGTTTCCACAGAAACGATAATTTAAAATGTTTTGCCTAGCGGGAATTCGCTTTTCCCCGAAAAATAAAGGACTTTGATAAATGCTAGATGAAAACGTCTTAGGAGCATATCTTTATTTTTTGTGAACAGCAAATGTCCTAACAACCCCCGCCGGACGTCCATTAAGGCGGCATACTGGGTAGTATATAAATGTAAAATGATGCATTGCATATGTGTCGGACGGTATCTTCATCAAGTATGCGACCTCCGTACACTAACCTAGAGCAGTACTTTTTCCCTAGTGGACATTCATCATCAATTAAGCCCAAGCAAGAAAAGCCACCAACCTACACCCTCTAGGTTTACTGGGCCACTTTAGTGATATTGATTTTAGAAATCAAGCAGTCAAATAAACTTTCAAACGGAATTCAAGGTTTTAAATCACGGGGCATTGCAATGAGATCTTCCATCTCTGTCTAGAGGAATGCCTAGGACCTGCCTCTCCTCACCCACCATATCCAGCACTTCATCGTTCCTCCTCCTCTCCGTCCACTTCACCCTGCCCATTCTTCTCCGTACCCACATCTCGAACGCCTCCAATCTTCCCTCGTCCTCCTTCCTAATTGTCCACGTTTTCGCACCGTACAGCTCTGCATTCCAGGGGCCGTATTCTGTATTTCGTCGGTGCCGCACCGGTCGGTTTCCCTTTCAAGCCCACCGACTGGACATCAAACCGTACCGACAACGGATTCCGCACCGACGACGACACTTTCAGCGATTCTGTAAGGTCGTCGGTTTCAAACCAGTCGGTACGGTTCCCCTTCCTTCCCAAACAGGGAAAATCCGAATATATCCGAAGTTTCACGTGTCTCCACCAATGAAAGAAGGGTAAAAACAAGTGAAGACTCATTGGCACAGTTTGCTGTCGTCATTCTCAATCTTTTTATTTGCGGAAATTACGACTTATTGCTAGATTAAGATAAACGATATTGGATTAGTTGTTAACAATGCTTATATAATGTGTGGTAGTAATGGATGGAGATTGTTGTTGCTGGAATGAATTATTGAAACTATCCTTGAGATCGTTGTTTATTTTTGTAAATATTGGTTCCGTATAATGCTATTTATTCATGATTTGGTAATATAGTTGTCATTAAGTAAGTTCCGTATAAATGTTATCAACGGAAGGTTATGCCCATGGTTATGCCATTGGCACCGTAGCAGACGAAAATAGCATACCATGGAACGTGAACGTAGGATTCAAATGCAAATGTAATATTAGAGGAGCAAGTTAGGAAATTGTTATAAAAATATGGATCTGGGTGCAATTAAAAGAAGTGTAATGACGAGGAGGTAAATAAATTGTGATTGGGTGAAATACATATGTATAAGTTGCGCATTCCAAGTGAGAGAAAATGATAATATTGCGTTAACCTCATACTTATTAACAAATATCTTCTTTTATCGTCAAGGGAATCAATGGCTGACGATAAAATGAAATATAGTTGCCCGTTACAAATGAAAGAAACTGATACCGTTGTGGCAAACTTCATACTTAAATAAAAAGATCTTATTTCTATGCCGAGAGAAACGCCAAATTGATGATGGAGTGAAATAACAGTCGCCTATTCAGAGTGATATAAAGTGATAACATTGCGGCAAAACCCATATTTAATCAAAAATATCTTTTTTATGTCAAAGGAGCAAATAAATGATGATAGAGAGAAATAAAGCCTATTACAAGCGAGTGAAAGTGCGGTAACATAAATGAGAGAAAGTCATTATATGTTAGCAAACCTCATTTTTATTAACCATTATCTTATATTTCTGTCAAGGTAATTAATATAGATGATGACACAGTGAATTATAGAGGCGTATTCGAAGGGGCAGAAAAAGATAACATTGGAGAAAACCTCATTATTTACTCGGTGATGAGGTAAAAACAAAATAAAACGTACAATGCGCAAATATTATTAAAAGTAACATAAATGAGAGAAAGTCATTATATGTTAGCAAACCTCATTTTTATTAACCATTATCTTATATTTCTGTCAAGGTAATTAATATAGATGATGACACAGTGAATTTTAGAGGCGTATTCGAAGGGGCAGAAAAGATATCATTGCAGAAAACCTCATTATTTACTCGGTGATGAGGTAAAAACAAAATAAAACGTACAATGCGCACCGGGGAGTTCATGAAACCCACTAGTCGGTGGCCGTACCGACACCTCTTTGCTGTCGGTACGGCTACCGACGATCTCCCGTCCTCTCGTCGGTGCCGCACCGACCGGGTTCGTACAGAATCGCACGACTTCTTACCGGGAGTCGGTGTGACGTCGCACCCGACGAATCGGTGCCGCACCGATCGGTTTGAAGTTACAGAATACGGCCCCAGATCAGATTTCTCTTTAAACTCGTACACAACGATCCTCTTGTTAGCTACCTATTGTTCATGAATGCCTCCAAGGAGAAAATGATTCAGTGATTTTAATCATCTTTAAAAATTCACTTTATTTACATTTTCACTCGTATTTTCATGTTTCACTTTCGCTTGCGTTATTTTTTTTAGCAGTGATCTATCCATGTTTTCGCTGTATAAAAAATGGCATGTGTTGTTTCATCTGTTTTCCGGCTCTATTTTGGCATCACACATGTTTTTTCTTACCCATTCTCATTTTTCGTGCCCGCGAATGTGAAATGAGAGGGAGTCTTTCCGTTGGTTGGACTTTTGTTTTGCTATTATTGAGATTGCTGATCTTCGTGGATGTCTTTCCATTTTTAAGGAGGAACGTCCTTCAAAAACTCAATAATAATGAGAATAAAATTATTCGTATACCGAAAGAAAACAACCTTAACGTCATTTTAAACTTCTAGTGTTTAGAGGGATTGACGTGGAAATAAGTGAATTTCACGCGTACCACGGCGTTCAGTTTAGCGATGGGCAGTGTGCGAGTGGGACAGTTCGAATGCGCGACTCAGCAGATTGAGCTGTGAGAGCCTTATTTGGTGAATCGTGTCTCCCCGCGCACACTGCGCGCTGGAGTTGCGCGAGGCGAAGCCAGCAACCGGCGATCGCGACTCCCTAATTTTCGCGGGAAGCCGACTGTTCACCTTTTCTCGCCACTTGAAACAATCTCCTGACACATTTTTGGCTATTACTCTAAATAATCTCACATGTCTCTTATCTCAAATCTCTCTCCTGCATTTCCCATGCATCGTGAATGAAAAAGGGTTGAAGCTGCTCTTGTAAAAGTTTTCGCCAACGGCAAATTTATGAAAATAAAACGAGGCAAAAATGAAAATTTGTTCTACCACAAACAACTAAGATTAATAAGAAAATTAATAACTAACTGTAAACATGATAATGTATTTTTGGAGAGAATATTTTGTTACAACAGAATTTTTTTTAAATGTCGTCATCTCTAAGCACAAGAGACGGAATACATTTTCCGTCTTCCATGAAAGATATAACGTATTGGCAGAGATGGTTCCTCAGTTGTATCACCCGTTTAACATTGTGAAAATGCAATGCATGATTGATTTGAAACCAATTTTTAAAATTGTGATCTAAGAAATGTTGCATTTAATATTTTAGCTTAGAAATACCCCCTCACTACCTTCCCCTCTTCCCCCTTCCCCTTAATCCAGAAGCGCTTTGCTGATTGTGAGTCGTACTGTGCGAGCGGCTCTCTGGAGTGTGCTGTGAGCGGTGAGGCAGCGCCACAAAGAGAATCGTTTATGCCATCACTAGTTATGTTTGTGTTTCCGATAGGCAACCAACTAGACCCATGAGCGGTGCAGCTTTGCCTATTTGCCCACGAACCGGGTAAGTATATAGCTATTGACCATGGTGACGAGTAAAGTTCACTTCAAATGTCTATGCGACTGAGAGGCAGGCCCAAGATTTTGGGGGGGGGGGTGAGGGTAAAGGGCACGTGACTTTTTGTAAAACAAACAAATCGCGATATGCGGAGCATAGACTCTGGAAAATTCAGTCGCTTGCATACCTACGCTTCCTCAGTAAGATGGCTGTGTGGCCAAGCGAGTGTTTGACAGCCATTCGTTTCCATTCATTGATAAATTCATCTGAGAAAACATGACAGCGTCCGCCTCTCTCTCCCCCATCCCTAGAAACATTCCGAGCTTGCACGGCTGTGCCAATCGCAAAGATATTTGAAAAGCATCGCAGGGATGTGATGTTATTGGCAAACTACTTGGCTATACCAACAATTTTCTCTATTTTTATACATTTTCTTTTCTATTCTAGGTCTATCTGGTCGCTTCTTTCTATATCCTGCTGCTTATGGAGGTTTCTTGGATGAGAAAAAGATCTTTCAGCCACATCTGGTATTCCTTTATCTCCAATTAAAATTCTGAGAATGTGTTTTCATCTCACTCTGTTCCGTGGATAAGTCGGCAGACTGCCTCCAAGAATCGGACAAACTGTGGTTACATCACTCAGGTAGTTGTGTTTTGAACTAAACGTGTCCAAAATCAAGTCAAAATCCATCTCTCTTTATCGTCTTTTCATGTATAGCCTATTTTCCAGTCCGATATACTTTTGATTTTAGTGCGAGAGGACTTCTCCCCTCCTCTTTTCATGCACTTCCTTTATTAATATGTTCTTTTCATTGGATTCTGCCCTCCAAAATGTCCTCTTTTTCATACTCACATGAACATTTCCTGTTTCGTTATTTATCTCGTCACATAATCTATAACATTTCACATAGCGTAGGTTTTACTATTTCAGCATCGATATGATTGAATTCATGGAACTGAAGGCTGTTTGGGTGCTCCATTGGGTAATGGCTGATCCCCAGAAGGCAGCCACCCGGTTGAATGGGATTGAATTCGTTTTAAAAACTTTCTAATCTTTTTTATTTAGGCTTTAATTGTATGCCGTTTCACAAAACGTTTGTTGTTTTAATTTGCTAACTAAACTAAAATGCTCTGATCCCATTCTTTCTCAGTCCATCGCTGACTTTTTTATCGCATGACTAATTCAAAGGAGGATTATATCGTTTAGGCTACTACGTACTAAAATTTTAAGTTCTAACTACGATTAACAACGTATTAGCTATGAGGACATAAGAGTTGTCATTCGAAACGTTGCCTGGCCGTGTTACGGGAACATTCCTACTTTTGAATGAATTCAGAAAAGTCACATTTTCTTAAAAAAATCATTCACCGTTTCAAAGAGGTTTATCTCAGCTATTTTGCGTTTGGCTTCGAAAGATATCCACGTGCGAGCGAAGTTTTTTTTTGGACGTACGGTTTACCGTAAATTCATTACAGTTAGCCTCATTTGAAAGCGTCGAGCAAAAACCAACATGTATGTGGGGCATGGGAAACTTATCGTGGTATCTGGGACTGAGGGTGGGGAGAAGGAAGGGAGTGGGTACGTATGGTATGGGGCACTGGACGAACAAGTCCAGTTGGGTCAGCGGCAGCAGCGACAAGAAAGTCGAGATTAAATGAACCGGTTGCGTAAGATTAGAAGAAGAAATAAGTGACCGTTTGGTGTGTGCCTTAATCAATGCATATCAGCGAAATGCATTTTTAAACAGGGCGCAGCGGATAAAGAAATAGAGGCTCTTGATAATAATCATTTATTCGAGAAAAAAATTGGGGTAAAAAAAATTAAACTACAAAAAATCATGTATACCAATTTATTCCTGTTTATGAATGGTTCTGTGCTTCTCAATAGAGAAGATTGAGAGTTATTTCGCTTGTATTTCTATCCGCTAGCACTAAATGAGAACAAAACTTGATAGGAAACAGTCTTAAAGCTTTTAAATTACCGCCAAAAAATTGTCTCCTCTTAGTTCCTACTAAGTAGCGTTGCTAAGTCTTATAGGCATATTCCCAATACTTAAAAACCTTAATTTTCATCGTACTCAGACGTTCAAAAGACATTCCTTCGTGATGCGATGTGATTGATTTGATTACGATACGAAAAACGTTGAAAATTAAAAAATTTAAATTTGCAAAATGGGTAATACGTGGTCAGCTCGGGGCGTCTCCCCTCCTACCGCACAGGGTCACTCTCAAAGGATACGGATTAAGACGCAAGCGAGCCAGCGAGAAGGGTCTCCTTCAGACTACCTGGACCCCTCCGCTATGAACGCCCCCCCCCCCTCAGCTAACTTTAACTTTTCATTAGTAAAAACAAGTTGTCTTCGAAGGGCTACCATTTAATGTTTCAATTCATTCGTGTCGTAAGTGTCAATCGTGGGCTAAATATGAGAACGCAGTGCATAAGATGCGTACTCATAGAAATTGTTGTACTTTGCCTCAATGGTCTTGACTAATAAATTGCAATCTATCGATAAGAAAACTAGAAACCCAACTGCAGCGATGTTTCATTCTGATGTTGCAGTTTGGCCAATGGCGTTTAGTCCTGGAAGACGGATTGGTCAGCAACGAGATTCGACAGATAAATGTGAATGCACATTCCGATTCGCGATTCCTCGCATTCGTATTGCAATGAGCTACGCCTCGCTCGTCAATTTATCGAGATATTCCGTTCTCCTTGATTGTTGCTCGTCTTGGAGCTGCAAGTAGGAAAGTACGGAGTATAAAAACGCGTAGCAGATTACAGGAGATTTGAGCATTGATCCCGTATAGATTCAGTGAACTCTCGAGTAGCCACGGATTGCAAATTGCGAAAGTATGCCACTCGGGATAGGAAGGCCTAGGAGATGTCTTTCAAGTTTTTTGGGAGAGTAGTCGAGAATAATTCTTACGGTATTTTTTTACTTTTTTATATGGCGTTGCGATAAGAACTAAAAGGAGTACCGTTCTCCGTCGATAGATACGGACTTGGCGAGTTCGGAAGCGCTAGTTATCAAGTTCACTTCGTTTAGTGCCTATACGATGGCGAAGGACGACAATGTCATATGACGAACTATCTCCAACATGTAGCGGTCTAGCATAGCATCTTAGACTTTATGACTTCAATGCGATGGGCACTTTTGGAATTTAGATAAACATTTTTTCTTCTCAGACAGGTGGAAGTATGTATACTAGTAGTAGTTCGTACTCGATTGTATTGCAAAAGAGAATTTTCCAGTGCCTTTTCCTGTGTTGTTCCACTCCGTGCGCTTAAATCGATTTTCAAAATTCGCCACTTGCGTCGCTAACGACAGAGCGACACGAATTTTTCGGTGAAAAGTATAAATTTTATAGCAATAGGGCAATTATTTAAATAAAATAGTGCAATTTTTCTTTTGACTTTATTTTCGCAAGACCCGATTCAATGTTGAAACAACATTTTCAAGTGATTTTTTATTAACATATTCACTGTAACAATTGCGATTCCTTATTTAAATAATGCTGGTGAAGGTTTTATTCCCAACATGTTTTTTTCAATTTCATCCGAGTGCATTTGGAGACTTAATTTGGTCACGAATCGTGAATCCTCATGGTGGCGCAATTGCAATGCTCAGTTATATGATCTAAAAGTAATAAATCGTCGCATTTGAACGCACAGAGCTGAAGGAGTATTCAAGAAATACTTTTGGAGGAAGTACAGGTAGTAAAGCTTATTTTTGCTCTAGATTTCCCCATAAGACCAAACAAATCCTTTGAACAATTTCTGTTCAAACAATAAAAATATGCCTGGCATAATAGGGTAGTTTCCTTCATCAAAGAAAACGAAACGCAATTATCGCGATTCCTTGCCCACCATTAGTGTATTCATTGTATACAAATTATTTGGTTTTAGAAATTCCAGTTTAGACGAATGGCAACGGTCAATTTTAACCTCATTTGAAAAAAGGCCACATTGGCGCCCATGCGATTCCGCTCCACGCGACGTCACAGGGACCTAGTTTCTATACGAGTAGATTTAGAGTTTTACATCGTTGTCTCGAAGTCTTCCGTGGCGTACAGAATTTGTGGATTTCTCCATTCTTCGGGTTATCGCCGCGTTTCGTTGTCAGAGGTGACGACAGTTTCGCCAGGATTCCACCAGGATTATAGCGTATGTTTCTGGCTTTTCATTTGGCTTCTTCTCCTTGTCTAGTGTCCTGTTGCATTTCTCTACTTGCGCAGACCTTTTCAGGATCCTCTGTTGTATCCATTCCTTTTGAGGGTCGTCATCAGGTGCTCCTTTTCTTTGGCCAGTGATTCTGCATCCGAGTGTTTGTAAGCGCGGTGCAATAGTGTTGCCACCAGTGAAGCCTTCTGGGATGGATGATGGTGTGAGTAAGCGTTCATATAGCGGTCAGTGTGGGTGGGCTTTCTGTATATTTCGTGGCCGAGACTCCCGTCAATCCTGTTATTCACCATCACATCAAAAAATGGGATTCTTCGATCTTTTTCCATCTCCATTGTGAACTGTATTGCTGGATGCTGGGAGTTGATGTACTTCAGGCAACTCTGCTGTTCTTGGGGTCCATGCGGCCAAATTAAGAATGTATCGTCCACGTATCTTAGCCATAATTTGGGTTTCTTGTCGTAGGATCCGATCGCCATTTGTTCGAATCTTTCCATGTAGATGTCTGCTATCACCGGGGACAGGGGGGACCCATTTGCCGCTCCTTCGCATTCCCCAACTGATAGAGCACTGCCTACGAAACTCATACTTCCTTTGAAATGGAAGTTTCTTTGAACAATGCGAAGGAGACGGAATAGCCGCCTTCTCGGGGTCACCGCGCCGAAGGCGCGAATAAAAACTGTACAGAAGACGGATACAATATAACCAACGCCTGGAAGAGAGTGGTTAGAAATCCAACCAATCACGGCTCAGCAGCAAGGGTACCCGGCCAACAACACTGCGGCTGCCAGGAGGGAGAGGTATATATACGCGGCAAAAACCACTTCGACCTGAAGACGCCTGGTGGAATCCTGGCGAAACTGTCGTCACATCAGAAGTTTTACATCGTCTGAGATTACTAATGCATGCATTAGGCACAGAGCTCAGGGAAACATCTCTTAGTAATCATAAATTAAAAATACCTAAGTTCGGAAAGTTTCCTTCGGTTGATAGGGAAATAATAATCCTTATTTAAGCCAAGCGCTACCATCTAGCCGGGTACTCAGCTACCTGCTAGCAGCCTGCGTCGTATCAGCGCTCAACCCTCGCCCCTGGGTCACCTCACAAGGCGGCAGGGGGAACCTGAAATACGTCACACGGACTTTTTCCCATCATTCCTACTTAGCCGACGCGTTTTCGCGCGCTTGAAATTTTTCACTTTTCGTTCAACCGCGAAAAATAGATATCGTCATTTAAAAATCTAAAAGTGTGAAATTCGTACTCCAGGAGTAATAACCATTCAATTTAGGCAATGAAAAAATAATAGGAAACCACCCTATTGCCTTCGAAATGTAAAGAAAATATATTACACCGAAGTAAAATTACGGTACGTACATTTAAGTAACAGACATTAAAAATCTGGAAGAAGAGACAAATCAAACAGAAATGTTCTAGATAATTTGCAACGGCATATCATTAAAAGGAATTTAATTTAATGACGTAAATGCTCACCCAGGTAATGATGAAGTAGTTTTCCATTGAACATGGACAGAAGAGGGTAATTTTTTCTATGGATAAGCATAGGAAATTCCAGAGATTAGAAAAGATTTATGATGAGCATTCGTTCGAGGCACAGGACGAGACTGGCCGTGGCGATGGGAGGGAGGGCGTTAATTGGATCGCCCAAGACAAGAGGACGTGATTCATGCGAACATAAAACTGGATGCGAGTGGACGTTCAGCTCTTGCGAGGGAGTCTGGTGCGAAGGGAGAGACACCTAGCGGCCGTAATTGAATTTCGGCGATGCTATTTTTTTATGTTGTGGTCTCCAAGGAGACTCGTCCGTCACCTCTGCAAACGATCCTCTCCCTCGACCATTGGCAGTGAGGAAAACAAAGCCAGTGGTGTGTCAGTGTGTGTTGTATGGAGGAACTTTTGTAGCTTTTGAAGCGCTTGAGTGCCCTTTGCGCAATAGGGTAGTTTCCTTCATCAAAGAAAACGAATGCAATTCTTTACCAACCATAAGTGTATTCATTGTATACAAATTATTTGGTTTTAGAAATCCCAGTTTTGGCGAATGGCAATGGTCAATTTTAAACTCATTTGAAATAGGTCAGATTGGCGCCCATGCGTTGCCACTTCACGTGACGTCACAGGGACCGTTTAACAGACAGGGACAGTTTCTATACGAGTAGATAGGAGTTTTACATTGTCTGAGATTACCAATGCATGCATGAGGCACAGAGCTCAGGGAAACATCTCTTAATGATCACCTAGTAAGTTTGCCTATGGTCGGAAAGTTTCCTTCGTTTGATAGAGTATTAATAATTCTTATTTAAGCCAAGCGCTAACAGCTAGCAGGGTACTCTACTCTACTGCCATGCTCGGCCGCAAGCAGCCTTCATCTTAGCCGCGTCTATAGCCTCGCACCCAGGTGGCCTCACGCAGCAGCAGCCAGACGTCACTCGGGCTTTTCCCAGCATTCATACTTAGCCGTTGCGTTTTCGCCCTCTTGAAAATTTTCAATTTTCATTTGATCGCGAAAAATGGATATCGTCATTTAAAAATCTAAAGAGCATGAAATGCGTACTCCAGGAGTAATAATCTATCGATTTGTGCAATGAAAGAAGACAATAAGAAACCACCTATTCAGAAAAGTTACTAAATTTTATTCCGAATAGTTGCTAACATTTCTTAAATTTTCTTTAAAAAAGACATTTCACTCGAGAAATCTTTTCGTCATAGGGTGAATGGCTGACTACACTATTACTTTTTTATGCAAGCAACAAATATGCTCTAGTTGAAGTAGGTATATGTTTTTATGGTAGCGTCATGAGTGCAAATTACGATATTTTACACACTAGTGCCAGGTCGTGTGAGCTATACAATGTTAGGACAAATAGCGAACGCAGATCAACGCACTGGGTCATTTAACGTCAGAATAGGGTCGAATAATTCTCCTTGATACAAACTGGAGATCTCTCCATGATGCGTCCCTCATGTATATCATATTCTCCCTCATTACACCCTACCTTTTGTTAACCAGTCAATCCAACTTAACTATTAAAATTCATTTTTTTTAATTTCCATATTTTGAGTATCTTTCGTGCAGCGGATTTAACAAGTAGCCAGGGTAAAAAGTTGGCAAACAGCCGAGTCAAAATATAAATAGAGTTGCATCCGTCATTTGTTTTCCCTGTTGCCGTCTTTTCCCACTAAGCACTCACACTCATTTGTTCTCCTATCTCTCTGTCAATGAAGGAACGGATTGCATAGTCTCCTTCAAAGGACCCTTTAGGGATTTCGATTCCGTTTTTTTTTATTGAATTTCATTCCCATCAGTGGTAATTACACGAGCCACCTTCACATTCGGGCTTTTCATCGTGATTTGGTGTCGTGAAACTCTAATCGACACATCCGCATTCAAAACTGTTGGCCGCTCTCCCAAATTCTTATTTTTTTTCATGCATTCCCACCGTCATTTTTTTCTGCCCATCCCTTGCCTCCCCTCTCCATTTGCAATTCGATCCGCGCCTGCATTCCCAACCACGCCCCACTCGCCTTCTCCGTCATTCTTTTACATTTTACTCTCTCCTTTTTGAAACCATCTTAATCGACTCCCTTCCCAGCAGCCTTTGCGTTCTCTACTCTTCCTCGCAAACCAGTCAATCTCTTCATGATCCTCACTCCCTGCTTTCATTCATACATTCTTCATTGCCTTGCCTTCATTCGGAAAGATTTAATCTCGTGGTTTTCCGTGTTAACCAGTTGCAGTTGTATGAAATAAGTTCGGTTTTGATCTATTTACTTTGAGATTCCATAAATTCAGTACGGTAACTATTTACTCACGCTAAGCTATTCATGCACGTACACAACAAAATAATTTCATGGTGACCCTCTTAGCGGATATAAATTATTCGCCTTTAATGCTAAGATATTTACTGAGTCAACTTGATGAAATATAAACTTTGCATGCAACCAGGTCTAGAACATTTCAAATTGAAATCGCCGATGCATGCATGTCAACGCACAGTGGCGTAAAAATAAACTCCAAACTCATTGGCGTCTGAATGCGGCTCGGACGGGAACTATTTTAAGGCTTCCTAAATTTTGTCCACGTATTGGTCTCATACACTCGGGAATTTTCAAACTAAACACCTCTTGTGCCGTAGAAATTCAATCATATTTGTCGCAGTGTGACCACGCGAAAAAGATCCAACTTTCTTTTTCCGATTTCTTTCTCCGATTTTCCCAGTTATGCTTTCGCTCACATATCAACTGTGATTAAATGTTTAAGCATAATGCTGAAGTGCCCATAAATATCTCGCTACTTCTTTCACTGAAAAATTATATTCATCTTCAAAGCAATTTTAAGCCAATCCGATTGCTCATCTGAAAAATAGAATGCAAAAATTATCTTCTCTCATAAAACCATTTCTTTTCCGGTGGTTTTTATAGGTAAACAATTAAAATACTTTTTCTTATTTTATATTGACCGGATGGGAATAAGTTACGGTATTAAAAATGTAGGCATCACTTTACTCCGAATAAACTTAAACTTGGGGAGTAACTTTTATTTCACTTGTAAACATTGAAAAATGTCTGAAAATCTTTCGCCCTCGACACGGGTGAACGCGAGCATGATAGTAGCCGTGCCGCAAACGACAATATTAACATTGGTGTATATTTTTTCGTATTTTATCAAGACCATGTTGAGAAAAAATATTGGAGTATTATTGTCGAAATGTTCTGATATTTTTATTTGTACTATATGTGCTGTATAAATTCACCAAACGATTCTTACGTTCCGCTCACTTCCTCTCACGATGTGTTTTTGTTATTTACACGCCAGAAAAATCCTTAAATTCTTCTACACTTTCTTCGATGGTGGAATTGTTTGGGTATGGGGGATGGTAGGGTTCATCGGGACCTTCCTACCTCTGAAATCGTGCTTGGGGCTCTTGGGGAGGGTTAAAGTAGACAACATGCACCAATTGCACGACCCGATCCAGTCAAATAGATCCCCTGTGAACAAGGGACGCGTAAGCATTACGCGAAGGTCGACTTCGGAGAATAGCATAGACGGCTGCGCCAGGCATGTGGATCGACTTTTGAAAGTGATTGTGCAACCTCAGGGCCGGCAAAGCGATAGTCTATGATAGGGAGCGCGCTTGGGCGGAGGAGCCGAGAACCAGAATCAGTGGATTAAGAGTGCGATGGAGGGGTGCACGGCGCCGATAAGCCACCGCGAGTGTGTACCATGCTTGCTCAGCGCATTGTCCACGTGTACCTAATGTAAGAAGTGTGAGTGGCATTCAATTGCAAGGGATTGAGCATGCATGTTCACCTCTTGAAAATGATCATGTGTCGAAAATGATCGCCGAAAACGTTTCGTAGACTTACAGTCTGTCGCGTACCTATTTCTCAATCACTTTCCTTTCTTCGAATTATTATTTACAGGTCAAAGACCGTGATTGGGACTTTTCCACAAATTCTGAAAACATCAGAGCCTTCCTCTTGATCTCTGGTGCACCTAGGAGGTATTACTGGAAGAGCAGAATTTGAAATTTTAATTAAAACGATAGGTATTTAGTTTCTCGAGCCATTCTCATGAAGGAACACATGGATATTTACGTTATACAGGAAGCAGTGGAGGTATTGGCCAATTTAAGACTTGCTTCGTAATTTTTTATGTTTAGACGCATCATTTAGAAAGAAAATACGCATTTCATCGTGTAGTTCGTTATATTGATGCAAGAAACGTAGTTCAATCAAACATGTCTTCGAATGAAAATGTTTCGTGATAATTATTAGCAAATACCATCGGCCATGTCTGGAGCAACTTACCCCGTCCTGGCCGATGAAAAAAATTTCTTTTTAGTCTTTTTATTGCTGTGTATCTGAGGATTAAAATATCGAAATTGAAGAACGCATTTGGATGGACTGCCATAAAGAATTTTGCTTTTTTTTCGTGGAATCCAATTAATCTATTCCCGAGATGTGTCGTGCAAACCACCACCAGGGTGAGTAGCAGGGGATGATGTCACACCAGACACGCATTGCTCATCCTAATGTTGATCGAAAACGCGCTAGTTCGCCGGACAAAGGCCAGCACAACAACATGCGGTCAAACCAGGAACCTAGAGAGTACCAAGGACACGAACAGGCTACCATGCAAATAAAATTACGAATTAGTAATAGAAGACGAAAAGTTAGCGTATTAAGTTAATTGATGCATTAGTAAGTATATAAAATTATAATATATTATTAACTACACATGCAGAGCCTATTTACCTTGTTCAAGTCAAACTATCGTAGAGTTAAAAAATCGGAGGTATCATGGCAAATAATTCCTTCCTCCTCGCTTAGTCAGCATTCAATTATTCTCACGGGAGCGTGTTCTTCTTCTTCGGCCGCTCTTCCCTTCCTCACCATCTCATCGCTGGCAACTCAAAAGGACACGGCCTTTTTCACCTCTTCGTTCTCCACATCCACTTAAATATCACCTCACCCCAGGTGCATGGCGGGGTCCGCCCGATTGAACGATAATTATTATTTGGAAGGTTTTCCTGTCCCTGCTTAAGACTTTAGTCGGTTGTCGGGAAATCATTGCAACTCTGCCGAGTGACCTTTCTTTGAAAAATCGTTGTGTCAATTATAAATAATTGTAGTGACGTTAAAGCAACCATTTAATCGACTGAGAAGGCTTAGCACTTACAATTCTGACCCTATTGCTGTAGATCTGTGCCCCCGTGCTGGCCATTTCAATACTTTCCTCTTATTTCTTAGCAAATAACCTTTGATGCGAGGAATAGGTGTTTGGCATCATTTTGAAGAATGCATTTTCTTTATTTTTTCATTCGTATATTTTTAGGTGTAAGATAGATTGCATAATATTCCGCCCGTAGAAAAAAGTGAAGGATTTTATGCGGCGTAATGTTACGCCTAAAGCACACAAAGTGTTAATAACGAATAAAATTAACGGTAAAAACCGGAACTTGTATGATGAGCAAGTTTTTACTGCTCATTCTCCAGTTTTTTTCATCATGGGCGGCAACATGTTTGGAAAGCGGTCCAGGCTTCATTTTGAAGTAGCCGTGCTACCTACTGTGACGGGAAAACGACGAGCTTGCAAAGCATGTGTCTAGTAATGGATAGAAATCAAGATATGTACGATTCACTGGCAATGATTCCTTACGCGATGGGTTATTTTAAAAGGTACGACTGTGTAGAAAAAAAATAATTTTCTTTATAAGTTAATTAGCAAACATTTACTGGTGATTTAAATTATTCATAAGTGTAATATGATTGAAACTGATAGTGAATGTGACATATGCTCATAATTATGAAGCCTTAATATTTAGCATTCCACACTATAATGTTCATCCGCATACTACTCCGAAAACCGCCTCCATTGACAAATGGCGGGGGATGTTAGGACGACAGCCGTTTGAAAATACAAAGAAATGGTCTTACGAATGGTCCGCCTAGCTTTTATGGAAACCTTTAATTTTTCGTGGTAAAAACGAATTCTCATTCCCATCCGTTCGGCAAAATATCTCTCTTAATTTATCGTTTCTGTCGAGCCTGGATATTTTTTGATGTTCTAATATGTTCTCCGTGTCACTCGGAAAGATATCTATTCTCAATTGATGAATCAATCTAACAAGCCTTGTAAGCCTAGCGCAGAGCCTTCCAGTCTCCAGCGGCTCCAGGCATCATTCGCTTAACATCTGGACAACGCTTTCTGTACGCTTGTTGCAGTTTTTTTGCGAATGACGCAGATTTCATTTGAATTGTATTAATTTCACTGGTTAAGTATTTTTGCGCCAAATTCCATATGCTGACTGTATATTCAAGGCGTAGTCGGACGAGTGCAGAATATCACCTCTCTTTTACTTCGTCATCTAAAATAAAAATCTTCCCACAATACGCGTGACCAATCCTAATTGATTCAGGGCTCTGCAACAAATATTCCGAACATGCGATCCCCACGGGAGGTTTGAAGATGTCGTAACTTCCAGACAATTCACTTCATCTGTCGCCTAACACCATCCAAAATATTCTTTGGTCTACTAGTTACGCAAGAAATGTACCGCCGTGATTTGCTCAGATTCACATGCTAAGTTCTAGTCCCCACTCTTTGTTCCTCTCGTGAACGTAGCTTAATTCAGATGATAGAAAGTCAAAGTCAGAGTGATCACTAATTTTGTGATAGGTGACAGCGCAGCGTCGTCAGCAAATAAATGTAATTTACTGCATTCGGGAGCAGGGGTAATTTTGTATGATCTTAGATTTTCCCGGCGTATCAGTTGCAGAAAGGTTTCTCGGGTTTTCCACCGGTTGATGTCGTCCATGTCTCCCGACGTTTCGATCTGCGACTTGCTGATCATCCTCAGGGGATCTTCCGAATGCCGTTCTTCAAAAATTTTTCAGTATATATACACTCCATCCGAGTTCAGGTGTAACCTGATTGGTTCACGCTTGTTGAGGTTTTCCCGCCATTTTTGTCGTATATAATAGACTTCATTATTGGTCTCCAAGCATTGCTGATTTGGAAACCAGTGTCCCTGTTGAAGTTGTTGCGGTCAACTAATCACTCGTCTATGAGTCTTTCCTATGTCTTTCTCTCTTGTAGAATAGTCTCCCACTGTAATATTATATTAATGGTATTCTATATAACTATTTATGTGCATTCAAAATCAAAGTAAATGATGATGATAAAAAGAAAAAAATATATATATAAACAAAATATAAAGGAAAAAAAAAAATCATGGAAAAAAAATATACAAAAGATTGAAAAAGATAAATAAAAATATAAAAAATAAAAAAATAAAAAATAATAATAACAAAAAAAATAATAATAAACAAAATACAAAAATGAATCAAAAAAAATACAAAAAAAATATATATTAAAAAAAGAGATAAATACTTTATTCAAAGAAATGAATAAAGAAAAAAAAAAAGTATGTCCATATGCATCATCAAAATTTAACATAACTATTATAACCATGTTATACCAATGTCAAGAAAATCTATCATTTTACTGTTCTTTAATTCAAAATGAACCTATGTATTATATCAAAAATATGTATATGTAAAAATCCTCATTAGTTATAAGTTTCAGCTCACACAAACAAAACACTACCCTCACATCACAGACAATTGCGCACCAAATGTATTCAATGTAATCTGGCTGGTTAGGGTGAAGGAATTCACCGGGACAGCGAGACAGCGCCTTCGGCGCGTTATTTAATGAATGAGAGAAGAACGGCATTCCAGCTCTGGAATGACTCCTTTGCTATCCACTCTAAGAGCTTGGGGAAGCTACCAGGTGTTCACTTGAGCCAGCGGTCACGCCTTCGACGCCCTGCGTCACCAACGTAGTCGCCTGCGAGCGATTCCGACGCCACCCGGCGCCAACCCATCGGCCGTCGAGGACGCACGCCAGCGTACTCCGGCCAACCCCCGCGGCATCAGGGTACGGAATACCCGTAACCGCCGCCAACAGTACTGAAGTCTTCGGCCTGCAAGGGCCTCGCCGGACCTGAAGAGGACCATTTTCCCGAAAAATTTGGAAATTGCCAAAAATCATCGCCAGGCCATCCCGGCACCAAGACAAGTCCAGCGCCCTCAAGGGTTTAGTCCTCAAAGGCCGCTAAGAGGACCTTTCTGGACTTTTCCAAAAAATTTCCGGAAACCATCGGCAAGGCTGCCGGACATCGAGGGAAGCGCAGCGCCCTCAAGGAGCAAGCCCTCCGTGGCTTAGGTGCAGTATAAAGACAGAATTTTTCACCTCATTGGCCCTCTTTAGGGCCTTCACCACATTTACACTAAATTTCACCACTTGCTCGAAAACAACATTGACCCCCCTCAGGGGTCTTTTACTCACATTTTACACACACATTAGGTACACTCACTCGGCAGAGGCATCTGGGGGGAGGCGGGTGCAATCCCCAGGTGGCGCTCTGACCGTGCCACACCCGGTCGTTCTCGGTCGGCAACCCCAAGGCAGAGGGCAACCTCAGTGCACGTCTTGGGGGACCCGCCGGGTCCCCACGCTAGGGTTCCATGATCACATAACACTTACGCTAACACGACAACTAATTCGCTACCATGGACGACGACGACCACAGTTCTCTCGAGCCATTCGATACTGATTCTCCCCTGTCACCTGAAAATGCATCAGGACCAATAGAGCCCATAGATAAGGACCCCCGTTTTCTGGCCCTTGTCAGCGAAAGAGCCGATGAGCTTAGGGACTTTTTCCTTAAGCAAGCCGCTGCCGCAAATGCCTTACCCAAAGCACCCGGTGCTTTTCTTCCGGTGAATTCTAAAAAGAGGAAGACCAACTCTCCGATAGAGCGCCCCGGGACACCGCCGACCAACCCCTGTCCAACTACCATCGACGCCAACCCCTTTGCTCCCATCGCGCCAACCGACGAGCAGGACGACATGGAGGAGGAGCAGCCCGAGGAAGAGGAGGTCGCGGACAGCCGGTCGAAAATACCGCCCATATTCATAACCGACACAACAAAGTGGACCCCAAAATGGCGCTTGATTAAAGCGGTATGCAAATTCCTACCGATTGCTACACTTCGTAGCAAGGACATTATGCTGAAATGCCAAAGAATAGATGATTTTCGCGCAACCACTAAGGCGCTAGCCGCAAATAACATACCTCACTACAGCTACCAGCTGAAAGAGGACAAGAAGCAGCACTTCATTATTAAGGGCCTTCCTGTCGATTCGCCACCGGAATTAATAAAGCATGAACTTCAGTCCAAGGGAGTGATCACTGATCATATACACCAACTCCACTCATCACGTCTATCTCCGGACGAGAATAGAGTAAGAAGCCAGCTGCGGCAGAATGACCCGCAAGCCAAACTCCCCCAAATTCCTCTCAGGCCGCTGCCGATGTTTCAGATCCGCCTGGATCGCCCTGATCAGAAACAGGCACTTCTTAACATCAACAGCATGCAAGGACTAAGCGCCAAGGTCATTCCATATCGACCTGCTCAGGGCCCAATCCAATGCCGACGCTGCCAGGCCTTCGGCCACTCTCACAAAGCTTGTAACCTGGAAGTTAGGTGCTTTAAATGCGCCGGCAACCACCGCGGCACCGAGTGCACAAAACCTAGGGACGAACCGGGCAAATGTGCCAACTGTTCTGGAGCGCACATTGCAACGTACCGGGGTTGCCCCACGCATAAAGAACTTGCGCTTATGTTAAGGCTCAAAAATTCACCGCCAGCCGAGACCACCGAGGCTCCACCATTGGATGTTACTCACTTTCCTCCGCCCCCCACGACCAACGCCTGGACCAGACGATCCGCAACCACCCGCTCCAATGCCACCGCAGAACAGTCTCCGGAACCCCAGTCTATGCCTGCTCAATCATCTACTACAGCTTCATCTTCCAATCCAGCCACATCTCCTACAACAGCTCCGGCCCCCACCCCAGCTCCATCAGTCCCACCGAACCCCGCTCCGACGGCAAGTAATGCAAACCGTAACCAACGACCGCCACGACCTGGCCCAACGCAACCACCACGACAAAGCCAACCAAATCCGGCGCCGACCACCTCAAGCGAGTCATGGAAAAGTCAGCTAAAGTCCTGGCTCTCCGGCCTTATCCGTAAGATAATAAATCCCCAAGAGGGAAAGACCAGAATGGACATCCTCATCGAGGAAGTTATAGCCGGCGCCATGGTTCTAATTAATGGCCTATAAAACTAGAGCACTTAACCACATTAAAATCCTATCATGGAATATCTGCAGCTTGAAGCCCAAAAAGGGCGAATTGCTGCACCTTATTCAGGCCCACCAACCAGACATCATCCTAATACAGGAAACCTGGCTCAAACCGACTGACCCATTCAGTATACCACACTACTCCTTACGACGCAAGGAGCGAAAGGAAGGGAACGGCGGAGGAGTTCTGCTAGCATTTAAAAAATCGCTCATAGAAACCCCACTCAACACCCCACCTACCGAAACTCTAGAGCTAATTGGGTCCAAATTCTCTACTTCAACTGGCGAACTACATGTCTGGAGTGCGTACCTGCCGCCAAAAGACTACAGAATCAAGAAGAAGGACTTGGAAGCCTTAAAACATTCCCTCACAACCACCTCTGTTGTGGCAGGCGACTTCAACTGCAAACATGTAGCATGGGGTTGCAACACCACAACTCCCAGAGGCCGAGACCTTCACCACGCGGAGCTTACTTTCCCTTTCACTGTTCTTCCACCACCGAACCCCACCCACATCACCGCAAACCCCAGTCACCCATCCGATATTCTCGATCTGTTTCTTACCCACAAATTATCTCCATTTCTACAACCCACAACTCTCCCTCAAATGTCCTCAGATCACCTCCCAATACTGCTCACCCTACCCCTTTCTCATCCCTCAATCATACCTCCTCCCGTGGTGAACTGGGATAAATTCATAGTCTCCGCTTCCAAAATCATCCTACCTGACCCGCGATCCAGCACGAGTACCAGCGACATCGAAGCCCACGTATCGCTGCTGACCTCAAGCCTCAACGCTTGTATAGACGAAGCCTCATTCACCCCGAAGCCGAAACCAGCAGCTGATCTATCACTCCCCCCTGCCATCCTTCATTTAATGAAGCGAAGAAACAACGCTCTACTCTGTTGGCGCAGAACAAACAACCCAGTCACTCGAAATCTCTACCAGGCACTTAGAAATCGTGTGACTTCGGCAATCCGTACGCACCGCCAAAAAACCTGGGACGACAGAATCAAAGACCTCAGTGTAAAAGACAACTCTGTATGGCAGCTGGCACGGTCCCTGAAAAATAGGAAAATACCATCACCACCGGTGCAATTTGGCAACGTGCTTGCAGTCACGGACGCCCAGAAGGCCGAGCAGTTTGCCAGTCAACTGGCGGAAACCTTCCAAGACACCACCAACTCCGATGCAGCGGACGAATGCAATACCTCCTCCGCTTCTCTCAGACTTTGCCCCACTCCTCCATTCCCGCCAGTCTCTCCCTCCGAACTGGACCTCATAATTCATAAGTTACCGAAGAAGAAAGCGCCCGGACCCGACAAGTTCTCCAACCAACTGGCAAAGCAACTACCACCCAACTTTCGCCTGTTCCTCCGTCATTTGCTGAACACCTGCTACAAATTCTCATATTTCCCACAGCCGTGGAAATCAGCCAAAGTCATCCATCTGCCGAAACCAGGAAAATCCCCGAAAGATCCTGATAATTACCGCCCTATCAGTCTGCTATCAACCTTTGGCAAAATCCTTGAAAAAACTGTCATGAATCGGCTACTTCCTGAGCTAACGGACAACAAAGTCATCCGGGACGAACAGACGGGCTTCAAGAAGGCGCACTCCACAACCCATCAAATCACCAGAATGGTGGAAAGCATCCTATTCAGCTTCAACATAAAGAAGTATGCGGTTGGCGTCTACCTTGATCAATCCAAGGCATTCGACCGTGTCTGGCACGAAGGACTAATCCATAAACTTTCCTCCTCACCTATCTCCACCTATCTTACCAAATTAATTCAATCATACCTCTCTGACCGAACCTTCTTCTCCATAGTTAACCACTCCCAATCCGTACTGCACCCTATCTCTTCCGGCGTACCGCAAGGATCCATACTGTCCCCCACCCTCTTCAACATCTACATAAATGATCTGCCATCACATCCCAAAACCGAAACATACCTCTATGCCGACGACCTTGCAATCCTCTCGAAGTCCTTCGATCCAGACACGGCCGCAGAACACATCCAGGATCACCTCGATGACATCGAGGACTGGATGACAACTTGGAAATTACAACTGAACCCGAAGAAGAGCCAGGTAATCCAGTTCGCCAGGAAGAAGAAAAAATCGCTTTCTTCCCCAATTTACTACGGAAACACAAGAATCAACCGTAGTTCCACAGTTAAATTCCTCGGGGTAACCCTGGACGAAAAACTGACGTGGCAAGCAAATACCACGGCCTCCACTGCAAAGGCTAAAGGCGCGATTGCGGCCATATATCCTTTGCTCAAAAGTCCCCACATAGCTCTGGAAACGAAGAAAATCCTCTACACAGCCATGATCAGACCGATCATTACCTACGGATACCCCGCCTGGGGCTCCATCGCCAAGACCCACCTAAACAGGCTTGAAGTCCTTCAGAACCGGGCTCTGAGAACAATCACAGGCGCACCATGGTACGTCCGCAACACTTACATTCACAACAACTTACAAATCAAAACAATACCTGACTTCCTACACGACATTGCCACAGCCTTCGAAGACTCCCTACATCAAACACAAAATGAACTTCTCACACCAATCTGGACATACCAAGACAACCCACACTTCAAGTACCATCGACCTAGAAGAGCCCTTACACAACCCAAACAATAAAAACTAAATGACCACATAAACACATAACCGCCGAACAAATAAAACATGCCTAACACTGATTACCAGCTTCAGCTGAAGATCGTGACATTGACTGCTCACACAGTCACCAAATATGCGATGCGATGCGATGCGAGAACGGCATTCGGAAGATCCCCTGAGGATGATCAGCAAGTCGCAGATCGAAACGTCGGGAGACATGGACGACATCAACCGGTGGAAAACCCGAGAAACCTTTCTGCAAGGGGTAATTTTTTTTAAGTAATGAACAAAAGGAGGCTGATAGTGCTTCCTTGTAGGATACCTGATGTCACTTTAACTTTATTGGATATAATTACACCATGAATTACTTTTTTAACTCTGACTAATTAAAAATTCGCATTTTAGGCATACTTCTGTACCGTTTAATCAACAATTCGTAATAATTCGCCGTTCATTACAACAATGTTTTCTTCTTCTCAAGCACTTCTGCTCCAATACTGCATAGTTTTGCTCTTTGATATTACTAATGCGATCAAGTGCCCAAAGTGATCACTCTGAGCGCATTCCATGATGTCTCTGCTTTCCCTTGCGCCCCGTAGTTCCTGCGCATCCTGCCTCATTCAACTTTAAACTCCTGTCATCGCTGCGTCCCTCGCGATTAAAACGGCTGTATCATGACTCACGCGCATAGAGGGCGTATTTGGACGGGCAGATGGATCGTTGTCTGATTTTTCGCCTTTTGGCGAGAATTATGAATTGCCCTCGGCATCTTGATAGGTTGAATTAGAGTCCCTACAGCAGCGTCACGCTTGGAATAACGGCCAATTCAGATAACGTCCGCGAAGTATCAGAGATCACACTCCACGTTTAAAAAAAAATTAACCGACATATTTTCAGCCGCTTCTCTTCCGCTTATTATGTTTTTCACGCGACACTGGCGCCACTCGTCAGATTCGGGAATTATGTGCGCCTCGATGCATCATGCCGCTGTCCACTTTAATCTCCGCCGTAGCTGTGAAGCACCTGAAATTAAGCAGGGCTATCTTCCTTTATTACATCGAGGTAATTTATTGCGACAAGCAACGGGGGAACTAGATTAAAAGAGCCCCATCACAACAATGAATTATCACTCGCAAAAAAAATTTCGGAAGAAAACATGCGCGGTTTTGGTAAGTAAATTTATCATCCTCCACGAACTAACGCTTCCTCTAAAAATCCCCCGTCGTCCTCTCAATAAAGTCTCCTCACACCTGTGAGAGCCTCCCATCTGCCTGCTTGCTTCTTCACGCAATGTGTGCTGCTACTTTACGATAATCTAATTTTTGCGTTTTCTGGAGTAGGTACTTTTGATTGACTTCACGAGTGGTCTTTGATCTAACTGATATCTCTCTCTTTATTTTTCGGGAAGCAGCCATTTCCTTCTTTTGAGTCATCATCCTTCCTCCCAATTGTCTTTTTCTTCTATCGATCGCACAATCTCTTATCCTTCTTTGTCTAGATCCGCTTCCTCCCTTTCTCTATTCCTCCCATCCTTCCTCCCCCTATTTCCCGTTGCTGCTCTATTCTCATTCTTATCTCCCGCGCACATCGTTATTATTCATATCCGGCGCTTCTTCAGCTCATCCTCCGACTGTCCCTGTGCTCATCTACGTGCTCCTCTCACATCTATGTATTCTCTCACGAAGCGAGTTGACTTTCATTTCATCGAATATTTCACGGTAAAAGTTTGCCAACGCATTTTTTTCAACAAGCCTTTCGGTAGTGATAAGCATTTTTATTTTTACACTTAGAGGTTATAGGATTGCTGCTCATGAAGTTCGAATTGCTATCATTTTCTCGGTTAAATTTAATTCATCAGTTTAGCGATTCTTGCCGTTTTGAACGAATGTATTTCTGGAACATTGGGAGCTCAAACAGGCAGAACTGTAGTAGAATGAGGTATCTGACGAGCTAGAGGACATAAAAGTGAATGCTATCAATGGTTTGATAATTACGGTAAGTGTGGATTTTGCCTCGTAGAGTGTTTGTGCAACTATACAATCACGGTTTTTTTTTCATTTTAAATAAAGTCTTTGTAAAAATTTAAGCGGTTCGTGCCTTCGAATATTTTACTTCGAAGAGGTCATTTTTAGGAATTATGCATCTTATATTCCATTGATCCTGATTAATGAATGTATCTCTAGGCAACGAAGTTTTATAGAACTTCGTTTTTATTTGTCACTTGGGTTGAATTGATATAAATGATAGTGCGCATCAATTCTTAGCACAACCCCTCTCAACGATAGCCGGGTAGTGCAACGCACTCATTGCAAATCTTAAGATATCAAATGCATATTGCTACCATTAGACAATTGCCTGGTGCAAGTATGAGAATGAAAATAACAAACCTAAAAAAGAGGGAATAAAAGTAACAAAAAATATATTAGAATAATAATGTGTTAAAAAATATAATATGAACCAACTCACCCGAATTTCCCCATTTAAAAGTGATTCCTGAAAAACCGCAATGAGGTCAACAATGAATTGAGGAAAGCATACGCATCAGAATGTAAAATTTTCGGGAAAGATCTGACGCATACCTTCTGGCAGCACTTTTATGTCTCCACGCAGGAAGGAATCCCTTCACAATCTCCGAGATTGCTGCTTAAATTTACTTTTGATTTTGTGATCATTCCTTCCCATGCAGTTTCCGTATTTTGTATGCAATAAAAATTTCATGGTTTGCGCTGGCTTTTCAATAAATCGCAGGTCAGTGTGTGTAATTGTAAATACTCGGTGAGCATCATCCATCTGCGCCGACTGCTTGGCTTTCGGTCAATATCGGGTCCCGTGACCCACCCGTGTTGATTACAGTGCCATCTATCGATATGTAATTGAGGGGTTGAGTGTCCAAAGGGGTAAAAGTGATTTTTTTCTCAACGGAGTTAGGGAAAGTTAATTGTTGTAAGAAATACTCAAAAACTTGGTTGTCAGGGGATCCGAGTGAGTGTGTGTTCGGTGCTGAAAATCAAAATCACAACTAAACATCTAATTGATCTCGTTTGTTTTCTTTTTATCAATATCAGTACCTAACTCAGTGTAGAAAAAAGAAATCGCTTGTATCCCTTGACTTGCCACCCACTCAATTGCGATGAAGCCATTCTTGGGTGTGTTGCCCATACCTTCCCTCTATTCCGGAGTTACCGCCAAATGAGTGTCCCAATCAAATGTGGGGATTTAATAGATGTGGGGATTCGATTTTGGATTTGGATGATAGCAGCTGATCTTGTCACTGCTTTGAGTTTCATCACAAGTCACGTATCAGATGTCTACTCCCCATTCTTGTCCCTTTTCCATCTAAGGGCCTTTTGTTTACTCCCAATATCCGCTCGTGCAATGAATCTGCACTCCACCCTCTGCTTTTTGCTGTATCCCATATTTTCGAACAGCACGGCTCACCCGCATCCAGGAAGGAGCGCTATTTTTACGCACAGGTTCAAGAAACAAAACACATGCGAATTGCTCCAGTTATAGTGAGGCAGTGACTGCTTTTGCGTTCAATTATGAGCAAAAATGTTCAATGGGTGATTGTAACGAGGATAAATAGCAATTTTTAAATAAAAAGTTAGATAAAATGGAATTTCTCTTCCTTTCATTGAATTATACATCTTTTTCTATTACTTTTTTATTTTCCCTTGGCCACCGATTAGCATAAAATCTTCGATTTGCTCCAATATCGAGGTACGAGACCAGATAGGCATTTGTGATACATGAAGTTACAGGCATTTAAGATATATAAAGATATTTGCAGATGATGTGTTTGGCTATGACTTTAATTAGAAATAGAACAGAATTTTTATTTATTTCCTCCTGGAAAAAAAATCCTTCCGAGTGTTTCAAGCGTAAAAAATATGTATTGGGCTAGCAAACTATGAGGTAATAAGGTATGCGTCATAAAGTAGTGATAGGTACCTTTTTCACTTTGAAATTTAAAAATACTTAATATTTGACAAACAATACTTCAAATAGATATCAATTTATCACCATTCAGAAACAATGAGGTACAAATTGTTCAATTCATCATTCAGGAAAATAATACATAGGGTTCCAAATTAAATACACTTCTAAAAAACATTGCAGAAAGATAACAATTGTCATTCAGATAGAATACATATAAGGTATTTTTGTAAGCTGTCTATTGCCATGATACATTTCTTATTTGTGGACTCAAATCCCATGCATAATTAGGTTTCACTGAAAAAAAATTTTGGAATATTGTAGTCTTTAGGCATGGTGTAGAGAGTTTATTTTTATATATAGTGTTTCAAGTTTAGTTCAACTATAAATTAATATTACCGTTTGCTTCATTCTCGTTTTCTCAATTTTTAGAAGTTTTACTTTTTGGTAGTATGGAGTTGCATGGACATAGCATGAAATGTCCCAAACATAGCGGAAAATGTATCCTTGAAGTTTCTGTAACCTGGATTATTGATATTTAGATCTGGCATTGCCATTGAGCATAAATACGTTGAATCAACAAGGTAGTGGCTAGTTGACGTCTAAGTGATATGGTAGTTAGATTTCAAAAAGTTTTCAGTTGATGTAATGATTATAAAACTTAGATGCATGGGCTATTTATTCATCCCAAGTAATTGTTTTCTTTATAGTCACGCCTAAATCATTTATTTTGTCCTTTTATTGAATGCATACATTTTGAACTTGAATCTTTGTCAATGTCTCAATAATTAGGGATTTTATATTCTTAGCTCAACCTATAATAATACTTTTGCCTTCTTTGAGTTGATATTTAATACATGTTCTGAGGCCCATTCTAATATAGAAGATATTTCTTCGTTGGTTATTGCAATTGAAGTTAATATCTCAAGACAATCGCAAACGATATAAATCTGTGCGTCATCCGCGTACACGCCGTATTTGTTGAGGTGCATCTCATTCGGAAGACTATGAAATAGTAAATGTCAAAGAGCAATGACCCAAGTATTGATCCTTGGGGTACACTGCCTTATTGATACTTCAAGTGATTTTGAGTTCAGCTATTTTTGCTGGCATTTTCCGTCTGCATGCGCTGGCTTAAGTTCGAGCGGAATCAATTTAAAACAGATGCAGAATTATCTAAATAGACAGTCGCCTTTGAAGTATATTGTGATTGACAAAGTCAAAAGCTTTACTTTAATGAAATAGTAACAGTGGGGTAATTTCTGCTTCTCCTTTGAAGATATTACATCATCTATTATTTTAACCAAAGCGGTTTGAGTAAAATAACCCTGTCGGAAACTGCATTCAAAATTATTTATGAAAAGGTAGATGTTCTGGCGATAAGATCGCGAGATAACAATCCCTTCCCCTCCTCTTACCAACCCTTTTTTCCACTCCACCGCAGACCACCTCGAATAGATTGATAATAGGCCAAATAGAGGCGATTTCCTCTGACGGAAGAAGTCATCTCCACTTTAATTAGGTAGGCGAATGACGCAACATGTCTTCCGATGCGTGACACTTCACCTTTGCTCGAAATGTTTCTTGCCTTCACTCTATAACTGACCATTAGTGAATTCCTGGTAGAACATTTTGTGAAAATTTTATTAAAACTTACAATTACTGAAGGCATGAAGAAATGATCTCATCGTGTAGTACCTCCAAGTAAGGAAGTAAATGGTAAATATGACCATATGCATGAAAATTAGCCTCTTCTGAAATTTTATCGAGAAACATATAGTTTATATGCAGAGATTCCAAAATAAATCGTAATCTTAAAATGAAATTTGCGGAGTTAAAAAAAATTAAATAAATATGGAGAATTGAATGTCTCGTGTGCAAAAAAGGGCTAAAGATAAATAACAGAGCCAGCAGCAACATTGGGAGTGAGCGACAGTGAGAGAGTGAGAATTGCTCTTCTCCGTTCGCAATCGCAGTTCTCGCGTTTGGCAGTCGGGGAGGGAGGGGGTGGGGGGATATGCGTTGGGGATGATGGGATGCTTTTTCTTCCGTGTATTTGGAGGTGGTGTCTGTGAAGCGATGGAAGGAAGGAGGAAGCAGATTCGTGTGTTGTGGCTGCACAGATGGGAAGAGAGAGATCGAATCGACGAGGGAAGAAAGAAAAACGCAACGCCCGGGTGCATTCCCCGTTCCTTATTGTCGTGGGCTCTTGCCTCGGGTGCAGCGGCAGGCGACGGCACCCGAGAATCGGGGAGCAGGGAAGAGAAGAAGGTGCGGGGGGAAGGAGGCGGAGTGGAAGGGTAGGAGAGAGGGAAGGGGGCGTGTATTTGAGAAACGAGATCACCAACGGTTACCAAAATAGTTGCTAGCTTAGGGTAGGAGTTTTAAATGTGCTAATCACCGATAAGGAATACTAATTGGGAAAATAGTGGTGGGAAAAGAAGTAACACTACTTATGCGCAAATTTTTTTTCCTTCATTATTCTAATTTTAAATGCTTTTTGGATCACTGGATTTATTTACAGCTGACATTATTCCAAAGGAGAGGAATCATTGAGTAGAACTGTTTGCTGTTGTCTTAAGGGTAACGGGTTCAAATCCAGGTTGAAGCCATTTAAACTTAAATTTTAAGTCACCAAAGTGATAGGTTGCCCAGGAAAAGGAACCCTCCAATTCTGGCAATGAAAATCACTGCTCCAAAAACTGACAATAAGGCATTGAACTTGAGAATGACGCAATCGGTCGAAACTCTGTTCGAGGTCTCTCAATCGTCTCCCTTTCCCTCTTCTCTATCCCGTCATTCCTTTCATTTTACAACCGCTCTCTCTGCTCCATTGTGCACTGTCCTCCACTGCTATTTTTTTCTCATTGCTCCAAGGGACGTTAAAACTGCGCCACGGATGAAAACATTCCACGGCCTCCCTCTTTATCTGGGAAGCTTCACCCGGCGCCCTCCGATGTCCCCCCAGGGGGCTTTCCTGCACCCCCACTTCCTCTTACCGCACCACCAGTCACACACACACCCTCTCTAAATCGAACGAGCCGAGAAGTCTTTTATCATTTCTGTTCGCGCGCATACATTTCCAACTCTCCGAAATAACATTAGTTCCATGATAATGATGAAATATGAAAAGAAATGTATTCGTAATGCAGTTTTTGTTGGATAATTTAAGAAATCAGAAATTTATCAGAAATTAGTCTTGTATGGGATGGCATTGGGCTTTCTATATGCAGTCCCTTTGTCATTTTTTTTAGACGGAAAAAATGTTAACCGACGTCATGTCCTAACCGTAAGAGTGTGACGCAATTCAGAGCCGGCGGTTAAATATGTTATTTTTTATAAAAAACAATAACAACAAAAGAATTTTAGCCAAGTTACTTGTATAATGCGACTTTTTAAAACCAAGAAAGATGCATGTCTAAACTAATAAATCAAATGATGGCAAAAACACGACCCGTCGAAGGGCGTCGCAAGAGGTGAGTTGGGGAGAGGAATTCCGACTCTTGTGCAAACAGTGATGAAATGTGGTGCATCTACTGTTTTCGTTCAGAAAAAATATTAAGTATAATGCATTCTATTTTACCATACGTACATGAAGCAAATAAATTAATTTGCAGTCAATGTAATTTAAAACTACGTTAGCCCGGATACGCAATATTCCCTGTGGAACTGTGTTCTGATTTCGAAGCCCTGACCTGCCTTAAGAGTGCAAAAGGCGTGCAATGGTCAGGGGTGTGTTCTTTTCGGGGTTCTCAGCCAGGTTGAACCACTGGTCGGTGGGGACTGAGGAGTCTTTTTGTACCAGCCGAAGACTTCTCCAGATCGAAAGCCATTCTCTCCAGGACGGAACAACGAGTCTTGTTGCCCCAGGCGAGGGGATTCCTTCGGAAAGTGGGTGCAAGTGATTGGCTGTCGTGGGATAGACTTGGTCAGACCTTTCAATCGCGATTAATCGTTCCAAATATCTGTCCCTATTACGTCGTCAGCCGTTTATTCAGAAAAAACGCGTTGGTATCCTGTTGGAATGTGACGAAACCGCGGAATTCGCGGCTTTATATTGGCAATAGGGGGCGCCGCTGTGATTTGATCGGTCCTCAGATCAGTATCTTGTGTATCGTTTTGCATCGTCTAATCACGGAGCTGAAATTTCAAAAATTATTTACAGGCTTTTTCAATCTAAACGCTTCCAAAAATATTGATTTTCTTCAATGTTCTCAAAACTACGGGACATCAGAATTGTTTCCATGTGAATTTCATTGTATTTTATTCTATTAAATTAATACGCTCTCATTTATTTGCTTAAATTCAACTGCTACATTGCATAATCATTTTGGCGGCTGATTGTGGAGCGAATTTTGCCTACCTTTTCCGCGTCGTCCAGCCCCGCTTCAAGGCCCCTGATGGTAGGTGCATGTGTCACGGCCTCCCGCATTTCAAGGGAATTTTTCTCGTGAATTCCCCTGAGCTGAGTGAAGGCAGAATATCGGGCCGCCTAAACTAAGGAGTTTTCAATGGGAGAAATTTTGGGTGCCTGCATATGTAATTTCACCAGAAAAATTGAGCAAATGATTGAGCTTACAGAATGTTATGCTTGCCCTTAAATTTTCCGACTATGTGCAGTATCAGCTATCATTAAAAAATCTTATCGAAAACTCGTCGTGGATTGGTCATAATGTATTGACACTAGATCCATCCCCTGTCTATCTTCCTGCTGCACTAACCCCACTCCAGCTTTCCCTCTTCACCCCTCCTACTCCCCTCCCCTTAATTGATCTTTCCTGCCAAGAGCAAACCACATCGGCCAAAGGCAGTCCAAGGCGAGGCACACATCATCACGGGACTGGCAACTCGCACACCGCTTGTGCATCGCTGATGGTCCGAGACCGCTCCATATCTCGTGTCGTGCGAAAGCCATTATCCACTAACCGCGGTCTTAAAAGCCTTCAAGGGTATCATGTCGATGTGAGCAACACGGCGGAGACGTCTTGTGCAGAGCCCGTCCTATGTCTTATCATATTCCGGAGCGCGAATGCTGTTTGATCTCTGCATATTTGACGCTGGCCCACACGTGGCGCCGCGATCCTCTCAGTCAAAAGACACGCAGTTGTGAGAATGTGATCGCCGATGCGACTCTGTGTAACGTCGACTGTGATTGTGAATTCTTCCATTGAAGGTGGAAATCACGTGAAGGACAGCCAAAGATAATTGTACTGCTCATTTACCAGCCACTTTATGCATAATAACTGAAACATAATGTATAAACAACCTCGAAGAAGTTTTTGAAGACAAGGATAATGCGGGAAGCATTTCACGCAGAGTAAGGAGTGTGCGGTTGGGATCACATCACAACATTCATGGCAGCGTGATTAGTTTATGTTCACGTGCGTGAGCGCTAATGTGAAAGTGTTTTGTTTTCTTCTCTGCTCGTCATATTCCGGAGCTTTGACTTAATCCAATCGTACGAGTCTCGATGGTTGCATTTACTCCGCTATAAAGCGCTGAATCCGGCTTTTGTGTATAACGCTGTATGCATACACTGGCTATATTCGATGTGCGGAGTGTCTTGGATTTTTGTGATTTTCTGACTGGCCCGCACCACGGCGCTCCTCTTGATGCGCGACACCCGGTGCAGTAGTGGAGCGGCACGCGGAGTGGTGCGGCTGAACGCATTCCGAAGTGATGCCCTCGACACCATGGCACTCTTGGGCGTCGTCACACTCAAAGGTGAGTCAAAGAGTCTTTGGAGCGTATGTCGAAACGTTTGACTTCGGGACATTAGTATCTTCCGAAGTGAGTAAAACGAACTTCCCAACTACGACGGTAATCCAATACTTCTCATACAGCTATCACATGGCAGAAAGAATGCTGTGAGCGATACTAATGATTATTTTTGGCCTAATTCAACAAATAGAAAACTTGAGAAAAGTTGATCCGGTGCCACATTTTTAACGTCAACGATTATATGCTCCGCATTACGGTGTGCAGTCGACAGTGCGACAAACAACGATGCGGATTAGAGTTTAGGGCACTTTTTTTAGCTGTAAACGGATGCCAGCCGGCCTCTTAATATGTGAATTGCTCCCCACCGCTCATTTAAATGGGTTTACAAGACTCGCCACTTACGTCGCTGACAGTCAAAGATCCGAATTTCACGGAGGGATAGGGTATAAATAGGGTTAACCAAAATTTTTATTCGTGATCATGCCATCTCAAATTCTTAAATTTTCAATTTTATTTCTCAGGATTGTAAATAATGTATAGTGAGTATTTAAAGAGTGTAATGCGATCTACTTTTTTCCAATATTTTGAATTGTATTGTTTTTACTATGGAATAGCATCGAAAAGTTATGAATTTGATTGATCAAATCATCATGTATATAAATTTCAGTCGACATTCCATATTGCCCCTCATTTTCTCGTGAAACTCGGATCACTTTGTCCGTCAGCGACGCGAGTGGCGACTATTGAAAACCCATTTAAATGCGCGGTGGGTCACAACACATTTAGAGGCCTTAGACTTGAGAATCCTCTTTTGTGAAATTCATGGTTCGCACCGAATGTGTGCCCTCGTGTTCACTCGAATGTGTGGCGGCTGTCGCACGTCTTTTGTTTTTCTCGTTCGGTAGTCGTCCGTAGGTTCTCTCGTTTCGCCCCTCTCCCGCGACTCCACGCGTTCGATTTCATTATTGAATCAGTCTCTATGTTTCCTTCATCTCAAGCCTATTCCTCGATCAGAATGTTTTCCCTCGATTTTGATAATGCTTATTAATTTATTCCCTGCAATGGGCAACAGTTATTTCACAAAAGAAGAGCCACGAGAGGAGTAAGAAATTAATCTCCCGTCGAGACAAAGTTTAGTTCTCGTGTCCCCTAATCATCTGACGAGGAGATGTAGAATGAATATAATCATGAACGATAGAAAATTAATCGTCACAAATCACATATTTAATTAAATAACTTAAATATAATAATCCAATATTCGCTTCTCTTTTGCAAATAAATCACCGATGCGACTGAAGGAGATTTTGATATCCTATTTTTTGCGCTAAATAGTAATTTTTGTCGTATTATCGGGGTCAGTTTCAAATTTTATTTAATATTTATGAATCCGTGACGAACTGGAAAATTTATTTTTCACAAATGATGACGTAATTCTGTTTGTAGTCATTCCATTTTGAGCTGACTTTCACAATTAATATGGATATAACAAGGCATATATTCAAATGGAAATGGATAATATTACTTACATAGATTAGTAGTTTGTTATCAACGAGTGATAGGGCACCAAGTAATTTGTTTTGTCTTTGACATTACCTAATACGTTTTTATTTTCGTCACCATATATGCATGTGGTACAGTATAATTGTCATGTACATATTATTATATACACCAGGGATGAAATTCGCCACGAAAAAAATCATCAAATTGGGATTCGAACACAGACCTAATCGAAGAAATTTTAGTGGTATTGCTCGTAGCGTATCTGACTGGCAATCATGAGATCCGGGTTCAAACGTCGGCTAATCCATATGATGTCTTATGGCGAATTCTTGTTGGATATATATTTGTAGCCGTGCGATGTTTGTGTTCAAAGTTAGGTACTTGTTTCATTCAGAGAATTGAATGCATTATATCCAAAATAGATGAATTTGAATGGAATCATTAGTGATTTCCTACCCTTCGTACAGCGTTTTTCACTGAGGTCGAGGGAACACGCCGATACGGCAGCAGGCAGGCAGACAACACACTCATCATACGATTTCATTTCATTTGCATTTTATTTGCATTTCCAATTCCCAGTCCATCGACTTACGTCCGTACAATTTATTCAAGAGTGCAGTTCCACTCTCTTCGCACTGCATCGCCAAATTGAAAGCCTTATTTTGGCCTCGTGTCTTCGTTTCTTTCACTCTCTACTCTTTCAGCCAACATTTTCAATTTAAAACCAGAATAAAAAGAGGAAGCAGAGTGGCAGTTATAGATATCACTCCTTTCCCTACTTCACCCAACCTCCTGCATGTTATAAGCATATTATTTGCGTCCCTCCGTCCATTCTGAGACGACTTCCTTTCAACTTCTCGTTCCGTCGACTTCTATCTGCGCTCGCCCTAACCACCCTCCCCATTGGCATCCGCTCCACCCCCCCACCCCTTCGCACAACCCATCACACACATTTCTATCCTCTCCCGTTTTCCTCCCCCTCTCTTTCGTTTATCTTCCCCCCCCCCCCATTCTTTATCGGAGCTACCGTCTTATCTTCCGCGTCCAATGCCAAAACCTCCCTTCATCCCCCCCCCCTGTCACACGCCCTGCCTCCTCCACTCCAACCGGTAAAACAAGGGGTGGGGGTAGGAACAACTCTCCCTCATTTCCAAGGGGCTGCATAGTACAGGAGGCCCAATTCCATCCAATAGAAGGCGCGGTCATGAGTGCAATGCGATCCACTTTTTCCCAACATTTTGCATTATAATGTTTGTAATTGCGGGTAATAGCATTGAAAAGTAATGATTTTCATAGATCGCATCGCCAAATTTATAAATTTCTGTTAATACTCCTGATGATATCTTATTTCCCCCAGACACTCGTATCACTTTGTCCGTCAGCGAGGCGAGTAGCGACTTTTGTAAACCCATTTGGATGCGCGGTGGGCCACAACACAATGAATTGGCCGACTTGAGACTGATCCCCTGCTCTTGCCCGTTTCCCTCGCTCTTCACTGCTCCCCCCCACTTACAGCGCCTAACCACCACCACCATGTCCCTCCGACGCCTGCCTCATTTTTTCTTCGCCCAAATACCTCTCTCCTTCTGAGGCTGCTTTCTTTCAACTTCTTATTCCATTCCGCCGGCTTCTCCGCTATCGCCGCACCCACCCCAACCCCCACCCCTGCACCCTTTTATAAGTTCACTCTCCTTAGCCCTTAATCATTTATCTTTCCCCTTTTCTTATCCGAGCAGTCGTCTTATCTCCCCCTCCCTAAGCCAAAACCTCCTTCCCCACCTCCCACCCATCCACCCTCCCCCCCGACCCTACAACTGTGAGTATGAGTGGACTCACTCCCCCTAATGTTTTCTCATTTCCTCCTCCTGCGTCTTTCCTTCACTCTTCCTTCCCTTCCCTTACCCTCCCTTCTCCCACTGCTCATTCTTCGCCTTCTCTTTCACACAATTATTACAGCTCCAAGATTCCTAGATCCGGGAGAAAGAATAAATTTAGAGAGGTATTTTGAGGAACGGATCATCATCATAATTCACCACATTTCTAGTGCTTCCACTCTTGACTTCGCTGTGGGTGTTATCGTCCAATCCTCCCTCCCGTAGATAAGCATGCTCGTTTGCAATGATAGGAAAGCGGAAAATCCAACGGTTGTAATACAATTACTTTGAGTTGGAGGTGTATGGGTCACAAGAGAAGTTTGTCGGGTCATATTGCTTGTTACGTACTTATAAAAAATATTTTTAATAGCGTCTTAGGGTTGAAGGAGGGCTTTCTACAAAGAGAAGAATCTACTTACATCAAAGTATGCAGGTACCTGTAGAAGTGAGGAAATAGTTCATCAGATACTGTTTATGGAGCATGGCTCTCTATGGAATCGAGGCTTGGACGTTGGCAGGTGCGGAGAAGTCAAGATTGGAAGCATTCGAAATGTGGTGCTACCGAGGAATGAATAAGATAGAATGAATTGACCGTGTAAGTAACGGGGAAGTGCAAAGAAGAGTGGGAGAAATAAGAACTTATCTAAAAACGTTAAGAAGAAAACGAAAAAACTTACTTGGCTACACTATAGGTGATGATTGCCTGTTGAAAACAATAGTAGAAGGACAGGCGGAGGAGAAGATGGGCAAGAGACGGCCTCGAATGAGTTGCATAGGAAAGATTATAAAGGATGGAAAAGAGAAGGAATACTTGGCATTGACTGCCTGATAGGAGAGAGAAATGGAGAGTTGTGAAAAATCAATCTTAGGATTGTTGACTTATAATGATGATCGCGAATATTACAAAAGTTTGACGATGTTGATGGGATGAAGGCATGCGTCTTAGTGGTCGGTGGGGAGTGAAGGCAATTGTCAATGCAGCGACTCACATATCCCGGTTTAACAAGTGCTGTTGCGAGGGACGTCTGTTGGCGAAGGGCGACACACCCGCACACTACTGCTGCTTACCACCACCGTCTTTGGCGTGCGCGTCGCTGTCCAAGTGTGTGTCTTCGTTGAAGAATTACCGCTTTGAACTTTAGAGAGTGAACACCGTCTAATGAACCTGTGCGTGTGTCAGTCAATCGCTAGCCACAATAATCGCCCTCGCCGTTGGTAATGCAATGGAGAAGCATCTCCAGGTCAACTGTGTAGGTCATCAATATCGGAATAAGGATTGTTTTTTATGGAATGGCACATGAATTTCTCTTTTTTTCAATTTTTATGGTATGCTGCTTAAGATTTTGAGGTGTGCCTAGGAATAAAGTATTCATTTTGGAACCCTATTGGTTCATTATAGTTGGGTAGGGATTTTTTTTTATTTCAATTATCTTTTCAAATGGCCAAGCAGATTGATGGCCTTGTTAATTAACAGTGTTTTGTTTGACGGGAAAAGCTCTCACAAAAAATAGTCGTCAAGAATTCCGAAATATTGGCAATGAAAAAATTGTCTTAATCATGACAGAGCAATTAGAGTTTTAACTTTAATGGCAAAGCTATTGGTGATTCTTGATTGCGTGGAAAATGTCAATACCATTAATAATCGACTACAAGTTAGCCTTATTTAGTCAGTTAGAGGAGATAAATAATAACTAGAAGTACAATCCGTCAAAGGTTTTGAACTCTGCATTCGTAGAATGGAATGAGAGCTTTCCTCTGTCGTTCCCAGTCGCAATGAACTCACTCCTCACGCTTCTTTCGCATTCGGTTATCTTTAATGTTTTCTAATTGGTCGTCGGTCCCTATATCTTTTTGAGTGACCATTTCCTTTTCTCCGTGATAGTAAAAATGTTCGAACTGTTCATTTTGCGATATCTCCCGTGCATCGTATTGTGGTCAATATGACACCTTTCTCTCGCCAGTCTGTAGTCTATTGGAACAGCAGGGGTAATTAAACGCGAGATAGCGATCGGAATATCGAGGCGTGGTCGGAAGAGAGCTCTCTTAACAATCGATGAAGGCAGCTGCCCGTGAGCTTAACGAGGCGGACACGGCATTGGCTGATTCACATCGGACGATCAAATTAAAAGTCGTTAGGAGTTAATTTTCTCCTAGTCTTCGAGACATTAAAAACGGGGAGCCCGATACCATTTTCTTTGAATTATCAATGACACCTACTGTCAGCACGGGAAGGTTTTTTTTCCAAAGGAACGAGGCAGAGTGACTCAGTCTATATGCCGCCAATCACAATCGCGATCACAATTTGTCTGTCAAATCCAACTGATAGCCTTGAGGGATATCGAAATTCCTCTTTCCAGATATCTGGAATTCCATTTGGAACTGATTTAAATGAGTTTTATCCTCGGACTATAGAATTTTTATAATCTGGAAATCGGTTATCAGGATGTGTCCACGCTATATCTGATAAATAGGACGCGTAAAAAGGAATGCAAGGTTTAACTTAGCAATTATAAGCTTCGAGACATTGAGGAGTTTTGTTTCTAGGGAAGCCGAAAGAATAACAATGGAAGAAGAATTTTTTAAGGAAATATTGGCACAAATGGAGAGGTCATTCCTTTAGAAGTCTCATAATATTTGTAAGCCTAAAGTTACGTTGAAGTATACAAATAATTCTTTAGAGCTTACATTAGGAGAATGCTTCTTACTGAGGCTTATGCGGATGCAGCTGTGAAATTAATTTTAAAGCTTTCGAAATGAGGTGTTAGAGAAAAATAATGTAAATCAAACGCATAGGTCGTGTCATAGAAGCTATTAATTACGAAATACATTTCGAGCATTCTTCTTCATGGCGTTGAGGCGTGAGCAATGGCAGCAGCGAAGAAATAAATATTTACAGCTGCTGAAATTTGGTGTTATTGAAAAATGATGGAGGCTAAATGTAGGTAATGCGGAAATTCCTGGAAGAGTGTGAGAGCTTAGTGATCTTTTAAAAACCTTGGGTAGAAGGCGGAAAATATTTATCGTCCACATAATGTACACACGATGAAATAAAGGAAATCAACGTCGAAGGAGAGGTGGAGGAGAGGCTGGCAGACGCAGACCACAGTGGAAGAGATACTTACATGGAGCAGCAGGTGTGAAGGATGGAAAGCAGAATGGAAATGAAGGTGTGGAAAGAGTAACCGATGGAAGAGTTGAGTGGGGAGCTGCAACAAATCAATTTCAGGATTAATGGCTGCCGATGATGATGCAATGAGAACATACTCCGCTCCTTTTATAACTGCACTGTTAGCGTGATATACGTAGGGTCATATTGCATGTTTCTTAGCCCAATTGTTTTATTTGGTATCATTCAAATACCATCTCCTATAAATTCTCACGTTGTTAGTACACTTTGTTTACATGTGAAATACCATCTGCGTATTGAAATGTAATCGGGAGGATCGCAATGAACGAATGGAAAGAGGTGAGGTGAGAGGCCGAGTAAAATCCATGTGAAATTGTTGATCGCTTTTAAGGGCATGAGGCTGAGTGGAATCATGAATGATAAAATAATGGGAAAACAGTTAAAGTACGATTATGAAAATTTCTTAACCTTTACATAAATATGAAATACAATAAAGGAAATTGATGGAATTAGAACTCATAGCTATGAAGCAAAGTAGCGCCATGCTAGAAATATAAGGATTTAAGGCTCGAATACGTGAGTAAATGAGAAATTTTGTGCCACGTTTGACGCGAAATTTTCTGAAATTGAAGAATGGTAGTCTTAAATACTAGCCCATTTTGCTTAGTTCAAAATTTGTAGCTTTAATCGTCGAGGGGATGCAAAAATTAATGCCGCAATTGACAGGAGGCAAAGGTTGGTTGCTTTTTTGTAAACACTGAACTAATTCCAAAATTAAAAAATATAAATGTAAGAATGAGCACTCTACAAAATAAGCACCTGCCCACTCCGTGACTCACATTCTCCCGAACTTCTTAATCTGATCGTCCCGCCGCTCAAAATTCTCGCTATCTACATCAATTATCTGATCGCTCTCGGAAGCGAGGCGATAAGGCGAGGATAGAGTGTTACCGGCCGGCACTGCCTGCTGGAGTCGCAATTTAGAATAAAATTTGTGCGAGGGCTTCTTTTAAAATCAGGGGATCGGTGGAGGGGTGGGATGAGGGTTGTTTCCTGTGGGCGAGAGGGTGGGGACTCGGGAGTGCGGTTGGTGAGAAATCAGGGTGTGCAGCGAATCAACATCCCTCGGGGTTCACCTTTTGTGGGACGAATGACTTATGGCTGGTTTTTAGATAAGAAAGTAGCATTCATTCATGCGTAAGATGAACTTACCTTCAAATTCCAGTAATAGTACGTTGATGGTGACGTTCATAGAGAATACGAGGGCGGAAGGTGGTGTAATTAGTGCAAATATTAGTGCGGAGTTTGACGGATTTTGAATTAACAGGTAAATTTGCGTGGAGCTTTGGAACGCGCAGTGTTGCATTCATTGTTTTGATGCGCTTCGTGACCGCGTTTTGTTACTTAAACAGTGAATTGTGGACCTCGTGTGCGGCAGATTGCTGTGATAGTTCTGCAGAATAATGATAGATGGCTTTAAGTCTGCGCTAATTTTTTCTATTGATACCTCGGAGCTTCTAAGCTTCTTTCTCGTTAAACCATATATTTATGTATTGCTATTATTTATATAATCCAGGCTTTAAATTTAAATCATTCTTGGTACCACAGTCCCAAGGTTGGATGACTACAGCCCTCAATTCTTCCCTTTCAGAAGCTAGTTTCTCCATTTCCCTGACGATCTCATCCTTGTGCCTTGCTTCATCTGCCCCCACAATTCTTCATCTCGGTGATAAGAACATAACATTCAGCCATTCAGTTCGCACTCTTTGACTCACCCAAAATATCTATCTTAGATCTTACAATTAGACCAATGACATCTGTTTAATAAAGCCGATATCACACTCTATCAATTAAAACTTCATAAGCTCTTACTTCCTATTCCCACTCGAAAAATGTTAATCTCCACCATGCATTTCGTTCCTTTGATTATTGTAGCCCTGTGTATAATAACATGCCCAAAGAACTGGATGAATGAATACAAAGGCAACTTAGTTCTTGTGTAAGATATGTACATAATTTAAGGAGGGATGTTCATATATCATGGTACAGAATCTGCCTAGATTTGCTAAATCTTTGTCACCTAAGGAAATATTTAGTTGAAACTCTTCTCTTTAAAATTTTGAGAAAGAGAATTCCTAATTACCTCAGCAAAATGTTTAATAATAGGTCAGAAACCACACGGATGACATGCCACATAAATAACTATTACTTGCGTAATAACCAGATTCCACGTGCCACTGCCTACCAAACATCATTCCTCATTAGGGAATCTAAATTATTGAATTCCTTCCTTGAAGGCTCACAACAGAAGGTCTTCAGTCATGCATTCAAAAATGAATTATACATGGCTCTACTCAATGCAGAAAAAATTTAAACTTACTGAAAGAAATAAATCAGTGCCATTAAATTACGAATGTTAAAAATTAAAATTTCAATCCCAATTTCTCTGTTATCCTGTTATTATTTTTGTATTTTCTGCTACATTATTTCTTAACTTCATTTCAATTTTATATATTTTAGTCTTGCCCAAGCAGATATTTCAATTTTGTTATTTGTTTAGTGAGCTTTTTGGTGAGCAAAATTCCTTATTAATAGTAATTAGTGTTTTTTCTTCGAGGATGATAACCAGAGCATAATAAATGTGCACTCGTGATTCTCTCGATTGTATCAGTTATCCCTCAGCCTCCCTCTCGCAGCTGTATTGCGACTATTTTCTCTCTTCGTTACATTCCTCACTTAACTTAGCTGTGTGATCGTGAATTATTTAATTTTATATTTTCGAGGATAGTAGCGTATAATTTAAATTCATCATCATCATCATCATCGGTCAACAATCCTAGGATTGGTTTGACGCAGCTCTCCACTCTATTCTCCTTTCAGCTAATCTTTCCACACCTACGTATTTCTTCTCTTTCACATCTCTCTTCACTTGTTCCATATATTTTGTTCGAGGTCTTCCTTTCCCATTCTTACCTTCCACTTGTCCTTCGACGATTGTCTTCATCAGGCCATCATGTCTCAGGATGTGGCCTATAAGGTTGTTCCGTCTTCTTATTAAGGTTTTCATGAGGCTTCTCTTCTCTCCTACTCTTCTTAGGACTTCTTTGTTACTAACTCTGTCGATCCATTTGATTTTCATCATTCTTCTGTAGCACGACATTTCGAAGGCCTCTATCCTTGCTTTCTCCGCTACGGTCATTGTCCATGCCTCACTTCCGTATAGGAGCATACTCCAGATGTAGGTTCTTATAAATTGTTTCTTTACTTCCATACTTAAGTTTCCTGCTGTAAGCAGGTCTCTCTTTTGGTGGAATGCTCTCTTCGCCTGGGCTATTCTGCTGATAATTTCTTTCTTACTTCTCCCGTCACCAGTTATCTTGCTTCCCAAATAGCAGAATTCATCCACCTCTATCAGTTTTTGCTTCCCTATTTTAATGTTAGTCTTGACTTCTTCTCTTCTGCTGCACACTAAGATCTTGGTTTTCTTTGTGCTTACTTTCAGTTGATATCTACCCATTACCCTACCCATATTAACTAGAATATTTTTCAAATCCGTCTCTGTTTCTGCTATAACGGCTATGTCATCGGCAAATCTTAGCATGCTTATTTTTTCTCCCTGAATATTCACTCCCAATGCATTTTCTTTGATTTCATTAATGGCTTTCTCAATGTAAACATTGAAAATTACGGGTGACAATGTACAGCCTTGTCGCACTCCTTTCCCAATTCTTGCCTCTTCACAGCTGGGCCCTGATTTTATCACCGCTACTTGGTTTTTGTATAAACTGTGGATGATTCTTTTGTCATTATAAAGAACCCCGATTTCCTTTAGGATTCCAAGCATTGTGCTCCAATCCACGTTGTCAAATGCTTTCTCTAAGTCCACAAACGCAATGAACGTTGGCTTGTTCTTTTCCATTCTCTTCTCTATGAGCAGTCTTAGGGCCAATATTGCTTCTCTTGTGCCTTTGTTTTTTCTGAATCCAAATTGGTCCTCATCCAAGTACTCTTCTGCTTTTCGTTCTATTCTTCTATAGATGATCCTTGTCAGTATCTTCGACGTATGTGTAGTCAGGCTAATGGTCCTAAAATCTTCGCAGTTCTCCGCTCTTTTCTTCTTAGGGATAGGGATTATAATGTTCCTCTCAAAGTCCTCTGGTATCTCACCTGTCGAATACATTTCACTAATGATTTTGTATAGCTGGTTCAACGTCTTCTCTCCTGAATTTTTAATTAGTTCTGCAGGAATGTCATCAATGCCAGACACTTTATTTATCCTGAGGTCTCTTACAGCCGCATCAAATTCCGATCTTAAAATTGAGGCTCCCATGTCATCGGCATCCATTTCCCTCTCGTTTTCGATAGCATTCCTTCTGAGGCTGCTTCCATTGTACAAATCTTCCAGATATTCCTTCCATCTCTTCCCTTTTTCTTCGTTTTCCATCATTAGTTCTCCGTTTTTGTCCCTAAGGGTATTACATCTTACGCCCCTTTCCTTAAAGTGGTTCCTCACTATCCTATAGGCGGCCTCTACTTTTCCGTGCTTAAGATTGTTTTGCACGTCTTCACAAATACTTTTCATCCACATTTCTCTAGCCTTCCGCGCTTTACGACATATTTCATTCCTTATTCTCTTATAACGGTTCTGTCCTTCCTCTGTTTTGGCAGCCTTGTATTTTCTTCTTTCTTCAATGAGATCTAATACTTCCTGCGTGATCCATGGTATTTTCATAACGACTCTTCTTTTACCAAGAACTTCCTCAGCTGCTGCCTGCAGCCCACTTCTAATGGTTTTCCAGCTCTCTTCCATTGGTTTGTTGGTCGTATCCTCTCCTATTTTATTTTCTACAGCCTCTTTAAAAGCCAGTTGATGCTGAACCTCCCTCAATTTTTCAACCTGCCATATGTTTTTCACGGCTTTCTTCAACTTTTTAAATTTAAGGTTGCATTTAATCATAACTTAGTTATGGTCACTATCGATATCTGCCCCTGGATAACTTTTGCAGTCCTTCACCTGGTTCCTGAATCTTTGTTTCACTAGAATGTAGTCGATTTGGAACCTTCTAAGGTCTCCTGGCATCTTCCACGTGTATCTTCTTCGCAGGGGATTTTTGAATAAAGTGTTGGTAACCACTAGTCTGTGCTCCGTGCAGAATTCAAGTAGCCTTTCTCCTCTTTCATTTTGGTTAACTAACCCATATTTCCCAGTTATTATTCCATCTTGACCTTCGCCGACGACGGCGTTTCAGTCACCTAAAATAATAAGATTTTCTTCCCCTCTTACCTGGTTGATAACTTCCGCTATATCTTGGTAGACATCTTCTACCTCTTCATCTTCATAATCTGACGTAGGCATGTAAACCTGTATCACTACAGTAGCTACGGGTTTAGTATCTATTTTCACCATTACTATCCTTTCATTAAACTGCAGATAGCTTTTAACACGCATCCCGGCGCTCTTACTAAGCATTATGCCCACTCCAGCATTACCATTTAGCGATCCTGTGTGTATCATTCTGTAGCTTCCACTCCAAAAGTCTCCTTCCTGGGGCCATTTCATTTCGCTGATGCCTAATACATCGAGGTTCATTCTTTGCATCTCCACCTTCAAGTTCTCCAGCTTACCGCAGGTGCGAAGTGATCTGAAGTTCCATGTTCCTATCCGTAACATTCTATCACCTTTGACCGATGTACCCTCTCGAGTAGTCCCCGCCCGGAGATCCGAATGGGGGATTAGTTTACCTCCGGAATATTTTACCCGAGAGAATTCCATCATGTCATTATATAAATTGAGTGGAGTAGCTGCGACTCCTCGGGATGATAATGTGGTGGTTTCCCCTTGCCTTCCACATCGCAGTGCTACAGCCGTTAAAGTAAATGTTACCACGCCCGTAGTGGAATGTGCGTCGCTGTACCGACCAGTATGGCCTCCACCTTCGCACATGTGAGGAAGAGCTGCTACCCTCTCCCCGGGTGTTGAGAGGCATAATTGTTGGCGGCCCCCAATCGCCAAGTCACGGTATCTTCAAAGGTTTTGGTATCATTTAAATGGTCTACCTTACCCAAGGGTAGCCCAATACCCACTCAGAATACCGCCGCTTTTTGTCCACGACTGCTTATTCGACGAGAGAACTCGCTTATCTCGCAGCTAACCTCTATATCTAAAGGTCGACCCACCATTCGCAACCCGGTGGACTTACTCGGTGGCTTTAAGCTCAGCCGCGAGAATTTAAATTGCGTATCAAATAGTAAATAGATAACATATACAACATTCACAACATGGTATCGACCCGATATATTACAAGGTGGAGAAGCTTGGTTCCTTAAGATATATGGAAGCTGAGGCTTGATTTTTGATTTTGAAGGTGGATTTTGCTCTGAAAATTTTAGTTCATATAATAAACAGAGGAAAATAATTCTTGGTCAATAGATTTGTCGTTGGTGATTTTCCTATTCGTTTGTTTAAGCCACACGAGTCGAGTATCCTTTGACCCGGATGGCATGTATAGTGTAAATCCGTCTTCTTGCCTCTTCGCCCACAATGCACTGCGTTTGGGTTTGATGTGGTGGCTTTGAGAGTCTGCCTCCCAGTTCTCGGGCTCGCGTTCAAATCCCATCTGTGGCAGAGATTTTCTCGAGACCGCCCGATCCCTGCTTAAATGCTTCAAGCAAACTCGGACGGGGTGCGATGCCGTGGTCCCTTTGGTGTCTTTCCTTAAGATCAGGCTTACAATGACGCCGAGTTTCCATCCCCTCATGGAGCAAATGACCCGATCTGTCGGTCGTCTCCAGCAATTACCAGCCTGCCTACATTGCGTTACATTGATTCACGTTTTCTGTTAACTGTGGGTGACATTTCACAGGAATTCCGATTTCGACGAGGCAATCTGTGGATGAGATGGTGGGTATGCCCTGCGCATTCTGTGGATAGGTTGAATGTTGTGCATGCGATTGGCCACTCCGATGGCTGCTAAGCTGACCCCTCCCCCCTTACTCCCTGCTATTTCGAGTTGTGGCCGCCCCTGATTCTCACAGATCCCCATCCTCTTCATATTGGGAATTATAAATGACCCCATCCTCTCAGCTGGACGCTATCTTCTTTTAATCCATCTCCAAGCCGCGATCGATAGCCGAGGGGATTAAAACTATAACAGTCTCAGGGGGGGGGGGAGCGTGGTTCTACATCTCCATGGCAGTATTTCCTTTGAATTGCGTTTTGAGAGCGCTGTGTCGATATCTATCGTCGCTCACGCCTCGCTGCCTTCGACTGTTATCACTTCCGCCCCCCCCCTCCTCCGCACCTGCGCGCCAACCACCACCCGATGTCGGAAAGCAGCTCCAATCACTGTTGGATCACTTCGATATAGATTTTTTGTCCATCTGTGTCAGACTTATGAACAGGGCTGAATATTTGGATTGCGTTTAGGAAGTACTTTTTTTGAGTGCTCATGTGATTTACATCTGAAAGTACTGTCATCTCTTTTTATCAAATCAATGTGGATATTTAATTATCATTGTAAATTATTTCGTTTCAATTACGTACTAGATGGGTTAAAACCAAAATTTATTACCCTCCATGTATTATCCTCAGTTCCCAAAGTTACCTGAAAACTATCACTACCTATCCTGTCATATATCTTAGCAATGTCTCTGTGCATTCAATTCAAGAGGAAATGGAACTGCTTCACATTATGTACTCTGATAGAAGGGTTTGGAGGGAATGAAAATTGAAGATGGCGTTGCCCCACAAGAAGGGATAACTGCACTAGTGGGCGCTTGCGGTGGGCGTTAGCGCCGTATTTAGCACTAGGCGAGGAAAGCGGACGTTTTGAGGCTTCGGCCTCAAAGAGACCCTCGCAGGCTCTAGGAAAAATTGAAATTTGATTTGAAATGATAAGAAAATTTATTCACTCGCAAAAAACACTCGCATCAAAATGAAAACTTATTTGTAACCCCAAAAGTCTAAAATGAGCTCTCTAGGATTTGGTTCCTATAAAGAAGATTTTTTTAAATTTTGTAGCACGTATTACAGCATTTCTGACATTCTATGCAATGAATTTCAGCTTTAAATTGAATACTAATCTTGGGAAGGCTTTGATTACGTGTTTTCGTGTATTAATATTGCAAAATCTATAAGTAGCACGTCCTACAAATTCGTTTCTTTAGATATTCACAGTGGACTGATATTGTGTCCTAGTCTGCATTTCAGTGTTAATCCATTATTGTCCCCTCTCGTGACTTTTGGGAGCATTAATTTTTTTGAATCAACCAATTTACCCTCTCGTTACATAGATTTAAGCCCGTAGATTGCGTGTTTGCCCTTCTAGCGTGATCTCATGTCACTTTACACCTTGTCATATTGTGTATTTTTCGTTTGTTTGGTGAGATATTTATCATGAGCTTTTCTTTTTGTCCTTAGATAGAGTTCTCTACTTTACCTGAAATGTCCACTATACACGTTTTGATAGGATACATCAATGTCCTTTTTTCATCAGGCGATCTCGGATTTGACGGGCGATATCCTAAAAAAACTATTCGTAGGTTTGTAATGAAGGTTGGTCTGGTGCTCCACGGGGTAATCCCCTCTATGGCTGCCGACGTTTCGGGCTACAAGCCGTTCTCCATCATCAGGGCGGAATATCGTGGTTTGGAAAGTGGTAAGTATACCATATTTAGCCCTGCTGAAGGAGTACGACTCGTATCTCAAAACGTCGGCAGCCCAAACCTGGAGCACCTTCACAATCAGCAAACGCCTTCGGGAAAGCATCGGGTCTTTATTCGTCTGTTTACCGATTAAACAGACTGTGTAAAGGGCAGAAATAGTGATTGGTTATTTAATACTTACGGGGTAAATTCTTATTTGATCTCATATATGTATTGAAATGCAACATATTACTAGCACTCATTTCCCCATTGTTGTGGGATACGTCGGTTAGAATTCACAGCAAAATGAGAAGAAGGTTTTTTAAAAAGTTTGTCATCATCATCAGCCCTGAAGATGCTGGGAAAGTTAAACAACGAAACGTCGACCCACAGCATGCAAAAGTATACTATCACGGATGGTTACCCGAGCAAACCCGAGAGATATCGCTGCCAAAAGCAGTGGCGAACTGGCTTGGGGGGATGGGATGGCCACCCCTCCCCCCCAGCCATTGGGTGTATTGGAAATTATTTGAAAAATTACATGCTTGGAGATAAATTTTGCATTATTTTGGCACTAAGGATTACACTTTAAGCAGATGCAATTATCACATGTCAAAACTAGACAATAGCATTGATATTTTTTTTTATTTCTATGAGGCTTTAGGGGGGGGTATCAATCCCCTCATCCCCCCCTAGTTACGCCACTGATAAAAAGTGCTTATTAAGTGTCCAGGTTTTATCTCATAGTGGGTCGATTACATTCTTACAAAGCTCTTACAGGTCTATGCGCTTTGAAATCGGGTGTGACACGGTGCCCATCTCTTTATGTCGTGTATATCTACAAGTGAAAAGTGGAGTTGCGCACTTGGGGGCGGAAGGGGTGGCGAAATCTCGAGACGACCGCTTTTCACTGTGTGCGGGATAATGCGGAGGATATTTATTCAAGGAGGAATCTTATCTGAAAAGCGGTCTCTTGGCTCGGTGCACTTGCTCCGTTGAGATTGCTATTTCACATTTGCACGCGTTTCCTCGAGAGGCAGGGATATAATTCGCAATCAAAATTAAGGAGAACAGGCGGTTTTCATTTTTCTTTTTTGAAGTTATTTGGCGAGCAAGTTTCATTTAAGCGATTTTAAGGATAATGTGTGGGGTCTCCTAAATCAAACGGTGGGAAGATTTCGAAGAATTGGGGAAGTCTGCAGGATGTGGTAAGGTATCTTAGCAATGAGGGTGCGTGGAAGTACTGTTATTGGTAGTGAGAAGAGGAGGATTAAATAATGTCTGGCGGAGGAAGTTTCTACGCTTATGCACTTCACATCAAGGGCATTCAGTTGCAAAGCATGGGCTTTCCTAATTAAACGTAATGATGCAATTCAAAGTTAAGCTCTCAGAATGATGGAACACACTATTCTTAACTCCACTACAATTGAATAATAGTACGTTTGCATAAAAAGTGGAAACATTACTTAGTTGTATTTGCAAATGCGGAATTAAAATATATTCGTATTGTTTTTTGAAGGTTAAACCCTTAGAAGCATTCACCCAAAAGCTCTCAGGACGAGGCATTCTTTTTCCTGCAGCCATTTCGTGCGCGACGGTGGAATTTCGCAGCGCTCGGCCGTTGGGAAGTCGCTGCCGAGTTCGAGGCGTGAAACAGCGCAGGCGATCAGACTAGACGATCTTTTGTCGGCGAGATGAACAATCTAGTAAGTTCGTTATTCATTCTCTGTTCTCTGAGTCAGAAGAAGCGAGCTATCTCTGGGAGAAGATCGCCCATTGCAGTGTATTATTACATCCGTGGAGCATCGGGCGAGAGAATATAGAGGAATGAATGGAGCGGTGGGTGCAGCTATGTCCGATATATATGTGGGCTGATGGGAGGGTCGGGGGGGGGGGGGGCATCGGCCAATCAGTGAAGAGGGAGATGGCCTGAGAGTTGGTCAACAGCAGAGGACGTGACCCGGTTGGAAGTCCGTGAATTCTCATAGTTTATTCCTCCTTATTGGGATGTGTGTGCCCCTAAAAGAGTGAGAAATGTCAATGAAACTGTCCTTGTGATTGAACATTTGTTTTTTTCCCCACTGAGCATCTCCAATGGATGGTTGGAGCTATTTTCTAGTGTTTTGTTGCTGTTGATTGCACATTCTGTATTTTATGGGCTTATTTTTTTTTCACGAACCCCCAATAAATGCTCGTTATTGAAGGTCACTCGCTAACGTAAATGTTTAAGTATTTTCCTATTATAATTAGGAATTGGAGGTTTTTATATTATTATAATGAGGGATGGGTAAGTTAAATGGAGCTATCTCTGTTTTCGAGTGCTGGATGATGAATAAGGAAGGAGAGTGTTCAGTCGGAGGGCGGTTATGGGGAGTAATAGCGGGGGGGGGGAGGGATGGGTGTGCAAGGGGAAGGAGAACTGAAGGGGGTTGTGGGACCTTTTCACGGATTCGACGACTTGGATGAGATTGTCTCTGGTGCGAAGATAGTGGGAAAGAGAGTGGATAGGAGAGAGCTTTGGCCTGATGTAATCTTCCCTTCTTTCCCTTATTAGAACGCCCAGCTTAGGAAACTCTTTTTCCCAGTATTTATCTAATATGAAAGAAATGATAACTCTCTCGTTAACTCGAGTTTTACTCTCTCCGTCGGAATGAAATAGGAGATGGTGGGAGGGTGTAATTAGGAGGTGAAGAGGAGCTACTTGGAAAAGGAAACCGATTGTCGCCCAAAATGACCACTCTGTGGAACATTTTTCTCGTTGCACTGAATTGTTGAGGCCCTTACTTTGTAGAATTCCATTATTGCTCTCTAGACTTTTCAAGACTAGTGCCCTAGACTAGACTTTAGTCTTGAAAATAGTACAGTGTACCGAAACTAGTCGGCAATAAAGTGTGTGTTTTGTAGAAAAGCAAAGTAATTTTCTTCCAACCATAATTTTTTTCGCTGTCGGACAATAAATTTGCAAACCTTCTTCGCTCTCACTCACTCTGTGATTCATCCTGAAGGTTGATGTGTCTTTGCTTGAATTGCGGGCAGTACGATTGAGTACCTATTTGGTTCATGTCATTGCAATTGTTTATTAATCTTTATTGTGATCTGCGTGCCCTAAATACATAATATAACAATCTCTTTTGGTGGTTGAATATATTTTTTTCCTCCTCCCTTAGAGCCATTTCACAGACCAATAATGTTGCTGACTATAAATGTTGTCTTTGCCGGTTAATGTTACTTCAGATCTTCAATAAATGCGCGTAATTCGTTTCCTCGCTGAATTGATTTGCTGATTATCTGCTTGGGTACAGTAAGAGTTGGTTGAAATTAGGTCTTAGTTACTGTCAAGCTTATATTTTAAATTGTTTTTTACAGATAACCTTTGAATCACTACACCGCCGTTGGGTGTAAAATTTTGTGGATGAGATCCCGCTGTTTACAATACAATTTTCATTTTGAATCTGTCTTTGCTCTCATGTTGGCCAGAAACTGTCTATTATTTTAGTGATAATCATTATAATTTCAGGCAAAATTTCTTGATTATTTGGAGGGGATGGAAATGGGATCAATGGCCCCTAGGGCTTCGTATCGGATTGCCTGTCTGAGTAGAAAGAAAGTCAAATGCGACATAGCGCCACGTTTTGGAATGTTTCGATAAAAGGGATGGAGATAGGGGTGGAAGAGAGAATATAAGATTTGTTGGTGCTTGCGTTGTGCAGCGGGGATGGGTAGATAAGGGAAGGGCTGCTGCAGTTTCAAAACAGAGGCAGGGGAGTTTTTGGAGCGATGGCAGAGGGTAGATATGAAGGAGTGAGGAGAGAGATTAGGCGCCCTCGCTGTCTGTATATGGACCACAGGGGGATGTTTGGAAAATATCTTCGCTATCTCCATCCATTCTATCTTCCCTTTCTTCTTTCTACCTAGTTCTCTCCCCATCCTCCGAAGGCGAGATAAGGTCCGATCGGAGGGGCAGGAGACTTCCAATCTCTCCTCTTCATTCCTCCTCTCTTAATTTTTTCCGGCCTCTCATAGCCTGAGTATGGCGCGTCTACTTCCGCTCCCTCCCTCCCCTTATCCCCACTCCCTCATTGTTGGCAACGTGTCATTGTTGTGCACCGAACCCCTCCACTCATCGGCCACCCCTTCGCTCTTGCCTCTTTTATTTCATTGTTTCTCTAGCTCTATCTTTATCCATCATTCCTCGTCTCAGTGTTTGTGTGCAATCGTTGTAGGGAACCAAGAAAGGGTTCCGAGAGATACCATCTCTTTTTAAAAAGCGGACAGATTATAAGATTTGAAATATTTTCCGTCGCATGTTCCATATTCTCGACCGCGTTCCATGCCGCCACCGACGGGTAAACCGCTTGATGCCAACGGATATCTGGTCGCGCCAATCTCAAAATCGTCTGAGGCGAAGAGGATGGGGAATGCTCGTTAATTATGCATAAATTCATTTGATGCTATCGTTTATTCAGCCTTTAATTGCTTGTACGCTGGAGTCTTCGGGAAGTGCAGATAAGGACTAGATATATCGATTGAAATCAAAAGCCAGTGGAAGAGTTTAATCGTAAAAAAGTTATTCATATACGACCTTAAACCAGCGTATGAATCTCATATTTTAATTTGCCCACCCGAAGCTCAATGAGACTGGCACATATCGACGAATCGAAATACCTGCAGTAAATATTTCTAAATTTCACAATTGACTTTTCTTATCTCTTACTACAAAGCCATTGCTAGCGTGACGTGGCGCCTGAGGTAAAGGATTGTTAGAGCAGTGCAAATAAAAAAAAATACCCAAAATTTGGAAATTTTTCTCAATATTTAATTAATTAGGGGAGCGTGGTGGCCTGCTGGATAGAGCATATTGCTGCCGATCGAGGGGTCCCGGGTTCAAATCCCAGGTAAGTCTTCGGACGTCCCAAACAGAATCCTCGGAGTGCGAAGTGGCCTAGGGAAAGGAACTAGCCCCCACTCCCTTAAAATACTGGTATTCATACGCGTTTGGATTCACTTGGGGTGAGCTCTACCTTCACGTATCTAAACCAACCTTCGGGTTGAATCACTGAGTGAGAATGATATGAAAATTTTGTGTGGCTGTTATAGCAACACTTTACTTTGAGCTACTACTTGTTATTACAGGAAGACCTTACTGAATGTGTCTGCGGCCGAGATAACACAATTTTAGATTTTTTTCAGCTATACACACTGAGTTTATCAGCTCTTTCTTTGTAGACCTAATGTTACATAGTTATAATATGGCATCAGTTATCAAACGCCCAAGCCTAAAATTATTTTTTGAATTTAAAATTTATTAAAATATTATCAACCGTTATCACCACATTCTGGCATGCTCTCGAACATTTTGTTGTTCATGCTCCTGTTTATGTCCTCTGTAACTTTCGGGCCAACAAGTTTACCATTGACTGGATTTGATTAGAGTATCGGTATGCAAGGAATATGAGTGAAATAATACAAAAAAATCAATAGGAAAATACAACTCTGACAAATACTTCAATTAAAGAAAATATTGTCGTTCTTGCATTTCGTTTGCTTGGATCCTCAAAAATGTGCGTATCTTGCGGCAAGACAGCATTTCTCATCGATAGAATTTTCCTCTATTAAGAGGGAAGGGAGGCCATTTAAGATAAGATATTCGGAGATCAACTGACTGTGCGCAAGTAACTCAGATATTAATGGCTTGCGATTATTCCCGAGAGCCGAAGTTTATCTCGCAGGCTCTATGCAGAACGTAAGATGCATAAAATCACTCCTGCATTACAGGATTCACTGTCGTCGCCCAAGGCGATGTCGAGTCAAATGCCGTCGTCTGCCGATCGAATGTGAGCCACCGTCTGAAATGTCTTTTGCTCCGTGTGCCTGTCTCCTCCTTGATATCCTCTCGCAGTTTTGGAAGAGACGCTCTAACACATTTCATTATCTCTCCTCATATGATGCAAGTTTATCTGGTGAGGGCCTCCTGGTATTTCAGTGATTAGTATTACAAGTACCCAAATGCTGCTTAGTACTCTTCCTTGGTGCCGTCCATGGTGGCCGGTGATATGCGTTTCTGAAGCCGGACTCTTAGAGCGAATCCTATGTCATGGATAGTATAGTACTTCATCAGCATCATTCACCAGGAGAAATTAAAATCGTTTAGGTTTTCCATTTTCTCTCTGATGCTTTTTTCCGTTATTGTGAAAATATTCTTAGACGCTAAGATTGGCTTCTTCAGGTTCCCGAAGTACTTTCACGAAATGAAATCTAAAATATTATTTAAATCGTTTCAGGCTTGATTTGGTGGGAGGAGAGAGGAGATATCCATGAGACCAGAACAGAAATGGCAATTTCCGCACTTTAAGCAAATGTCGACAACTGACCGTAAAAAGATATAAATTGTTGAAATCATGGTCTATTTTGAATTAAAGGGTGGGCATTATTTATTTGTGTTCTGTTATCAATTATATTTGTTGAGAGTGAGGCAGATGAGTTCTCTGGAAGGGAAAATGAGGGACCCAAGTTTAATATGAGGGTTGTGCTAACGTTTCAAAGAAGTAAGAATGATTGAAAGCAGCAACAATGAATATATCAAACGGATATATGAATAAATGGTTTCGCAAGGAATATGAATGCGGGGGCACGTATGGCAAGCTCCGCTGTGGTGACTTCCACGGATATTTTTGTTCAACCCTCCGAGATTTTTATTGAGCTCAATATTTTTTTTATGGATAGTGGATTTGCAATGGAGATAATCACCATGAGTGTGTAATGGACACGACTTCAAACTGATTTTATGGCTGCAGCCAACTGATAGTATTCAATCTAAAGTTTATTATAGGTGCTGTAAACTTATTTAGCCAAGGAAATCGCTCTCAGCTATTGACAGGTTCATCAACCGGTGATAGCTGCAGATTTTATCGATAAGAGTGATTCTTTTTTGGTAGTTGCAGTTGTCTTTCCTTGGAGGGGAGGGCGTTGCACTGATATTATCTTTAGAAAGCGCTTAGTGGCCACCGCCCCAAGGGCCGCTGTGATGAGAACGCCATTTATGTAGGGGGTGACAGTCAACTCTAGTGCATCGTAAAAGTTTTATTCGTCCGGGAGGGAGAGCGACTCGTATATTTATTTCATTGAAAGCGCTGCTTATCTTTGAGGATTGCATCTGTGCAGGAAGGCACGGCGTTCGCCTCTTCGAAGGAGATATGGATGCGAGACTGGCCTCCGCTGAGATCTCTTCTATTTCCGAATGAGATATCTTTTTCTCCTCTCTCTTTCATGATTCGGGCGATCAACTGTCGAATCCCTCTAGCCACCTTCTCAAGGTTCGCTCCTGCGAGGAGGAGTCAAGATAGGTGACCGCTATCTATTATATACTCGCCTACACTCTTCCACCGATATTACTTATTCGATGTCATGTGCATTTTGCATCTTTGAATTTGGAAACTTTCTCACTCAAAGGCATTTTTATCGTATCATCATTCTTTTTCTATCCTTTCATTTCGTAACGTACTTTCTGATGACGCTCACATTTTTAAGTATTCCATCGATTAAGGAAGGTTTCCATGGAGTTTTTAAAAATTGTTCTGGCAATCCCCCTCCTTTAATGGCCTCCACTCTTCAGTTCAAATGAAGGCCCACTACCTTTCATTCTATCTAAAAATCCTATTCTTTTCCTTCCCCTCCCTCTTTTCCCCAACATTCTGCCCTTCAACACTGTTTTCAACATCCTTTCCCCGCTCAGTGTTCCCTCCATCCCTACCTTCTGTCTCCACAGTATCTCATTTCGAAGCTGCCTCTCCTCAACTACAATGTCCAGTACTTTGTCGCTGCTGTTCCTCTTCGTCCTTTCTATCTTCTCCATTTCACCGTAGCACGTTCTACTCTTAGTTTTAAACAGCGGATAAATTCGAATATTGTGTAATTTTTATCGCCTTAAGACGGTCACAAACAGTAATGTACATAATTCTGCAAGGAAGGAGCTTCCCTTGTTCCGTAATGGAGAGCCATTTTCAAGGGCTACTCGACAACACTGAAAAGGAAAATAAGTCGAAGCTCTTCAGAGCAACTAGGGGTGGGGATTCGCATCTTCATTGTCACTCCGAGTCTGTTTATTTCGTTTTGATTTCCCTCGTGGAAAAGTAAATATTGGGATCGGGTGGGAGAAAAGTATTTGGGAAGCGTTTCCATATTCACTTCCTACAATTTTTTATCAATTGTTTCTCCTTATGCCTGACATTCCTATTGCCCTTCGCATTGTGTAGAAGGATGGAAAGAATGCATTGTTTAAAAAAACAAGACTTTAGAGGAAGGAAGTATTCTGCTGATTGGTCAAATGTCTGCGCCAGTACCGCACGCCTCTTGTCTCAGTAAGTCCATTCCTATTGGTGTGGAGGAAAAGGCAGTGTGACGTAATCGGCGCATTATTCTCTCGACACTTAGGTGAGTTGAACTCTTCCGTGCTATTACGCGCGACGGACAAGAGCAGTTCTGCTCATTCTATGCGCTTGGAGTCGAACTCAGGACGTTCTGCCCTGTTGACATCTTTCTCATTGTGATCAAAGTATTAGCGCTCAGTGTGTAGGGAATATTGGTACGCCCTTCGTGAGGATCGGATAACACGAGGGCCGTTTATTTTCAAGCACCGATGGGCCATGAGCAAAAGATGAAATGAACGAGTAAAAATTATTTCATAGGTAAATTTTGGGTACAATTTTGGTGTCCTTTCTTCATAATCGCCTCGGTAATGAAGGAATTGGCCGTTCCTGTGGATTAGCTTTATTATACCTTCTTCATAGGATGTCGCCGCCTATGTCTTCCAATAAATGTTGCCACTGTCCTGAAGGTCATCGCTCGATTGAAAACGTTCGCCATCTAGTCACATCTTCATTTCAGCGTAAAGATGGAAGTCATTGGCGGCCCTTGGTCGGCATTGCACGGTGGGTGATCGAAAATGTCTCATTTAAATAGCTCAAGGAGCAGTTGGGCTGCATCAGCGCTGAGATGACGGGCGTTGTCATGGATCAGAACACTTCCAAAAGTCAGCATGTCTCTTCTTTTGTTTTGAATGGGAATGGGCGGAATGTTTCACACTGTTTCACTCTCTAGCCACAGTGCATTAAAGAAAAATTCTCTTTCATGTGCATAAAGGTCAAGACATGTCAATGCTGAAGCAATTCGGCATTGAAGTTTTCTGGCTGTCTCTCCGCAGTGCACACTTGGCGGGAGAAGCAATTGAGGCAGTGTAGTTAGTGACATTGCTACTAACCTTAAACTAAAAATTTAAGAACAGAAATTACTTGAGGGTAAGGTGTGGAGGACTCGCAGTCGCCCTATGTGCGCAGTACCCGCCTGTCGCTTGTATTATGGTATTTTAGCTGAGCTATCGGATGTTGAAAAAAAAACTCGTATCTCTTAAGCAATCACTTTTTACTTGCTTATGTATTATTTTAACCCTTACTTGCTCAAGGCGCCAATATATTGGCTTGTGGATAACTCCTTAAAAGGTTCAAGGTGCCGATATGGCGCCCCCATGGTCCATCAGGTGTAAAAATATTGTTTATAATGTTTTAATTTAGTTTCGCTTTTATACTGGAGATTATAAGCATAAATATTTCTCACTCCTGATAAAATGGTATTTCTTCTTCAATAGTTTGTTTTCCATATAAGCAAAAGAATTAGTTAATATAGAACACTAATTTCAAGAGAACCTCATGCGTTCTTGCACCGGGCTTGAGTTTTCTGGGAGTGAAAACGGAATTGCCGTGAGAACGAAAGGGTTGATCCCCCGAAGTAAAAATGTACGATGTGCTGAAATGGGGTCCTGTTGGGACGATGAGAAGATGAGGAGACGAGAATGATCCTGTGCTTGAGGTTGGGAGGAGATAGGGTCACCATGGAGACACTGTCATTGTTGGCAGAGAGGGAAGGGTGTCGATGAAATCTCGGATGTGTAGGCGATGTGGTCCATTGGGATGCTGTGAAGTTCATTTGTTAGAATCTAGCGTTTCTCATCGTCTTCTCCTCTTATGGCATATTTCTTCAATCTTTGGTCGCACTATTAACCTCACTAACCAACTCCACTTCTTTCCAAGTTTCGGCTCAATACTATGTTGTGCGCTCCACAAATCTGCTCTAAATTTCCCAATAATTGCTGGCTGTATTTAATTACAGTAGATCTTCCTTACCGAAGATAAAATATTCCCACAACGCACTGTTCTCACCCACGTTCCATCTAGACTCTACGCACTGGTGAGAGATTTGACTCTAGTAAGACTCTAGTAAGAGGGCACCTTAGTCTACAGACTGTAAACACTGACACGAAATTTTCTCCCGCGAGGCTGATATCGACGTCATTCTCTCTCCTCCATTTTCAAATTTTCTTCGATCTCCGTCAATGGTTTTGATTTTTAGTGCCCATAACTAAATTCCTTACTTGCGGTACCTATTCCAAAGTTCTGGGTAGCTAAATGAAATGCTATCTGGTCTTGCACCGGGTGAGATTCTTTTACACTTCAGACGTTTCTACGAGCGACTCGCACTATTCCTGATGCCAACCAACGAATCGCTGGTCGAAACATGTACCGTAATCAGGCAAGTCGCGTTTCGAGAGCGATTCGAGAGCATTTCAATCAACTGAGACTCCAGGAGAGCACCAGATCATTTTTTTGCATAACTTTCGAAGGGATGAATTGAATCTGAGGCCAGTTTTCCCCATTTTTATCCATTTCTTGCAGAAAGGATTTATTTCCTCTCGCGAGAGAAAATACTCTACCTGGCAACCTTGCTAGAGCGAGAGCAGTCTTTCAGAGACCTTTCTGTTCACACTGCCGCACTAGAGTGAGAGCATCTCAGCCACTACTTGTAGAGCTGAGAGCCGGAAAACATGTATGAGAGCCCTAGCCAGAGTGCTCTCAGAAATGTTTACATTACAGACTTTAGTGGTAGACTGCTCTCGTTAGAACGAATGTAGTTGAAAACTCCACACTTTACCTTTAGGTGGATGATGAATTTCCGCAGCCAGTGCTTTATTTGTATGAATTGTCTCGCAAGAAAGCCCTTTTACCGATTTTTTCTTTATCTAAGTAATGCTTGACATATTATGCGATTTAATCTGGAAATTTTTCATAAGCGTTTTTGCAATCTACTAACTACTAAGACAAAATAACAGTGAAGGAACTCGCAACAACATGATTCTTTAACCGTTTTCTTTTAAATAATGAGGATGCTTATTGTTGGTGGTATTTATTGCCCAACTTGCGTATGAAACGTCACCGGCTTCTGGCTTCAGTGAAGATCATTGGGATACGAAGATGTTCCTTATTCCAATATTTGCGAAGCGGAAGTGATGTGTCGCATTTTCTGTTTTTGATCTCTCACTTTTGATGCCGCCCCATAGGATATGAGCACCTACGCATGGATTAGTCTCCATTTAAAGTGCAATATAATGCAAATAGTCTCTGGAAATGCCGTCGCCACATTCAGGGTTACTTGCGTCGGTTAAAGTAGTAGCGCATATATGAGCACTGTATGAGCCAAATATGAGCACTGAGTAGACAGTGTCTCAATCGATTGCCATGCAAATTAAAAAAATACAATCATGAAAGATCATGCTTCTCTATATCGTGTGGAATGCTGGCGGGAAATCAACCCGGAGAAAAGAAGTTCAAACGATGCACATTTGAAATTTCGTCAACTGCCACGATTAGAGAGTCAAGGAGCGAATAAAATTGACGAATGGACGGCGCCTTCCTACCAAACAAATTTATTTGGAAACAAATTTCATTTTTGCTATGTTTCCCTTTTGTGTTGTTTCCGTTCGAATTGGAAAGTGCTTGCTCTCTCCTCACTAGGTGTCCCTCCGATGAGAATAATTAGAGGCAGATCAAATTCATTCTCCTGGAAAGAAGGAAAAAAAAGCATTGGCAGGAAGAGGAAATAAAAGAGAGATAATATAGCTTCCTTTTCATTAGAATCGTGCAATACGTTGCTTGTGATCGGAGTGGCAATTTTGGCTGGACAAGCGCAATTGATGAGTAATAACTACGTCTCAATGTTGCATATGTTACTTCTGTAAACGGATTTCATTCAAGTGGTACGTGAGGCCAGTGAAGTAGAATACCACCGCACCGTGAATACACTTCCGGCACGTTATGCACTAAAAAGGACTATATCTACTGGGCATCATGAATTATTAGCATTGAATAGCACACATTCGTTTGGATCCATCTGGTTTCATTCCTATTAAGCAATTTCATAAGTATCTTCATTGTGATTTTTTAATGTATGAGTTGCCATAATGGAGTCTATTAGCCAAAAATGCAATTAGCCAACCAGTTAGCCTCATTCGGTTTCTAAGTTGTCAACTGCGAAATATATTTTGAATGGCGATTGGAAATTGTATTTAAGTTATCTTAAGCATCTTGAATTTATTTAATTTTGTATAGATGGGAGTGGAAGCATGAGCTATAATGAATGGGGAATATTTTATCTCATTTATTGCTCTGTCATTCCTTTTGAAGTATTTTCCATCGTTATTTGTTCCAAAGGGTGATTGTGATGCGCGATAGTATTATGTGGAGAGTGGGATGTTAGGAATAGAAACAGCCTTTGGTTCACTTATCAAATATTCGCCCTCTCTCTTCCCCTTGATCCGATTGTTCTGATCGGTTGGGGGGTGTTTGGTCGGTATAGAAGGGTGGGCTCCCACCCCCCGTTTCGGACTCCCCACCCCTATCTCCCCTTTCGGCTGTTCTTTCACGATATCCATCTGGTCGCGTGTGTGGTTATAGGCGTGAAATAAACATTGTCGTATTTCAAGGGAGACCTCACTCTCCCTCCATTATGACACCTCTTATAGATTGTGCTATAGGTGGGTCAGCTAAGGGCTGGATTGAATCTCCGATCGATAGATATTACGATAGCTTCATTTTTTATACATATTTCTACTTTTTAGTGAGTTCGGCTGCGGGTGGATGGGAAATGGAGCGTGTCTTGAATCGGACAAAAAGAGAGAAATGTTGGGAAACGTCGACTGATTGGAAAAATGCAAAATAAATCCTGTTCAAATGATCACAATTTCATGCTAATTGTACATAGATTTGCCTCGTGTGCATATGACATGCGGTCTGTTTGACGGACGAATTCTATCGTGTGCTGGAGGCATGAGATATTCAATCATGAGCTGGATATGGCCTCATTCGGCTGTTCGTCCATGATATATGTATCACGTGGGTGGTTATGCATGTGAAATTAATGTTGTCGGATATAAACAAGGACCTCTCTCACTCCATCATGACCCTTCCCTTGAAGAATTGCGGGTGGATCAATCTGCAATGTAAGAGATCACGAATTAAAGTAGAAGTTGAGACCTATTTACGAATATTTGCTCAAATCAAAGGCATAACTCTTTCGGTTTGTTAGCACACCTCGGGCATACTTTGAGGCTCGCCCCCTGTTTTCCCGCGGTCTTATCGTTTGGATCGGTTGGGGAGTTGGGCGATAGGTTTACTCTCATTCTGGGCTGTCGCTCCCCTTATCGCCTCTTCCGGCTGTCCTTTCGTGACTCACCAGGTCACATTTCGTGTATATCTGCTCATGGTGGGGGGCCAATAGGCGTGAAATAAATGTTGTTTTGATTTCAACGAGGGCCTGTCCCCCTTCGCGTTCATTATGACACCTTTCCTCTGGGGACTGTGGCTGGATTAAATCTCCATTCGAAGAGATTACGATGCAAGCCACTTTTTTATGAATCGTGTTTTCGTTTGTCCGACTGTGGATGGAATGGAATTGTAGCGTGTCCTCAAGCAGACTGAAGGAGAGATATGTTTGGGATTAAAAGACGTCGGTTGTTGGATAAATGGAAAACAGCGAGTTGAAATAATTGAACCACTCTTTAACACGCTTTCGCTCCGAAGAGTCACTTCGTGTGAACTCAACTAGCGGCCTCTAAGGGGAGCAGCCCAAACGAATAGAAGGGGCCACACACCCTTTGCCTCGGTGGGTTAAAATCGGTCTTCTCCCCGTAGATGATTGCAGTAAACAACCGGAAATCCGAATTCGGAGATATTCTTCCTTCTACCTTCAATCGGCATTTGGATTTCCTGTTTCCAGTCTAATTGACATTTCCATGTGTCCTCCTTTTAGGATACACATCGCAGACCATAACCCGGTTGGAAACCCGCGAAGCTTTCATCCAGTCTCCTTTTAGCGTTTTCGTGCACTCTCTTTCTTGCCCATTATGAGCCGAGATATGGTTTAATTGGTGTCTCAATCCAGAGACTATCGCCTCTCTGTGGATATTCGTCCTTTCCATTATATTGCGATGAGATGACCTTATTTTCCTAAGTACATACATATCGTAAATTTCTACCTCCGAAAATTATGGTGACATTTATAGATTATTCATATGCTACCATTGATTATTTTCAGTATCACTATTTAGTGAATGAGGAAATTCGTAATATTTAAATATTTTTCTCGTCCTCTTCGTATTGAAGAGTAACTTTTCAGCTATCCTTTCCCAGTCATATCCTTTTCTTTACATATCAAGTAGAAGAAGAATTTGATTATTTATCTAATATCTCCCTAACGCTGCGTTTTTACTCATTTCGTGATAAGTTCATCTTTTCAGCCTTATAATTATTTTAGGGACAGGGCATATTTGCCATTTTTCCTAAGTGGTGCTCTTTGGCTCTGAATGGGAGGGAGACAAAAGGTTAGTATTTCCTTTCTTGCATCTCCTTCCTTGCGTTGTAAAGGTTAAGTCACTTCACGCATTCGCCCTATGGGTGAGCCACTTCGAGAGTTAGTGAGTAAGGAGACTTAAGGAACAGCTTGGCGCTTCATGACGTGACGATCGGCAATTGCAGTCCTTAAAAGTCCTGCGTGGCGAAAACAAAAATAATGCAAGAAGCGCTAGTTCGTATAATTGGCCTGGAAGCATTCTACTACCTGATTTCCAGTCAATTTCTCATTGCGTATGTTGTTGTGTGCATTTTCGTGCAGAATTAATTTCTAATTCTAATTATTCCTCCTTAACTGTTTATTATTTTAGAAGTAAATGTAGAGAGAGCATAAATGTTTATCATGCGTATAATAATGGAAATTCCAAATGCGTCAATGCGCTCTTTAAATTCTGTTTTTTCACTCCGAATATATTAAATATGAGACACAGCAAATGCTCTGTAAACATGTGTAACGTGAAAAGTTACCTTTTTTTTGCAACATTTTTTGATGGTCACCAATGATCTAACATCTTGGCTTAGTCATACTACATACATGGCTTCAGGTAAGTAAATATTGAGATCACAATGGTGTATTATGTGTTAGTATTTAAGCAACAGCTGTCTCTAGAAACGAGGTTACACTCTGTATTTAGCTCGAGATACTGGTGAATGGCATCTTTTGTGTTGATGTACGCTCCATCTTGACTGTAGTTTAATATAAGGCTAACATTTGTCTTACTTATGTGAAAAAGACGAAAAAAAACGATGCTTACAACTTAAATAAGTATAATATTAACTAATAAAATGTATATAATTCTTAATTCCCACTTCAGGTAGGTATTCAGCATATTTGTGTACCTCTGGTAGCAACTTATAATCACTAATTCGCAATCCCGGCGAGTTCCCGCCCCCACGTACACAATATCCAGCATGAAAGGATTCTCTACGATGACACTGTGAGATGGGAACATAACGTCATCGATTCTTGAAGAGTTGATCTGATTGGCTCACGAGCCCCGGCGCGTCATTATATGCAGTCACCCTTTGGGTTAAACCCATATTTTTCTCGGCTACACGAACACACTTCATCGAAATCCCGCTGCTCACACTGTCAAGAGCTTAATCCAGCTCTGTGTTTCGTTGCTTTCCTTTTTAGATTCACAGAGTAATACGGCTACGGAGCAGTACTTTCAGAGATTATTTTTAACTCTGTCGCCTCCCGTGAAAGAGTCCTCACGAGTTCAATGGAACTTTTTCAACGCAGACTGGGATGTACACGACCCTTTAGAGAATAGGTAATGTATTTTGATGACTCCCAATGTAATTCTAATGTTTCGGGTGCGTCGCCTTTTGCATTGTGTTGGTATCAAATTGACAACGGTAAATTATCTCTTAAATTATTTTTCATTTATTATTTTACTTGAATTGTTTCTTAATCCGCATCTGATCAGTGCTCAATATTTATAATTCTTCCACTTGTAAAAGAAGTTTGTGTGGAAGGGATGACACAGTTTTGAATTGTTCAATATTTCACTGAACCCAGAATAAATTGATTTTCAGCCCGAAAGTTTGGTAGACTTCTCGCAAAAGGGTAGAATAATGTATTCATTCCGGTGAATCAATTCCCTTTTGGTTCTTTAATCCCATACATAGATATCGAAGTTTTCCGATATACCATACTAACCATTGGCTAGCCCTCAATTGTCCATCTTACCTCACTATGGGCGATATTCGTGATCGAAGCCCTGCGCGGGAATCAGAACTGTTCAGAGTGCTGAGAAGATTTTGAAAACAGTGCAGGATATTTTTACAAAATGCTTTGTTTTCTTGTCTTTTACGTTGTCCCTGTAATGTTCTCATGGCTTCAACTTTCTCTTGTCGTAATGCTTCGTTCCATCCATTTGCGTTGTCCGCCGCAGTTTGTAGCAGTGCCTAGTTCAAATTTTGCGACTCGACCGTGTTGAATAGAGCGAGGATGTGGGAACATTACGAGGGAAGGTGCCTTAAATTCCGGTTCAACGATGAAGTAATAACAATCGATGGAGGTGTGTGTTTGTATTTTATATTCGATAGCGAGGGATGAAGGAAGTGAAGGCGATCTTCTTTTCTTTCGGGATGGGAAGTTCCAAGTTCCGTCGATAGGGTGCGCAGAGGCAAGTTCGCCAAATTTCCTGTTTCAGTGGGTGGGTATTGAAAGGAGGAGAAATAAAGGAAGGGCGGGATGCGATATCTCCGGGAATCAGAAATTCATGAAAAGAGGCGCCGCCGTATCTCAGCCAATGACGAAGCGATTCCCACCCTCCGGAATGTGCTATCGGCGACGGTGGCGGCGGCTGCGGGAAAAAATAAGAACTTTGGGAGAATGAGTACTCAGGGTGGTGAGGTTGGCACGGAGGCATTTTTCAAGTGTTTTCGGTGCAAGGTATCTATAATAATGGACTGCAGCTAATGGCAGTGAAATTAAGGAGACATCATTTTTAAATTCACCGCTCTAAATAGCGGAATTCCGCACGTGACTAGCACTTCATTGGCGTATGCGGCACAAAGACCTGCATTTGAAGATAGACAGCTAATGATATAATTCTGGTTCATATAAACCTCACTGGCATTAGGTCATGAAGGGCGAATTTGAAAAGAGAAAGCATTATTGTTGTATGCAATGGTTTCCATCACAAGAGGAGATTCGTTCAAGGCAATCTTTCCTTATACTCAATGACATTTTTAACCATGAAAAAGTATCAGCGAAATTTTCCTTCCTTACATATTGTTTTGCAGGTGTTTGTAGTTTTCATGTCTTTTGGAGGGATATTTAGCCTTTAAAACTTATGACGAAGAACGCGGAGTTCTTCACGTTGGTGTTAGTCTGTGAATTGCATGAGCAAGACAGCAAGTTGTTTAGCCAATTTTTGAGTCACAATAAAGTATTTTCCCTCATTAGAGAAAACGAAAGGCATTGATCGCGATTCGTTACCCACCATTAGTGTATTCATAATATACAAATTATTTGGTTTCAGAAATCCCAGTATAGACGAATGCTAATGGTCAATTTTAACCACATTTGAAAAAGGCTAGATCGGCGCCCATGCGATGCCGCTCCACGTGACGTCACAAGGACCTAGATTCTATACGAGTAGATAGAAGTTTTACATCGTCTGAGATAACCAATTCATGCACGAGGCACAAAGCTCAGGGAAACATCCCTAGTAATTGTTTACTAATATTGCCTAAGGTCGGAAAGTTTCCTTCGTTCGATAGGGTATTATTAATCCTTATTTAAGCCAAGCGCTAACTGCTAGCAGGGTACTCTACGCTACCGCCATGCCCAGCAGCAAGCAGCCTGCATCGTAGCGGCGTTTATAGCCTCGCACCCAGGTGGCTTCACACAGCAACAGCCAGGCGTCACATGGGCTTTTCCCAGCATTCATACTTAACCGTCGCGTTTTCGCACGTTTGAAATTTTTAACTTTTCATTTAATCGCGAAAAATAGATACGGTCATTAAAAAGTCTAAAAGTGTGAAATACGTACTCCAGGAGTAATAGTCTTTTGATTTAGGCAATAAAGTTATGGAAAACGACCCTAATAGGCGAAGGGATATTCCTCTTCCTGCCCTTTGGTCAGACGATTGAGCATTGGTGGTTGTGCTGCTGTCTCCATTAGGATAATCGGTAATGTGTTCCCCTTCGCTACATGAATTGTGTGCGTTCGTTGTGCCGTAGGGTGTGAGAGGGAAGGAGCGACCGGCGTCTTCGCGCGCGAGGGATTGTGGGACCGAAAAGGGATATCCCTGTGGGTGATATATTTTCGCGCTTCATTTGTTATGCGCCCCTCGACCGAGAGATGGTGACCTGGGAGCGCAAGCACCTCTTATCTGCCGCCCGCCGAATGTTTACATTTTTTATCCTCAAAAATTATTTTTCCTTCCTTCTTATCGTCTTCGCTCGATGAGCGTTCAATATTCTTCTCCTTCCTCTCCTTTGGTCTCCTGAGAATAAATCTTCGTCGATAGCGTCGAGTCGGGAGCGAAGGAGGGTCGCACAGGAATATCGCGCGTCTCTTGTTATCGCCCGTGCGCGTCTCATTTGAGGGAGCACCTCCGGTCGAACGGCTGTCATTTGCACCCACCCTCCTATTTACCTCGAATGCATTACTCTTGCATTTAGAAGTCAAGATTCGTATTTTAGAACAACGAGGTACAGTGTAACATAATTAGCATGGCCAATCATTAGAGCATCCACCTCCGGGATATTATTTGAAGAAGCCTTCACGAAAATTGTTTCCATGCTATGCACTGTAAACCTATTTTCCTTTACACCAATAAGATCCCCCAACGTTTTCCAATGCACACGCAGTTCACTGTAACTTTGACACCTTGCGCGTTGATGTGATACTTTGAACAAAACGACGTCACATACTGAGGAGCCAGCTGAGCGATTTCGTCTGCTCGAAATCGATGCGAAAACAATGCATATTAAACATTTATTATTACACAAACTAAGCAACAATTAATGTCGATAATGGAAAGAAATGGTATTTATGAAACACTTCATTTAATCAACTGATTTCATTCGTTATCCTCTCAGGAGAAAATACTCTATTCGGACAAATGACCTGTAAAATATATTAATGCTTCATACAGGTAAGGCATTCTAGGTAAGTACAGAGTTAACCTACATGATATAGCTACAGTCAATTTCAAAAGTCGGTCCCCTCAGCCAGCGCTAGCAACTACGTTTCCCGCTGATCTCGAACTTCTGGTATTGCCTATGCCATCTGTGCTTTGAAAGGGCTAGTTTGACTTATTCTCACTGAACGCGAAAGTCTAACCGAGACATTATTCACTGTTGCGAAATTATTCGCGGCTTCCCTGACTCCCGATAGCAGAACACAAGGCAAAGCTTAAGTTCTAGGCCATGTGATTCTCACCCTCATAGTATTCTGAAATGGATAGTCTGATTAGTCTGGCTTGTGCTAAACATACTGAGATATATCTGCGTCGCAACGCATGTATAAACCGCTAACTGCAGAAAGGTTCACGCCCAGTTTGGGAAACTTTAAAAGAGAGATATAGACCATATTAAACCCGTTCACACCACATACATAATTTATTTCATTTTTTAATATGACGAGGCATTTAAAACTTGTATATATGCTAATAAAGTAAGTAAAATATTTATAGAGACTTAGCTGGTGATTTTTTTATATTGAAAGCATGTTCATGGTTGAATAAAAACACAGTACTATTCCACAACCTTATATTTGCAGTCTACTAGTTTCAACGTTACAACGTCATTATCAAGACTAACTGCTAAGTCAGTTAGTCTTGATAATGACGTTGTAACGTTGAAAAAAGTAGACTGCAAATATAAGGTTGTGGAATAGTACTGTGTTTTTATTCAACCATGAATATCTCATCGTTCCACCAAGTAACGCCTAAATCTGTTGATTTTATATGAAAGCATGTTTATTATCTGCCGTAAACAAGAATGTTTTAGGGCATTTCATGCTGAACAATCAGTATGCAAAGAAATTATTTCGTGAAAAATTATTTTAATGAAGAAAATATTGTTTTGCTACATTATTTCAGTTTACATATTCTTTGTATGCTATGGATGTTTACCATGGTAAAATCAGATTCCAAAAGTACAATTTTTATAATGGTATGTATACCTTTGTTTTCCGGAGATGTTACATTTTTTATGTTAATTGAAATTACCGTAAAATAGGCTTTTCTGGTAGGAGACCGGATCGATTCTTCTGCATTCCTTAGTCTAAAATAATCCATTGCCAAGGTGGCGATGTTCATGTTACACTGCACCCTTTGGTGCTTTTCGAATGAAAAAATCAATTCTCTGTATTTTAATATAAAAAAGTCCTTTTTTGGTTTTTTTACCGTTATCAATAATGCTTTGTATGTACCAGTTCAAAATTGTAAACATCAGCGAAGTTTTCTCGGGTTTCGCACCGGGTCAGGTCCTCCATTTCTCCTTCCAACGTTTCGATGGGCGAATTGTCCATCGAAACGTTGGAAGGAGAAATGGAGGACCTGACCCGGTGCGAAACCCGAGAAAACCTCACTGCAATTGTTCGCCGGGAAAAAAAAACCAAAAATTATAGAATTGTAGACACTTTTTAAGCACCCTTGCCACCATCACCTTCATGTTAGATAAAAGTTGTACATTGGGGCGGATCGGAAAAATCGTTTTTTTCAAATCCATCTGCCGCAGTAAAAAAATTTGTGTGACCGATCAAAAATAAGATCTGAAAAATTTGAGACCCCTAGGTGAACCCCTGACCCTCGCTCATATGCAATTTAGGGGGGGAGGGTCACAATTCGAAAAATATAATATTTGATGGTCAATGGTCATCCCCTATAAACTTTGCCGACTTTCTGCCCTTAGATTGTAAAATTTTTATGCATTTTTACTAATCTGCCATCGTTTAGCCAAAAAATGCCTAATTTTATTCCGCGTCCGCGAAGAAAATATTCCAACGCCCACGCAACGTCGCAGATACAAGAGTGGCAGGCCGATCCCGTCCCCTCCCCGCTCTCTTCTCCCCCTCCCAAGCCTCGAATATAGCAAAATTCATCCTGCGTGTGCTGCTATATTTGGGCGTTCGTATTTGATAATATCAATCGGAAGATGTTAGAAGATAACAAGGGATGCGCAATGAGACGACTTGTCCCTCATTTGGCGCCTCGTCAGGGTTAAATCAATCGATGTTACCAACTTTTAGAGAAGTCATGAAATATTTTTAGATCCGAGAACGCAGGAAAGGAGCATACGGCCTATGAAGAGGCCTCTCGGGTGGCTATGAAGGTGTGCGAACTATGGTGATGCGCTTCTACGAGTATTCCGGTATTGTCCGACAGCTGTGACAACACGGATTTTGGGTGAAGACCGCTCGCCTCTCCCTGCCCCAAATGCACCAAAATTCACTCGCGGGGCTCAAAAACTGCGTCTTTCATAGTTACTCTAACTAATATTTGATGTTTCAGCATCGTCTGTGGAGGAACAATCAAGAAAGAACTACTCAACCATCTGCTTTCCAGTCAGTATTTCTTATGTCAGCGTCATTCTTCGCCTTTCGCTGCCGTCAACAAAGTTTTGGTACCTTCTTTCACGAATCTCTCGTTCGCATGCATAATAAAAGGAATATTTAACTTCAAATTCGAACATTCATCAATAGATTTTTGAATTTCCACAGCGCTAAGATCAGGTGTAAACAGAAATACCGTGGTCTCTCTCCAATATATCACCAGCGGGTAGTCCTTTCCGTCGATATTAAAATCCTGCAATTAAAAAAATATCGGATTGGTCGCCAAACGCATCCTTGCAACAACACAAATTGGGTCCCAAGATTGCCCTCTCCCAATGTTTATGTTACAAAGCTAAGTTAACTTTGTGCAATTAGCAAATAGACCACTGTAAGCGATGAAATATGATTTGATGCTTTCCCAGCGAATCTACATCTACATAAAACCCCGCAAGCCGCCTAAAAGGCTTGTGGCAGGGGGTGTGAGACCACCAGCCGTTTACAGCTATAAGAAAATGAAGGACTCTAACGAGGTTGGGACTAGCGTTTATTAAAGTCCTTTATGGTTCGGGGAAAAAACGAATTCCCATATCTATCCGTTCGTCGAAACATCTCTCTTAATTTATCGCTTCTATCGGACCTGGAAATATAGTGTGGCTCTAATATTATGTCCTCTGTGACGCTCTTAAAGATCTCCTTTCTAAATTGTTCAAGCAATCTAAGCCTAGCGCGCAGCCTCCGAGTCTCCAACGACTCCCTGTCTAATTCGCTTAACATCTGGGTAACACTGTCTGTACGCCCGTAGCAGTCTTTGACGAAACGCCCATTCTTCCTTTGCATTTTATTCAGTTCGCGGATAAAGTATTTCTGCACCGGGTCCCTTTCGCTCGCAGCATATTCAAGGTGCGGCGGACGAGAGCGAAATAGCACCTTTCTTTTACTTTCTCATCCGAAAATCTTCCGATGTCTATATTGAAATCAATATCGTCAGTAGTGTATACAGTTACGAAGTGGGAATTTAAAATGTTAGCTTTGTCAATATTTTCGGTGACAAGTTTACCATGTTGAATGTTTTCCCTGAAGCTCTCTCGCGTGCGACCAAAAGGATTTAGGATTTTCTTCAAGTAATTCACCGAGTGCTTTTTTCTTAAACTTTCGCATTGCAGTTCGTATTGATTTCTTTGTTATTGAGCGTTGTGCAGCGTAACTTTCTTTAGCTTCAAGTTCCTTTGATTTATTACGTGACGTAATGGACTTTCTGTACAAGTTGTATAGTTTTCTCTGTTTCCTAATTTCCCTTATGACATCGTTGTTGTACCAGCGAGGTTCCATATTATAACATTTCAGTTTTTAAGGAATATATTCGTTGATTCCTTGGCGCAGAATTTCTAAGAAATGTTTCCATGTTACATCTGTGCTTTGGTCCTTGATGTAACTACGAAGTTTTTGTAGGAGTCATTAGGCATCTCTCCAAATTTAGTGAGGCTACATTTATCAAATAAGTAAATATTGCGTTTTGGTTTTACGGCAGACACTACATCAATTTTTAACGTTGCAAGGATTACTCTGTGATCGCTTATACCGTCAATAATATCGACTTGTTTTATCAGCTTATGATGGCTTACTGCTAAAAGGTCTAATATCTTATTTCCACCCGTAGGCTTATCAACTACTCGGGTAAGAGAGTGATTTGCAAGTATGTTGAGTAATACCTCGCTGATTTCTCTATTCCTTGAATTCGTTTTTACGGTGTAAGTATCCCAGTTTATGGATGGAAGATTAAAATCTCCCATGATTACTATTACACTTTTACTGTCTCTCTGAGCAAATGCGGATATTTGATTTTCTAGAAGGTACATAATATCGACTTCGGAGTTCGGCGGTCTATAAAAAGAGCAAACATGAATACTCCCTTTGTTTCGTTGTTAAATCGTACGCCATACGCTTTCCAATTCGTTGTCAATTATTTCGAGGGTGGCGCTGTGTAAATGTGATTTAACTGCTATAAAACTCCGCCACCCGATCGCATCTGTAAATTTTATATTCTGGAGGAAAAACTTCGCTGTCGCTTATATCTTCCGTAGGCCGAATGATGTGGGTAAACTCTTTTCGGGATTCAACAAAATTTATCCCTGAGAATGAGCCCCAAGTCGGAGCTTGAAACATTGGCCATTATGGAAAAATTAACCCGGTGGGAGTCCCGAGAAGAGTTTAACCACTCATCAAGGGATGTTGGAATTATGCTTGTAGCAGAGATGTGATGTCTCCTTTTTGGGCGCTATTCCCTTGGTACCATGGCATTCAAATCCTTTATAATTTTGTGTATCTAGTTTCCACTCGGAAAGGAATGGAGAATCGCAGATTTTTTAACTTCTGCTAATCTTCCGACGGGGGAAGCAGACCCCCAAAAGTGGGACCCTGTTTCTTCAACTAACACCACACATTAATCTCTGTTTTTGGATTGATAAGTCCTCTTGCCTTTTTTCATCATACAATAGTATAGCCTTTCATTCCATCAAAATGGATCCCTTAGATGACACCCTTTGATACCTCTCTTTTCGCATTAACATTAATTAGCATCTTTTTCTGTCTACGCCAGTAATTCTGGTACACTACCTTGGATGTATCTTACGAAGTTATGATTTTTGCGTCAGCTAAAGTTGCGGGGACGATCATTGCTGTTGCTTGGTTCTTGCATATACCTCGATCACAGTTGGCAGACGCATTTCCCCGCAGAAGTTCCAGTTTGAGTTTAGCCCTTAATGTTTATTTCATGAGGAACTTGGCTACACAAATCGGCTGATTTCTCGTCAGTTTAATTTTCTTTGGATGAATTGACGTAGAATATTTTGATATTATTTTCCCGCACAAGAATTGACGATGTTGATTCAACGCTCTTCGACGATGGGAGTCACAGATTCTGGATAGCGTAGTGGTCTGCGCAGTGGCCCGGAAAGCCAAAGGTCCGTGGTTCCATTTCCGGTCCAGGGGAATATTTTTTCGTGGCAATTCTTGTATATCCTCTTTCAGACTTAATTCCCAATTTTCACTTCCTCCTTATACGAATCGCCTACTGCAGAAAGGCATGTGTCCAAGTTAGAGGATTTCAAGTGCACGACTCAACGTTTGCTTCAGAAGGAGACATGTTTGTTATTAATGAATTTACTAGTCTAGATTACTTTTCTAATATTAAAAATTGGATTTATGGCATGTATTACATTGTGACAAAGTTTCCACTTCCAGGTTAGTGTAGGATTATTTTTTGTTATATTACTGGGAATATCGGTGCTAAACAATGTAAGTTTTAGGGTCATTCCGTGTCAGTTCATCCAGGCATGGCACCCACCAAACGGATTTGGATACAACTTAATGATTTTCATCCTTCCATCTAGGAATGTAACTACTTATATAAAATTTTTCTTGGCTATATCTACCAATTTTTTTCGTCGCCATTTGAAATTTGGGTAAAACTGCAGTTTATCAACTCAAAATACAGGAAGTATCCAACATCCAGTACCAAATTTTTATTGATTAAAACATTAATTTAGTCATCTATACTTATCTGTACATCTGTTAGTGTGGTTACATACCACAGATGAGGTTTTAACTGAGGTTCATTCAAGAGAATGCTCATAATTCAATTAACAGTTGTTCTGTAATTTATTCCCAAATACCATAATTTCAAGCTTTCCTGTTAAATCTCTCAAACCATCCTTCATGTGTTAGTGTTTACTTTCTGCGACATAATATATTCGTCCTGAGCCCTTCATGGTAGGAGATTAAACATAAACAATGATATTACTTACGAGAGCATGACGTATATCTTCTTTCTCTTTAGAGCAGTTGAATCATCTAGCACGCCCATAAAGGTGCGTAAAGTTCATTGTCAGATTGCATTGATTAACATCCTTTGACACAACTAGTTGTTAAACTAGTTATTGTTGTGTACAAAGTTTTGCCTCATTATATTCCTGACGGCTTTCTCCAAGAAATTATGGATAGAACAGAAAGTGGCATCTAAGTTAGTTTTTTTGTTGCAAAGTTAATATTTTTGAAAAAGGAATAAAAAAATGATAGCTAAGTGTATCAGGCATTGTTTTTGCAGGGCACCAGCAAGTTTCTAATTATTGCGTAATGACAAATGTTCTTTTTTGGAAAGGAAGAATGAAATTTAATTCGCTTTGGACTTGCAGAACTCATATACAGTTTCAATATTATGTTACCCAGATCTTGTAGAAGACTTTATTTGGTAAGAATTGGCTATGGAGACCCACATATTCCATCACATTGAGATTTCCCATGAATGGTTACAAAATATGGCGTATAAGCTTGTAAGTGAAAGTCCAAGTGATGGTGGCATAACCTTAGAAAGTTTTTATAGTTCTTGTACTAGCTATCACTGCAGCCATCACTGAAATGTTGCAAACTCTTACTTCAGGGAACGTATCCTTCAAACGTCGAGTGACTATAAGTATTTGTGTTTCTAATCCGAAAGCAACTTATTGGTCTGTGAATGATGATTGAATTACTGATGGATCTAATGAAAAAACACCTAACTTAGCACACTGAGGCCTTTCAGTGGCTGCCCTAAAGTATAAATTACCAGTGGATGAAGCGAATTGATTCCAGTAGCCCCAAACCTCATCGTGTATCCCATAGCTGTATTTTTAGCTGATATCCAGAAAAGCAATGTCTTCATATGGCAAAAGGTTACTTTTCACCAGAGATTTGGTTGCAGAAGAATGTGGGAGAAGTTTTTCCAGACTGATCACCAGAATATTTATGTGATCATCCAAATTTTTGTACTTATTAATTGCTAGATTCATGTCAATAATATTTGTTTAAATATAGAAAGATGTTGTGAACAAACATTTCATTACAGTGGGAAGGCCCAACACGGACTACCAATGAAAAAAAGAAAACTAAAAGTCACTTATTTTATGTTTACAGGTGGTGGGTCATTTCTTAAAGATTTTTCAAAACATAAGCTTGATCGACATATTGCCTTTGGTCAATATTTGATGTTTACAACCATTTTTTGGCGTTAAATTTTCTAAAATCTTATGAAAAGTACGATCGTATGTAATACAGAATTTTCAGTATCTTCATGACACTTTTCCTTAATTTAGTACATTTTATAACATGTATGCACATTTTTAATAGGAATTGAATGAAAAGTGAGACTATAACAATTTATTTACCTCTGGAGATACAAGTGCCCTCGGAGACCCCATTCATTGAAAAAGAGCAGTTTTACCCAAACTTTGAGTGGTCATGAGAAAAACTAAGTGGGAATTGGCAAGAGAAATATTACATGGCTATAATCGTGCATGGAAGGATGAAAATTTACAATTTTTATCCAAATCCTTGTTAGTGGATGTCATGCTTGGATAAACTGTCACGGAATGGCCCTATTGTTAATGGATTAATGCATTCAATATTCTCTATTTCATTATTTATTCATTTAGTTTTCCTATCGGTGATAAAATATCTTTGACCACAGATTTATAAAAATGCAACACCATGTTTGGGAACACTTGAGTTTTAATTAAAGTGGTATTAATTTATATTGACCTGATCAGATAAAATACTGCAACAAAAAAATAAGGCCTTGGAAAATGTTTCATCTAATTCAAATTCTCTTTGTTTCCTCCTTTATAAGGAATATCGACGTTGCAAAGATGGGTCTGCAATATTTATATGAGACAAGGAATACGGAAAGATGTCTTGGAAATAATGAAGGTCGCATCCCTGAAAATGAAAGCAGTGGACAAATGCACAGTCCTTCAATTTGATGAAATGAAGGTGGAAGAGGCATACCAGATGAATAAAAGAGGTTAGTTTAATTCAGCAACCTTATAAAGCATTGCCCGTGACTAAACAAAAGTTTCATTTTGTAGGTAACAAATTGATTTTTCTCATTTCAGCGGATGAAGTTGTGGGATCACATAAACAGATGATGGTAGTAATGGCAAAGGGATAGTTTTCCCAGTGGAAGCAGCCAGTTTATCTAAACTTTGATACACCAATGACAAAAGAGATTTCGGAAGAAGCCCTTAACAATGTTGCGTTGGTGGGATACACAGTTTAGCTGTGGTATGCGATAGTGCCAGCACAAATTTAGGGCTGTGGAAACTGTTAGGTGCTTCACATGAGTACTCATGGTTCACGCATCAAAAGAGAGAAGCCTGTTGTTTTGCTGATGCTCCTCACCTTTTGAAACTATTAAGAAATCACCTCATTGACTCAGGTTTTATTGTGAAAAACGATCATGTGATAGATTGTGAGCCTGTTCGTGAATTAATTAAACAAACAAGTACGGAGGTGTCATCATTTTCCGGCTTACTGATTCACTTGTTAACTGTGAGGAACACGCTCGGCAAAATGTTAAGCTTGCCACCCAGCTCATGTCTCACACCACAGCTGTTGCACTGAGGAATTATAACACAGGGGAAAAAAGAAGTAATGCAACAGATTTCATTGAAAAGGTGAACGCCTGGTTTGACATTTTCAATAGCAGTGAGCCATTCTGTAATATTAAAATTAAGAGTGCATTAGGTGTGAACCTGGAATCTCAACTGGCAGCTCTAGACCACGTTTAGGACTGTATTCTGCACATGAGATTTCCTGGTAAAAAATCTTCATTGCCTTTTCATAAAGGAATTTTTATGTCAATAAGATCTCTAAAATTGTTGCACACTGATCTCAAGGCAACCCATGGCATTACTTTTATCATGACAAGAAAACAGAATCAGGCCAGTTTGGAAAATTTGTTTCTCAACATAGAGGAGGATTGAATGATCATCGATCACCAATGGATGCATAGGTGCGGTTGAGAATGATGATTTTGGGACGTGCTCAGGGCGTAGTGGTAAGGCACAGCAACAGTGATTATGTCCCTGAAGAGTATCATCTGGAAAAGGTCATGAGGGTCAGTGGGCTGTATACAACAAAATCCAGGAATAATGGCAAAGGACCTTCACGTGATTCATCGAGTGCACTCTCGAGTGACACCTCAGCTACTTCTGATCCCAGTTCTTCAACTGCATCTGAAGTAACGAGGGATGGGTAACTTTACCTGGCTGGGTGGGTGGCTAAGAAATTTAGCAGCAAATACCCAGAATTAGGGGACAAACATACCGACTGAGCACGGAGCATCAATATAGTATGCCTTCGTGGATAACACATTTATCGTACGGGGGTTTAACTAAACACAACCAATGGTTGGGTGAACAAGTTATTGCCTTTGAAGGTCTCTTTCGGAAATACTGCAAATCGAAGAAGATAATTAAGAAAAGTCTCACAGACAGACTGTTTGAAAAGATAAGTAAGGACCTTGAAGTGCCCACTGAAGTGTTAAAGGCATTAATTTTACAAAGAGTTCTCATCCAGCTATTGCATTGATTGTATGAATAATTTTATAGTTTCAATGGCGTCCTTATATCGTTCTGGAAATATGAAAATTTAACATTTGACGTGTGTGTACATTATATAATTTTGAAAAATGTAAATTGTTTTCCTTTTTAATACCTCTATCTGTGATTTCATTCAATGCAACTGTTATCCATGCTGCAACTCTCATGAAAATCACCTGTACTGCATGTTAGGTTGTGGTTTCTGTAGTTGTTCTGGTCGTTTTCACAACCTTAATGGAAGTTTACTTGGAAATTATGTGCGGAATCCCTTCGATTTTGTTTTTTCAGCTTACATTTTACTTTCCTGATGCTCAAATTATTCCGTAGTCAGCATTGCTACTTTGGGCATGAGGTTAATATTAGTACTTTCATATATTTTTTCCATGTAAATATATAAGTTCCATACCCGGAAATACGTCCTCTTAAAACATCAAAACTTGACTGAGGTACGCTTATAGTTTTCCCTTTATTACTTTTTTTGTGGCGAATCAACTACTACTAGTGCTCATTTAGCTCAGATTATGGTCTTCAATTAGCAGAGGATATTTATTTTTAGCCAAATAATAGTTGTGATACATATTTACATTACATGTAAATGCTTCATCTTGATAGCAATAGAATTCCATTTGCAATTTTGAAGTGGCTACGAATCTGCAGTCGTGGTTTTCAATTTAAATTTTAAAGCTGGAAATACTTAAATAAAATAAACTTGGTTACCTATTTTTTACGGTAGCCTATTCTTCTTATGAGTTTAGAATTTCAAATAGCATGATAAGTACATTACCTACGATATTTTACGGATGAAACTATGGAATGTAGAATACGATAATTCTGCTTACTTTGCTAGTCATATGATGCGATTGATAAGGAAACATGGTCATTCCAGAAGAGTAAGCAACGTAATCTGATGGCTAATAACGATATTTTTGTTGTAACACACAAGAATTTGATGCGGAAAGGCGATATCACGACCCGGCTCCTGCATGTTATTCCCTGGCATATGTCTACGTTAGGAACTCCGTGACGTCACGCCAGCACGGCAGTTTCAGCTGAGTCCACCACCTACTATACTTACGCACCTTGGACACGCCACGCTCGGGGGCTGGAGGCGATGTAAACGGGAGAAAGTGGCTGCCGAGGAACACGCGAAAATAGTGTGCATTGTTTCAGATGGATTGACTTAGTGTCACTACTATGAAGAGAACATTAGAATGGGATGGACTAGAATGGAAATTAAGGATTCTCGTTTAAAATGAATGAAAGCGATTTTGGACTCCGTCGTCATACACGCCGTAGTTAATTTTGCCGAAATTAGCATTTTTCCGCGGTCATTATCACAGCGAGAAAAACGATAAATTGTGACACTTATTTTAAAATATGATGTCTTCATAAATAAGCAATAAAATGTTATGTGGATTGCATAACAGAGGCCTCAGACGAATCCGCCCAGATGTTTGCAGCGTAGTTTTTGCCCGAGGTACCCGGGAGTCTTTAAAACAAAATATCCTTTGTGTAGGCTTTCGCGCTGTGGCAAGGATTCAGAGGAGTCTTCGACGGGATTTCCACCGCGTGTGTTGACGACTGTTTTGGAGGCATTGCATCTGGCTTCTTCAGTTCAGTGACCTGGAGAAGGCAGGTGCTATGCCACCGAAACAGTCGTCTACGCAGGTCCACACACGAGGTGATAATCTCGTAAACCTCTCCCATTAATCTATGATATCCTTGTTTGTTCTTAGCCGTACACGCGTTGAGGGAATCAGCGTGTCTTCCCTGGCCGAAAGGCCCGGTGAACCATCTTCGTGCAAGGGATTGGGGCTTGAAATTTTTTCCCTCAAACGAGGAATTCTCGGTGAGCGCGAGTGATCATACAGCAATGAGAATACTTTAGGTACGATCTTGAACACATTTTGAAGAAGCCTAATTATTATTTATTTATTTAAAAAGTCATTGTGACCTTTAAAACTCATTTCCATGCAAAACTTATAATGTACCATAGCAAATATAAAATATGAAACAATTGAAAAAAGAATAAAACATCAATATTCCGGAGAGGATGGCTTTTCGAAGCAGCCTCTTGAACGATCCAAAGAGCGTTGAGATATGCAGGGAAGGGTAGGCAGGCGAAACGATCTTCATCAAGGTAGGAAGTGAGTAAAAATGTGATTTCTGTGCGAGAGAAAAGATGGAATATAGCGTAACTATGGGGGGGGGGGTTGAAAGGGATAGATCACCCCCCCAAAGCCTCAGAGAAATAAAAATAATATTCACAACTATTGTCTAGTTTTGACGCATAGTAAATTTTAACGTACCCTTTTAATGAAACCTAAATTTTAAGTGCTAGCGTTATGTGTAATGTATTTGTAGGCATGTCATTTTTCCAAAATTTTACCCAAAATGGGGGTGGGGGGTCGCCCTTCCCCATCACCTCTCATCCTCCCCAAAGGATATTCCTAGTTACGCCTCTGGAATATGGGTTGGTGTAGTAACGGTTATTGCTAACCGTAATTATAGACGCGGGAGGGAATGTGAAGCGAAAAGAATGGAAGCACTTCAGGGGATCGGACCTTAGCATTTAAGACTTTGAAAATGAAAGAAAGATCGTGAATATTCCTACAGGTGAAATGGTAGAATAATGGTGGAAACAATCACATGTACAATGTTGGGAAAATAGAATGCAGAATTAATGCATATAGATGAAGTTTTTTTCCGTGTACAATGAGGAACAATAATAATTGCGATGGTCTAACTCTAGAATAGCTTGACTCCCACTAGGCAATATACGCTCTGCATTTGAAATCAATGACTTGTCATATTTGTAAATACTAACTCTCCGAATGCGTAAAAATAAAATAAATGCATTTGTTCACATTCTGTAGCTCACGCATGAATCACGCGCTCCCCTAACTTTTCGTTTTCTATTACTAACTAGTAGTTTTTTTTAGCATGGTAGCATGTTCGTGTCCTCCTCGGCACTCTCCTGCTTTCCCGTTTGTCCGCGCGCCGTTGTCCTGATTGCCCGTGCGAACGAGCGCTTTTCTGGGTGGGTGAGTGCTGCATGTGCGGTGTGGAATCATCCCGTGCCACACACCCTGGTGGTGGCTTGCACGGTACCTCGCAGATGCAGATATGCGAGGGGCGGTGCACTCGCTGGAAAAGCGTCCAGTTCAGCCCCCATTGAAAGAGGGAGGTGGAAGGGGTTGACGCATGGAGGGGAGGGGATGGAGGGCACCTATTGACCACTAGAAAAAGGGGGCGTCTAGCAGGGGCATGCAATTGGTGGCGTGGCTTCTTTCCGCCCCGCCTCCCCCTCTTTGAGGGGCCTCTCCCTCCAGTCCCACCCCACCACTTCCCCTCCCATCTCTCCTATCCCTGCCGATGTCCGTGCAATGGATGGTGTTCGCGACAGATGTTGCGGAGCGATGAAGATACAGGAGTTCCAATAAATGAATAGGCTCAGAATCATTTCTGCTTCCATGATTGGGAGACCGAATCATTTAGTCGACGAATTTCAGTATGGCTCCTTCAAAGGGTTCTCCAGGAAGGCCCTTTCTTAAAGACGAGTAAGTAGACAAAAGTGACGGGTTGATGAAGTCATAGTTGTCCTCTAGATTTCGGCTTATTTTCCAATATTTACCTCCTTCCGAAGGAATTACATTGAAAACCGGAATTGCCGGTATTTATGGGCCATCTGTCATTTAATAGATTTTCAGTTGGTTCAAATAGTTTTGTCTCATTCAGTTTGAATCTCAGGTGGATTTAATTGTAATTTCGTTGTTTCTGAGATACTCCAGCGTTTTAGAAGTGTCATTTTTCAAAACTATTCATCTGGTCATGCATAATTACTGCGAGCTAGGAAAGTCAGAATAAGGATAGAAGTAGGAGGAAAACTTGAGCAATTAGAGAAATTAAACTGTTTTGGCCATATTACAGGTTTGCCAATAAAACGGGAAGGATGTCAGAAAGAGAAATACGTTAACAGAGGCGTTCATGGGCAGGAGCTGATGAGAGGTTCGTAATGTGGACATTACCCTAGACATGTATAGGCACTTAGGAAAGAGGACGAGAGAGGACAGGATGCGTTTGGGATGTGGGTGTGGCGAAGAATGGAGAAGGTGAAGTGGACGAAGAGGAGGAAGAAAGACGAAGTGCCGGACATGGTGGGTGAGGAGAGGCAGTTTCTAGATGAGATACCGAGGAGACAGAAGGTATGGATGGAGGGAGTACTTAGCGGGGAAGGGATGTTGAAAACAGTCTTATGTTAGAGGGTGGAATGTTGGGTAAACGAGGGAGAGGAAGAAAGAGAATAGGATTTTTAGATAGAATGAATGGGAGTAGGCCTTACTGTGAATTGAAGAGGGAAGTCCATTAGGGGTGGGGCTACAGCCAGAATACTTTTTAATACTCCATGGAGACATACCTTAAAAGGTAGAACATTAAAAAATGATAGTAGTCCATAATAATGCATTCACAATGCCGTGGGTACTTATGTCGGTGGTGGAGATGGGTGCAAATTCTCCTCGGATTACTTAATGTTTTTTCGCGAGTACTGCGAAATGAGCTTTGGGAAACATGGTAGTTTTCCACTCATGGGTTTTACAACGACTCTACGAATGTTCATGAAATATATTTCAACTTTATTCGTGCCAAAGTCCTTCAATATTGTAATAATGGTAAATTTAATTTGTGTATCATAATTAGTCTTCGAAAACATTTCACCCTACTATTTGTTGATGTGAAGAATCGAATGCGACCGGAAAATATAAAATCAATTCACTAAAATCCGAAATTTGGTCTCGGATTCAGAAGTCTTCAAGTATACTTTTCCTGATAATCGGAAACTTTCTGTGATCAAGCATTATAAATTTACGAGTTTTAATGGAAATATTTCGTGGTGATGGCCGCGTGCATTCGAATTAAAATTGATGGCACACCTCGCAACCTTCGATGAAGATATCGCATGTGGGCTGTTCACGCACGTTTAGAGTGCAGAAAAGGTCATTCATCTGGCGGGGTCCTTCAGTGGAACGGGTGGCCATCGTCCGAACTAAGCCTTAAAAAATTTCCTCTTAAATTTACCGCTATGATTGACGTTTAACGGAAATCGGAAGTTACATGTGGAATGTATTATGGTCTGAGGTAAAAAGTGAAAATTCTGCGCCGTGCCGTAGAATGTGGATGTCTGTGTGCTGAGAATGATAGATCTGCCTTCTCTGTTTCGCATGTAATCCGATCTGTCGATAGCGCTTGGCGAGGCGAGACTCGTCTTCTAACAAGGGAATGCTACCGCCAGAGAATGAAGAGGGAGGGAGGGTTGTAAGAGAGAGAGAGGGAATAAAATAAGGAAGAAGAGTGAGTGGACGGGGAACAAATGAGCGGAGGGAGGTGTATGGCATGGGGTGAGTGGGCGGTGGATGGATGTCGATGGCTGCAGTTGCGGGAGCCTCGCCGTATTTCTCTCCTTGTGTTGAGTCGGTGGGACGGGGGTGAGTGGGAGGGAGGGTGGTCGGGGGGTGAATGGCGTGGCGGCGAAATAAGCCCTCTCTCCTCCCTCAGAATGGCGAGCCGTCGCCAAAATACAGATTCTTTGCTTTCCGGAGATGGCGGGCTTGTTACTTTTATGTAATTATGTAAAAGATATATTTTGGATTTTATATTGAGTATAAATCTGCCGTGTTATAAAATATTTACTCGGCATAATAAAACATAAAAAAATAATTTCAAAATGAGAATTAAGAGCAGAAGGCTTCGCGAAGCTGTCTCTTAAATGTTTCGAAGGGCACAGATATACCCATGGAAGGGTGTTTGTTGGACGAAATGGTGTTGAGCAAGGAAGGAAGTCTGTGAAAATCTGTGGAAGAGAGAGAGACGGAATTGAATTTCGGTTTCTTCTGGTGTGGTACTTTATTTATATTATATCTCTTTAATTTGTAAATGTATCTTGCTATTTGGAGCGCACACATCAATTGCACCTGGTATTTTAATGAGAAAGTTGTCGGTGTGTTCGTTTAATGTCACCTCGATTCCACAGAGTAACACATAGGTACACATGGGTAGCATTTGAATGTTTGAGAAAGCTAGTGATGCTGTTTTTTGCGAGATTCGATTCGGATACGAGTAGAGTATTGAGATCTCTGCTGAATTAGTTCTCCAGCAGGCCGGTTGCTCTAAATGCCGACATTGGGAAGTGATTTGATTTTTATTTAACATTTTCCTCCTCATACGCTTTGCATACGCTGATCTCTTCCCTCCTTCTTTTTTCAATCACATGACATGCATTTCCCTGCCCTTCACAAATAGTGTCTTTAAGCTTTCCTCAGTTCATCTACATCCACATAGTACCTTCCCCGCAAGCCGCCTAAAAGGCGTGTGGCAGGGGGTGTTAGGACACCAGCCGTCTACGGATAAAAAAATGAAGTGCTCTACGAAGTTGGGACTAGCGTTTATTTAAGTCCTTTATGGTTCGGGGGAAAAACGAATTCCCATATCTATCCGTTAGGTATAATATCTCCCTTAATTGATCGCTTCTATCGGACCTGTAAATATAGTGTGGCTCTAATATTATGTTCTCCGTGTCGCTCTTAAAGATATCCATTCTCAATTGTTTAAGCAATCTAAGTCTACGTTACGTAGTTACGTAGCTTCAGGTGGATACAAGTTTGACTAGTGCCTCTTTACGTGAGCTCCGTGATCACTTCTTTACACAGTAATTTAATTAGCCAGTAAATAATCTCTGATTATCATATTATTTATAGATGATCCATCGTCTTTCACACCGTGTGTGTTTGTCATTTTTGAAGCTCGGATTATCTTCCTTTGATTGGCAAATCGCGTGGTCTTATTTAAGGTTAACGAAGCGGCATAATCACTTTATATCTCATTCCGCTGATTCCTGAAAAGTATCAAGATCCCAAAGGTAACATTTACCCTTGCGTGCTTATGGTCAGTAAAAAAATTCTCGGTTCACTCATTATAAACTTCCACGTTTTATTTTAACTCTTCGGTTGAATTTAGCCGAAAGACATCTTCACCGAAGCAAGCAATTTAAATTGTAAAATTACAGAACAAAGAGTTCAAAAACTACGATTTTAAGTATGATTTAACTCTTTTCCCCCCATGCACTAATCTTCATTGGTTTTATTTATCAGTTCACTACTTGGTGCCTCGTGTCACATGTTTATCTCACAGCGGATGCATTTACGCTAGCTCAACTGTGCCCTGACGAAAGGAATAGGCTCCGGTGGAATGCCAGTTGGCGCCTCTCTTGGCGCCATGGCGCCCGCCTCTCCTGCTCTACGTCGTCCCACTTGCGAACGACGTCCCACCTCCGTGTCTTCCTGTTGGCAGAGACTCTATGAGTTGGGCAAGAGTTTCTTTCAACTCTAGGCCATTAAAGTGCCCCTGCCAACATTCACCGTTAGGTTCTGCTGTGTCATGTGCCAGCAATGGCTCCCTCATTCGCTTCAACCGGTGGCTGTTTACAATTGATGCGGATAGAGCTCACCCTGGAATGAGCGACAGACGTGTGAACTTCCCTCATCCAAGAAAGATCTTTCAATTGGACGCTTCAGCAGTGATCATCCATTCGTGTAAGGTCTGAGCCGTTTGCTTCTTCTCTATCAACATCCTCCCATGTCTCACGTATTTAAATCCACCAATACGCAGCAGCCAGGTATCCCAACAGTAGAGTTTTCGTAGGCTATTCAATGGGGCTGGCTTCATGTCTAATTGAAAAGTAGGTGCATCTTTTCTTTTTCCATCGTCAGGGCCAAAGGGAATGCAGAGATGAAGCCCAATTCCATCCAGGCCATTTTCCGTCGCGTAATAGAGAGTCGCAATATATCGGTTTCACTATTTTGCTGTTTGGTGCGTCCTGTAATAATTTGGTGTCTTAACGCCAAAGTTTTCCTTTCTTGTTGTTCATTTACCGTGAATAATCAAAGTACATTTTAATTTTAATGTGAAGGAATATCCGTTGTCGTAATTAATCAAATGCCATTACAAACCGAAATATTTTCAAAAATCGCATCAAATGACTTGGCAATTATTTATTTGGAATTTCTTTAGTTATTTCTCGCCCGTACACACATGAAAATGTTCTGTACATAGTCTCTCTTTATTCTGCTTCTTCTTGTATTGTTGACATGGATTTGAAGGTACCTAAAGGCAAATCTATTAATCAATGATTGCCCGCATTAAGGGCCAACTGTGATAAATATAAACCAGTATTGCCCTATGGAGACGAGATGCAAATTACCGGGAAAGGGGCAGACAGTTGAGCATCGTGAGCCAAGAGAGGTGCGTGGGCTAGGGGCGGCGTGTAGGTTGGGGGAGGGAGGGAAGAGGGGTTGCGGAGGTGGGAGGCGAAGGAGAGGATGGATGGATGGGAGGAGAGATAGGCGAGGAATCCGGATTTGGGAGGGGGCGATTGGGGGGCGAAAGGGGGGCTGTGGGGGGGGGGCGAGAGGGGCGGGTGGCGTGTGTGCCTTTCGAGTCTTCTTCGCACCTTTATTTCCCTTTGCCTCTCGTGCGTCAATTACCTTTTTCTCTTGCGATCAATCAACATTCCTAGCTCTACTCCAATGAATCACTCGCTGTTTATGAAAAATTAAGTATTTTCATTGAAAGTATCACAATTATAATTTTAGATAAATATAGGAATTTATCATAGTGATGGGAGAAGATACCCCTATAGAAATTTTCCTGAACAGGCCTAGTATTAGGGGAGCATGGTAATCTACTAGATAGACTGCTTGGCTGCTGATCGAGAAGTTCCGTGTTAAAATCCAGGCTGTAGCCTTTGGACGCAGCCAGCGTCTTCCAAGTGTGAGGTGTCCCAGGGAAAGGAACTGCCCCTCCACCCTGGAAGTGTGTGTATTCACACGCCTATGGATTAGTTTGAGGTGATCTCTACCCTAACCTATCCAAACCAACCTTAGGCACAATAATGACTTTCTAGTGTTTGATGACGCAGCTCTTCGAATTGTGATGATATATTTGAGGGCCTAATTAGAGGTATTTATTCTTTGGACAAAATATACCTCAAGTGTCCTTGGCGGTGATTTCGTTCTCTGCTTTTTGTGCTATTGAATTTTACATGAATTCAATTTTTTTAAGGATGGCTAGAGAAGGAAATTTATGGAACTCAGTCTTGAACCTCATACAAAATCATGATGATAGTGAAATTTGGAAAGACCTCTAAAAATTCAAGAATAGTAATTGACAGCCTCCACGTAATCAACCCTTAAATCGGTTTCATTTGGAATACTTTAATATTTTTCTTTAAGCATTATGGTAATATCGATTTTGCCTCTGTGTCTGCCCCACCTAGGATGTGAAGAGTCCCTCCGTTTGCTCCGTTCTCACAACCTCCATCCCTCTCCACTTACGTCGCTCGTCTCCACTTTGTTGTGACGGCGGCGGAAGTCACTTGTTCTTCATACTTGTCCCTTGCTCTGGCGACTTTGCCATCAATTTTACCTAACATTATGTTTCCCACGTAACGCCTATATCTCACTACGTGGCCAATGCGCAGCGTGTTCTTCTTAGGCATTCACAGTGACCATTGTTTTTTTCTCCTATTCTGCATTATGTGTGTATGCTGCTATATGCATATATACCTCCTCATATTTCTCACCATATTAGTCTATTTTTTCTTTAGCACCCTGCTCCACCGCTAGAATTTGAAGGCTTGTATTCTTTTCAGTTAACTTTTTCCTAATGGTCCTAGATTCTGAACCATGTATTGCCTCTGTCCTAGCGAATGTTTTAACGCACTTTTTCCTGATCTTCTCAAATTGAATGCTCTTCGAGCGAAGTGGCGGCTCTTTGGCCATGAATGCCGCCCAACCAGTGTAACACCGGGATAGCGTGAATGTGAGGAGTACGCGAGAAAGAAGGAATGGTGGTGCGGGGTTTGGGTTGTAGTGAACTGGGGGTGGGGCTGTGGTAGGGGGAGATGTGTGTCTGTCTGTGTGGTTGGTGGTGAAAAATGGGTTGGCTGGGGAGAGGGATGTGCGCGGCATAGAGCACAATCAGTTGACGATCGCGCGGCGCACCCTGACTTCCCTCCTCTCGCCACTCCTCCCTCTTTTGTTTTATTTCCATCCCTTTTCGCCACTCTCTCTCTCTCTCTCTCTCCTCTTGCCCTCCTTCCTTCGTGTCCCTCACTCTCATCGGATGTACGTCGCGGAAGGAAAGGCGCCTCGTCTCGCTTCGTGATCGTCTTCCTCATGCTCCCCACAACCCCATACCTCACCCCGTCCCACCCCAATTATCTAGAGTAATAGGCTAGTGGGTAGAGCGCTTGGCTTCTGATAGAGGGGTTTCGGGTTCAAATCCCGTATGATACCTTCGGACATCCCAAATAAAAATTCTCGAAGTTCAAGTTGGTCCAGGGAAAGAAAGTGGACCCCCAACCCTATATGGGGAATGTTAAAACGCATGCGGCTTAGTTCGATGTGAGCTTTAACCTCACAAATCCAGACCAACCGTCGGTTGGAATCACTGAATTTGAATGGGGGAAACTGCAAATGGTTTTCGGGAATTGGCCTTCTCCTTTGTCTTGCTCCTGAGCTTCGTGTGCTGCTAATATCGGGATCGCATTTTAATTTAATTTAGAACAGAATGACTTAATACCACATATACTCACTGATGAACTATTACTATTGAACACCACATTAACACCTGATCGTTTGTCTTATAAAGAAGTCTTACAAGTGAGATGATCGAACAGTTTGTACCTACTTTGAAACAAGAATTTTTTTTCTCCGCCAATTTTTATTATTTTACTCGCAATATGCTTTTAAGCACTCTGTAGCATGACTATGAGCTCATCGCAATTATTCATTTCCTTAATTGACGTGGTAAATTCGTGTGAAAGTGACAAACGTCTTCTTATTCAACAATTTCGCAACCATTGAGTGCAATGTGCAATAGAGTTCTGATCTGTGTGGAAGTGTGACTAGACGCCTTTTCCTCCCATCGATGCTATTCAAACAAAAGAAAAACGCCCTCTGCAACGCCCACTGGAGTCCATTAAGTGCACTCTTAAGTGTGTTCTTCGCACATTAGGGAATGATCTACTGGCCACTTCCAGTTGTGAGAGGCCTCTGTCTCTCTCTCTCTCCACCTGCAGACGCGTGATAGCGCCATTCAATGAATGAATACCCATCCATCCGACGGGGGCGGACGTGGCTCCTGGGTGTTGGCGGGTGCGGAGAGGCCCCTTCCTTGCGGGGGCGGCATTTCCATCGGCCCATAATGCACTGGGCTATGTGCGCAGCGAGATGTGAGGGGGGGGGGGACGGTGAAGGGGGGTCGAATTGTAAGAAGACTGATCAGGACAAGCATCATGGCGTGTCCTTTTACGCGCCTTCGATTTAGTGGAAATTATGCTTATTATTAGCTGTAATTGTTCTATATTTACCACAATGAAATATTTATGTCAGCTAAAAAAATTTACGCCAATGGTGAAATTAGTCATGAAATAGCATATGGGGAAACAACAAAACAAACTGACTTGTTTTTGACTCACTTCCGGCCTCTGAATAAGCAAACAACCTCTGTTTTCACCTATCACGTCAACTTTTTAAGCTAGAGGATACCCTCTTTTATCTAATATGTCATACAAAATTTGCATAAGAAGGAACTTGAAGGGAAATCTTACCTAAGTATATGATGCCCAAACTGAATTATTTAATGTATACAAGGGTTAAATACAGTTGCTGCACGTTGAAATTGCGATAATTTAAACAGTGACTTCTTTACCAAACGATAAAAACAAAGAACTATTAAGGTAAAAATGTTCGCTCATAGCTTTTTCTCTGAAGTGCTTTATCTGTGAGCATTTATCTGTGGCAATCTATTTGAGAGAGACTCAAATCTCGCACTTACTCATTCGACTCTTGCTGGGCCAATCTCATACGAACTGAATCACCTTCACTTTCTATATATTTATCATTGGGTTCAACTCAATCATTACCAGATTCGTATTCCTGTATTTGCAAGAGGGGGGAATGAGATACTTTGAAAACTGGCCCAGTGCTTCATCTAGCTGGACATGCAGTGCCAACTCGAGTATAAAACTGCAGTTTGGAGTGAGAAGTACTCCACTTTCTCCTATGAAATTTCTCTCTCCCTCCAAGACCTCATCCGCCCATGTCTTTTCCCTCCTTGACTTCAATTGCTTGCCTCTGCCGTTGATCACTCTATTTGACTGTGTTTCCATCCAGAAGATAGAGGAGAGGAAACCCGGCAGTACGCTGTTCCCCCAACCTTTGCTTGGACGACGAGAAGTGTTCCAGAGTTTTCTTGTCAACACGGGCGCTTCCCGGGAAATTTGGACTGTGCTGAACTACTAAGTTAATGGTGATATTGTCCCTGTGGCCTACGCCGGTAAAGCTTTATTGGAACATGAACTCTTAGTGGAGTTTTGAGTGGAGTGGAACTGGAGTTTTTACCCCGCCTAGTCACGGACAGACGAAAGGAGTTCCCTGTATCTGAGCTTACGTTATGACTTGCCCAGATTTGACGAATTATCGCCACAATTCCCGGTAGTATATAATTCACATAATTTTCTTTTGCCTCACGCACGAATGAGTTCATAATCCTTCAAAAACGTAAGATATCTAAAAAGACTAATGATGCTGAGATTTTTACGAAAAGTTTGCTCTTTCCATTAATCATGGCGTATGATTCGAGATAAAAACTGAAAATGCCATGAATTTAGATGGATCAAAATGCTTCGCTAATTTTCGGAACGGAAAGATTACTCCAGAGAGGAATAAATAAGCGGATGATGTATGAAAAGAGGATGGGGGTAGGGACGTGAAAAATTGATGCGGAGTGTAAAATGAGGAAGATAACTAATGATCGAATGCAATGGAGGAATGGGATCAAGAAAAGAATTTGGAAAACTTGAAATTTTCTTCCTTTTGTCGAGATAAGATTTGCGTTAAATATTAATTAATCAAGCTACAAGTCATTTTAAGAGGATGCGATGGATATAAATAGGTATTTTTTAATAAGCGATAGGTAGGAAAGTTGCTTTGTAACTTTATAATCTTGAATGAGTCAAATTACGCCAATAAGAATAATATCCCGATGAGAATTTCGATAGAAATATAGAATCTTTCATTTGAGGCTTTCTAATATCACCAAAAAGACCCAGAAAATCAAAATTTATCAAGGTGTTAGCTCTAATATTCAGTATACTCATATGTCTTTAGCGCTGAGAATTACGAATCCCATTGGTTGTTTAGTGAATTTGCGAGAGGCACTTACCTGGCTGATCTCTGGAAGTGATGGGGATTGCATACACTCCACGGATAAACTCCATCCTGTGACGAATTGAGGAGAGCTGCTGATGCCTTCAAGTGAATACTTCCGGGGAATAGATCGAGAATCAATGAAAGTAGATCATTATAGCTCAGATGCTTGCGTCCCCAGTGTTGAGAGCCAAAGGTTGGGCGAACCCGACTTCCTCCCCTCGTCATGGCAAATTAATCGACTGTTTTCATTCATATTGCGGCCGTCACCATTTTTAGCGAAAGAGAGGTTAAGCGGCAATAAATGGGATGGCAGCTCCATAAATGATGATCTATACGATACAAGCAAAAGTTGAGAGTGACCCGCTTAACTCTTTAACGTCAGGTGAGCCAAATTTGGCACATACGTCCAGAATCATATTTCCTGAGTAGTGAAGAGTAGTTATTTCACTATTGCCCATATGACGTTTTTAGCACGTTCGTATCTGCTAGCAGTTTTGGCACTAAGCGAGGAAAGGTAAAACACCAACTTCGATATGAAAAAGTTGAATCAAACTACGTTGAAGATCGTCAAATCGATGTGATTATCTTTTTGTTTTTGGCTTCCGTAGGTAAGTTTATATATTTCTTTAATGCATTTTGTATTTTTATTGGTTTTCTAAAATTTGATGTGTTATTGTGACTGGTTAATGTTTCAGATTATTTGAAATTGAAGGAAGAATAGGTGTGTGACGAATTACACTGGAACGAACTGGACACTTACGGCAAAACAGCAATGTAAGACAATAAATCGCTATCGAAACCTGATGTATTATAATATTTCCTGATTATATTTCACTATGTCGTCGTAGTTATGTAGTTGCGATTAAATTGTAGTTATATGGCTAAGTTCCAACATTTATACATGGCATCATTAGATGTTTTTTTCCCTGCTGGCAGTTCAAAATATGAGTCCAGTAACTTTTTATGGGAAGATAAGGAGGGATGTTGTTCAAAATGTGATTTGCCACCTGAGGATTCCAATTTTTCTCATGCTGGTGAAAGATCGAGCAATGAAAATTTGGAATCAGAGTCACCTGAAGACTCCGTGAGTGCTTCATTAACTTTTTCAAAAATGTACAAAATGAACAACAATTTACCACTGTGTTTGATCAGCAACGCAAGCTGTGTCATCACATTTCACAAAAAATTGAACTCGGTTAATTGATATTTGTAGCAACCATCTGCGGTAATTCTTCAAATACTTCCTGATTCAGTTTTGTGTTTCACTAAAATCATTGCAGCACATAGTCCATCCATTTTATAATAGGTGTTAAATTATGATATGCAACTCTATCCAAATTTATTTCACTAAGCAACCTGATTTCATGAGAGACGTTATTATGGATATTTGTTGTTTGCATTTTTGGAAAAACAACTTTCTTTCCTATTATATTATTTTCATGCTGCCAACTGATGTTTGATTGTAATAGAGTCATTAATGATTTCCACATCGCGCAATGAAATATATTATGGAAAGCAAAATTTGAGCAGGTATTTACAATTTTCTGTGTATAAGGCTAACTATTGTAAATAGGCAGTTGATAAGGATTTATTTATCTTTAATCTGACAATTTTGTGGCGGGTTGCCTGCCTTTTTGGGGAAGCCAAACTAGGCTGTGACGGGAATGCCTAATGTACCGAATTCGGCACAAACCTTAATTTTAACCAATTTCGAGAAAAAAGTGTTGAAAATGGGTTAGTGTACTCCCTATGAACTACATTGATTGAGCTTTGGAAGGAAATCATTTTCCCTTTAGGTGAAAAAATTGTTGTACAGAAAGGGTTAAGTTCCGCGCAGCCCAAGATGAAACTCACTTCACAGAGGATGGAGGTGAACCCGCCGGTGGGCCACACTCTCGCCAGTGGCGCCACGCACAGTGGCAGAGTATCCCCAACTTGGCCGCACCGCTCATGATCAGAGAAAAACCGTCGGAGTGCATTTTGAAACGCACACATGTGGTGTGTTGCTCCCCCTTCAGAATGTGCATTTACAATTCTAGTTCAATATTTAGGATTGACGCCACGTGCATGTCGCTACCATGTGGCTCCATCTGACATTGGCCGCAGTGCAACGGCCAGGATGCGAAAGCTCAGACATCAGAAGCCCAGAATTCCGTCAGTGGTCCCGCGCCACATGCTTGTAACACTGTCCTGAGGGGACCTCAAAATAAAGGGGCTTTATCGTGGTTCCTAGATGTGGTTATTGTGGTTACGTAGTAACATACGCAACATAGGAGTAAAGGAACGTGGACATTGCAGTCTCTAATCTACTCTCCCAACATGTCTGCGTCGATATACCGCAAGACTGAGCCAAGCGAAATTAAAATTGATCACAAATAATAATATTCAAAGCATTTACTTAGAAATTACTGCCCTTGCAGTCTAAAAATGAACTCATCAATCATACTGTTTTACCTGAAAAGAAAAAGAAGGAAAAGCCACATTTAAATTAAGGATTGATTGGAAAATAGCTGGAGTAACACAAAATAAAACTTCTACTCGCGCAAAAACGTTAAAATAATGATTTCGCACTTTATGAGGACTGGCTAGCATATCATACTTCCCCAAATTGAAATTTTCTCTTCCATCAGCGACGTGATAGTCAATTTTGGATAACCCATTCCATTGCGCGTTCACTAACAACGGCCGACTGGGAATCCTAAATGGTAACTTGCGAGCCAAATAGATTTAATCCATTTGCGAGAAAGAATGGCATGTGCATAGTGGAAACGCCGATGTGGAATGGAAGAGAGGAAGGGAAGATATGCCCCTTATTCTGTGCCTCTGCGCAGCTAAGCAGGCCTATCGGAGACACACCATTCCTGGAGGCTGGCGAAAATTAGTTGAGCGCACTGCCACCGTCTTCCTTACGGCGCGGCGATCCGGCCACCTAGATAATAATAAATAGACGTGGCTGCACACTATGCCGCACCCAAGGAAGCTGCCGGATAGGCTTATCGCCTTACGTCCGCACTGGCGCTGCAAACACGGCCAACGACTGATAGGGAAAGAAGCTTCCTTATCCTTGCATCCAGTATGCGAGACTTGCGGGAGTCAACTTCGGCATGCATAATTAAACACCCGTGAAGGGAAATTCATTTTATCTCTTGGCGTTGCTGGAAGATGTTCACAGAGGCCATTAGTGGCTGATCTTTCTTAGCTACTGCCACCACTGCGCCTAATATCGGTATAATCATTATTAAAGTATTCTACCGATTAAGGCAAGTTTACATGAAGTATCTAATAAGTATTCTTGTATGGACTTCCCTCTTGAATTCAAAATAAGTCCCAATCCCTTTCATCCTATCTTAAAATCATATTCTCTTCCTTCCTCTCCCTCGTTTACCCAACCATCTACCCTCTAGCACTGTTTTCGACATCCCCTCCCCACTAAGTACTCCCTCCATCCATACCTTCTGTCTCTTCCGTATCTCTCCTCACCCACAATGCCCAGCACTTCGTCGTTGCTTGTCCTATCCGTCTATTTTACCTTCTTCATCCTATTCCAGATCTCCTCATCCAACACCTTCCATATTCAATTTCGAGACATCAACCGTTTATGAGAGTGACGCACAATAAGGAAAGATAAATAAAAATATGGTTCTTCGCTAGACTCTGAATATGATATTTATGTATTTTCATCAAGAATGAAATTTGCAATTATATTTCATTCTAATCACTAACTTAGAAATTTTTTGGAAAACTAGGCTTAACTGAATCTTGAAAAGGGCGTAATCAAATATTTTTCCATTTTGTAGTGGGCTTTCGTTGTATATTTTTGTTCTTGGGCTTCATTCTTTTGCAAGAGATTGCAATCAAGGATAATCTCATTTCTCTTTTGCTGAATTATCGAACTATATTCCTCGTATTTTCTGCATTAAATGACATTTATATTTATAATTTTATGTAAAAATCCCAGATAGAGTTGACTTTGCCCTTGGTTTTAGCAAATACTTCATTCAAGGAGTCTTCGTACCAGCTTTTCCCCAATTATCGGACTCTGCAGTTTACAATTTACAATGCTAAAATGCAATACAACGAAACATACAATTAAGTGCAACGATAAGATTGTTTGAAGGATCGCTGCCCAATACTGCACAGAAGGGTAGGTTGAGTGTTGGGTGGTCCTATCAAGTGAATGTGATGATAATCGGATGAGGATTGGATTTGTGTTGAGGGGCGTTTGCACTGTTTGCAGTGTGGTCGTAGTCCCCTCCTTGATTCCACCACCTTCTTGGCTCCCTCGAGTGGCGAGAAGGTTCATTAAGATCATTATCGCCACAGGCCACCACCTCCACACGAGGTGCGGTGGCCTCGTCTGCGCATGCGCACTCGCCACGACAAGCATCTACGCGTGCGCGGAATAGATTATAGAATAGAATGGATTTAGAAAGATATTTATTGTTCCGAGACTTATGTCCTCTACGAAAAAAAAGCAATATACTTGGACAAAATCATATTATAGATATAAACTAAGAATTTGCTAAACATAAAATCATGAAATCAACTCAATAATTCATTGAGAGCGATAAACTTACAGGAAAGTATTGCAAAAAATTCCATTACCTATATAAACTTAAAAAAAAAGAAAGTAAAGCATATCACACACAATGTTCCGCGGATTTCAATTAGTTCTAGTATAATAACTATGCGTACCATTACAGCCCATCAATTACCCAGCGACTAACCACATAGAGCAGAAACAATGAGGAAGAAGTATTAGGAAGTGCATTTATTTACATGATGAAAAGAACAAACAGCCAAATAAGTATGGGAGGTATGCATTTTTCTTCATGTAACCAATAAGTTATAATGGGGCACTAAGCAATAAGCTATAAACGTTTGCCCTAAACGATTTCTAAAACCAAATATTTTTAACTTAATCTGGTATTTATGCTTAGTTTTTAATAGGTTAAGTAAATATTTTTGACTGTTGTAAATAAGCAATGCGTAAAGGAGAGCAGCGAGGAAATACTTCCGTCATTGTTTAGTGGAAATCCATTCAATTTCCTTGAGTTATGGCGATATATGCACATCTCTTCGAAGGTTGAGCACAAATTCTACACAGAAATACAATAGGGAAATTGCATACTTTTTATAAACAGTATGCTGATATACTACAGTAAACATTTAGTACCGCAATAAAATTTTTTCCGCTTAAAATTCAGTTTATACATTAGAAAATGACTCCCAAAAGTCTCCCGAGTTTCGCGGGCTAAAAAATACCGCCCCCACTAATCTTTGGCCGTGACGTCATAGTTCAGTAGGAGTCCAAGATCCAAGCCCAAACTGCAGGTTTGGAAGAGCCACGTTGCGTTTAAAGGAGAACATGGGTGAAGTAAGGAAAAATTACAAGTGGTGCATTGTTCCTCTGTGCAATAACACCCCAGAAAAAAATTTCATCTGCATTCCCACGGAGGAAATTAGAAGAAAAGCGTCGATGCATGACGTCTGTCGGGATGAGCGTTACGGAAAAATAAGAGTATAATAAACGGAATGATAAACCCGTGTGCTATGTGAGCGAAGATAACTTTAATATAAATAATATTTCCATATTTCATTGACTGAATAACTTAAAACTGAGATTTTTCGATAATTCGGCCGCCGTAGAATAAAAACTCAACTTCTCAACAAAAATCGAGATAGGTGTTTCTCGATGGTTACGATGGACTCAAATTATTTATGGCACTTGTTCAATTTCAGTTACGGAAGGACATAGAAAATTCCATGATGCTTAAAATCAAGGGAGGTAATATGAAAATATAGAGCAACGTTGATCCTCATGCATTCGAATGCCAGCCAAGAAGACAGCGTTTTCTTCTACTGTCGGCGTGAAAATGATGTGCCGCTGTATTTTGCAAATTTATATCCTGGCTTCACTGCATGCTATAATAATGAACTATACGTCATTTTAAAGGAAATTTTATCCTAAATTCTGATTTATTTTATTACAAATTAAGACTCTACCGGACTGCCAAAAGAATACAAATTTCACATGAGTATACGCTTTCGCCAATATTATACGCAAGTCTCACTTTGTTATGAACTATAAAACATTTCAGATGCACATCAGCTACCTTTCCATTTCTCGGCATCGACTTTCCGCGCCGACGAAGTCTATAGTTTCACTAAAATACCCCGTTATCATGCCGCCGTGCCTCCTCGTACTGAACTATGACGTCACTTTTCTACCAGCCAATCATCGGGCGTTTTCGCTTCTCACTTGCATTTGAAAATTCTCGTGAACTTTGATGCATTAAATATCGCAAACCACGTCATAAAATAATAAAAAAACTTTCACCGAGGTATAAAAACATATATTTTTATATAATTTTGGGGCTATTGATTATATCTGAAATATATGCAAGTTCCCTATTGGTGCTGAATTTTTAAATCAATTTCGTCCGGGATATCATTATAAACTAAACAGCAGTAATCAAAATGCGGAAAGCAATGGAGGATATTAAAAGTTTCCTGGTTTCAGCAGGTAACACTTCTTTGCTTAGTTTTAATTACTACACAATTTTACTGACTTTTTCGAAATTTTAAGGACATGATTTAGCCATCAGAGATTATTTGACATTGTAACTCCTAGATTTTTTATAATGCTTGAGAAAGGAACATTAGTATTTACTAGTTTTATGTTAGAGATTAAATCGAAATCAGTCTTACTTACAAGCTATGAGGAGCCTATAATAATGGGTTTGGTCTTAGTACAGTTTATCACAAGTTAATTATTTTCAAGCCAGTTGCAGATGGAGGTAATAATATCTTTATTCAATATTTCAATAGTGTTTCCGAGGTCATGAGGAAGACAATGTTGATAAATTTGCGAATCATCCGCGTAAAGCATATATTTACAGTGCTTTAATTTTTCAGGAAGATAAAGAGGATGTATAGAAAATAGCATTGGTCCCAGTACAGAGCTCTGAGCCAAGCATATGGAAATGTGCATTGCAATATATTTTCCTAATGGAAAAGTGCATTGCGTAAGCCTTAAACCAGTGCAAAATGCGTTAACCTACCCCGGTCTACCCTACACATTCGGCTTTATTCACTTGAGTAAGAACCTTCTGATGTAAAATAGTTTTTTTTTTGCCGGGCGGAAGAACAAATAAAGCGAATGGTTTACCAACACGTGAACATACAACACATATTTGGGCATGAGAAAAACATGGCGTTTCTAGATTGAGAGAACAAACACTCACCTTGTGATTTGATAATCGTCATCGTGAATGCAACAAGACCTGAAAATTGATTTTGTTTTAATTCAAAGGGCATATCAGTTGGGATCAACGGAATCCTCATTGACTTCCTCCACTCCCGCCTATCTATCTATCTATCTACATGCATGGCTTTGGGTTTTCCATATCCTTTGTCATAATAATATCGGCCTTTGTCGTGTGTTTACGCGAGGAACACTCATTCGTTCATTTCCTTCATCCGCTGTGATCTATCCCTATTATAGCGGCACACATACGTCCTTCACCCCATCCATCTATTTCTAAAAAAGTTCCCTCATAATATTGTTATAATAATATCCAGAGTTAAGATTATGAACATCTGCAACAAATATCCGCGTGGCCCGAAGAAGGAAGTCGGCCTCGTTGAAAGCATGACCACACACACCTTTAGCTTACTCCAGGGTGAGCTCTTCCCTTATTTTTTTAGCCTTTTGGGGATGTTAAAATAAATTTTAGATTGGATTAATCTGAAATATCTTTTGTATAGAGCCACTGAGTGAGCGACATTTTATTTACAATTATATTTTTAGAACATGAGTGGATAGATTGCGGATTTAATTCTTGGCTGGCTTCCAAGTTGCTTTTCAATATTAATTTCAATTTTTTCAATTCAAATAGCAAACTAACCCCTATCGCCAAACACCTTTTCGGATTATTTGGCAAAGGATCCCACTTGCTACCACGCATTCACCCTGGCCGTTTGGCAATAGCTCTGCCCTCCCACAAATGCACGCCCTCGTTACCTTCTTCCATTCTCTTTCTTCTTCAGAAGCAATTCATCAATTGACTCTCCCCATCCCCTTCTACTTGCAGACGAATCGCTGCATGTGTCAGAGGATGGGGTAAAAAGTGGTTAAAAGCAGAGAGGAGGGGATTAGAACATTCACATAAAACATTAACTCAGCTTTCGCAAGAGCCCATGCATGAAGTGCAATTAAAACAAACTCCTATTTGCCCAAATCACCAAACCATCCGCCTCCGAAACTCGTGATGCGCGATTTAGTAAGTCTGGGAAACACTTGGAATATTTTAATGCACGACTGACGCTTAGGAGACCACGGAACACGACCAATTCAAAGCATTCGAGGCCTTTCACCACAGTATCCAATTACCAAGTCAAAAAGGAGTTTGTTTCAATTGCACTTCAAGCATGAGCTCTTGCGTAAACTGTGTCAATGTTCTATGTGAATGTTCTAACACCCTCTTCTCTGTTTTTAACCACTTTTTACCCCATCCCCTCGCACATGCAACGGTCCGTCTACAATTTAACATTCCATTTGATGCCAACTTGCGCAGTAATTGCGCTTGTTAACTAGGGTCACTCGCCTTATTTCTGACAGCATGCATACACATTGCAGTCACTAGATCACAGCTAATAATGCGATTATGTTGACTTCGATTAGAATATATTATTTCTGGTGATTGAGAAATCGTAACTGTGAGATCTCCGTTGGCTGCACATTTATTTATTTTGTTGCCTTGCCTTCTTTTTTTTCTCGAAACAATGGTTGTACAAATATTTTCGTATACGTCTATTGGACGGCAAATACTGTTCTATATGCCAATGGATGTTTTACTTTTTCAAATACGTTCTCTCACGCCGATTCGATGACAACATCGGACAAAATGACATTTCAAGGAGGGATAACCTTTAAAGTTTTAACAGATGGTCAGTTTTAAGATATCCATACTGTGGCGTTACGTCGTAAATCTGGTTGATTGTTCACGTAAGCCCAGACATAGGGAAAAACTCCAACCGTCGGTCACGAGCTGGATCAGGGAAAAGACTCCACAAACAAGAAATCAGCTCAACAAGAAAAAAATATCAAAATATTTACGAGTATTTTCGTTCAAAATCTATTCCGAGTAGACTATTCAAAATCAGAAGTATTACAGAAAACAATGATAGTAATTAATGATTTCATAGGAAACATTATCAGCTAAATACCAGCAGTATAATTTTTCTAAATTCGCCATGTCCCACTAACCATGCGTCCACGACCAGGGCTCGAGCAGAAGAGAGCTTGCGTATTGCAGGACAAGACAGGATTTGAGGGGAGGGGTTTTTCCAAGCAGCGGAGGGGTAGCCAGGGCGAATTCATCCGCTGCGTTACTGCCCCTGTTGACAGGCTGCTCCGCAAAACAACGTCCCTGGGTTGGAGTTAACAGCATACCAGCCAGAATTTTCCCCTCAAACTTCTGGGTTGGAGACATCAGTCGGATCAGAGGGATATTCATTGGAACACAAGGAGGGGAAACACATAGTGGGGTGAGGTGTTGGAGGGAGAGAGAGTTGTGATAGGGCTATGGTAAAACTTCTCACTCCAAAGTGCAATACTATGGACTTAGCACCGATTTCCCCTTGCTTGCCAAGGAGTAAGTATTCCTCCGCAGTAGTCCTATATAAGTCTTGCATTACAGGTAGGCTGGGTTCGGGGCTGGTTTCGGGTGCTTGTTTTGGATGCTGGTTTCCGGATGCAGGTTTTCCGGAGGCAGGATTTTCCGGAGACAGGATTTTGCGAGACAGGGCCTTTTGCGACAGGGCCTTCGCGCGAAAATCCTTTGCGCGAAAAACCTTAGCGGGAAAAGTTCTGCGGATAAGTTCGGAGGAAGTTCGAGGAATTTCTGGGGGTACCAGAAATTTTTTTTGGGGTGGGGGACACTAAAAAATGCCACAATACGATCCCTGACGGTCTTGCTTTAGAAATTATATGATAACTTTGTACCTTCAGCTCTAAATAATTTTTCTAACCACGCATTCTTTAAATGTTGCTATCAATTTTTGCCTAAGTTGCTACTGGGTAAACTGTGGTTTATAGTACAGTATCATAAAATGAAGTTCACGTTGGGTGAATTAACTTTTTAAATTCGTTGTAAGTTAAAATTGTTGCGCAGTCACTTTGTAAATGAGCTCATTTTTCGATGAAACGAAATTGTAAAAGTTTGGAGGAAATGAAATCAATCTATTCGACAGGAACACGGCCATTACCGATTGTCAACAATTGCTTGGAGATATTTTTAAACATGCGGTAGTACCGTGTTTGTTGACGACTCAACTTGACCTGGGCTTTCCATCAAAATTGTTCGTTCCATCAAACTTTTGCGATTTTTGTGGGTATCAATTATGTCCGTGAACACTATGCTTATAGGCTCATCTTTCGATGATGCGAAATTGCAAAAATTCCGAGGAAATGAAATCAATACTCTCGATTCGTCGACAGGTACACGGCCATTACTGTTAGCCACAAATTTCTTGGAGATTTGTTTACATACACGATAGAGACGTTGACAAATCAATTCGAGCTTGGATAAGCTTGAATGAAATGATATTAATATTATTTGAATATGTTTTACAATTAAATATTATTTTATTGTTAAGAATCTAAGTCATAAATTGGTTAAATCAAAACAATTCATCTAGTTATGACCAACTTGATAGCTTTTGCATTGTTATCAACTCCCAGCAAAATAACCCTGAGATCAAAATGAATTATTTTCGTGAACTTTCACTACTTTTTAATGTTTATTCTGCAATCCGGAGCCAAGACGAATAAAAAAATCAAATATCATCAATATCGGTACAGCCAATCTCGAGTCATAAATGGTGAAAATAACACGATTTTTGACTTCCATCTATATACATAAATAATATAATACTATAATATTTGTAATCATTTTTTGCTATAGCGTTAAAAAATATGGATTGAATTTTTATTGCTACCTCTATTTAATTGAATACAACGAAAAAACAATCATTTAACTTTTATCATTTTTAGTTACTAAGCGGGATCGGAAGATGCCGCAAGATTTTAATTTTATTTTTATTTTTCTTGTACTAACGTATCGCAAATTTACCGCGCTATAGCAACACGAAATTTATAACTTTAGTGTTTCGCACCGCCCTTGTGTGGAACTATCATCGCTGGTGAAATAGAGCGTTCATTTCGGTAGGAGACAAATTGCTTCATATAAAACGAGATTTGGTGAGTCGATTAAATTGATGCAATGAGTCCACCTCTCAAAGTCCCGCGTGTTACATTAATTTAATTCCGTGAATGAAGCGAGGCTTAGGAATATCTCTTTAAAGAGGAGGAGAAGCTTAATTTTCAACGATAGCGAATGCGGCACTGCTCGTTTTGTTGGAAAACGTTTTAATCCTGCAGTACATGCTTTTTAAGAAGGTATTGCCCATGGAAAATTTTTTGGGCCAAAATTAAGAATTTGACGTATATTTGAATTTCATATTATGAGATAATCTAAATGCTCTCATGTTTTCATTTTTTAGTGGACGTTGTGCACAAGTAATGCGCGTAGAGAGGCGAAGAGTCGAATGGAAGTGGTCAGGAGCTTATGTATTGTTCGGCGGAATGCGATCGGAATATACGAACGAATTGCGCAATCAAGAGAAACGGCGGTTTGAATCTGAATGTGTTGGGAGATGCAATGAGGTCGCCCCTCTCTTTCATTTCGTCGCTGTCATTTCCTCAATTCGCATGCGACCTCCAGAGGATCTCAAAGCATGGACTGCATTTGGCATTCCACTTCCTCCAACAGCCATCTCTTTTAGTGATGCTGTGTGGTGGCATGGCAACATTCTACACTTTAAATCTTCATTACGAATTGGGGTTGGGGGTGTATGCCAACTTCCCCTTCTCCTCCTCTTCATCCCCCCTCCCTACCCTCTCCCCGACTTCCCCCACCACTCACCACCTGTTGCTTCCCATTTGAGGCGGAAGGGGGAGGAATGCGCAAGTGCGAAGAATAAACAGACAACTCGAGGGTAGAATGGAGTTGAGCGATTAAAGATCATAACGGACTGCAATTTTCCTTTTTTTATTGTCGCGAATGCCATTTCTTGGTAGGGGGTGAGTGTGGACTACATGTATATTTCGTCCTTATTGTAATAGGTATTACAAAACATTTCATTCGTGTAAGCTCTCTCCGAGCATGTGTCGCAGAAAACAATTTGACTAATATATGCACATTTAAATGGTAGGAAAAAGAATCGTTTGCAATTTTATTGAGAATTATAGATTAACTGAAAGAATAAGATTAAGTACAGTAATTCTCCTCCACCCGTCCTGTGAGGAATTAAAGAAAACACACTGCTTCTATGTTGCAATATAATGATAAAAGTAATTACAGATATCCCCTCTCACCTTTACAATGCGCTCACATTGCATCTCAATGCATTGATGCTCTTTCGTATTTCAATTGGTGTATCGCAGGGGATATTGTACAAAAGCCATCTAAATGTAAATGAGCATGAATGAGTTAGGAGTGGATATCATCATTTATTTCACCTTTCAGCGCTTTGACAGCAGGTTTTTTGATCGGCAGGGGTGAATCCCTTTTCCGTTAGACTGCATGGATTTCGTTTTCCGCCAATGGATTACGTGTAAGGCTTTGTAGGCTTTTAGTGCAATCCGCAGGGCTAGGCTTATTCCGTGTAAAGAAAGCGTTTTTGTATCATCTGTAGATATATTTTGTTATTCGTGAATGATCCGCGTCACCTCACGATAAGATGGCATAACAATAAGACATACATCTGTACCCCGTTCAGATTTAGCCCGCCTATCGTGGCTGTATTGGTCGCTCTATTTCTCATGGAGTAAGCATGGTTGCGAGGGCGGTGGGTGCTCGCGTGCATTGGGATTTGTGTTGAGTCAGGAGGAATGGGAGGGCATAAGGAGCTTTTATATTATTGGACTTGATAGCAATATCCCTGGTGTGGGGCTGATTTTGTGGCCACAGTCCTAATTGATAATGTCTATACATTCTCTTACCTGCAAGGTCTCACGAAATAACTGGGATTTGAAATTTTATTCCTATGCAACCACTCTTCTTTATTTAACATTAAAATAATTACAAATTAACATAAACGGACAATATTATATCTATGTTAAATAAACCAATAACACATACTAAGTAGCTAATAAGTAACATAAGTTTTTCTATGCAAAATTATTCAGACGTATCGTATGTGCTAATATTTATTAGTAAAATATTTTTTTAAGCTTAAATGAGGAATTGAAATAATGTACATAGGTATCACAGGTAAAACTGCGCGTTGTCGTGTTCAGAGGGAAGGTCCAGGCACAAACAGAGCAATACGCCATTGGAATGTAGGCTGGGTTCTGTGCTTAGTCAACAGTTGTATTCCACCGTGGAGAGGGGAAGCTCTAATTGTTAATTATAATAGTTTAAATTTTTGAGTCCCCTTTGAAACCGCCTCGTACCTATGAGGTGCTCTTCTCTTCCGTTTGTGTCTGGTGATGCGAACAGAGAAGCGAAAAAGAGAGGGATGTAGACGGGAGAGGGGTTTACTGGAGTGAGATTCCCCGCCCACCACGCCCCCCTCGCGTCTTCTACTGCCATCTGGCGGGTCGGCGGCGAAGTTAAGCTCCCGACCAGCAAGCGGCCGTTCAGTCGACGGGTGGCCAGTCCCGTGAATGGGTAGAATGGGCCGATCTCGTCGCTGCCGACTCGCGCCCACCGGCATTAAAATTACAGATGGGAAGTGTGTTTACTAACTCCTTGTCGAATGTAGGAAACAATTCACTCTATTAAGAATGTGCATTTTTTCTGTGAAGAAGTGTGATGTAGTGCAAGTTACAGCGTACCCAGTGGCCATTCAACATCTCATCTTTGTTTCTCTTCGTCACAACGGAGAACTCGAAATGTTTTTTCACGAAGTGTCTCCCGTTAGGTGGTGGTCTGCGATGTGGAGAGAGTCAATCTTGTGACATATCCATGTAATCAGTTATCCTGTAGGCCTTCCGGTTACAATGTCTGCGCTTCGAGCATTTATTAGTCATGGCGTGTTAATCACCAACATTAGATGCCGCTCCAATTCGTTGCTTCTTTGATTATTCCTCTTTGCGTGTGAGTGTCATGGGCCCTGATGAACCGTGGATGTGCCTGGATTGGAGGGTGGACGCAATGCCTTCTCTGCAAGAATTGCATGAATGCAAGGATGCAAACCCGATGTTGCTGTTGATGCCAAAAGGATAATAAGTTGAAGGATTGATCGGGGTGGGGTGCTGTTTCGTGATTGGCTGGTCCGGATGTCTCGACGCAAGCAGAGCAACCCCAAGCCAATTCTCAAGAGTGAGTACAATTCTAGACTTCATTCTCTTTCATTCATTAGAAATTGGGCTTCCATTGTCTTTGTTGGTTCTTCGACGATTGGTAGACGCTGACTGCAATGCCAGTGAAACTGTTGTCAACCAAAGCAAATGGACGCTTTGAGAGCTCAAAGGAAATGCTGAGGTCATTATGTTGTATTTGACGCGTTGTTTGTGGATAGGTATGCAGTGTTGTCCCTCTGTTCGATGTTGCTATCTCCCTCGCCCTATTTGATGGGTGGAGGTACCAACAGACGAGGCCTCACTCCATTCCATCACATAAAAGGTCAATTAATGCCTACCTCTTCTGCACTGGGATGACTCCTTGTATTCGCTTCCGTCGCTATTGAATCGGTTTTCTTAACTGCCCTCAGCGCGGTGAGTGCACAGCAATCTTTTTTTCCCATACTTTGCAGCATATTCTTTGTAATTGCTTAGAATGGTGTTATTAAGTTATAAATTCGATAAGCCACGTTATCAGGAATAGAAATGTTGGCTAAAATCCCTAATTATAGCTTATTTATCTCCGTGAATCTGAGGACTGCGGGCGTGCTGGAGGAACATCCAATTATTTGGCTAACGACTCATAGTGAATAAAGAATTACAAAGGTATATTTCACTTCATCTGTCTCCTTTGTTTGCCTCTCTCTGCATTGCATTCTAGGACGTCGTGAATAATTGTGACGCGGTGTGCTGAAACGCCTTGTGCGTTTGTGTCTGCTGAGATTGCAGGGTTTCGTGTTTTGATTACGAATGCCCAACATTTACACCATGTTCGACCTGAATTAATCAATTTTCCTGAGACATATTTTGGGATTTAAGGCACAGTTCAGAACGTCCGGATTCGTGGTGAGTTGTTATGATTGAAAGTGCTGCGTTTCTTATACGATTGGCGATTTAGGATGAAAATCTTTTCAGGAGCTTAGGACAATGTTTAGCCATCATTTTATAAATAAATTCGTTGTTTTTTTCTCCGATAACTTGGAAAATATCCTTTGTTAACCGTCGTGCTAGATGTGGTCACGAGAAAAAATTAATGAAAATAGTTTGCAAAACAGCGAAACGTAAAATGCTATTCTTTCCTCGTGTTATTAAGGATTTCAATGGTGTCTCGATTGATAAAATTAAAAGCTTCACTCGCTGGGGGTGTACTATCGTGTCTATATTTTTCGATAGTTCCAAAATTGCTTGGATTTACAACAGGAATTGTTAACTGTTGACAAGTTTTGCATATGCATGAACGTGCAGGCATTTTTTATAAATTGTAGTAAATCCATTGTAGTATTTAAGGCTGTATTTTAGCCGTATTCAGTTCGGTTTTTTACTGTAATTATTCTTAAAGTGGGGTCTATTTAAACGATTACTATCGTTGCAATGGATTCGCAGAACAAATATGTATGCTGAAGAGAACGCGAGGAAGTTGGAGATCTTCTGTTCGTCAATATTCGTGATATTATAATTTATATTGTGATCGGAATTGGAAAGCTATCGTGTCGACGTGATAACTGCACTTCTTCGGCAATACTCCAGAAAGGGGATCCGGGAGGTCGGCCGAGGCTGTTTGCCGCGAATCGCCTCCGCCATCGCCGGCCTCCCACTTCCTAGGCTCACCCGACTCCACTGCCACTTTCCGGGCGATTTGTAAACAAAATGCCAGTGGCGCAGCGAGGAGGGATTTTGGGGGATAAACCCCCCCCCCAGACCTCAGAGGAATTTCCAAGTTTGATCCATTTTACTCCTGTGAATCAGTATTACTTATATAATAGCGTTAGGATTAATCAAATATTCCTCAGAAGACCATAAAACTCGCCATTTTGAACCATTATTTTTAAAAATTTTCTAAAGGACGGCCCCCGCAACTCCTGCGTACCCTGAAGGGTATGCAATACTCCACACCCCTGCGTTTTAGTTGTGCCTAAAACCCCCCATAGTCTTAATTCTTAGCTGCGCCCCTGGCGCACGTAATTTAATTTTTGTTTTTTGACTGCATAAATAGGTGTATAATCTCGGACACATAAACCAAAAGAACCGAAAAAATTTCCATTTGTCCAATTGACGGCAATTTGGCAATGCCAAAGGACCACGCCTTCGCAACAGAGAACAACATTTCCCTGCGATAGGAGTGAGGGCCTTTTCTTCGGAGCGGTCGAATAGGAGTAGGAATGGAATTTTAAGAGCGAAGCGAGTTTTTCAATTTCGGCTGAATTTCTCTGTCTCCTATGCACTATAATGCCCATCCATGCCTGCGTTCTGTTCTTCACACGGATTTTGATGCCAACATTATCATTTGTACATCATTTCAACTGCTTGTGTGTGGCATGGAAAAGGTACTTCTAATACAGATCTTTCCGTAACAAGGGCTTCCAAGTCTTAGTTTGTCATCCCAACTACTATTGGTGGTTGATTTACCCCAATTGCTTCCCAGTCAACCAAGTCGACATAATTTTGAGCATCGAAGTTTAGCTTAGGAAAATTCGAATTTCCTCAATTCCTCCCTGAGTTGAGCTGAGTTTCTCTAGATTTCGATGTATTTGTGATGGTCATTGCACGAATTTGTCTGCGCTTATCGGCTAACATTGCAATCAGAATATTCTCTGGGTGCGCAAAATCACATTTCCCTGAATTATAGTCTCTTTGTCTCTTTTGTTCTTATGAAATGTATGGATGGAGATGATGTCTTGATAACAAATTTTGCCAGGGTCATCAGTTCTTTTGATGGTGCTGAACGGAAGTCCATTGCAGTGAAGCAGGCAAACAAACCAATTCAAAGGTCTTCTGAGGGCCATTTCCATTCTCCTCATTACTACGGCATGGCTTCCGGAGTTAACCGCAGTTCCATCGCACACAATTGCTTGTAGTCCATCGATATTGAGCATTGCCTCCGCAAGAAAATTTATGATGGAATCTTAGAGGCCAATAGATTTGCTGACACATGGGGTGACATGCCCTAAGTAGCGTGAACCGGGCTCTTGAACGAGAGTTACATGCTCCTCCACTATTGTTTTTCGCTTTGATTGACTATATACGAAAGCAGAGTCTTTCCTCTCGTCGAAGTAAAGCGTTTGCAGTTTAGCAGTTCCCACATTCCTCCGAGGACACGTGTACAATCTTCCCCTTTCCCTTCTAACTTTGTTCTTGTAAACAAAAAGTACATCGACTCCTTGAGTAACCAACCCGATATCTATCAGGTGCGCTGATGCAAGTGCTGCAGAGGCACTGTTTGATATGCAGAATTATTCACAGGCTGAGGCAAATCTTGGTAATTTCAAATTACTTACAAAAACCTTTTTTCCATGAAATCCTCTCCTTCACGTGCATCACATAACTCTTCGTTCAATGTCATTTCATCACCTGAGTCTTAAAAACAGAAAATCTTTAAAAAAATAGGGTAGAGCATTCGGGTGTTCCTTTCTTCTTTCTAACCTGCAAATCCTCCTCTTCCTATTTTTGGTCTCCTGCACATCGATGGCGCCTATAATCATTTTCCTGCCTCTTCTCTCTCCTTAGGGAATTCCCATTCTAAACTACGCACTTTCGAAGAAATATCACAAACACAATCTACCTACCCCCTGGCCGGCGAAGCCGGCCCCTAGCTGAGGTGAGATTATTCAAACTAAAATTCTTCGAACGATCACAAATGTAGACGGCGAAGCCGGAACAGGGGTTTTTAAGGGGCAGAGCCCCTTAATGAGCGCGCGCAGCGCAGCGAGTTTGCCTATATCCAAACACTTGGATAGAGGATCTATGACAAATGTCTTCAATGGCATAAGCCACCGTCTCTGCGATTCCCTTCACAGAAATAATGGTATTTTCACTTTCTTCATCACTGTACCGAGAGTACAAAAACAATTAACCATCTCTTCATAAGTGGGCAAATCATTACCCCTGAGCTTTTCGGGTGCAACAAATATCACGCACTCCAATCCACACCTGGTACGCTTTTCCTCTATTTTTACCATTGCGTCAATCCTCCCGTAATCCTTTGGAAGGTTGGTTGGGGGACACGGGTGGAACTCGATGGTAGCCTCTTCCTCGTGGTGAGTTCTGGGTAGTTTCTTCACGAAACTAGAAGAGAGCTACTTAGTGAAATGCTTAGGGTTCAGTTTCTGTTTTTTTCTCAGCCTTGGCTGAATTTCTTGTTGAAAATAGCTCCACAGGTACGTCATTCGTCACTATGATTGATGCTAATTTAAAATAATTTACCTTATTATTACTTTTTGTGGGATTATTTACTACCATATGATGACTTATTTGCTAAAAAATTAAATTCAATCGAAATAAACTCTATTTCACCTGCAATTTAGCCCCCAAAATGGAATTTTAGAAACGTAGGCAAAAATGAACGAATTTTACCCGTGAGCCTTAAATATTTATCATTGGCTAAACTTATTTATGATTTGCTATTTTTCAATGTTTTACACAATATATTGCTTAGTTTGGCAAGGGCTCCAGGCTTATTATGTATATCTAACAGACAGGATTAGCTGCATTTTCGGCGGAAGGCGGTCGAGGTTGATATTCCTCTTACGGCGTGTGATTAAGAGCTCTCTCTCGTTGGGTGATCGTTACTGAGGTCCTGGTCATTTGTGACCAGAACAGTGTCCCGGATGTTGAGGGAGGAGAGTGGGTGGCGAAGGAAGATACCAGGGGCTCCCTGCAGGGTTTTATGGCAAATGACGCAGGTGGTGTACTGTCCGACAATTAAAAACTAAAAACGCTGCCTTTACACGAAAAGCCCCTGGGATCTTTTCATTAAAAGAAATGATTTTCGCAGACGAGGCGTTGCATTGACCAGGACTTTGCCTTTTCGCCGTATAAGTATGGCCTTCAAATGAGTCTCGCCTTTCAAATGCTTCACTTTAGATCCTAATTTTATTCACCTCCGTCTAATGCGGTGGCCTTGTTTCTGTTTACCGCCGGCAGATGGCTGGACTGAGATTAGCAGGCTCGTGCATGTCTTTGGGAATGCGATATCTGCACTGCATAATAAATGAGCGATGGGATTTATGCAGAAGGAATAAAGGGACAGTCCCGTATGCAGGGCCCCCGTGGTAGCGTGAGCTAAAGAACGAGTGAAGTGCTCGTCTTTATATTTTACTCCTGCTTTCTTCAACACTGTTTATCCTGATAACCTTGTCGAACGCAATTTCCTAGTCAATGGAGCCAATACAAGTAATTTCTAACGGAGAACTTCAGGCTTGACTCCGTGAAACCTCTCCATATCCGAAATAAAAGAATAATACTTTGTAAGGTTCACTTGGATACTATACTTCAGTGAAACTTACAAAGTGTTATTCTTTTATTTTCAATAACTAATTTCATTTCTCTGCATTGGTCTGTCAATGAGAAGCCTCAACGTCAGAACCACCTTTTTTGTTTCCAATCTTTTAATAAATCCCATCTGATCTCCACTCAGAATGTCCCCTATCTTTCCTTGAACTTTTCTCAGTATTATTTTAATTAGAATTTTCGATACATGTGAGATTAGGCTAAAGGTGTTCGTATTTTGTGGCTGCAATCTTCTTCGTTATTGGAACAATGATGCACTTCAGAAGGTCTTTTGGTATCTCTCATTTATTTTATGTAGACCCAATTATTTACAGCAGCATCTTTTTCTTATGTTAACCAGCATTCTTTATTTTTCCTGATAGATTTAAAAAATAATGAATACTTACATGAATAAAATACGTGAATAATAATAATAATAATTTAATTTAATTACTGAATCGATAATTGTTTCCAATATTTCGTTTTATTATTGCTTTCTTTTACTTGAAAATATTACATACGTAAGTTTTATGCGGGTGGCATTTCACGACGAAAGATGGCCAATCGGGTTCGTCGAGTCCTCCAAAGATAGAGTAATGAAAGGAGGCAACGGAGATTGCGGGAAATCTGTCGGAAGTAGAGAAGAGACACCCCACAGAATCGGTTTTTAAAAGTTAAAGCCGACTTCTACACATTGATTCTTCTGAACACTTGACCACCCAAATAGTATGTGCACCAACAATGTATTCATTCACGCTTTCTCTGGCCACGCCGAAGGCCCTTGTGATTTTGCCTTTTCGGTGATCTCATTGATTCACTGTCCACTTCACAGCAGAATCGATATTTTGTGAGTATTGATTTGCGCTTCGGCGGTGTTGAGTGCGGTTAATGTGAACAGGGAAGTTTACAATGAACAACTTTTAATATACATTGAAAAAATTTTCATTGCTCAAGTAGAAAAATTCATTTTGTCATTTTATTTTACACAATTTAGTAACGTCTGATGCTTTCGCGACGAGCAATATTGGTAAATTTTCTCGAATTTCCCACTGGGTGAATTTTTTCATCTCTCCGCTAACACCTTACCTTTTGTTGCACTTTTGTTTCATTTTCAGTTACAATAAGTAATATTCAATTATTTGTTTTGGTTTCTTTTAAGCTGAACTTTAAGTTTTTACCGTCATCCATCTCTCGCTGTTATGTCTTCCTGCCAATTGGGCGCGATTCAACATCCACAACTCTACTTTCTTCCCCATATCAAACATGCACACAGGACTCAGAATCGGAGTTTGAAGCTAGATGGATCCGTATTATAATGCTGGTTGTTGCGGTTGTCACGTTTTCTCTGATTGGCTGGGAGCGAGGGTCCCATTTGGAGTCTGATGACGACAGTGCCACTGTCGTCGGGGAAGCTGTTATCATCAGACATAAAAGAATGCGGTGGAAAACTGGAAAACGTTACAGCATCATCGTCTTTCTTGTCGAAATTGAGCATTTATAACTTTCCGCATGATTAATGCCTTCATCTTTGACTCAATGCTAGAGGTCTATACTGCTTGAATGGAGGTGTTATCAAAGTGGAAGAGGTCGCTGGCAAGACATTTTATAAATTTTGTAGAATTTTTGCCCATATTGATTTTTCAAAGGAACAATTTCGGATGATTATGTTACTTATCTGCTGCAGATACATTATCGTAAATTCGCAATGATCCATACGGCGGAATCAAAATGTTCATGGAGAACACTTTGCATTGCAGGTCAGACCTTGGTGTTACTCCTTTCAAAAACAAGCAAGATTCGGGAGAGAACTCCTTACCGGAGCATAATCAGTGAGGAACCACGCGAGGCCAATTCGGGGGAAGGGAAGAGCAGCTGAGTGGTGGTAACCCGCTTGGCTTCAGCTCGTGACGTCATCAACTTACTTGCAAAAAACTTTTGGCCGTCGTCGCTTTTTGATAGTAAATTGTTGGAGAAGTGGGCGACGGACCCAAACGGAAAATTTCAGGCCTTTTTATGTTTATAACTCTATCACAATAGAAAACAATTAAAGCTAAGCTAAGCAAAATTATTCCATGACAACGTTGCACAGTACAGTGGATCGCGAGGAAATATTCTCAAATTTAACAGCTAGAGTTATTTTGGTAAAGAGTTCTCGGGATCGCCACCGGGTCAGGAACTCCATATCTGCCAACGTTTCGATGTCCGACTCGGTCATCGTCCTCAGGGCTGTGAATGAGGCCTCAGGGCTGTGAATTACCATTCACAGCCCTGAGGACGATGACCGAGTCGGACATCGAAACGTTGGCAGATATGGAGTTCCTGACCCGGTGGCGATCCCGAGAACTCTTTACCAAGTCAATTCGCCGGGAAAGCACGAAATCTTTCTTCAGCTAGAGTTATTCTTCACAAGTTGCACGAGTGAAGTGTTTCCAAATATTTGTTTATGTGGTTTACTGCACAGACACGAAAAAATCTCCGTGAAATTTAGTCCCGTTGGTCACGTCTGAATACACTTCAATGACCATTTCGACGTTTCTTCCGATAACTGACGGAGTATTCTCTGCAAAATCCCCAGTTTTTGTCCTTAAATCCGTGGGTACTATCTGGAGTCATCCATTAATTTCCCGCACCATTTATTTCCCAAACTCACTGCCTTCTTTCCCTCCCTCTCACCTAAGTTCCGGAAAAAATGCCATAAAAACCTCACTTACCAAGAACTCATCCAAACGAAAAACACAACTTCACCATTTGAGCGCAAAAATTACTCATCGCCCTCTATATCAGTACGAAGGAGAAAAAGGCAAGTTAAACCCTAAAAACTGTCATTTCTGCTAAGGGACATCAGGTAGGACAATAATTTACGGGAGATAAGGGCCTCGCTTCCGTTGCACCCTTATGCGGCCGCGGTGGAGTCGATTCGAGTCCTGAGAGTGGGAGACGAATTTGTCGACTTCATTTGCTAATAGAGGTTTCAAATGTGAAAAGGTGTTCCGTAGTCTGTGTTACAGAACACTATCACATCAATATGAATTATCTTACTAAACGCGAGAATAGTGGTGAACAACTGGTGGCACAGAAAAAAGAATTTCGATATATATCCCCAGTTTGAATGTTAAGAACTCTTTTGGGACAAAACCGTCGTGGCGCCAATGCACCAATTTTTCTGAAGGGGAACCAGCCGGTCTTCCGAATCCGATGAAAAGCGAACCACTGACCTGGTGCACCAGAACAAGCAAACAAATAGCCAATTCCACCCCAAAGAGTTAAGGCAGCCTAACGGTTTAGCCACCATGCAACAAACCACGAATAAACGTCGAATTCAAATTGAATTGCAGTAATTATTTGATTCACGTTATTTTGAGACACATTTAAGTCTATGTGGTGTTTTTAAAAGGCACTCGAAAATTTAACACATAAGATTTCGACTCTCCACAATTTAAATATTTTCATATACTTGGCATTTTTAATCTATATATCATAAAGCCCCTTAACGTCCACTCATTCATTCATTCATTCATTCACTCACTCATACAAATGTTTGGGGTGAACGAAACGAGATACGACGAAAAGTCTTATGAAGACCCCCTCTAAAATTGTCTGAAACCCCAGGAAAAATTATGAAAACTATAAATTTCCAATTATTTGTCTGTCTATTCAATTAAAAGTTGGGTATGGGGATTAGTTCAAAAAATGGCCACCGAATTCCAATGGCGGCGCGGCGATCAGATACAAATAACAAGGTCGGTAAAAGCCAAGAAGAAATTCCAAGAATCACGGCAAATAATCTGACACAGTGATGTCAGTGTGCACTCAGGTGAGCCTTTAGGTACATTTTATGTACAGATTTTAGTAGTTTTAGGTACAGATTTTACAAATAACTGCAATAAATGAATATACATCAGAACATTAATTAGAATAGGATGGATTCCAAACTCAATCGCTGATTTTAAGTCAGCAAATGCTGCACGGAGCAAATGCATTCCAAATTGAGCAATTAGACTCATAAAATTAACAATGACAAGACAATTATGGAAGTAAATAATGGATGGATGTTAAATTGTAGGAAGTAGTTGTACAAATCCAGTAGAATACTGCGCCTTGAAATGCGCTATGGATACAGGGTGGGGTACAGACATAATGGGTATTAAATGAAACGAAATGATTAATACCCAGCTAAATGCAGGAGATTACCCCGAAAGGAAAGATATGGTGCATGTCAATATGCAGTCAAACTATACTAATAATGTTGCATTGATGGAGAGAGAAATAAATCATCCAGGCTCATCATAATCACATTCTTATATTATAATTCACTACAATCTCCACGGTTAAGTTAATCACAAAACTGTATCTATATTCACAAAAGTCATACGAGTGTGTATTGATCATTAAGAGGGATAGTTATAATATGTGTATTATCATCCTGGATTAAGAATAACTGTTCTTCAAGTAGTTCATCAATAACCATTGCACCAGGCTGCTAGAAAACACAACATATAATAAGTATACCAAAGGCCAGCAATTCCATACTTAAAGTCATCAACTTCTTAAAATAAACTGATATTCTCCCTGATGTAAGATCCAAATAAAATCCTTGTACACCTGAAGTAGAATTACAAAGACTATTTGAAACAATACATACTACATAACTTTCACAGGTTGTAAAATCTCACATATTAACCAAACATGAGAATAAAGTTAACATGTCATTCAGCATTTGCCAGCTATATGAAAGGCTGTTCATAGCAATACATGAGGTATCATATTCTCAAATAACACAAGCTAGTTCATGCCATTATTAAATACTGCCCAGTTCCCAAACTAATCCTACAAAAATATTTTGTAACCTGCAAAAGGGTGGGAAAAATGTGCACATTAACATTATTGAAACAAGTTCTAATTCTCTTACATGACTTACCATTTCTTTAATAAATAATCCTCATGAGGCAACCAACTTCTTCCTTAAATTCTCCAGCCATCATTCCATAATTCAACTGATTTCACCATCACTCATGAATAACGTGTTAATGCCTCAACTGACCATAGATCATAATTCAACCTAGAAGAATGATAATAATGATATGAACACCATTGGGAATATGTTGCAACGGAACACAAGATGAAAAAATGCACCTACTTACATATGTGTGGTTATGAGACAGCTTCATAAACTTTTCCGACAATGTTCCCCATAAGACTCTCACTTGCTTCCTTAATTTCTCTATCTACATTCTACAATTCAAATGATTTTACCAGCTCTCATAAGTAACATGTTCACACTTCACCTGACCATGGATCATGTATCAACCTAGAAGAAATATTAGAATTAAAAGAACAACCATGGAAATATGTTGCAAGGGAAGGACTGGATGAATAAAATACATCTACTTACACCTTTATGGTGGTGGAACAGCATCTATGACTTCTTTCAATAATGCTCCCCCAGGAAACTGTCACATTGTCCTTAAATTATCCAGCAAAATTCTACAATTCAAATGATTTTACCAGCTCTCATGAGTAATATGTACACGCTTCAACTGACCATAGACCATAGTTAGTTCAACCTAGAAGAATGACAATAATGATAAAAACAACCTTGGTAATATGTTATAAATTTATAACAATATTTTGCGATTGCAAGGGAGGACAATGGAAAGAAACATCTACTTACACCTGTGTACTTATGAAACAGCTTCTAAGACTTAGGCAGTATTCCTCGTAAGACTGTCACTTACTTCCTTAATTTATCCAGCAGTCATTCCACAGTTCAAATGCTTTAGCTCTCATGAGTACATTTTTATTTTCTTGCTGCTTCACCTGACTAGCTCATCATAGTTCAACCTGAAAAAATGGCAGAAATAATAGGAACAACCTTGGAAATAGTTTGCATAGGAAGGACTGGTAATGCCTGCGAAAAGCAATGTTCATCACAATAATATCAGATTATAAATTGTATGTGGTCATTTTCATTAGGCTTCACCGTATTGATTCACATCCTACAGTGGGTAATCTATTAACACATATAATGATTAGTATCTATTACAATGTTAAATATTTATTACTTTTTGCATGAATTTGGCCATATGATGTTCAAATTTTGTACTAATCCACAATAAAATGGACTGATGTTGTTGCACCATTTACACAGTAAATAAATAATAGCAAAGATTTAAGGTCTATTTTTTCCACATGTTACACTCTCAATAACTTAACCTCACATAATACCACATGTCCTTATTCCCATGAATTCAACACACAATGACTGCACTCAAATAACTGTCAAATAATTGAACTGCCATATATTGATATCCCTATAGCTCACACTTTAATTAAATTCCTGTCAATAGACCCTTCCTTTAAATGAAGATATACTTTGAGACATTCTCAAAAACTACCAGACAACGTCAAAAACAGTACATAGGCTTTATATAAATTTATATGCGAAGGAGTCCATGTATGAAGTTATAAGTTACTGCAATTCGGTGTGTATAATATCAGTATCATGGAAATATGACTTCAACGGCACTGATACAAAAAAGTTAACTGAAAGTCAAACAAATAACGTAACAAGTGATAATTCAATATTCTACTACATAACTTTCTCGTACATGGTTGCATTGAACTTCACAATCATAATTTGTAAATACTTTTCCATAGTTATCGTAATACACTTACTTTTGCTTTCAGCATCCGGATATCCTAATTAATCACCAACATCTCGTCCTGTTGACAGTCGGGAACGTCTGGTTCTTCCACCAACTCTCCTCCAGCACACGGGTTGATATCCGAGTTGTTTGGAAGCAAGAATTTCTATGCATAACGTATAACGAATGCACGAGTTTAACACGACATCTTATAACGACTTCCAAAAGTGCATAAAAAACTGAAATTATTAAAAAAGACTAGATTCAGCTGTCGCCGATTTGTAATATTATAACTATGTAAAGTTATTCAAACTTTCTATAACTTATCTTCAGAATACATACCTTTTTCCAGAAATCGCTGTTGGAACGGCAGTTCGTTTATGTAGTTTGCGACCATCCTGTTGACGACACTCTTAACTTCTCCGCAGTGAAACAAACCTAAATAATAATATTCGTAAAAATTGAGGTATTTCTGTACAGCGAAGGCATTACCCATTGCACGTATAAAACTGAATTAAAGAAATGTATACTGACGCAAGCGAGCTTACATACGATCCGATTACTCTACTAATTTACAATGAAAATGCACCATTTCCTTATTATTCAATATGAAACATGACCCGAAGTAACAAATAACATTTAAAAGTTTGGCACTTTTGCATTACCTACTTAACATAATTTCAAGGCAAAACGTGATGAATCCGTATCAAACTATGCTGATGACAACAGCGTTGTCAACAACTTTTGAGAAGCCTATATTTCTACTATGTGACGTTCCCTCATTGACATAGACTATCACTAGAATTATTAAGACTTACGTTGAATATATAAATATTTACAAAGTACAAATGCAGGCAAAAAATGCTTATAATATTGTCACTTCCTTACCTCACAATGTGCGATGTTATTGTAGATTTCCATTTGTTTCTTCCGCAATCTATCGACCACAGAGCCTTTCTTAAACGATCAGAAGGAAAACGAAATATTCTTACTCCGTTTTTCGAGGAATTGGAGCAAATCGGAGCACTGCAGAACACAATTTTTTGAAATTAATTCATATGCCCTGTGCAAACACCATGTAAACAACAGACAGGCGGGAACCAAGATGGTCAAACCGAAATGCACTATGGGAGCGTGACACGACCTGCCTTTTACCGACCTTGCAAATAAAACATCATAGCAACATATTTGTTTATGCACACAAGAGGAGCTAAATTGGAATAAAAGATAAAAGAATTAAAACGAAAGGATAATAAAGATAAGGTAGGATATTTACTTAGTAATTTTTGAAAAGTCAATCTTTTAATGGCTTCTTTCCGTATGAACAAAAATTTGATCACATCAAAGCGTATTCAAACGAAAAGAGGAGAAATATAAGGTAAACAAACCCTCCTTGAAAGATAGGTAGGTAAAAATGATTTTATTTTCATTCTTTGTGATGGCGATAACGTTTTATTCTTCTTTACGTCGTTTTTCTGATACTAAGCTTAGAATATGAAGGATAAGTGCAGTTATAGGTATTTCTTATTCAATTATTTGTCTTACGAAAAGCACGTGTCATTGAGTGACTAAGTTATTTAGCTTAAATATATTCTAAAGTATGACATTAATGATGCCTTGTTCATCAAAAATTGTCATCTTCTACTCACCAGATGATTTAATTTCGTATTATATTGGATATTAAGGCTGTAAGGAGATGTTTGTGTATACCGACTCATTAAAGAAGTTACAGAAGTTTTCCTTAAGTGGTATCATTCGCGATCATGACGAATAATCTTTCAATAAAATCGTAAGTTCGAAATTCGTCATACTAGGCCCAATTCATGCTAAGGATCTCCACTTTGTGCATTTTCTCTAGATATTGATATTTAGTTACTACGTAATTCTATTGTGTGTATCGTCCTTTCTTAAGCTTGCGTAAGGGTACTGCAGTCACAGTGTTTACTCGCTTTCTATAATTCTTTATCACTTAAAATGTAGTTTACTGTAGTTCATTATATTTCGTAAATTCGTTATATTATGATATTAAGTAGGTATAAATTGAGTGTTATAGGGGAACATACTCTCAAAGTTATTTTGTATTTGAATTGAATAAGTTAGAATCTCTGTCAGACTCATAGGAATCCATTTTAATCTTTGAGTCCCTCAGAAAAACGTTCCTCTTCATTAATATTTTATTTTCATATTGTAACCGACGCACAGTGGGCTGAAATCGAAAAAAGCTGGACAAAACCTCGAAAATGTTTTTTTGAGTATGGAAGTTGAAACTTTGCACAGTTGTTACCAACACATTAGTAAATTTTTTGGCGCAAAATGTTTTTCATAGGCTAATTTTTTATATAAAATACATAGCCTCAAAGTTGAACAAATTTGGTGCAAATTGCCCGCTTTGAATTTTTTTCGAAATTCAGCATGTTTAAACTAATGTCACACCTTTAGTAGTAAGTCAATAGCAACAAAAATTCATAAAATTGTTAAACGGTTTGTTATCATTGATTATCATCAACTTTCACGACTTAGTTGTCGTAATTGTGACCAAAACGATAAAAAATGGCGGACCCTGTTTTTCGTCGAATTTTTGTGTTTATGTAGGATTTTAAAAAAAGGATCACCGAGTTACCTCGAGATATTTACACCACATATACTAAATAGTATGTAGATTATGATAATCGGAAGTGCAGCTGCGACCACCTGCGACGCCGAAATTAAGATCGATTTTTCGAACGTGCGGCACCGCCCGGAGCTGGCTGCTGGCCACGGGAATTGCCGTACTCGACGGATGTTGGATAGTGAATCATTTTAAGCAAATTTATTGTATAAAAGCTATGATATATTATTAATAAATTTATTTTCCTTTTGTTGCAACCTGATTTATTTACTATCTTGTAATATTTATCGTCAATGCAGTACAAAATGGCGGACGCTAATTTCAGTAACATTTTTTCCCGTGTGTGGCTGTATAAAAAGAAGGACCCCGAGTTGCTCTCAGATATTTACATCGTAATTGCATAAAGCCTTTTAGAGTCTCCATCCACAGAAATAATCTGTGACCGTTCGCAACAAACAAAATAAAATCGATGTTTTTACCGTGCCGCGCAGTCAGCGGCTGCTCCCTGGGCGCATGGAATGTCGTGTCGCAGCGTACATCATAAAGCGCTATAAAGTCTTTGCTGTGGATATGTTTTATTCCAACATGATTATTACCATTTCATTTCAATTTGGTTTGTTGTCACTTTAGGTAAATGAATTCGCTCCTCTATCAATCTCTACTGACTAGTGACTATTTACCAAATTCCCGAATGCAAACTAGCTAACTTGAAACTCGGACAATTCCGCACGTGCATTTTACCCTTTGGATGGGTAAATCGGCTCTATTAGCCTGCTTCTAACCTAAAAGACGAAATTGATTTTACAACCAGCCGACCAGCCCGCAGCTGGTTGGTATTTGCCCGTCCACCCTCTACTACTAAAGGTGTGACATTAGTTTAAACATGCTGAATTTCGAGAAAAATTCAAAGCGGGCAATTTGCGCCAAATTTGTTCAACTTTGAGGCTATGTATTTTATATAAAAAATTAGCCTATGAAAAACATTTTGCGCCAAAAAATGCACTAATGTGTTGGTAACAACTGTGCAAAGTTTCAACTTCCATACTCAAAAAAACATTTTCGAGGTTTTGTCCAGCTTTTTTCGATTTCAGCCCACTGTGCGACGTACCAAACGCTCGTTTTACTTGAAATTGTAAATATTACTTATATCTAATCTAGCCAATGGAAAAGTAAAAAATCCGTCAGTAACAAGCGGCATTCAAAAAGTCTAACACCTTCCATAGCGATCAAAACATCCTTTTTCGGGAGGTCTGGGGGGGGGGGTGGGGTGGAGGGGGGGGTGGCAGAGCCCCCCCAGCGACCAAAGTGAGTCATATCATATAATGCTATTTCCACTCATTCGTTGGTGAAAAAAGGAGTGAAAATGATGCAGGAATAAGACAATGAACCAGTGGTAAAAAAATAAATTCAACTGGTTAATTGGTATATAAACAAGGTTGACAAAAAATAAAAATGAAGACTTATGGCATACCAGCTGTTAAATATTAACATTTCTTGCATACCAATCGGATTTTCACTTAAAGGTAAAATATGTGTATTTTTAGAATTTAGACAAAATATGTGTTACTCAGTATGATACATAGATTCATCGTCGACATGCCTAAAAATGGACAGTTTCATTAGTGTAATGGCTTCTTTACGGGAAGAATGCATCGAAGAATATGAATTTGACCAGCGTTAATTCTGAAAAGGCTCCAAAATTTTCAGAAAAAAATGAATGCGGGAAACTGAGAAGGACCAATGCCTATGAGTAGCAAAAGAATTCATATAATAACAGTGAAGAAAAGAAGTGTGGGAACCAGTTTCCTGAGCATAAATTCAAAAATTCATCATTGCTAGCGAAGAATTATGAAAATATATTTTTAAATTTTGCTTCCAACTTTATGGAATAGATATTCCCTCCAGCAATGTAGCGTACGTTTATGTATTGACATAATCATAATACGTACATTGGATCGTGCGATTTGCTGTTTTTTATCATTCACAAACAATGCTCCGATCAGCTTATGGAGAATAACATGGGGAGCAAATGTCCATATAACAGCCACTATTGTCAGCTACAGAGAATGAAATGACACAACCTGTCGAAGAAAGTAAGAGCATAGGAAGGGAGGGAGGCAGGTGGAGGAAAATGAAGGGAAGGAGATAAAGGGAAAGAGAAGGGCGGGGATAATTGATAGCGAAAAACGAGCGGGTTGGCCAAAGTTTCATGGCCCTTCATCCCTTCCACACGGACAGCCACCCTATTCTGATAATAAAGGCACCCGCCGCTTACAGTGCTGCCACGAACGGACGAGTTCGCGTATGCGGGTTTGGAGAAGTGATTAAGGAGCAGGATTAGTGGGAACGACAACCGATAGATGGCAGCATCAAAAAATGGGGTGAAATAAACGGGGCTGTTACGTTTACCTTCCGGCGAAATATGATGGTAGTTTGAAGGTTAGGCTTACAACTCACGAAAATAATGTGTTTCGAATAATTGTTATCGCATATTTAGTAATAATAAATGAGCACATATCTTTATCCAAACACGTACAATAAATAATAGTGGACGGAGGCATTTTTAAGTATGTCATATTTCGCAAAAGTATGCATTAAAATCGGGTGTCCATTTTTTAATAGGTAGATAAGAGAAATCAATGCTGATTAAGCCTTAAGTGCGGTGTTAAACCTTTTTTATATATCATCCTTTGTATTCCTGTTATTGAAGGATCGAAGCAGTTCTGGCATCTATAAAAAATAAACTTAAACCTTAATGAATTGAGAACTTGAGATGTTGCCAGACACTTTGGTTTAGTTTCACTTGGTGGTGATGGGCAAAGTCGATCAATTTAATGATTCAATCATTTTGACTCGAGTCACATAAGTGATTCAATCGATTGATTCAATCACTATGATCGAAAAGACTCAAATGAATCAAGATCGAAAAGACTCAAAGGAATCAAGATCGAAAAGACTCAAAGGAGTCACGATTGAAAAGACTCAAAAGGAATCATGATCGAAAAGACTCAAAAGGAATCAAGATCGAAAAGACTCAATCAATGGATGTAATAAATCACTTTGAATAATCTAATAAATATTGCCTCATCTGCGAAGAGCATTGGTAACGCTGATTGCTATCCATATTATCATTTCATATACTATTTTGATTGTGAATTCCTAGATAAGTAAATTAGATTTCAAAAATGAAGGAAGTAGTGTCATGAAAATATTTGGGAAGGCAAAACTGCCACAGTTTCTTAACACTTATAAAATAATTTCTAACTATAGTTGATCAAAATATAACACAAAATACACCACACACTATGCATGAATCTGATCTGCAGGATAATTATGAACGGCACAATAAAATGTAACCAGCTTTAACTTCTACTTCTTAACGTTCTCCTGCAGGAGTCATCTTAATATATTCCTTTTACGTGTATTGGTGTTAATAATACTGATAACTGCTGGAAAACTTTAAAAAAAGATTACCCAAGTATTCAGTTCTTCATAACATAGTATTTAATTTTCTCACAACTATTTCTGCCCTGAGGAAAAGAGATCAAGCATCGATTGTTCCAAATTTTGAAACAAACCGGAAACCGAGATGATTGATATGAAACCGGAAGTCGGAGTGATTGATGATCGACTTGTTTAACGAAATGAATCATGAGTCATTTGATTCACCTAGTGATTCAATCTTTTTGATCGAATCGTTCATGATCGACCCATCACTATCACTTGGTCAGAGTGTTGCTTTTTTTTCGCATCATTCCGCCTTTTCAGGCACTATGATGTTATTTCATGGATGGTGTCCTGTTCCAGGACTGGGAATTTTTAGGAATTCCGGCGATGAGGTTGGTGTTCTTGATTTCCCGTAGAGGAAATCGGTCGAGAGTAGCGATCCCATGGATAAACGTTGGCTACTCCTAGGGCAGAAATGTCGCTGATTTGAGATGATGTTGTTCGCTCGTAGAAATGCTTCGCAGAAGTCCTCAGCTTATCTTCCAGTGGTGATTCGTCCGTCGTTAGATATAAGGCTTCATTTCCAGCCCATTTTGGAAGTTTCGTGATTGATCTCAGTGCTTTCCTTATAGCCTTATCCAGCTTCCTTAGTGGACCTTTAAGTGCAAGGCCGGACCAAATTGGCGCCGCGTAGGTGATTGCTGGTAGTAATGTTGCCTTAAAGATTCGCAGCCGGAGATGCTGAGGTATGTGCTCAGAGCCAAGGAGTGGCTTGAGGAGAAAGTTGTTCCTGGCGAATTGTCGTTGCTTTTGTTGTATATGTTGCCGGAATTGCAGTTTTTTGTCCAGCTCAATGCCCAGGTATGTGGCATGTTCGCTCCATGGGATCTGTATTCCTCTTATAGTTATTTGTGGTGCCGGCTGAGGATTTTCCCTCTTCCTTCGTTGGAACAGAACTGTTTTAGTTTTTGTGGGGTTGAGATCTATTCTCCATTTGGCGTAGTAGTTTTCAACCTTTTCTAGGGCTACTTGTAGATATTTTGCAGCATATTTTGGTCTAGTAGACCTACAAAGTATGGCAGCGTCGTCTGCAAAAAGGCTTGTTGTGGTGTTCCAACCGAATTCATTAAGAAAATCAGCGGTGAATATGGCATATAGTTGTGGACCAAGCACCGATCCTTGTGGAACACCAGCCAGTATTGGACGGTCAGGGGATACAGCTCCATTCCAGTTAACGCAGAATGATCTGTTTTGAAGGTAGTTCTGAATAATTCTGGTTATCCACTGCGGGTAGCGGTATTTTTCCATCTTCCAGAGCAGCCCCTCATGCCAGACTCTATCAAAGGCTTTACTAACATCAAGGAGTGCGGCTGCGCAGCAGCCGTTGATGTTGAAGGAGTTGGTTATGTAATTAGTCACTCTGAGTAGAGCGTGCAGGGTAGAATGCTGACTGCGAAATCCATACTGGAAGGCTGGAAGTATATTGACTGTGTCTGTGTGGCGCAGCATATACTTCTGAATTATTCTTTCCAGCATTTTCCCCAGGCCGTCTAGCAGCGATATTGGTCGATAGCTGGAAATTGCAGTTGGTTTTTTGCCAGGTTTTTGTAGTCCTATGATTTTTGCTTTCTTCCAGGCACTTGGAAAATAGCCAATTTTTATGCATGCGGTGAATATGTATGCTAGTAGGATGCCAGCAGCTCTCGGCAGTTGTCGCAGGGTTTTATTCTTGATACTATCTGGTCCAGGTGCTTTTTTCTTTTTTAGTCGTTTTAGTTCCTCAGTAATCGTTGGCAGAGAGACTGCCGGAGGATCAGCGATATCAGGTGGCAGTGGTGCTTCGTCGGCTTTCAGTTGATCTATGTTTGCAGATAATGCTGTTGCTTCGTTTAGTCGGAAGCAGTCTTCTAAGTAATCTGCGAAGCAAGTCGCTTTCTCAGAGTTACTGCAGGCTGTTCCTGAATCTGTTGTAATGGGTGGGATCTTGACAAAGGGCGCACGTAGGTTTCGTGCCATCTGCCAAATGCTGCCGTCGTCTGTATCGAGGGAAGACAATTTCTTTCCCCAGTTATATTGCCTGAAGTCTAATACAGCTGCGTGCACCTTCCGTTTAAGATCTTGGAATTTCCGTTTGTCTCCGGGTTCGTGTGTTCGTTGAAGTTTCTTCCTGGCCTGGTTTTTTCTTTTGATTAATTCCTTGATTCCTTCTGGGAGATTAAGGTAGTCTGGCGGTCTGCGGTTCGTCAACGGTATTGCCTGCTCGGTTGCCTTCTGTATGCCGTTCGTCAATATTTCTACTAGATGGTCTACTTCCTCCGGTGTGTCTGCAGAATAATCTTCCGGCAGAGCTGTTGTCAGGTGAATTCTGAATTGTTTCCAATCGGCTTTTGAGAAGTTTCGATGTGGTGGTAGCGGCAGGATTGCAGGTTTAAATCCAAGATGGCATATTACAGGATAATGATCACTCTCTAGCGCTTGGATTGTGCGACAGGAGACAGAGAGGTTTATGTTGGCCATTAGAAAAATATCTAACACATTGCAGGAGCCGCTTGGTGCATAATGTGTTGGCTGGTCTGGTCCCAGTGCGCGAACAGCATTTGTATTGATCCATGCCCTTAGTTCGTTGCCTCTCGCATTCTGAGAGGTAGAATTGCAAAAGGGATGTTTGGCGTTTAGATCTCCTCCGAGTACCGTTGGAGAACCTCTTTGCAAGAGTGCAGCATAATCAGCTGCGCAGAAGTCTTGCCCAGGTCGATGGTAGGCTGCGATTAGTATAAGGTCGCCAGCGTTTGTCTGAAGCTTCACCGTTGTGGATTCAACTGATGAATTAGTTGAAGCAGGAAGCTGATGTACATTAAGCCCGTCTTTTAGTATGATGGCAGTGGCCCCATTTGCCTTGTTTGCAGATATTTGATTATTTCTGTCTTCGCGGAATACTTTGTATCCGGGGATGGTCCATTTTTGGTTTGGTTTGAGCATTGTCTCGCAGATTAGTGCAGCATCAATGTTGAATTCTTTGATAAAGGATAGCAATTCCGGGGTTTTCCTTAGAATTCCTCCATTCGCATTCCAAGTGACGATGGTGAGGCGAGGTGACAACTTATCATGTCTATGGAACGCGCTGGTTAAGGGCAGCGAGAACCTGAGACATGAGTGTCTGTTGTTGCATTAATTGTTGTTGGATGCTTTGCGTTACCGTAACTAGTGCCTGGATGGCCGCTGTTAAATCTGGCGTACCTGAGTTGGTATTTGTTGCAGGAGTAGGCGTGGATCTTCTTTGATTCATATCCGGAAAGTCCGCATCCAGGCGTAGATGGGGAGTAGCTGCAGGTTTGCTTGATGGAGCGTTTATTCCGGTTCCCCAGGGATTTTGTCGTCCAAGAGACGGAATCGTTGCAGGAGTTTGCTTGTCAATGACAGGTTGCGATTTCTTGTGAGCTGCTCTCAGTTTTTCCAGTTGCCGTTTGTATGTAGGACATTTTCTGGACATGGCAGGAAGATCACCTTCGCAGTTACAACAAGTGGCAGGTGTTGTTTTCGGCACTGTACAATCGGAGCCATGGTGTGGGCCGGCACAAGACCAACAGCGTGGTGTCAAGGTGCAGTAAACACTTGAGTGCCCAAAACGATTGCAGCGATAGCACATTTGTGGACGATCGTGCTTGTAAGGAGCCAAGCGAAGATGTACGGGTCCAACTTTCTTGATCGCTGCAATAGCTTTTGGTGGCCATTCAGGCGTAGGTCGAACAGTAATTTGGTGCAGATCGCGTTTTTCCTTCTTACTGTTAAGCAGGGTTCTGACAGAGACAATTGGAACGCCGTCGGCTTCAAAAAGTTCTTTCAGATATTCGGTATCGAAGTCTGCTTCTAGTCCTCGTACTAGGTAGGACATTGTTCGTTCCTCGGGCAGAGCATACGATATTAATTGTGCTTGCTCTTTAGCAAGCAAGTCTCTCAGTGCAGCGTGGTCCTCTATTGTATCCAGGTGGACCCTTGTAAATTCTCGCAAGTCGAAATTCTCCTTTAACAACCGTCTTGATTAATTCAATGGATTTTTTATAATCCGAAATGCCATAAATCAATGTTGGTGGCGGGCGTTGGCGTCTTGGAGGGCATTTGGGTGCAGCTGATTCCTCAGAAAGAATAGGTGCTTCGGGCGCTGTTTCATTTTCTGCTGTTGAATCGCTTTCTGAGGCTAGTGCAACGAATCTATTGTTGGTAGCCACTTGTTTGGCTGGTTGAAGGATGGGAGGAGACTTGCGGCCTCTCTTACGGTTGTTCTTTACTGGAATAAAGGCGCCAGTAGGAACGTATGCTTCGTTTGTTTCCATAAGGTCCTGAAGAGGGCCATTATCGTAGCAATTTGATTGTGTAGGGTCCTGAAGAGGGCCGTTTGCGGTACTTGGCTGCATTTCTAGGCTCTCAGAAGCTGTCTGGGAGTGGATAGGCATGGAAGTATTTCCCTGCGAAGTCATATCGGCAGTAGAGGCCCTAAAGAGGGCCGGTAGCGTATTTTTTAAGACAGCCATTGGCGAATTTTCCAATTCTACAGATGGAGCATTGGCAGTTTCTTCATTTGAGGATGCCCCATAGTTGTCCAAGCCTTGTTGCTGCTCCTTGGCCGCCGCACGGAGACTGAAGAGCGTAGGATGTCCATCGTAGGCGGTGGACAGGTTGTTGCTGGAGGCCACCATGGATTCCATGGCGGCCAATCTGCTCGTTGTGGAGGGCAGGGAGGGCTTTTTGGGGCCTAACACCCTAATAAGTGGACTCACTTGGGATTTGAGAGTGACGCGTCACCTTCCTGATTTCAGGGCATGTGTAATTGCTGTCATTCATCTGTACTTTACTACTTTATGGAAAAACTTCCAAAAATATACTAGAAATGTCTTAACCCGGTAACGCCTGAATTAAAAAGTTTCTGCGATTTTTGTGGTAATCATGTAACTAAATGTCAATGAAATTCTGAGTCATTATGGTTTATCCCCTTTTATTATTTACCAGGGATGTTCGAGTACTCGAAAACTAGAGTTGAGTCCAGCAGTTGGTGCTCGACTCGAGCGTTCCGAGTAATATTACGAATATCGAGTCGAGTAGTTTCGGTTACAGAGCTGTCGATGTCAGTAAGTTCTGAAATCTGCCGTCAGGAAGTGCCATCATGAAACTCATTAAATAATATCTTTTTTAAATTCATAATCCGTTCGTATTCCTTGTCCTGGGAGTTTTAGCTTGCCTTATACGTAACAGTCAACCACTATAGTGGTCGACGACGTGGGCGCCGAATCCCTTTTCATCTTGCAACCCGACAGCGCATTCGAAGTGGACCACTGCGTCGCTCATACTTTCTTGGCTGATATTTTATACTAAACCCTATTTTCTTCACTCAAGCGTCGAGATAATGCACAAAAGTTCATAAAATTTTTATGAAAAAATATGTTACTTTTAGGTATTAGCGGACAATGGCGGTTTTTTCCGATGCTTGATTCTACAAGTGGTGCCATCTTTTAGCCTTTTTATTATTTCTATGTACGTGCGATAGTAGTTTTCATTTATTCCGTTACTGCGTTTGTTTTCCCTTTTGAACTTACAAAACAAGAGTCGCTCTTGTTGACTAAACTAAGTGAGAATTTAGGAATTTTTTTCGTCTACATAACGAAAGTTATGTTCTATATTTCGCTTGTTTCGTCCACTTAAATTCCAAGAAGATTCAAAGATACATAATAATCGTTGATTTAATTTTTATTTAAATTCCCATGGTTCCCAAATCTTAAAATTTTTGCTAGAAAGTACTTGCTCAGCCACACAAGTGTGTAGCGAAATGCAGTTTTCTGCAGGCAGTATTGTTATAAAATGGAGATGTGAAAAATCTGCAGCGTAAGATACAGAACAAATGATTTTTCTGCATGAGAAGGATCAATTATTACATCATTCATTTACGAATTTAATCTTAAATACAATTGTGCAAATGCCTTTACTCAGGGCTATTCAATAGTTTGGATATGTAAATTAATGGAATTTTGACATATTATCAGAGGTTAATTCATTTCATTTGCGCTCATGGAACTGTTTAAGACATTTTCATTCATCTCCGAGTTATCACACAATTACCATCAATATTCCTCATTTTCGTTTCCTTTTTACATCAAGCTAAGCATTTAGAGGAGGAAATTCATGATGGGATTGGATAAGTGAAAATAGGTTGGAACGTGAGTTGGTGTGTTGCCTGGTCCAGAAATTGCCATACTCGACACGATACTCGCGAGTAGGTTTCAACTCGACTCGAGGTCAAAAAGTCTCTACTCGCACTGCTAAAAAACTACTTTCATATCCCTATATACGCATTACGCATATACAATATCTGTTAATGGATGAATAACAATAGCATATGAATGGATACCCTTATGTTACGATGCTCAATTTTATTTAACCGTTGATATCCGCGCAAGCTCCCATCTTCACGGGACATAAAAAGGCTACCTAGATCGTTATCTGATGCCGCGTTTCATTCTCTTACCGCTGGGCGTCGCTGCATCTCACTCTTGCTCTATCACCCACACATTTTCCCACCAAAGGAAAACTTCAGGACTCGCCGAAATATCGATATTATTTTCTGCGTGTCTTCCAGGCGCCTCCTTCCATTCCGGGAACTATCCGTCCTTATCTCAACCACCTCGTCCCAGACGAGAGAAGAATAAAAAATTCAAAGTTCGGTTTGCCCTTCCCTAACTCACTCCCTCACCACCCTAAAACATTCCACTCTTTTCGGATCCCTATGACGGAGTGACGTGAGCGTTTCTTGCTGTTTATCTTACACCACTGACATCTAGGTACCGATAAAATGTCTGCTTTCCACCATTTTCGGGAAAATCCGTTCCGTGTGACGTGTATTCTTAATCTTCATCGTATCTTTACATTTTACTTTACATTTGACTCACATTCACCATTGACTGCCTGTAAAATTTTACATAACCAAAGTTCTTACAAATGCCAATTCTTTTCAGACCCGACCTCGATAAATTTATCTCTACGAATTATTCATGCAGCTCAAATTATCGAAACTGTTTTCCTATTTTGCATCATAAGTGCTTACGTTTCGTGCAGTGGCTGATGGCTTGCTTCGTAATTTATGATGGAATAATCGTAAATGTTTAAAGATAATTTATTCGGATACTCATGTGCCAATATTCGTTCATTTATTTTGTGTGCTGTGTTTTGTCTTCTCCTGTTCGTATATTCATTTGTTGTCCAGCACACTTCCTAGCTTTCTAAATTCCTCCCATTTCCCTCTCTTCCATTCTATCTAGTAATAATTCAATCTTCTCCTATTTTTCCGGAACGATCCTCAGCCACCATGGTAATGCGCCGGTCTCATTCAGGTGGCAGTGCAGAAGGGTGAACCATTCCCGTCGAACCGTTAAAAACTTGGATGTTTTTCGCCCGTAATCCTCAAATTGAGACAACAGCGAAAAAATGGAAATACATTGTCAAATTGTTTTAATAAATGCTTTTTTGTGGTATTTGGTTTGTAGTTTCGTTTATTTTAAAATGTGGGGGACGAGATGAATTAAGCGAATGGAAAAAAAACAGTTCAACCACTTTATTTACTTGTTGATTAACTTCTCTGAGTTTTCCGACATCATTGGGTAGCATTTTGCCACATTGGGAGAACGCCTTCGGGAGGATTTGTGAGGAGGGCGGCACTGAACGCGCGCAGAATCGCCAATGAGGGAAGAAAATGGAAAGTGTGCGGAAGCGGAAGAAGAAGAAGTCCATTTGTTAGGAGTTTAGGTGAGAAGGGTTGAGGTTGCGTACTGTAGCTAATCGGATGGATAGGAGGTGCTGTTTGCTGCGCGGTGACGTCTCGGAATGACCATTACACTGCGCTTCTATCGCGATCACGATTTCGTTTGCTTAGGCGAATCGAAAGAATCGATGTATCCTGAAAAGGAACGGTAGGAGTTCGTTTAAATAAAAAATATCAGTAGAATGAGTGTGTGATTAATTAAGTGGTTAATTGATTAATATTAAGGTGAGTCAAAATCCTGCATGGAAAGTAATCCATTCTTGTGTTCCGATTAAAGTAACTGCGGCGTAGCTTGATGGCAATTTCCTTGAGTCGCTAAGTCTCTTCTCTCTTCCATTGCTCTCCTCATCTTCCATGTCTCTCTGCTCCTGTTCATCGCTTTCCCTGCCTTTATATGCCTCGGCCACACTCGCCCCTCCTCCTCTTCCGTTAGCAACCCCTTCGCGATGATATCCACGCCGGAAATGAAAGGTCCGCGCAGTGTATACATATATATATATGACACCCTTCCCTCTCCTCATGCCTTCCACCTTTCCACCCCTTTCCCCTTGCCCCTGCGGTGAGTAGGTATCATATTAGTAGCACCAGTAGCAGTGGTTCGTGTGGGATGGCCGCGAAGGACTTTCCCGACTGAACCACCGCGATCACTCTCTCCGAGTATTCCCAACGTGTTGCTTTCTCGATTTCTGTCGGCGACACTTCAATGCAATACTTATGCCATCATCCTCAGGACTGGTTCATTGACTACGCAGTTGTGTAATGTAACCAGCCGTGCGGAAAGCACAAGGAGGAGTAGTCATCGGAATCACACTCTACATTCAGCAAAAATTAAGCGCATATTGTCTAAAACGTCTACAGGGCATTTCATCATAATTTCTATTATTTAATTACACTGAAATACACCTTGTGTGGAGGTAAAAAAACTAAGATTAATGTGATAATATTGTGCCCGACAGCAAAGGAATTCGGTAAAATTCTCTGTATTCATTTCATGCATAAATTACGAATGGAGCTTCAGTTAGGATTTTACTGGGTGAATTTTCAAGTGGAGAATGACATTTTCACGTAGAAGTGGAAGACTGGGAAGAAAAAAGGTGTTAATTTAAATTTCAGTTCGCAATGACCCCGCGACCTCGCAAATGACGTACTTAGCAAGGCACACTTGTGCGACAGAGGGCGTTAGAAACAGGTTTCAATGAACATGAAATGCAGAAAGATGCTAATCGGACTCTATTTTGTATTTCCATAGAGGACACAGTTTAAGCAAGGGAGTTCATTTTTCACTAAAGGGCTTAAGTTTTATGTATTTCTGGTAAATATCCAAATAAAAATGATGATTGCTTGCATATCATATTTATAATTACAATTAAGTTCTGTCAAATGAATACACCGACAATTATATTAAACGGTCCTGTTTTGTTTACTTTTTAATTTCAATACATGTAAAGTTAGTATCCGCCATTCTGTAACGTAAGGGCATCCAAACTCCAAAGTAAGTTCAAAGTTTTTAAATCTACTTGTTAATGAAGAAAAATTATGGGATTACAGAGATAGTATATCTTTAATCCCATAGAAATGTTTTACTACCTTCAGTAGGTACTTCTGCTATTGTTTTCCAAGAAAACAACCGGTGCTCCGAAGAGTTTTTTTTATGTTTTCATACCTTTTTCTAGACAGTGGCGGACTTACATGGCAACTCGAATTCCCTCCAGTTCCAGTGATTACCAACCATTTTCCTAGTCTTCTGGTACCTATCCCGGAAAATGTCGTCACCTAATTTTGTCGACCTTACATTCTATTTCAACCCATTCTGTATTGGTTTGAAATGAACGTCGGAGGAGACACGGAAATTATTACGAATCACCGTAAATGATTATTCTGTTTTCCGATGAAGCACTAGGGTGACCTTTGCACTAATTCATGATTGGAGGAGGCCATTCTTTCAAATTAAATAATATTATTCATTATATTACCTTCCAGGCTATCGAAATTAGTTGGAAGTAAAAAAATATGTGTAAGTAGAATGAAATTCAGACGTTTAATTCTTTATTATTTCTAGAGGATAAGGTATTAAGGGGTAAATGTGCCTACTAGACACTTCAAGACTGGTGATGGAGGTTGATGTGATGGAGTGAAGTTGTGTGTATATTCGCAGGGGTGGCAATTTAGGGCCGTAAAGATGCCCTCCCCTCTTATTACATGAGCGAGTATGTTTGCAAGCGAGTGCCCGAGGATAAGAGAGGGTCGCATCGCATCGCATCGCATTTCTGGTTAACGTATTCGTTAATGTCACGATATTCAGCATCAGCTGGTAATCGGCGAGTTGGGTTTTAGTATAGAATGGCGTTTGTGTGATTTGTGGTTAATTAGTCAATTTTGTTTAGCGGTTTGGATGTGTAATGGCTCTTTTGGGTCTGTTGTATTTAAAGTGTGGGTTTTCTTCGTAGTTCCAAATTGGTGTGAGTAGCGTGTTGTTTGTTCTGTGCAGAGAGTGTTCGAAGGATTTGGCTATGTCGTGTAGGCATTGTGTAAGTGTTTTAATTTTGAGGTTGTCGTGAATGTATTGGTTGCGGACGAACCAGGGGGCGCCCGTGATGGTCCTTAAGACCTTGTTTTGTAACACTGTTAGTTTGTGTAGGTGTGTGTGTGCTATTGATCCCCAAGCCGGGTAGCCATAGGTTAGATACGGTCGGATCATTGCCGTGAACAGCAATTTCTTGGTGTCCAGCGCCAGGTGCTGGCTTTTTAATAGCGGGTAAATTGCCGCTGTTGCGCCTCTTGCCTTCCGGATGGCTTCGGATGTGTTGGCGCTCCAGGTGAGTTTCTCGTCTAGAGTGATGCCCAGGAATTTGGTAAGTGGTGCTTCGGACGATTCTTTTGTTCCCGTAATAGATGGGAGTGGACAGGGATTTTTTCCTCTTGCGAGCAAATTGTATGACCTGGCTTTTGGATGGATTCAACTGGAGTTTCCATGTGGTCATCCAGTCCTCCACGTCATCAAGGTGATCTTGGATGTGGTCGGCGGCCGTGTCTGGATCAAAGGACTTGGAGAGAATGGCGAGGTCGTCTGCATATAGGTAGGTATCGGTGTTTGGATGGGATGGTAAATCGTTGATGTACAAGTTGAAAAGGGTAGGAGAGAGTAGGGAACCTTGGGGAACGCCGGAGTTAATAGGGTATAATTTGGATTTTGAACTGGAAAAGGATGAAAAGAAGGTTCGGTCTGATAAGTAGGATAAAATAATTTTGGTGAGGTATGAGGAGACGGGAGAGGTGTGGAGTTTGTGTATAAGTCCCTGATGCCAGACACGGTCAAATGCCTTCGACTGATCGAGGAATACGCCAACGATGTATTTTTTCATGTTATATCCTAGTTGGATGTATTCCACGAGCCTGGTAATCTGGTGGGAAGTGGAGTGACCAGTGCGGAAACCAGCTAGTTCGTCACGAATGATGGCGTTGTCGGTGAGCTCAGGTAGCAGGCGATTTAGGATAGTCTTCTCCAGGATTTTGCCAAATGCCGATAGAAGACTAATTGGTCGGAAGTTATTCGGGTCCCGTGGAGACTTTCCCGGCTTTGGGATGTGAATGACCTTGGCGGTCTTCCAAGGTTTGGGGAAGTAGGATAGCTTGAGGCAGGAGTTTAAGAGGTGTCTGAGGAACAAGGTATAGTTTGGAGGCAGTTGCTTGATCAGGTGGTTGGAGAAGAGGTCCGGGCCTGGGGCTTTCTTTTTCGGCATCTGCTTGACAATGGATTGGAGCTCTGATGGAGAGACTGGCGGAAAAGGCGGTGTAGGACATTGGAGAACGGTGGAGTAGGAAATTTGGCAATCTTCCGCCATGTCTGAATCTGCTGAGTCCCGGAAAGTTTCTGCCAGCAGTTCCGCAAACTTGTCGGCTTTCTGTTGATCGGTGGCCGCTTGTGAGGTACCGAAATCGACAGGAGGAGAAGGGGTTTTTCTATTTTTTAAGGAACGCGCTAGTTGCCAGACGGAATGGTCCTTATGGCTCAGAGAGGCGATTTTAGTATCCCAAGACTTTTGACGGTGGTCCCTGATGAGACTGGTAACTCGGTTGCGTAGTGCTTTGTAGAGATTCCGCATAGCTGGATCGTGAGTTCTTCTCCAGCGGAGAAGTGCGTTGTTTCGGCGCTGCATCAGTGGGAGAACTGACGGCGGCAGAGAGTCGTCAATGAGGGGAGAAGGTTTGGGCGTGAAAGAAGCTTCAGCAATGCAGTGGTTTAAACTGTTGTTTAGGAGGGTTACATGGTCTTCAAGATCCTCGGTGGTGCTGCAGGTGCGTGGGTCGGGAAGAATGACCTTCGAGGCACAGGCTGTAAATTTGTCCCAGTTCACTATAGGGGAAGGAAGAGTCATCGGGTATGAGAGAGGTAATGAAATTGAAATCGGGATATGATCAGATGAAAGTTGTGGAAGAGTTGTTGGCAAGAGGAATGGAGAAAGGTTTTTGGTAAGGAAGAGATCTAGTATGTCAGCTGAACGGTTGGGATCGGCAGAGATGTGGGTGGGGTTTGGTGGTGGGAGAATAGTGAACGGGACTGTTAGCTCTGCATGATGCAGATCTCGTCCTCTTGAGTTTGTGATGCGGCATCCCCAGGCAACGTGTTTACAGTTGAGGTCACCGCCGATGATTGCGGTGTTAGTTAGTACAGATGCAATGGCGTCAAGATCGGTGCGGCTGATTCCATGCTGTCGGGGGGGGAGGTAGGCACTCCAAACATCGATACTGCCGTTGCAAGTGGAGAATTTAGAGCCGACAATTTCCAGTCTATCGGTGGTTGGTGACTGTAGTGGCGTTTCTGATAAGGACTTCTTGTAGCCAAGCATCACACCGCCTCCACTTGTCCCTTCAGCGCGGTCCTGTCTTCTGATGTTGTAGTTTGGGACTGAAAAAGCATCTCTCTGTTTGAGCCACGTTTCTTGCACGAGGAAAATGTCCGGTTGATTGCTGTGGACTAGGTGTTTGAATTCCTGGGTTTTTGGTCGAAGGCTGCCCGCGTTCCAGGACAGTATTCGGAGATTGTGGACTGTTCTGTTTTTATAATCCATTGAGGAGGATCATGGCGCCTGCGATGACTTCTTCTATTAAGATGTCCATTCTGGATTTGCCCTGTTCCGGGGCAATGATTTTTTTAATGAGCCCGGAGAGCCAACCTTTCAGTTGACTCTTCCAGGAATCATTATGAACATTTGGGGCCGATGGCGGCTGGCTGTTTTGCGGCGGTTGTGGGTTGCGGCGGGGGAGATTGGTAGTAGCGGAAGATGTCGTGGGTGCTGAGGGCATTGTTGTGGTTGAGGGTGCAGTCTGGGTCTGAGGAACTGTGGGCGGAGTTGTGGCTGGACGGTTTGTCGTCCGTCGCTGCGTCCAGGCGTTCGTAGGAGGGGGTGGAGGAAAATTTGTTTCGTTGTTGACCGGAGCTGCGGGGGCTTCTTCGGTTGGAGCGTGTTTCAAGCGCAGCGCGAGAGCGAGCTCTTTATATTTTGGGCAGCCTCTGTATGTCGAGATGTGCGCTCCTTCACAGTTTGCACATTTCCCCGGCTGTTCCTTAGGCTTAGTGCAAGCTGAGTGGTGATGCGGGCCTGCGCACTTGAAGCATTTGATAGCCAGGGCACATGCTTTGTGTGAATGCCCAAACGCTTGGCATCGTCGGCACTGCATGGGACCGGGAGTTGCTTTATAGACTTCGACCTTGGCAGTAAGGCCAAGCATGTGGTTGATTTTGGTAAGATTAACTCGTTGCTCCGGGTTGTCAAGGCGTACCTGAAACATGGGCAGCGGTTTCAATTGGATCGGTGGCAGTTTAGCGTTAGGATCATCACGACGCATTTGAGTGCGTTCGCGATTCTCAGCTGGCGTTAGGCGCGACGTGTGCAATTGATGCACGTGTTCTGTGCGTACTCCTTTAGATTGGAGTTCGTGAGCGATTAGTTCAGGCGGTGAGTCGGCTGGAAGGCCACGTATCACAAAATGTTGCTTTTTATCCTGTTTGAGTTGATACGAGTAATGCGGAATCTTATGTTCTGCAAGAATTTTTGTTGTGGCTCTAAAATCGTCCACTCGCTGGCATTTCACCATGATGTCGTTTTTCCGGAGGGAGGCGACGGGCAGAAACTGGCAGGCCGATTTAATCAGCCGCCATTTTTGTGACCATTTCGTCGTCTCGGTAATAAAGATTGGAGGGATATTGGAATGGCCTTCCCTAGCGTTTTCGGCTTCCTCTTCTTCCTCGGCGTCACCTTCCTCCATGTCTGTCGGGGCGATGGCTGCAAACTGGTTGGCTGTTTCTATAGATGGCTGCTGCGGCTGGTCTGCTGGCGGAGTGTTTGGGCGAGTCCGTTTGGTGCCCACAACGGGCGTAAAATCAGGTGGAGGCGCGGGGAGAGATTGGGCTGCCTCTGCCTGGCTGGCAAAGAAAGCACGCAAATCGGCACTACGTTCGCTCAGGAGCGCCAGAAAGCGCGGATCTTGGTCGATGGGTAGATTGGCTACCGCGGCGGGAGAGAGTGGAGAGTCGAGGGACTCCATATTGGCGTGTATATGTGGGTTTGACATATGTAACCTATTGCATGTGTGTGTAGTCCTAGCGAGGGGACCCGGCGGGTCCCCCAAGACGTGCAGTGAGGTTTCCCTCTGCCTTGGGGTTGCCGACCGAGAACGACCAGGGTGTAGGAACGGTCAAAGCGCCACCTGGGGATTGCACCCGCCTCCCCCCAGATGCCTTTGCCGAGTGAGTGTACCTAACGTGTGAGTATATGTGTGTAAATAGGCCTCGGAAGGCCAATGTTGGTTGTGAACAAGTGGTGAGTAAATCTACGTGTAAATTGTGAAAAGGCCCTTAAGAGGGCCGATGAGCTTAAAAATTGGGTCTTTATACGAACCAGAAGCCACGGAGGGCTTAGTCCTTGAGGGCGCTGTGCCCGTCTAGATGTCTGGGTGCCGATGCGATGCCTTCCAAGAAATTTTCGATTTCTGGCGAAAAGGTCCTCTTAATGGCCTCTGCGGCCAAAACCCGTGAGGGCGCTCGACTTCTCTTGGAGTCCGGATGCCGACGCGATGTTTAGTAGACTCTGACCAAGAGTCACCAAAATGGTCCTCTTCAGGTCCTTGAAGGCCTTTTCAGGCAGGCGGAGTTAGTCGTCGGGTGGTGGCAGGAGACCTTCTCGACTGCCGGGGGGTTGGCCGGAGTGCGTTGTTAGACGTCCTCAACGGCCGGGGAGTTGGCGCCGGTTGGCGTCGATGCCGCGCTCAATGCCGCAGCAGAGTTGGCTGACGCGGAGCGTCGATGGCGTGTCTGATGGTGACCAAGATCAATGACCATGTGAACCAGGTAGCTACCCAAGCTCTTAAGGTTGTAAGCATTGGAGTCATTCCAGAGCAAGAGAGGGTCTTAAACCGTGGGCGGAGATTTATAACATGTAATCTGGACACTTTTATTTATGTTCACCTTTTGTTGTTTATTATTTTTGAGATGTAAGAGGAGGTGAAGGGTTGAGTTTTGTTCTGGGCTCCAAGTTGGATGGAATAATCGGGAATAGTGAAATCTACTCATCGCAGGGAGTCGGGGAGCAGTTTTAGGAACTCTTTCTCCATTTCACGTCGAGTAAGGGATGGAAAATGGATATAGGTCAGTCTGAAAGGGAGGAGGTCGGATTTAAGGGTGGGGGAAATAAATGGAAAGGGAATTGGGGAAGAGGGTGATTGCTAATGGGGCTGGGAAGGAGAGGGCTCATTTGGGTGAGGGTTGAGTGGAGAGGAAAGATAATTTCTCAAGGGGGATAAGAGAAGGAAAAGCCATTTGCTTTTTAATAGATTAGTGCCGAAGGAAGAGACGGGAGATGCGATGCATTATGAGAAAAACGAGAAGTCGGTCGCGTGGGGAGTTACATTAGCAGAATTCATTGTACGTACGAGGAGGAGATTCGTATGACATTCTTTTGTGCATTGAGAATGAGTGGAATAAACCCTTCAATTCTTTGTCTCGTGAGAAGTGATGTTACCCGATTAGACATATGTGGAGTCACAAGTCCGGTTTACTGTCTTCCTCGAATCATTTGAACTGGTATTTGGAATTCGCTGAAGCGATAGTGGTGAGAGAGATGAGGAATGTGGAACCTCGAAGTCAGTTATAAAATTTAACCTGCTGTCAATTTAGATATATTAGTGGCCGATCATGATAAAGGTGTTTCCTAAGTATTTATCTTTGTTAACTTGTCCGGAAGTACGAAAAGACTAGAGTCACCGCTAGATGAATATACTGTTAAGTTTGTTTTTGAGTAGGTCTCGTAGTCCTCCTGGTGTCGGCTGCAGCAGTTAATGTGGTCCATCTCTCACTCTTAGTAATGGCGTAACGACAACAGGTCTACTGCTAAGCAGCGAGGAACTCCAAATGAGAAACCCTCGCCATGGTCCATCAACATCTTATCCCATTGTTACTGAGCGCCAAAGTCTAATGCAGATAATCCATGGAAACGAATGAACAATACGCAGAGTCGGAATCCTGTATTCCATTTTCAAAGGTTTTCCATCATTCGTGCACAGATTCCTCAGTCAGATCTACTCCTAATTTTTTCTCCACTTTATACACGCTGATGTTATCGATCCTTTCGTTAATCATCTCATCCTATCTTTTCACTGATTTATTGAATTTCGGTATTTTGTGATCACAGTCAACATCTGCTTCCGGGTAGATTTTGCAGTTTTTTTTAACGCCGTTCGAAACCTGTGCTTCACTAAAATTTAGTGAAGTTAGAATCTACATTAGTGTCTTGGCCTTTTCCAAGTGTACCTTTTTTTACTAGTGACTCTTGACCAGTGTGTTGGCAACATATAATACGTGCTCTGTGCAGGAATTCTAGGAATTTTTCTGCTCTTTCATTTCAGTTTCCTAATCCATATTATCCAGTTATTCTTCCGTCTTGACCATCTCCGATGACAGCGTTTCCAATCACTTAGGTGTTCTTCCCTTATTACCTGCTTGACTACTCCCTGTTTTTTTCATTTCTTAATCAGTTGTAGGCATGTAAATCTGTGCCACTGCGGTATCTATGGGTTTAGTGTCTATCTTGACCTTAATTTGCGTTTCATTGTGCTGCAGGAAGATTTTTACACGTATTCCGGCGTTCTTTATCAGCATTATCCCAACTTTCCCAAAACTGTTTTTAGAAAGTGTGTGTAATCATACAGCGCCTTCTCAAATATTCTTCCTCTTCTGGCCTCTACATTTCGCTTGGATCTTGCATTTCAAGGTTTCATCTTCGTATTTCAAACTTCATGTTCTCTGGGCATCGTCAGGTCCTGAGCGATTGATTTTCCGCGATCCTATCCTTCTGAATTTAGCCACATTCGACCGATGTACCCCAGTCTGCTAGTCTTCAAATTAATTATTAGTGTACCTACGGAAAATTTTATCGGATTTCTCTGGACGTGAATGGTGCCTATCGAAGAGCATTGTTATGGCTGTGTGTGACGTACCAATGAGTGGAAAATTTCGTTGATGCACACATACTATATGCGTGAATCATATTTATCACTGGCCTTCTCCGATGCCGTTGTAAAATGGCTCTCTCTTTTCATTTGAGCGTAAGTTTCAAACCATCAAGTTTCAATGGTTTTTGGGAATGCTCTCTACAAGGGATTTTTTTGGAATCAGTGAGTAGAAGAATTCTCGAATTTAAGTGTGTAACTTCATGAAAGCAACTAGTTATAATATTACGTGCAGAATTAGTAGAAACACAAATGCCATTAGCATAAAAAAAGTTAGCATTAGTGGTGGTAGGGTATTATCTCGAAGATGAATATGTTTGAATCATTGCATCCTGTACTAGCTTCAAAATCAGGTTAGAGGTAACCTTTGTGAATCCCCGTCAATGGAATGGAAATGGCAGAAAATATTATGTAATCAAGGATATCCAGGTGGGACGCCTCGCGCCACTCTTTTGTTCTCGCATTTTCTTTCGTTGCCCATCGGCGATCAAATAGCATTAATAATCGCACCTTAATCCTTATTCTGTTTGAAAAAGGGAGAGAGGAGAAAATTACGAACAATGGAGTTTGCGTTACGGCATCTCAGTGCCACTTGTGCCGGGCAGTAACTGTTGTTGAGCTTTGTCTAATCCGTCACAATTGGCAATTCGATATATAACCTCGAAGAGGTACGACATGTTGAATCAGCTGCTGGTAACGGCGAGAGCAGTTACTGTATTGGATTATTAAATGCATTCAGCAGAATTCTCTATGTATGTGTGATTAAAATGTAGATTATTAAACCGTTATTTATATGTATTATTAACCACATTCATATTTTCATTTCTTCTGTTTATAGTGCTAATTTTGTGCTTCAGAGGAATGATATTAATGTCTTGTGCATATTTACGTTCATGCATTTTTTAAGAATTCTAATTCAGCTGAGATGATGGACTACCTTTCTTCGCACTTTTTTGTACGAAATTGAAATTTTAAAGCATTTTAGGAGCTAACTTATAATTATTTCGATTTAAAATTTAAATCTTTCGAAAGAAGTGTGACCTGTGGTGGCAGAATTTTGAAGATTTTTTGGAATGTGAAATGTACTCGTATATTCCATGAATCCTCTGAAAACAAGTGATGTAGGCAAGAAAAATACGATTAGAGAGTTATCTTTAATGTATGAACGGCTTTTCCTAACTCAAACCGCTATCCCAACCCTTTCCTTCCATAATTACCCCTCCACTCTGTTTTAAATGAACGAAGGATACAAGTCGCCGTTTAAGAAGTTCTTCGGCGTAAAAGAGGAAGTCCTGGAGTGGAACAGAGGAGATAAGATGGCATTGCGAGATTGGATAATAATGACTCGTTGGGAAAAATGAATTGCAAATCCCGGCAGGAATAAGGAAACGATAGCCACTGTGGCATTCTCAAGAGGTTGATATTATGGTTGGGAAGGGGAGCAGAGATAAGACATCGAAGAAATGTGCCACAACGGAAGAAAGATATCCGACTGTGTACTTAGCGAAAAATAAGGTGGAATAAGTTAAAAAGAAGCGGCAGTGTTGGCTAAAATAGAAATCAAGTTTTTGAAAAAAATTGGTAAGGTGAGCGTTGAGAAGGTGGAAAAAAGCGAATTAAATGTGAGCGTTGACTTTGAAAAAGAGCAAGGTGATCGATTGATGAACTTCTGATTTCATAGGGGAATTTAATTATTATATTGATTATTTTTCACTAGTTTCTTTGGCAGCAGTTAATTGCCGCAGATTATCACCCGAGCGTGATGACATTAGTTCACATCAAAAATCGCCCAATCGCGCATTTCAGGATTCCATATCGATTTACTGCTAAAATACTGTCTAAAATGTTTTCTGGCAGTGTCACACAAACTGATTTGCATTTCCTTCTTTTAATAGCCAAAAATTCTCATTTTTAATCTCAAAATACATGTATTATGATGACTTTTGTTTTTAGTGTAATAAAATTAGGTACTTCTAGATGCGTTGAATTGGCGCACAACTACTAGTTTAAAACGATCCTTTTACTCCTCCTTTGCTTAAAATCGAATTAAAATACAAACTTAGAGGGTGGAGAAATATTATGTCTCGAAACTTGAACCCTGTTTAATGTCAGTGCCTGTGCGAATTAAAATCCCCTATGAGGTGTTGGTCGAAAAAGCACCGGATATAAACCACAGTAACTTTGAGCCAAGGGCTCCGATTGGCCGCGAGTTTGCCTTGTGGCCAAATGCCTTGGATACATCACATTCTCCAACTGGCAAAGTATTTGGAGTCATGAGTTGTCCAGAGTATGTCTGACCCCTGTCCACTGGACTTTCCACGAGTACCTTCACCCTTAATGATGATTGAACCACGTGATTTTGATGAATAACCGGATTATCTATCAAAATTCTGCTGCCTTCTCTCCACTGTCGTTCCGCATTCCCAGTCCAGAATGTCCTATTTCGTGTCCATCCCTCCCTTCCCCGACTGAGGTGTTCCGCAGTTCCCCATTACTATTAATTTGTCTTGCCCGGGGATTTTCTAACCCTTTCGGAACGGTGGAGCTCTCTCCTAAGCATGACTTCTGGACTGAGCCACAACAGACTCCTCCATCCCCTCTGTACGGAGCATTTTTGCAGGACATTCGTTACGAAGGGTCTTGCGCATAATCACACACTCTCAGCACCCAATAGGATAGAAACTATTAATTTATTCTACACATACCCCTCTCCTCTTGCTCCTTACTCCCCCTTTTGAATTCCTTAATATCATTTCCAAATCCATTACCATTTCCCTATACCATTTCCATCTCAATTAGTTGTTTTCTTGCGACAAGGAATCAACGAATATGTTCCGCAAAAACTGAAAAGTGATAAGAAAGAACCACGTTGGTACAACAACGATGTAAAAAGGGACCTAAGGAAACAGAGAAAACTATAAAACTTGTACAAAAAGTCCATTAAGTTTGGACATAAATCGAAGGAAATTGAAGCAAAAGGAAGTTATGCTACACAAAAATCAATAACCAAAACATCCATGCTAACGGCACTGCGATGGTTCAAGAAAAATTTACTCGGTGAATTACTCGAAGAAAATCCGATATCTTTTTGGTCGTATGCGAGAGAGCTTCAGGGAAAACCATCAACCGTACATTCGTTATTTGACAAAGATGGTAAACTTGTCACCGAAAATAAAGCTAACCCGCTAAATTTGCCCTTCAAAGGTTTATACACTACTGACGATACTGAATATTATTTTGATATCCCATGTGCTGAAGATCCAATGGAAGAAATTTCTTTACAACGCAATGGCATAACTAAATAACTTCAATCAATAAATAATAGTAAATCTCCAGGTCCGGACGGGTAACCCGCGCTTGTCCTCAAGGAGTTAGCTCCACAGATCGCACCTTATTAGAGATAACGTTTAAGAAATCACCATGTGGAAAAATTACCACTAGACTGGAAAATTGAAAGCGTTACAACCATATTCAAAAAGGGAAACAGACATGACCCAGGCAACTATCGTCCAATATCATTTAAATCGATTATAGGCAAGATACTTGAGTATATCGTCGTTAGCAGTATTATGACTTTCTTGAACATCCTCTATGACTGTGAGCATGGATTCCAAAAAGGTATATAATGTGAAACACAGCTCGCGATTTTTTTCACGGCGTTCTTAAATGTGGTGAATCAAAAAGAAAATTTGATGCATTATTTCTAGATTTTAACAGAGCTATCGACATGATACCTCACAATAAACTTTTATACAAATTACAGTCATGCCAATTAAACGAAGCGGTGCTGAACTAGATATGCCACTTTCTCAGTGATAGTATAAAAAAGTAGCTCTTGACGGAATTAGCACTGTTGTAGTTAAAGTGACATCAGATGCTCCAGAAGGAAGCGTAATCGGTCCCCTTTTGTGCATTATGTACATTAAAGAAATCTGCTCCCGAATTAGCAGTAAAATACGATTATTTGCTGACGACGCTGTCATCTTTCGCGAAATTAGTGATCACTCTGACTATGAAATACCATCATCGGATTTAAAAAAAACGTTTATTTGTGAAGCCAAGAGTGGGGACTCAAGCCTTATCTGAGCAAATGCATGTCGGTTCATTTTTTGAAGAGTATAAATAAGTAGATGAGGTGTATGAACAGCTCGAGGAAATAAATAGAGACACAGCGGGTAGGAAAAATCTGGTAGATATGGGGGACCGGAACGCCTCAGTCGGGGAAGGGAGGGATGGACACGATATAGGAGAATTTGGATTAGGAATTCGGAAAGACAGGGGAGAGAAATAGCAGGGCTGGAAGTACACAGACTGTAGAGGAAGGGTGGGATAATATTTAAACGGGAATAATCAATGCGGGTGAGAATTCCATTGGCTACTTTGACAGTAGAAGGATAAAGAAGCCGTGGATGACGGATAGCATGGTAAGAGAAGTGGAGGATAGGAGGAGGTGGAAGAACGTGGACATAGAGCAGGGCAAAGGAATGTATAGACAAATTAATAATCGATTACGAAATGAAGCTAAGAGAGCAAGGGAGGCTTGGTGGAAAAGATAGTGCGAGGAAATGGAAAAGTTCCCGAAGGAAGGAGAGGTAGGCCCGTTGTATGCCAAAGTCTATTGGGTGGAAAAAGAGAGCAATCCCTGCCGAAAATTAAGACTAAATACGGAAGGATGCTAAGCGAGCGAGAAGAGGTACAGAGTAGATGGAAGGAATACGTGGAGGACCTGTATGACGGAAGGAACAGGCCAGATAGGTTGACTATAGAGGGTGAAAATGAAGTGGAGGAGGTTAATCTTGGGCCGGAGATATTAGATTCGGAAATAGAGAGAGAACTTCGTGATATGAAGGCTAGGAAAGCAGTGGGCGTGGTTAATATTCCACGTGAGCTTCTGAAGAATCTCGGGAGGGATAGTAAAAAATGTTTTTCAAGCAAGTACGCAGGATATAAGAGGTAGGATGTTCGCCGGAGGATATCGTGGAGACGGTTCTAATTCCGCTACCGATAAAGAAGAAAGCTGTGGAATGCGGAGATTATAGGACTATTAGCCTAATATCGCACGCGGCGAAAGTGGCACTGAGGATATTGAACAGGCGAATGAAGGCAAGGGCAAGAGAGTATTTGGGCAATGAGATTATAGGACTATTAGCCTAATATCGCACGCGGCGAAAGTGGCACTGAGGATATTGAACAGACGAATGAAGGCAAGGGCAAGAGAGTATTTGGGCAATGATCAGTTTGGTTATAGAAAAGGGAAGTCATCTCTTGTCGTAATAGTGATGATGAGGTCCCTGATGGATAGGAACCTAGAATATGACCAGGACGTGTAAGCCTGCTTCGTGGATTTTGAAAAAGCATTTGATAGAGTGTGATGCAAGGCTGTCCTCTATCGCCTCCGCTTTGTAACGTGTACTCTAAGAAGATGCTAAGGGAAGCGTTGGATGAGTTAGAAGCCGGAATAAAAGTGGGAGGAATAATGTTCAAATCAGTCATATTCGCGGATGATCGGGCGTTGATTAGTCAGTCAGCGAGGGGGCTTCAGGCTCTAGTGGATGCGTTGGATAAGCTGTGCGAGGAGTATGGTATGAGGATCAATCACAAGAAGACCAAGGTAATGTGGTTTTGTAAAGCATCTCGAGCGAGGAATGTGAAACTTAAGGTGAAGGTGGGTTGTGAAAAAATTGAGCATGTTGAGCAGTTCAACTATTTGGGCAGTAGGTACGTTAGAGGAAAACGGACACAGTAGCAAGGGCATCAGGAAGCGAATTGCTTTAGCAAAGGAGGCGTTCATGAACAGGAAGGAGATTCTGAGAGGATCATTATGTAAGAGTTTAAAGAAAATGTTAGTGAAGAGACTGATCTGGAGTGTATCGCTTTACGGTGCGGAAACGTTGACACTTAAGAAGAAGGACGAGAGAAGACTGGCGGCATTCGATATGTGGGTGTGGCGAAGAATGGAGAAGGTGAAATGGACAGAGAGGAGGGTGAACAATGAAGTGCTGGACTTGGTGGGTGAGAAGAGGCAGCATGAAATACGGAGGAGATAGAAGGTATTGATGGAGTAAGTACTTAGCGGGGAGGGGATGTTGAAAATAGTGTAAGTGTGTATGGTGACAGGTAAACGAAGGAAAGGAAGGAAAAGAATAGGATTTTATAGATGGAATGAAAGGGATTATGCCCTATTGTGAACGAAGATGGAAGTGGTTTATAGGGAGGAAGGATCCCAGAATTCTTCTCAGGTGCTCCATGGAAACCTACATTAATCGGTAGAATACTCTAATAATACTTTTGCCAATAGGATAGATATGCGATTTTCTTTTTCCCTCGAACCATTAAGGAATTAAATGAATGCCAGTCGTAATTTCCTAGTAGCATTTCATTTTTATGTGCAAATGTCTTAACACCCCTTGCCACACGCCTTTTAGGCGGCTTGCGGGGTAGTATGTGGATATAGATGAACCCTGTAAACTACAAAAATTGATCACATTTCCAGGAAATTGATGGTATCTACTTATATTCACGAGCTACTTATCCATTTGCATGGATATATTTTGGGAGAGACGAAGAAATCGAGGAAGTGCTTTGATATACATACTCATTTCTATTTTTGCACGGCTGGATTGATAAGTGAAGGAAATTCAGAGGCAGGTGAAATGGCGGATGGATAGCGCTGTTTTAAACAAGTTGTAGCGTTTCTTAGAGAATTATATATCCTGAGCTAAAGGCATTTCCAAAATGTGCGTCAGGATTTAAGTTTACCTCAGATTAGTTCATGTTAAGTGATAGAAATGCTTCTTTTATTTTAAATTAATACAATCATAAGGAAAATGATACTCATTCAGCAAGAATGCCATCAAACACTTAAATATGGCTCAAATATTCATAATATCACCTAAATTTTCTTGCATGTTTTCCCCGGTGAAGGCGAATGATTTTTCCTCTGCGGATTTTTCGCACTATTTGTGCATTGCGGGTGACTCCGTAAAAAGTTATCACCGTGGCTAGTCCCGGTATACTTTCATCTTTATTTATTAAAAATTAATTCTGCAACAGCATCTTTTTATGTCATGTGTTATTCTTGCTCTGTATGTGAAGGATGTTTCCCAGTGACATTCTAGTCGCTGTGCCCCCCGAGACGCGCGTGACAACATTCGTGAACCCATTTTAATTCGCGCGAGGTGACTAACGGCAGATTGAAGCATTCACTTTCGCCACATTCATACCTGCGTGATCCAACGTGAAAGATACTGACGCATGAGATCCGAATTGCGGAAAATAAACCGAGCTGCCACTCTCTTATTTACGCTGTGCGCCTTCCATCCGGCTTTTGTTTCACAGCGCATTTCCTCAACCTGTTTCCCTCTTCACTTCCGTGAATTCATTTTGAGCTCTACTTAGCGGAAAAATATAGCGCCGTATTTTATTACCATTCGGGGGTATTATGACCATGTCGATGCTGTGAAATACAATCCACGCGGCGATCGAGAGAATAGTTTTTGGCTCTCTTTCGATTTGCTTCGTTGGTGGGATCTCGGATGAAGGGAAAGGGGAGAAACGCATGATTAGGATTAGGAGGAAGGATTCATCGAAACTCATTCTCATTCTTGTTCCACTCTTTCTCGCATTCTCTTTCTCATCGGTGTCTCTTTTCAATTATTCAGTTTCAACGCCCTCTAGGTCTCCCGAATGAGCAATGAAATACATTTATTTGCTGACGACGCTGTCACTTATCGAGAAGTATAGTTATCTTTGTGCATTTGAAATTCTCTCGATGGATTTGAACGATATTCTTTTGCGGAGCCAAGAGTGGAGACAAGAAATTAATCTTTACATTTGTGAGGTGGTACATATCTTGCTTAGATCGTCCAACTAAATCCATGTATATGCTATGGATGGTATTAAAATAAAGGCTACAGACGTAGTGAAGCACTTTGGAGTTACGATAACCTCGGACCTATCATGGGAAACACACATTAGATGGGAATGGCAGATCCCTGAAGGAGCTAGCGTTCGTCGACTGTTTCGTGGAAAGAAATTCGGATAAAAAGAAAGGAGAGGTGACATTTCGCACTCGCCCGACCACACCTTGAATATGCAGCGAGCATATGTGATCCGGTGCGAGAATACTTAATCAGTTAACTTACAGAAAATACAATGTAAAGCTGCGCGATTCCTCTCAAACTGCTACGGGCGTTCAGAATGCGTCCCGCGGATGTTAAAGGAATTACTCTGGGAGCCGCTTGAGACTCGGAGGCTGGGCGCTAGGCTTAGATTGATTGGATATTGAGAATGGATATCTTTCAGAAAGACACGGAAAACATAATATTACCGCCCCACTATATTTCCAGTTCCGAAAAAACAATAAACCAAGAGAGATATTTTGTCGGATAGATAGTAATAGGGATTTGTTTTACACCCGATCAATAAAGGTCTTTAATAAATGTCAGGCGAAAATTCATAAAAGCATTTTATTTTTATATGTAAACGGATAGTTTCTTAATCCCCCATTCCACACGCCTATTTATGTGGCTTGCAGAGTAGGTTGTGGAAGTTGGGGTCTCCGATCTCTGGTGAATATTTCCGAAGGAGTCATATTTTTGGCGTTATTTTGTAGTTTGAATAGTGGTGTATGTGGTAGCATGCCTGACTTATAATATGGAGATATTGGGTTCGAATCCCGGCTAAGCAAAATTATTTTTTCAAGGTGAATTATATCCTTGGTGTGTGTAATATTTCAATGGATCTCAGAAAAAATATTAAATTATTCCTCTCGAAAAGTGTTTTACTAGTTAGTGGCGCACTGAAATATACGAATGATAAAATGCAAATATAATTTTATAAATTCCAATGAACGATTATTTCAGTCTAATTTGCATCCTACGCCATAATCTCATTAAGTCTCTGGTCTGCATAATTTTTTTTCCATTTTGTGATTTGTCTCTTTGAAACGTCTTCATGGAGTTACCTACCAAGGTATGGACTCATATTTAATCTGGGAAGGCTCTTTTCATTCAATCCTGCTTTCTCTGAAGGGCCCATGTGTATTAAATCAGTGAGTAAGAATCAGTATTATAATTCTGCGTTCTTCAACCAAAACTTCTCCCGTGGCATTTTTGCATTTCCTCCTCATCTCCATTGAATTCAACGATTGTTTAGGGACGCCAAAAGTCATTCTTTTCAATAGAAGTTTTCATTCTTTGATGATCTCATCCTCTTTGATAAACTAATCTTTCCTACGCTTATGATTTCTCCTAAAGAGCTCATATTTTCTCCAAATGGATAAGGGGCCAGTCACTAGATGGTCCCAAAAAAGTAAAAGGGAAACTTTTTAGGCCAGGCAGGTGTTTTTAGCTTCTCCTATTGAATACAATTCTTTTGATACCCTGGTCGATCCGATCAGATGATGGGAAGTGACCAGCTAGACGCTTAAATGTTTGATCATGTTTATCATAGAAATGATGCCAATGCTACGCGGTCAGGGGTCGAAATGTCGGTCAAAAAGTAAACTTCATAGGATAGAATGCGTTCAAAATGGTCTATTTAAGGAAGGAATAATATATTATAATATATATTATATTATAATAATGTATACATCAAAACTCAAATATCTAGGTGGGCATTTAAAAAAAACTGCAATAAAAATACAGTAATTAATTATTTCTGGAAGAGTAGGTCAGAAAAATCAAATTCAAAATGTTTGCCGACGTTTATGTATTTTCTCATACCTCCATCAGGTCCATGAATAATGGTAACAGTACACTGAAAGAAAAAATTGGTTGTGGTATCCAAGAGTTGGATCCCACACCCAATTTAAATGGATGCTGGGGCGCCATCCATTTAGTTGGATGAGGCAGCCATTTTAAATGGCTGGGTAAGAGATGGCTGTGACAACCAACTCGTTGGGTACCACAGCCAGCGTCGTTGGGTCTTACGCCCATCTATATTGGATGCCGCAGCTTTGCGAAATTGTTGCCGTAGCGTTTAATGAATGGGTAATATTTTCGCGGATATTATTATTATTATTACTAGTGACACCAGTGGCATAGCGAGAGGGGAGGTCCGGGGGGTCCGGACCCTCCCCGAAATATGAAAACACAATCGCTTTCCTTCACAAATGAAGACAAAATATTGAAAAATCATGAATTAAAAAAAAATCTCTGAAAAATGAAGTTTTTAGATTTTGAATAGTGTTGAAATAAATTTAAAACCTTCTACTCAGAACTCTGTTGATCAAAAGTTCCCCCCTGGTTTTGGACCACCCCGAACGAAATTCTTGGCTACCCCACTGAGTGAGGCCATATGAAAATAACATTATATTTTCCTTTCGAGTTACTTCTTGCGCCACCTTCACTTCCGACGAACAGTCGAAAATTTTACAGTTAATTAGAGTTATAAAATGCATTTGGTTACCAAAAATGGCAATTTACCATAAATTTTGGGATTCGTCATTTTGCACTGCAACTCATTGTCTTTATAAGAATAACTCACCTCAGGTCACTCTAGGAAATCTAATGCCTTAAATATTGCATTAAGGTTAAATAATAAAAGATAACAATGATATTTTAAGATACGCCTTTATTAAAAAATGGAAGAAACTTTTTATAAAGAAATTTAAAAAAACATACATATGCCAAAGGTACTCATGAAAATTTTCCACATTTTTCCAAACAGAACATTCTACAATGCCAGATTTATCAATCCTGCCAAGATATCATCATCATCATAAATATCAATATTCCGTACACTTTCCTTCATCTCCTGCAAATCTGTGTGACTTGCTTTTGACTTTTACATCAATGACAGAAATAATTGGCTTTAAACTATAGTAACAAAGCCCAATGTGTCATTTAACCCCAAATTATCTTCAAGAATTCCAAAGAGAGAAAAAAAAATCTCTGCCATTCAACCTCTGCATCAGCCTCAATTCCATACCTTTGCATACAATTTATGCCTTCCACAAGGATGTTAAAGACCTTAGAGTTTTTGTATTTTTTCTATTTGTGCAACGAGAAAGAAGGGCTAAAAAGATATTCCCTAATAATGAGGTGTTTAGTGGCGAGACATAGAAGTATAAGTGCCCCTCATCTTCTAGCCGTCCTTTTACTTATTTCATGTTTATCAACTTAAAAAATCTACATTATTCTCCGGTGACGCACTCCCCCTAACGGCAAAGGGACTTTTGTCTGACATTTCCACTTGGGCCTGATTTAAGTGGCTTCGAAGAGCTCATATGAGAGCGGAGATTCTAACTGCTTCCATCTGTGGCTAAAAGTTTTCTACTTTTACTATTCGGAATTTATTTTCTATTTCATCATGGCAACGGTTACGAAGGCGTGACTACTTTAGACGTGATTACTCCAGGCGTGGTCATTTATATCCGCATGGGACCTATGAGACCCATTAGTGTCTCGTGAGTTTACCAAACATTAATATTAGGCTCTCAAGGAGATGGCCCGTGACGTCTCTTGTTTACTTAAATGCATTTTTTTACCTCAATTTCGTCCCTCAGCTGAATTAGTATTAGTGGACCATGGCATTAGTGGACTATCTCTCTTGAATCGTCCTTCTAGTAACGGCCAGATTCTCGAGAAGAACGGAGTGAAATGAGTTCACACACGATTTTCAAAGAATTAACTGTGCGTACTTTGGATTCATGTGTCGAAGATGAAGTTTTTCAGTGCTTCTTGTACATTCAAGTGGTTTGAAGTTGTGTGTGTTCGTTTTTGTTTTCTTTGAAAGTGTGGTTTAATAGGCAAAAGTTGTGCCGATTCTGTTCTCAGGTAGCCTGTTATTTTTGTTTGCATTTTTTGACCACCTGTTTTATGTCACCTCTAGTTTATGTAATTCAAAAGAGTCCTTTTCTTTCTTAAGTGGAATATTTACCTCCTGTAACTTCAGGAAGAAGTGCATAACATAATAGATAAAAACTTCCCAAAAACTCGGTCATTCCAACCCCTGTTTCGACATATACACAGTTCAACAGCCAAATATCGGGAATAGATATCAGGAAGATGAAAACTCTACAAAATGTAAGTACAAATTTAATAAGTGGTAGTCCAAATCCTGGTTTAAATTTTGAACAATGATTAGAATGCTAGAAACATTAGAGCTGGAGGTTTCACCAATTTTCCGATGTCTATCACATAAAATTACCCAAGATATTTTAAATACGTCTAATTAATGTAATGCTGGAGGCAACGTATGGCCACGTGTAACGCATATTTTGCTTAGGACACTTGTTAGAGGCTAAACATAAATGAAGACGTATGTGTACACAAACATCGTAGTCCCTCAGAAATTCTTAGAAAACATAATTTTTACTGTAGCCATCACTGTATCGCGAGCATATTCAAATTTGACATGTGGCAAATCTTGGCAAGGGGCTGAAAAAATCATTTGTCGTACACTCTCACCATAGAAATTTGATGATATGTAATCACGTACATCTGATCTACAAATAATCTTCACGAAAAAGATTTTCAACAGCCACAAAATTCATAAATATATTGAGGTCAATTAAAATAATAAATAATAGTCTATATCCTTTTAAAATGATACTACCTTAGTGCTTCCGACCATGAAGTGTTTCATCACCTTTCATTTACTTTTTCTGAAGGCCTAATGAGCGGCACTTGAAATTCAACGTCCTCTCTCGTCAACATCATTAGGTTTGTATAGTCAATGTATTCATCTGCAAAAAGAAATAACTTTGCCATTAAAAATACTCATGCTGGAAAAAGAGCTTATTTAAGATTCTATTCTTAATTATTTCTTAGATCAAAGAAATAATGCTGTTAATTTTAGATGATAAGGTAATACTCTTGCTAAATAGTCTTATTGACCATACTTAAAATCTCTACACCATTAAATACGCGTTTCGTTTATTAGTTCCTCTTTTACAGTTAGTTGCCTAGGTTATACATGAAAAGGCAGCAACTTCCTACTCTTAGCATAAGCCATTAATGCATTACATAAATCAGAATCTATTTTTTGCACGTGCAAACATATATCAGGAGAAAAATTATAGAAAAAATTCTGTGATATGTTACACAGCTTCGAATACGGACAGAAAAGGTCTATATCGACCTGAGTTCTAAATTTCTTGATACACAGTTCTGAATTGCAGTTCAGAACTGTGTATCACGAGTTGCAGAATTTAGTTGGATAGTGCACCCAATCGCGTTGGCTGCCGTGTCTTTTGCAGTGGATACTGCATCCAACTTTCACTTGCCCAATTAAAATTGGATGCCACATCCAATCCTTTTTTTCAGTGATATTAACACATGAAGGCATGAACGGTCTTTACAACAGTAAAATAAAATATATAAAAAGAATGCTATTGTACGAAAATGGAAAAGAAATTACAAGAATTTTGACAAGTGACCTATTCTCAAAGACAAGTATTAAATACTATACAAATTGAGGTCATGAAAAAGACATTGATTTAATTTAAAAAACTGCCTTTTTTTAGGGAGAAAAAAATTTTCACGTGCATTACACTGCAAAAATAATGTCATAGTTTATTCACTGCCCTTCGAAAAAATTTTGCTACAAATTGTACAGCTCTTTTCGCAGTTCCATGAAACGTTTCGAGGTTTTTAACAACAAATAGTCCTTTGAGAAATCCTTATCACACCTGCATAGAGTCGGGTCTCAATTTGTAAAGCTCGGTGGAGCTGCAGTTAAGGTGAAAATATCAAAAGATTGTTTAGCGTGGCGTTAAAAATCCCCGCCTCCCTCCACACTACCCTTGATCCCTTAAAACCCTTTTCGTATCGGAGCCTGTGTCCGGATTTCCTTATCTCCCATCCATGGACCCCTGCATCCCACCTTGCTCTGGAATAACTCCAATGCTTACAACCTTAAGAGCTTGGGTAGCTACCTGGTTCACATGGTCATTGATCTTGGTCACCATCAGACACGCCATCGACGCTCCGCGTCAGCCAACTCTGCTGCGGCATTGAGCGCGGCATCGACGCCAACCGGCGCCAACTCCCCGGCCGTTGAGGACGTCTAACAACGCACTCCGGCCAACCCCCCGGCAGTCGAGAAGGTCTCCTGCCACCACCCGACGACTAACTCCGCCTGCCTGAAAAGGCCTTCAAGGACCTGAAGAGGACCATTTTGGTGACTCTTGGTCAGAGTCTACTAAACATCGCGTCGGCATCCGGACTCCAAGAGAAGTCGAGCGCCCTCACGGGTTTTGGCCGCAGAGGCCATTAAGAGGACCTTTTCGCCAGAAATCGAAAATTTCTTGGAAGGCATCGCATCGGCACCCAGACATCTAGACGGGCACAGCGCCCTCAAGGACTAAGCCCTCCGTGGCTTCTGGTTCGTATAAAGACCCAATTTTTAAGCTCATCGGCCCTCTTAAGGGCCTTTTCACAATTTACACGTAGATTTACTCACCACTTGTTCACAACCAACATTGGCCTTCCGAGGCCTATTTACACACATATACTCACACGTTAGGTACACTCACTCGGCAAAGGCATCTGGGGGGAGGCGGGTGCAATCCCCAGGTGGCGCTTTGACCGTTCCTACACCCTGGTCGTTCTCGGTCGGCAACCCCAAGGCAGAGGGAAACCTCACTGCACGTCTTGGGGGACCCGCCGGGTCCCCTCGCTAGGACTACACACACATGCAATAGGTTACATATGTCAAACCCACATATACACGCCAATATGGAGTCCCTCGACTCTCCACTCTCTCCCGCCGCGGTAGCCAATCTACCCATCGACCAAGATCCGCGCTTTCTGGCGCTCCTGAGCGAACGTAGTGCCGATTTGCGTGCTTTCTTTGCCAGCCAGGCAGAGGCAGCCCAATCTCTCCCCGCGCCTCCACCTGATTTTACGCCCGTTGTGGGCACCAAACGGACTCGCCCAAACACTCCGCCAGCAGACCAGCCGCAGCAGCCATCTATAGAAACAGCCAACCAGTTTGCAGCCATCGCCCCGACAGACATGGAGGAAGGTGACGCCGAGGATGAAGAGGAAGCCGAAAACGCTAGGGAAGGCCATTCCAATATCCCTCCAATCTTTATTACCGAGACGACGAAATGGTCACAAAAATGGCGGCTGATTAAATCGGCCTGCCAGTTTCTGCCCGTCGCCTCCCTCCGGAAAAACGACATCATGGTGAAATGCCAGCGAGTGGACGATTTTAGAGCCACAACAAAAATTCTTGCAGAACATAAGATTCCGCATTACTCGTATCAACTCAAACAGGATAAAAAGCAACATTTTGTGATACGTGGCCTTCCAGCCGACTCACCGCCTGAACTAATCGCTCACGAACTCCAATCTAAAGGAGTACGCACAGAACACGTGCATCAATTGCACACGTCGCGCCTAACGCCAGCTGAGAATCGCGAACGCACTCAAATGCGTCGTGATGATCCTAACGCTAAACTGCCACCGATCCAATTGAAACCGCTGCCCATGTTTCAGGTACGCCTTGACAACCCGGAGCAACGAGTTAATCTTACCAAAATCAACCACATGCTTGGCCTTACTGCCAAGGTCGAAGTCTATAAAGCAACTCCCGGTCCCATGCAGTGCCGACGATGCCAAGCGTTTGGGCATTCACACAAAGCATGTGCCCTGGCTATCAAATGCTTCAAGTGCGCAGGCCCGCATCACCACTCAGCTTGCACTAAGCCTAAGGAACAGCCGGGGAAATGTGCAAACTGTGAAGGAGCGCACATCTCGACATACAGAGGCTGCCCAAAATATAAAGAGCTCGCTCTCGCGCTGCGCTTGAAACACGCTCCAACCGAAGAAGCCCCCGCAGCTCCGGTCAACAACGAAACAAATTTTCCTCCACCCCCTCCTACGAACGCCTGGACGCAGCGACGGACGACAAACCGTCCAGCCACAACTCCGCCCACAGTTCCTCAGACCCAGACTGCACCCTCAACCACAACAATGCCCTCAGCACCCACGACATCTTCCGCTACTACCAATCTCCCCCGCCGCAACCCACAACCGCCGCAAAACAGCCAGCCGCCATCGGCCCCAAATGTTCATAATGATTCCTGGAAGAGTCAACTGAAAGGTTGGCTCTCCGGGCTCATTAAAAAAATCATTGCCCCGGAACAGGGCAAATCCAGAATGGACATCTTAATAGAAGAAGTCATCGCAGGCGCCATGATCCTCCTCAATGGATTATAAAAACAGAACAGTCCACAATCTCCGAATACTGTCCTGGAACGCGGGCAGCCTTCGACCAAAAACCCAGGAATTCAAACACCTAGTCCACAGCAATCAACCGGACATTTTCCTCGTGCAAGAAACGTGGCTCAAACAGAGAGATGCTTTTTCAGTCCCAAACTACAACATCAGAAGACAGGACCGCGCTGAAGGGACAAGTGGAGGCGGTGTGATGCTTGGCTACAAGAAGTCCTTATCAGAAACGCCACTACAGTCACCAACCACCGATAGACTGGAAATTGTCGGCTCTAAATTCTCCACTTGCAACGGCAGTATCGATGTTTGGAGTGCCTACCTCCCCCCCCGACAGCATGGAATCAGCCGCACCGATCTTGACGCCATTGCATCTGTACTAACTAACACCGCAATCATCGGCGGTGACCTCAACTGTAAACACGTTGCCTGGGGATGCCGCATCACAAACTCAAGAGGACGAGATCTGCATCATGCAGAGCTAACAGTCCCGTTCACTATTCTCCCACCACCAAACCCCACCCACATCTCTGCCGATCCCAACCGTTCAGCTGACATACTAGATCTCTTCCTTACCAAAAACCTTTCTCCATTCCTCTTGCCAACAACTCTTCCACAACTTTCATCTGATCATATCCCGATTTCAATTTCATTACCTCTCTCATACCCGATGACTCTTCCTTCCCCTATAGTGAACTGGGACAAATTTACAGCCTGTGCCTCGAAGGTCATTCTTCCCGACCCACGCACCTGCAGCACCACCGAGGATCTTGAAGACCATGTAACCCTCCTAAACAACAGTTTAAACCACTGCATTGCTGAAGCTTCTTTCACGCCCAAACCTTCTCCCCTCATTGACGACTCTCTGCCGCCGTCAGTTCTCCCACTGATGCAGCGCAGAAACAACGCACTTCTCCGCTGGAGAAGAACTCACGATCCAGCTATGCGGAATCTCTACAAAGCACTACGCAACCGAGTTACCAGTCTCATCAGGGACCACCGTCAAAAGTCTTGGGATACTAAAATCGCCTCTCTGAGCCATAAGGACCATTCCGTCTGGCAACTAGCGCGTTCCTTAAAAAATAGAAAAACCCCTTCTCCTCCTGTCGATTTCGGTACCTCACAAGCGGCCACCGATCAACAGAAAGCCGACAAGTTTGCGGAACTGCTGGCAGAAACTTTCCGGGACTCAGCAGATTCAGACATGGCGGAAGATTGCCAAATTTCCTACTCCACCGTTCTCCAATGTCCTACACCGCCTTTTCCGCCAGTCTCTCCATCAGAGCTCCAATCCATTGTCAAGCAGATGCCGAAAAAGAAAGCCCCAGGCCCGGACCTCTTCTCCAACCACCTGATCAAGCAACTGCCTCCAAACTATACCTTGTTCCTCAGACACCTCTTAAACTCCTGCCTCAAGCTATCCTACTTCCCCAAACCTTGGAAGACCGCCAAGGTCATTCACATCCCAAAGCCGGGAAAGTCTCCACGGGACCCGAATAACTTCCGACCAATTAGTCTTCTATCGGCATTTGGCAAAATCCTGGAGAAGACTATCCTAAATCGCCTGCTACCTGAGCTCACCGACAACGCCATCATTCGTGACGAACAAGCTGGTTTCCGCACTGGTCACTCCACTTCCCACCAGATTACCAGGCTCGTGGAATACATCCAACTAGGATATAACATGAAAAAATACATCGTTGGCGTATTCCTCGATCAGTCGAAGGCATTTGACCGTGTCTGGCATCAGGGACTTATACACAAACTCCACACCTCTCCCGTCTCCTCATACCTCACCAAAATTATTTTATCCTACTTATCAGACCGAACCTTCTTTTCATCCTTTTCCAGTTCAAAATCCAAATTATACCCTATTAACTCCGGCGTTCCCCAAGGTTCCCTACTCTCTCCTACCCTTTTCAACTTGTACATCAACGATTTGCCATCCCATCCAAACACCGATACCTACCTATATGCAGACGACCTCGCCATTCTCTCCAAGTCCTTTGATCCAGACACGGCCGCCGACCACATCCAAGATCACCTTGATGACGTGGAGGACTGGATGACCACATGGAAACTCCAGTTGAATCCATCCAAAAGCCAGGTCATACAATTTGCTCGCAAGAGGAAAAAATCCCTGTCCACTCCCATCTATTACGGGAACAAAAGAATCGTCCGAAGCACCACCACCAAATTCCTGGGCATCACTCTAGACGAGAAACTCACCTGGAGCGCCAACACATCCGAAGCCATCCGGAAGGCAAGAGGCGCAACAGCGGCAATTTACCCGCTATTAAAAAGCCAGCACCTGGCGCTGGACACCAAGAAATTGCTGTTCACGGCAATGATCCGACCGTATCTAACCTATGGCTACCCGGCTTGGGGATCAATAGCACACACACACCTACACAAACTAACAGTGTTACAAAACAAGGTCTTAAGGACCATCACGGGCGCCCCCTGGTTCGTCCGCAACCAATACATTCACGACAACCTCAAAATTAAAACACTTACACAATGCCTACACGACATAGCCAAATCCTTCGAACACTCTCTGCACAGAACAAACAACACGCTACTCACACCAATTTGGAACTACGAAGAAAACCCACACTTTAAATACAACAGACCCAAAAGAGCCATTACACATCCAAACCGCTAAACAAAATTGACTAATTAACCACAAATCACACAAACGCCATTCTATACTAAAACCCAACTCGCCGATTACCAGCTGATGCTGAATATCGTGACATTAACGAATACGTTAACCAGAAATGCGATGCGATGCGATGCGATGCATCCCACCTTATCCCCGACACTCATCTCTTGAGTCTGCCAGCATTCTCCTCCGATATCGCCAATCTCCTCTCTCCACCACAAACAACCCCTCGTCTCCACCCACCCCATTCCAACACATGCAGGCCCAAACAATAGAAACCGGACTTAACGTCACTTCTATATAACTATAACCTTCTTATGCTGTAGATGTAAATAAAAAAATAGGATGCTCTAGTTATATTGAGTTGGATATTGCATTTGAAAATCCGAACATTCTTTTACCTCACTCTCAGAAAGATGTTCTCCTGCTCGTTAGAATTTAATGGTCCCCTAATTACCAAGAAAATTATATTAGGGACAACATCGTATTTTTGAGGTAGCTAACATTATTAGCTACCTCAAAAATACGATGCTCACCCTTCCATTACAGGTAACAATGTCTAAAAATACGAACAATCTATAAAAATGCAATGAACGTTTCCAAGCACAGAAACCCTTGATACGGCTGGGATTCAAGCGTCGTTTTTATTTGAGAGAGTAGAGATGGATTTTTCAGGAATTGGAGGGAGGGAAGAAGGGGGGGGAGGGAAGAAGGGGAGGAAGGAGAGCGGGAGGAGAAAGTGCGATAGGAAAGGAAGGAAGAATGCCGAAAGCGGTAAAGAGAGAGGGAGTGATATGCAGTTGGACGCGTGTTTGTGGGATGCTTTGTTGGTCGCCCTGGAGACGGACAGAAGAGAGGGTTAGAGGTTGACTTTTGGAGATAATGTTGAGGTGAGGTGGAGAGAGTATCTTCCGAGAATGGCCGTCGGGTGCTCATCCATGCAGATACATGCCCCCCTTGCATTCTCGTCTACGTGCAGCGGCGGATAAGAAGGAAGGGTGGAAGAGGGGGTTGTGTTTTGGAGAGCGCAGACGGGGAAGGGGAAATCAGTGATTCTGGTGTGTCTGCGTGTGCGAGGAGCTGCCGTTTGGAGATAAGGAGATGAGGAAGGATGTCGGGAGGAGAAGGAGATAGCGAGAGCGGTCTTCTTCTTGCGGCCAAGTGTGTATCTTACGACGAACACTTCTTCGAGGGGTGGTTTGCAGTTTGAGAGGGGTGGAAATGGTGGAGTTTCGAGATAGCGATGTCGGGTGAATATAATGGGTGGGGTGATGTAGTTCCATCGGTGGCCACCGGAAGAAGGGCGCTGCGGGTTTCGATATGAATATTCCCATGCGGGGGCCGCATTTTGAGTTGAGGGTTTGCAGGATGTAGAGTAATGTGTTTTTGTGTATATATTGTGGTGGACATATATACACATATGTACGTATATATTACTAGTACATACTCTGCGGTGGTCAGTAGCGGAGTGCGATATCGGCTGGACTAGAAGATGGTGTTCCATTTATTTGCAGAGAGATCTTTAGGTCAGAAGCGGACACCTGAGGTCATTTGAGGTCGAATTGGACATCTATTTAGAAATTATGGTACGAACTATTTATAGTATTCCACCAGGGTACGAAGAAGATACTGTTTTCACGAAAGCATCCGAATTTGCTAAAAATGAATCTGAGAAAGTATTACCTACTGAAGAAATGCAAAATGAATTTCATCGCAATGTTATGGAGACGCTTATTGTGAGATTAGAGAGGAGCTCATTCTAGTATTTGTGAATTATTAGACAGTTTAATTATAACCGAATGATGTTTACTCTCTATTTCGTTCGTAAAAAAAATCAAACGGAATACTGTGTTATAATTTAATTTTTTTCTAATAAATTGTGCGTGCTTACGTGCTAATTTTACGGTTACAGTCTTATCTGGTCTTTCAGTTAAATACTTGGTTTTGCATGAATGTTTCGTCGCTCGGCGGAAATAGTCATCGAAGAGTTCGGAAGTTACGTATTAGTTTTCCACCTGCTCTTTAATTCGTAATAGTGTACATTAGTAGGAGTATTTTTTCGAATAAATGAACTGGGTATTGTTTCGGTTGAAATTAGTTGTTGGCGAGGTTACTTGATGGAATTTCGACACCATTGCCCATGACTCCAAATCACTCCAAGATGCTAACTGGAAAAACCATCGTTCTTTGTAGCAATGGATGTATAATCCACTCCTTGAACCCATCGATGTTAGTCTAATCAAGACTTTTGCGGTAGTGAAATGATGAGGGTGAGGTGATCGACAGCTGAGGTCACTTGCTCCGAGAGGGAAGGGTGCAGGGGGAGGGGAGGTGGAGGCATACTCGGCGTTGATGTTAGTATCCTCCCTTTTTATATAGGGCTGTAAAAGATCCACTGGTAGATGTCCCATGCGACGGATCCATTTACGTACATACCAAAAAATACGCATCGACTTGTATCAGAAAAAACTCCTCCATTTACGGATTTGAACTCAGAACCTCAGGATAAGACGGCTATGGTCTAGCCACCACGATTACAGCAATATTTTAATTATTCGCAATACACAATGGAAATGGAAATGTTTGCTATTATTATTAATAGAAGCTCACCTTCTTATGAGAACTAGATGACAAGGAAGTGCATTCAGGCAGAGAATGGAGCAGATACGAAGAATTTAATTTCGCGTAAAGGCAAAGGTCGTAGTAAATTAGTATTAAGAGAATATTGATAATTTGTAAGTGTATAATAAATAAAATAACCGGCGCCATTATTTCCGCCATTAATAGATAAATGTCATTAAAGAATTAAAAACCTCACTGAATAAAATTACGGTCTTTTTAATTGTAAATTATAACCGATAAATTCTGAATGCTAAAGCTCAGCATCGTGGAAACTATGATGGTGGTCACTTTGAAGGCTCCTTCGCTGTTAAGTTTCGACCCAAGGCCATCCGGGCAGAATGATTCACGATGAAGGGGTATGATAAGGAGTCAATCTAGAGGCAATCTCCTGCTCTCTCCCTCCCTCCCTCTCTCCTGTAACCCATCCGACCATACGGCATAGGGAGCTTCTTTATTCACCCGCGGTCACCACAACGCTCCATCTCGACCATTATTTGAGAATATTCCTGCACAGCGGAGATGAGAGGTCGGATCGTAAAATGTAAACGAAGGGTGGTGTGAGGTGATGGAAGGAGGAGGGGTATCCTTCGATGCGACAATCGGAAGGTGGTCAAAGTGTCTAGAGAGGGAGGGATAGAGAGAGGAAGAGAGAGAGAGATAGAGAGAGAGGGGTCGTAATTGAGAAGATGGGGAGCTCATGCCACGGCAGGAGGGGAAGAGGCAGTTTTGGCAAGTCGGAGGCGGTGCAGATGTATTCACTACGGTAACGCAAACACATCGTATATAACCTTCCATGCGTGACCAAAGTTATGTCAAACCTGCCCAAATATTATTTGACGGGGAAAAGAGATCAAAGATTCTTCCTTTTTACATTTTTTGTGAAAAGGGTCACCCAACCACATGCAGTATAAGTTGATGCGAGAGATTGAATAGCTGTGTGACGGCGAAGAGATGTATTCTCCAAAAGGCGAGGGAAGAGGAGAAGAAGAAGGAGGCGTAAGGGTGTAAGGTGGGGATTGAAGGCCAGACAAGAGAGGGGAATGTAATATTGTGGTGAGAGGTGTACAAGAGAATCCGAGATATGGCGATATCAGAGCGTTTTGTGTCCAGTGGGCGGGAAGAAAGGCTCAAGAGAAGCAGTGTACTCGACGGGAGACAGAAGAGGTGGAGGGCAGGAGAGATCCTCAACCCTCTTTCAGCGGGGCGGGAGGGGGTTGAAATGGTCAGTGGGGTGAGAGAGGGATGGTGGGTGGAGAGGCCCATAGATGGCTCTGCTGAATATCGTCGAAGAAATTCGGTAGATTGACAGAATGTGCCACGAGATGAACGGAATGTATTCAGTCGTTCAAAAAAGGCCAAGAAAGCCAGGATCTAAGGATGAAATTATTCTGTATCAAATTCAAAGTCGAGCTTCAATCATAACTGTCATCTGTAAGTCTTGAAATTTGTTCTATTTTTATATTATTCCTCCATTGCTTTCTCGCGGCTTAGAGGAGACAAATTTCATCTCACTATTCAAAATGAAATATTAACCACTTCAAAATAACATTTAACAATGATTTCTTGTGAAAAAATCCTTTAGAGATTATCATTGTTCTTAGTTTTTTAGAGTGCGCGTCATTATAAACGATACCGTGCTGTAAAACATTAATTGAAAATTTTTGATTACGCTGTATTTAAGTTCGCAATTTGGGTGTTTTGCCGTTAAGAGTTGTGAAATAGTCATTTCTTGAACACTTTTTCTCGAGATATCGCGTCATGCGGTATCGAAGAAACGACTCGATAAACGCTCTCCGAAGAAGATGAAGAAAATGGGATACGCGATCCACTGTCGATGATCTGAGATCGGCACTTCAAAAGTGATCATCCGAAGCAATTAGCGCCGTCTAGTGTATTGAAGTGCCTTTTTGTCGCACACGAAGGTCCTCCTTGCATGGAATTCTCCACCGATCATAAAAAATATGCACGAAATATATCAGGATATTCTTCCGATGAGCGATATCGGCCGTGGATAAGTAACCCGATATGCGGCGAAGTGGACGAAGAGAAGGAGGAGCGAAGAAGTGCTGGACATGGTGGGTGAGGAGAGACAGCTTGTTGATGAGATGCGGAGGAGACAGAAGGTATGGATGAAGCGAGCTATGAGTGGGGAGGGGATGTCGAAAATAGTGTTAGAGGGTAGAATGTTAGGTAAACGAGGGAAAGGAAGGAAAAAAAGAAATTTATAGATTAAATAAAAGAGGAAAAGATTTTAATGGGAATTGAAGAGGAAAGTCTACAAATATGAGGATACTGCCAGGGTATTTCGTAAATACTCCATGCTAACCGACCTTAATCGGTGGAGTACTTTTATAAGTTTGAAATAATTTTTTATTTTACTGTTCACTGTTCTTAACAGCTTGTATTAATTTTAATAAATAGTAATAATTGTTATGTCTCTAATTCCACTCGTTCCCACAGCAAAGATTGTTGCATATTACTTGACAAGACAATTGAAAAACATCCGTGCCCTGAGTCGGTGAGTTTTACACAGTTGGGACTCGAAAGCGCGACCTTCGGTTTGGCGGCGAGGACTTAACGTCGCCGCCACCGGTAGTCAATGCTTTTTTTTTGGAAGGAATGGAAAAAATGAAATTTTTTTAGAGGCTAATGCAACAAAGTGGATGCAATGAAAGTACTGGAAAGGAAGGGGAACTGAATAAGGAAACAAGAGGAATGAATATTTGCAAGGGAAAAGAGGAGGGATATTTTTTAAAGGCCATGGAAGAGGTTAAAGGCGTTTGGTGTTCCAGAAAGATATCCACGCTTGGATTGGTCGCTGATTTTTCAGCCGAAGGAGGCGGAAACGGAGAGATAAGGGTGTAAAGGAGGGGATGTGAGTAGCAGGGTGGTGGTTGGGGGATACCAAAAGGGATGAGAGAGATTTCGTGCAGTGGGGTGGGTTACTGGAGAGAGGGATGCTTAGGCGATGAAAAATCGAGCAGTCGTGTGGGGGAGGAGAGGGAGGAACATGGGTTTAAATGGAAGGATAAAAGAGGAAATGGGCAGAGGTGAGGATAGGATGGGCAGAGATGAGGATAAGTGCTCTCGGCGGATAAGCGATGGATGGATAGTTGGAGGTAAACCAAAGCACAGACACAAAGTAGAGATAAAGGTATCATTTACAAATCCGGGAAGATTGCAGTACTCAGAAGTATCGAATCGCTCAATATTCCAACAGTCAGTTGACGGGTAATAATAACAAAGATGACAATACTCGCGCAATGGAGACTTCAATATCAGGGTATACAAATATTCGAGATCCAAAACGCGTGTTGCAACGTATGTCTTCTCTCGGTTGTTGTCGAGATACCTCGATCCAATCAGGTCACCAAGAAAGAGTGAGATCTTGGATCTGATGAGTTGCTGACGCACTACTTGAGTTCCCGTACGACCCATTAGATCTCCGATCCGAGGAATGAGTTCGGCGGCTCGTTCAAAAAGGAAATATACCTTGCTTATTTTTCACCTGATATATTTTCTTTCGTTTCCAAATGAATGGATGGCTTTTCATTAAAGCAGTCATTGATAGGGAGGACAATTAGAAGTTGATCCGAGTAGAAACAACCTCAAAAAGGATTATAAAAGCTCAAGTTAATGCTCATAATCTAGTCGCATATTGGCAAAACATTTTCTTCATCGAAGTCGGTTGTCCAAGCCAACAGAGAAAATTTTTTCTCTCGTACTCTTGAGGGCCAATGAGAGCCAATTAGGTTCTTCATCTCGCCGTCCCTAATTCTGCTCTCATCTTTCTCAAATCTTCCTGCACATGCCCTTCCCAACCCAATGTTGCTCTACCTTCGGTCTCTTCCCTATCAGTGATTCTTCTCATCTACTTCTACATAATACACTGCGACCCACCCCTAGGGTGTTTGGCAGGGGGTGAAAAATCAGCAACATGCAGGATGCAAGAGGACCGCCACATGCACACCGCACGGTCATAGAAATACTACGCATGCTAGCGAAATATACATGATTATTCAAAAAAACTTGCTAATGGTTTGTAGTTCCTGGAGCAAATACATGCAATCTTAGAACTATGAAAAAAGAAAACATGCAATAAGTGATCATAGCGAACGACGCCATTAACCCTATGAGTTGAGACAACGTTGCTATCGTTATTATTACGAGGGAAGAATGACATTTTAAATCTCTCTGTTTTGCAGTCTTTTTCTTTTATTTTATTCTAATGATGTCCACTATTACACTATAGTACGATGGTAAACGAAGGACGTGGTTCACGTCGTCTGAGAAAATATCTTCTTCGAATTCCCTTAAGTAACTTAAGCCTATACTTCGAGATACGCTCCTGTAAAGATTCCTATCCTAACTCGTGTGACATACTGGAAACGCTGCACTTTTTGTCGTGACAACTCGTCACATCTGGCCGCCCTACGCTGTACTCGATTGATTTCAGCTATTAGTCCTACTTCGAAATGGTCCCATACGCTAGCAGCATATTCTAAGTGAGGCCTCATTGGAGTCAGGTAGCTTATTTATTTCACCTTTTTTGGGCATTTACCGAGAATTCTTTTTACAAATCCCAGTTTACGGCTAGCTTTCCCGCATACTTCACGCATGTGTTTACCCCACGAAAGATCCCGGGTAATATACAAGAATTGCCATGAGAAAAAATTCCCCTGGACCGGGAATCGAACCACGGACCACTTTGGCTTTCCGGGCCAATGCGCAGACCACTACGCTATCCAGGTTCTTTAATTCCCATGGCAATTATACCTAGGCTGCTGGTACTAGGTGTAAGGCTCTCGCGGTCCATCAAGGCTCCCTCGCGTTGCCTTCGTTGATGGACCGCGAGGGCCTGACACCTAGTACCAGCAGCCTAGGTATAATTGCCATGGGAATTAAAGAACCTGGATAGCGTAGTGGTCTGCGCATTGGCCCGGAAAGCCAAAGGTGTGTGGTTCGATTCCCGGTCCAGGGGAATTTTTTCTCATGGCAATTCTTGTATATTTCACCGCCGTTCACGCGGCAGGGTTAGAAATATTACAAATCCCGGGTAATGGTGAGCCCCAAGTATTTTGCACCCCATGCTGCCCATACTCCCATTCTCTCTTAAGCATCGAGTTTCCACTCCTCCGCAGCACATGGCCAAGCCATCTTACTTGCTTTGTCATACTACTACAATGCCTAGCCTGGCCAACCCTCTCACTTCTTTTTTCTTTTTA